>NW_027362783.1:17600000-18200000 GCF_046119375.1 Phyllobates terribilis | reverse complement strand
TCTAGCATGAGTAGCAATATGTCCTTTACATTCCCCCCTAAAAATTATGTTATTATCAACAATAGAGGTGCTTTCCCAGGGTCATGCTTTGAGCCTGAGGGACATTGGTCTTCACCCAATTAGTGCCCTTGTTACCAATTGAGGCTGTCGCGGCATGTCCATCCCCCCTTGTTAGTTGATATAATCATAAAGCTCAGATCTTCAGACGTGAGGTTGTTTGGGGAAAGCGGGTAAAGGTCATCATTCCCTTGTCATCCAGGTCCTCAATGCTGGTTACATCTGGGAGGTCCGTGTACAGTAGAACTGGATGTCGGTTAACAGCATCCTCCTTGCTCTCTGATGACAGACAGGTTTTCCACATGCAAAATGGGATACAATAAAAGACTAGGTT
The DNA here is from genome assembly GCF_046119375.1 of Phyllobates terribilis. Lineage (NCBI taxonomy): Eukaryota > Metazoa > Chordata > Amphibia > Anura > Dendrobatidae > Phyllobates > Phyllobates terribilis. The sequence goes on along the minus strand of NW_027362783.1, from coordinate 18,199,609 downwards.
TAGTAAGACATATATTAACAAGATGCAAGCAGCAATATGCAACACTCCTTGTAATATTCCAGCAATCCACCCACCAATCCCTTTAAACCAATTAGCAGGATTTAAAAAGGAAAATGTATCAGACTACCAACTGTCTTTGGTCAATTCATTATGTTCGTTATATTCTTCCCTGAGTTTCCTAATGTCTTCCAATTAAGTCTTTAACCGTATGGTAGAGTCGGGGTCAATATAGTGACAACAGGCTGGGCCTATAACCTGACACATCCCTCCTTGAGCTACTGTCAAATAGTCCAGCACTCCAGCACTAAAGTATGTTGATTGGCCACTATAAAAAGTTGATTCTGCACCGCAACAGTAGTATTAATTACTTCCAAAATATTCCAAATCTGGTCATCTAAGTAATCAGTGACTTCCACTAATTTGTCCCACATTTGTGTTACCATAGGGTAGAGGAAGACAGTACTGACTATCTTATTGGGTATACTCATTTGTACTAAATGAGGTCTTCCTGATGGGCGTGGGGTGTTGTCCTTAGCATGTTTATAAATGTTATGAAGAGGGATGGTTCTCATATCTACTTTACTATGGGGAATAAGATAAGTGGCTGGAGTTAGCTGGGCCAACGTACAAGTCCACCCTACTCCGACTGGGAGCCATTTATACGCATTATTCCCACAGACCCAATATGTGGCTGATGGCAGGTCCCATAAAGCAGAGTGCTGTAATACTAAGTTATGTACCAAATCGATAAAAACTGTGTTATTTGATAACATACACCATGAATGCATTTGTCCCAGGGGGCTACAATATCCAACATCCGGATTACCACATGTTAGATCACTAGACTTCTATTCAGAAAATTCATGTTTTACTGCTGTTGGGTTTGTCAGGAGCACTTGGTATGGTCCATCATACAATGGTTCTAGTCCGTGTTTCTGAACAAGCTTCTTCACATACACATAATCTCCAGGTTTGAGGGTATGACAACCTTCTGCATCAGCTGGATCTGGAATAGAAGATGATACTAGCGCATGGGTGTTAGTTAGGGCTTTGGCAAGCTGAATCACATATTGTACAAAATGATCTGTTTTTTCTGATAATTGTTGTGGGGTAAATCTAGCTATAGCTGGTTGTGACCTAAATAGTATCTCATAGGGTGACAGTTTGTGTTTCCCTATGGGGGTCGTGCGTATGTGATATAGTGCAATGGGAAGGAGCTCAGGCCACTGGGCCGTAGTCTCCTGCATCATTTTGCTTAATTGCCCTTTTAGTGTGCCATTCAATCTCTCCACCTTGCCACTTGACTGTGGATGGTAAGGAGTATGTAACGTCACTGTTGATCCGATCATGGTAAGTATTTCTTGATATACGCATGAGGAAAAGGCTGGTCCTGATCACTTTTGATAACTTCTGGGACTCCATACCAGCAAACAACTTCAGAGATCAGCTTCTTAGCGGTAGTCTTGGCAGTCATGTTTGGAACGGCGAATGCTTCAGGCCAACTGGAAAACATATCCACTACCACTAAGCAGTATTCATATCGTCCTGCTTTAGGGAGAGTGATGTGATCAACTTACAATCGTTGGAAAGGATACTCTGGTTTGGCAAGGTGTTTTGTCGGTACATTCTGTAATCTGCCTGGGTTGTAGGTTTGCATATTGTGCAACCTTTGTTCTGTGCACTCAACACGGTGGAAATTCCTGGAGCCCAATAGAGTTTCTGTACCAGTAGCAAAGCTTGATTCTTCCCTCGATGTACCGGTCCATGGGCCCAGGCCGCAACGGCTGGATACAGGAGTCGAGGCAAACAGTACAGTTGTTTCTTCTTCCATAGCCCATCTATCAACTTAGCACCCACCTCCTTCCACGACTGGCATTCTTCTTTAGAGACTTTTTGCTGTGTGGAGCGTAGCTTTGTGATTGGAGGGACCGGTTGATGCTCTTCTGCAGGTTGATCCTGGGTTGGCACGGAATTTAGCTGTTTGGCCTGTTGCCGCGTAAGAGCCATGGACTTGGATGTCGGAAGAAGAGCTGCTCGCTTAGCATGGAGATCAGCAAGTGCATTACTTCTTGCTTCAGGGGCATCTGGTCAGGTATGAGCTTTTACCTTTACGACAGCCAACTGTCTTGGTAGTTGCACTGCTTCCATCAATTGTCTGACGCTTTCAGCATTTTTCACTGTAGAACCTGCAGTCGTGACAAAGCCTCTCCTTGCTCAGATTTCCCCAAAATCATGTGCAATCCCGAATACGTATCTCGAGTCAGTAAATATATTCACACGTTTTCCCGTTTTCCTTTGGCCTGTATCTTCAACTGTATCTTCAGTTGTGACAGCATATCCAGTATGAAACCTGCCAGAGGTGTTAACATATCTGGATCCATCGGTATATAACGTAAGTTCTGGGTCATCCAAGGGTACTTCCCCCACTAGAACAAGTGGAGTTGACTCCGCAGTAATTTGTTCCAGACAATCATGCGGTGGAGCCTCTTTCCCCTCTCCTTCAGGTGCTGGTAGCAGGGTGGCTGGATTGATGGTGGTGCAAAATCAACGAACACTACAGCCGCAGGTGTCTCTGTGTAGACAGATGCTTAGGTTGCTGTGTGGCGTGAACCGCTCGTAGACAGCTGGGGGAGGCTACTGGGTCCAGATGCGCTGAGTAATACCCGACTGGGCGCTGCTTTGTACAGTGTCTCTGCTTGAGTACTCCGGCTGCATGCCCTCCCATCTCAGAGACATACAAATGGAAAGGTTGAGCATAGTCCGGATTTCCAAGGGCAGGGGCTGTCATTATCCATGACTTTAGTTGCTCAAAGGCTTGTTGCAGCTGTTCTTGGTGGTCCTTGTTGTTTAAATCAGCCAGAGTGTCTTCTTTTAATGCATCATATAAGGGCTGCATCAGACGTGAAGCGTCTGGGATCCATTGTCTGCAATATGTACATAGTCCGAGGAACCGTTGCAGTTCTATGCGATCTTTTGGGAACGGTAGTGCGTAGATGACCATCTTCCTTTCTTCTGTGAGATGTCTGGCACCCTGAGTAAGGCAATGGCCTAAGAAGACCACTTGACCAAGGCAAAACTGAAGCTTCGAGGCTGAGACTCGACAATTCAGTTTTGCTAGATGCTTGAGGAGGCTAACACTGGCCCTGATGGACATTTGCTCTGTGGGGGCACGAAAAAAAGATCATCCATGTATTGTAAAAGTACTACCTCAGAGTTGTCCAGCTGCCACGGCAGCAGACAGCTAGACATGTTCTTTGCAAACTGATTAGGGCTATTCTGCGCACCCTGCGGCATCACCGTCCAAGTCATTTGCCTGCCCTGCTATGTAAATGCAAACAGAAACTGACAGTCTTTGTGTAGTGGAATGCTAATAAAGAAAACAAAAAACGTTTGCTAAATCAATTACTGTAAACCAGACAATGTGTATGTGCATCTATTAGAAACTTAAGGATATATGACCATCTAGAAAATTCGTTTACATCACCATATTTTAGCCAAAGTGGACATAAATATGTGCTGTTGAGGATAGTGGATTGATTAGCCAACTTATCCTGAGCCCATATTTTAAGGGCTTGACAGAAGTCAACCCCACTCTCATATGTATTGGCATCTAATGCTCTGTCACACACTCATCATGATCTTCCTCATACACATTCTGGGTGTAGTGTGTATTGCTACCTGTATTTCGGGTGTGCCAAGATGGCCGCCACCAGAAGGAAGCATACTACAGGAAGGGTGCACCAAGATGGCCACCACCAAAGGGACATCTGGTCAGAGGCCGGAGGTGATGCAATGGGTGTAGCAACATGGCTGCTGCAGGAAGGGTTGGAACTTTGGGCGGACATAGGTATAACAGATGAGGATGGGGCACTAGGAGTGGCTTGGGTAGTGGCAAGCCGTGGGTCTCCTGGACGGGGGGGGGCACGTGACATGCAACACAATAATCTGCTGACAATGGATTCTGCTGGCCACAATTAGAACATTCCCAACAATTCATTACTCCGCCATTATCGGAGAGCAGTATATTTGTAATACACATAACATAGCGTCTTTCCCTTATTGTCTGTATTTTGTTCCTCCATTCACCCTTTTTTTTTTTTGACAAATTCTCTGCTGTTCCGTATCAAGCCAAGGCCATTTTGCTATGCTAGCAGCTGTAACTGGGCGCTTATCTCGCAGCGCGCACATTTCAGTTAACCATTTAAGTTCCTCCACATATCCACATACTTTTTCCTTCTGTCAACAAACTCAGTGCAACCTTTTTTTTTTCACATGCATTCACTTTATTTTTCAACATTCCATTATCTCTTCCTTGCTGCATTTAACATCTTGTACTGTAATCTTACACAATGACATTACTCTTTTTGGTTTTCTCTACATGTATAACAAACTGACATGATTGCTGTCCTGTAGTGTTGAGCGAGCACTAAAATGCTCGGGTGCTCGAAGCTCGGGCCAAGCTCACCGTGATACTCGGATGCTCGACCCGAGCAACGAGCCCAATGTTAGTCTATGGGAGACCCGAACATTTTTGCGGCGGCACCCCCAGCAGTCTGTAGAAAGCCTAAAAAGTGCCCAAAACGATAGTGACAGTGCTCAAATGACATGGGGACAGCATGGGGATCTCCCCTGGAAGCATTTCTGACCCCCAGGTCACTGCTGTCAACAACGTGGTCAGAGGTATTAAGCCACTTTTACAGGCTCACAATAAAACGTTCAAAAACGAAAGTGAAAGTGCTTTCCTGTGAAATATGTTAACCCCTTAACGACCATGGGTCTTTCTGTTTTTGTGTTTTCCTTTTTTGCTCCCCTTCTTCCCAGAGCCAGAACTTTTTTAATTTTTGTTCAATATGGCCATGTGAGGGCTTATTTTTTGCGGAACGAGTTGTACTTTTAAATACCATCACTGGTTTTACCATATCATGTGCTGGAAAATGGGAAAAAAATTCCAAGTGCAGTGAAACTGCAAAAAAAATGCAATTCCACAGTTGTTTTTTGGGTCCTTTTTTACCACGTTCACAGATTGCTAAAACTGACCTGCCATCATTATTTTCCAGGTCGTTAGGAGTTCATAGACACCAAACATGTATAGGTTCTTTTTTATTTAAGTGGTGAAAAAAAATCCGAAGCTTGCTAAAAAAAACAAAAAAAATGGCGCCATTTTCCGAGACCCTTAGCTTCTCCATTTTTCGTGATCTGGGGCCAGGTGAGTGCTTATTTTTTGCGTGCCGGGCTGACGTTTTTATTGATACCATTTTGGGGTAGATCCGATGTTTTGATCGCCCGTTATTGCATTTTATTGCAAAGTTGTAGCGACCAAAAAAACTTAATTCTGGCGTTTAAAATTTTTTTCTCGTTACGCCGTTTACTGATTGTATTAATTCTTCTTTTATATTGATAGATCGGGCGATTCTGAACGCGGCGATACCAAATATGTGTATGTGGTTTTTTTTTTATATATATATATTTTATTTTGAATGGGGCGAAAGGGGGGTGACTTAAACTTTTATATATTTTTTATTTTTTTTATTTTTTTAAAAACTTTTATTTTACACTTTCTGCTTGCTTCTATAGTCTCCAGAGGAGACTAGAAGAAGCAGTTGTCTGATTGCTTCTACGGCATACAAGCGATGAGCAGATCGCTTGTATGCAGGAGAAATGCTCGCTTGCTATGAGTGCTGACCACTAGGTGGCGCTCATAGCAATTGAGACATGACAACCACAGGCGTCTGCTGCAGACCCTGAGTTGTCATGCCCACCCATTGGTGACCCGCGATCACTCACGGGGTCACTGATGGGCGGGGCTTAGGACTCCCGGAAGCGCGAGTTAAATGCCACCGTCAGAGATTTAACATGTTAACAGCCGCGGGTGGATTGCGATTCCAATAATCAGCTGACATGTGCTCGCTTCAGTGCGGGCTCACCCCCGGAGCCCCCGCTGAACCGGCCTTCCCGACCTGGTGCGTACTATTACTGACCAGGTCGGAAAGGGGTTAAGGAACATCCTTTCCAGGGTAAAGACTTGTGTATAAGGTAAAATAAATAACCAAAAGCAAAAATACTCCTCGACACCTTGGGCTATGTTCACAAGTAGCATTTTTTATGCGTTTTTGCACGTTTGTATTGCTTTCAACCGTGACAAATGCATTCACCGGGAAATGTCATTTTAACATTTTACAACCTTATCTGGCCATGTGCTGTGTGACACATGCATACAGTGCTAAAAAGACATGGGAACAGCATGGGGAAGACCCCTGGAAGCATCTCTGACACCCAGGTCACTGCCTAAAAGTGTGCCCATCAGAAGTGATCCTTGCCGCATCAGAAGATGCAGACTTGCAACTATCCCTGTGCAAGTCCTTGTCCCAGGGCAGTGTTCAATTGTACCTCCCCCATAACTTGCAATACAAGCGCAAGTATGCAGCCTTCCACCCACCCACCCCCAGGCTGCAATACCATACTGCTAGCTTGCTTGCACTTGAAATTGGGCCTTTTAGGCATGTGGAGGTGGAATCTGGCCACCACGTCATGGCTGCGTCGGTAGCCTGGTATTCATACTCAGTCCCCAGCCGCCCGGCGGCCGGGTGTCCACGCTTGGTGCCCAGTCGCCAGGGGGCGGCCGGGTGTCCATACTCAGTCCCCAGCCGCCCCGCGGCCGGGTGCCCACACACAGTCCCCAGCCGCGTGGGGGTGGCCGGGTGTCCATAAACGGTCCCCAGCCGCCCCTATTTGTCCCGGTGCGCCTTATACACAAGCGCGCATACCAAAACATTACCTGTGCCCTCCCCAGTGCATTTAGTGGGAAGGACAGCCTAACCACAAACACGTGGACAAGTGAATGTGGCCAGGAATGGTCCATCTCACTGACGCCTTCACACTGGGTTAATATTGTGGAAGCCGGGACACAGTTGGACACTGGGATGCAACACGTCCTCCAGACATAGAGGATTGCGGGTCCTGGGTCAATCAGGCTTCAACACAAAGTTCAGAAGGTAGACAGCAGCAGTGGTCGGCCTCCTACACAACGAGTAAATTATTCATGATCATGAGGCCATCCACCTCCTTAGCTTTCTGTTCCTTGGAATGCAAGCGCATGTATGTAGTAGCAGCTAGGCCTGAGGTGGTCAGCGTTTTGGCGCATATTCAACCTCCTTCGAGGATTGCTGGATGTTTTCCTGCTACTATCCCAGTTCTATGACTCCCGTTAAAACAAAGCTTCAGGTGATGAATGATGGATGAGGTGGTGGCAAAGGAGAAATAGCAGGAGGAACAGGGACCATTCACATCAATATCAGGCCAGCCAACCACACATGTCTTGTAGGATATGTTTCTGTACCAAAAGGAGCGGTTCAGCTACACAGTTATAAGGCATACAGTGAATGCAATGCTTACCAAAAATTTTGAGGCACTCCAATGCCCCTTGGAAGTGACATGGAGGTCAGAGGGCCTTAACTAAACCGTTTTTTCCATTTATAGCAACTGGGTCTCCTGTACACTGTTGGCGTAAGCAGGGAATGGAAGGCTTTCCAAAAATTATTAGGCACTGCAATGCCCCTTGAAACAGACGTGGATTACAGCGTATTAAAAACCTTCTACCCATTATTGGGGAGTGGGTCTCCCTTAGTGTTCGCCTATGCATTGAAAAGCAAAAGCTGACAAAAATTAGGAGGAAATGCAATGCCCGTTGCAAGAGTCGTGGAGGTTAGAGGTAATTAAAAACAACATGTCAATGCCCCTTAGAAGAGCTGTGGAGTTCAGAGTGGTTTAACAAGACGGTTTTAATGCCCCTTAGAAGAGACGTGGAGTTCAGAGTGGTTTAACAAGACAGTTTTAATGCCCCTTGGAAGAGATGTGGAGGTCAGAGTAGCTTAACAAGATGGTTTTAATGCCCCTTGGAAGAGACGTGGAGTTCAGAGTGGTTTAACAAGACAGTTTTAATGCCCCTTGGAAGAGTGGTGGAGGTTACAGTGGAATAAAAAGACAATATCAATGCCCCGTGGAAGAGACGTGGAGGTCACAGTAGCTTAACAAGACGTTTTAATGCCCCTTGGAAGAGTGGTGGAGGTCGCAGTGGAATAAAAAGACAATATCAATGCCCCTTGGAAGAGTGGTGGAGGTTACAGTGGAATAAAAAGACAATATCAACGCCCTGTGGAAGAGACGTGGAGGTCACAGTAACTTAACAAGACGCTTTTAATGCCCCTTGGAAGAGTGGTGGAGGTCGCAGTGGAATAAAAAGACAATATTAACGACCCTTGGAAGAGATGTGGAGGTCACAGTAGCTTAACAAGACGATTTTAATGCCCCTTACAAGAGCCATGCAGTACAGCATATTAAAAACATTATTCCCATTATTGGGGAGTGGGTCTCCCATAGTCTTTGCATATGCCTTCCAAGCAAAAGCTGCCAAAAATTAGGAAGGGGGAACTTGCAATGTCCCTTACAAGAGCCATGCAGTACAGCATATTAAAAACATTATTCCCATTATTGGGGAGTGGATCTCCCATAGTCTTTGCCTATGCCTTCCAAGCAAAAGCTGATAAAAATTAGGACAGAGGAACTTGCAATGCTGGCAACATGGACCACGGTCACCCTGGTGGTATAGTGGTCGTGGAGGCTGAGGATAAGGAGAAGAGCAAAAAACAGCTGAAATGAGGAAGCATATACCCATGTGTGGGTGTGAAGCGATGCATGGGAATACACCTCCCGAAATAACACAGTGAATTTGACTTTATGTTACTCTGCTGTCATTTGGTGGTGATGAGAAGTCTGGCCCAATCCAGCCCTTGTTCATTTTGATAAGGGTCAGCTTGTCAGCATTGTCAGTTGACAGGCGAGTGCGCTTATCAGTTATAATTCACCCAGCGGCACTAAAAACACGCTCCGATAACACGCTAGCGGCAGGGCAGGCCAGGACCTCCAAGGCATACAGAGTGAATTCATTCCAAGTGTCCAGCTTGGATACCCAATAATTAAAAGGCACAGAGGAATCACGGAGGACACTGGTACTCCCTCACCATCTTTTTGGGGCTACTGCCCCATTTTTGTAGACCTCTCCAACTCAGGAATAAGAGAGTGAAAGTTCTCCTTGTAGAGGGGGTCTAAAAGTGTCATCAACCAGTAATGACTGTCACCCAACATTTTGACAATGCGAGGGTCACGGTTAAGGCAGCGGAATATAAAGTCAGCCATGGGTGCCAGACTGGTAACGGGCAAGACTTCCGTGTCCTTACCAAGATGACGACTGATAGTGTTGAGCGATCACTAAAATGCTCGGGTGCTCGAAGCTCGGGCCGAGCTTACCGTGATACTCGGGTGCTCGACCCGAGCAATGAGCCCAATGTTAGTCTATGAGAGACCCGAGCATTTTTGCGGCAGCACCCCGGGCAGTTTGTAGAAAGCCTAAAAAGTGCCCAAAACGATAGTGACAGTGCTCAAAAGACATGGGGGCAGCACGCGGATCGCCCCTGGAAGCATTTCTGACCCCCAGGTCACTGCTGTCAACAACGTGGTCAGAGGTATTAAGCCACTTTTGAGGGCTCACAATAAAACGTTCAAAAACGAAACTGAAACGGTTTTCCTGTGAAATATGTTAAGGAATTTCTATTCCAGGGTAAAAACTTGTGTATAAGGTAAAATAAATAACCAAAAACAAAAATACTCCTCCACACCTTGGGCTATGTTCACAAGTAGCATTTTTCATGCATTTTTGCACTTTTGTATTGCTTTCAACCGTGACAAATGCGTTCACCGGGAAATGTCATTTTAACATTTTACAACCTTATCTGGCCATGTGCTGTGTGACACATGCATACAGTGCTGAAAAGACAAGGGATCAGCATGGGGAAGACCCCTGAAAGCATCTCTGACCCCCAGGTCACTGTCTAAAAGTGTGCCCATCAGAAGTGATCCTTGCCGCATCAGAAGATGCAGACTTGCAACTATCCCCGTGCAAGTCCTTGTCCCAGGGCAGTGTTCAATTGTACCTCCCCCATTCCTTGCAATGCAAGCGAAAATAAGCAGCCAACCACCCACCCACCCGCAGGCTGCAATACCATACTGCTAGCTTTCACTTGAAATGGGGCCTTTTAGTTTGGAGGAGGCCGAAGCTGGCCACTACCTCATGGCCGCTTCGGCAGCGAGGTATCCATACTCTGTCCCCAGCCGCCCGGCGGCCGGGTGTCCACGCTCGGTCCCCAGCCGCCAGGTGGCGGCCAGGTGTCCATACTCGGTCCCCAGCCGCCCTGATTTCTCCTGTCACCTTCCCCCACACTTTTCTTAGCCTGGCCTGCTTTAGGGCAGCATTGGATGAGCCCACCAGAGAACCAGACTCCTCCGGTGGGCCCTGGCTTCTCCATCAGGGGAGTTGAGAGTGCCTAGGTGAGGAGCATGATGATGATGATAGAAGTTAGCATCTGCTTTGTTTTCTTGGAATGCAAGAGCATGTATGTAGTAGCGGCTAGGCCTGAGGTGGTCCGTGTTTTGGCGCATATCCTACCTCCTCCGAGGATTGCTGGATGTTTTCCTGCTACTATCCCAGTTCTATGACTCCCGTTAAAACAAAGCTTCAGGTGATAAATGATGGATGAGGTGGTGGCAAAGGAGAAAGAACAGGAGGAACAGGGACCATTCACATCAATATCAGGCCAGTCAACCAGATATGTCTTGTAGGATATGTTTCTGTAACAAAAGGAGCGGTTCGGCTACACAGTTATAGGGCATACAGTGATTGCAATGCCTACCAAAAATTTCGAGCCACTCCAATGCCCCTTGGAAATGACATGGAGGTCAGAGGGCGTTAACTAAACCTTTTTTTCGATTTATAGCAACTGGGTCTCCCGTGCACTGTTGGCCTAAGCAGTGAATGGAAGGCTTTCCAAAAATTATGAGTGGCACTCCAGGGGTCTGGTCACCACAGTAATAGAGATATTACGTCGGAGAGCAAGTGGGAGGTTTCCTGGTCAGGTTCCTGGTCAGGTTCCCTTAAACATGCAACATCCTCCTGCCCCAGTCCTGGGAGGGGAGAATTCTGCCCTTATAAACTGGATCTGGAGCGGGGTTGAGTGAGTCAGAGAACAGTCAGAGTCAGAGTGAGAGCAAGGGAAAGTAACAGCAAGGAGCTCTGTAGGAGCTAGGAGCTAAAGACCAGGGGCTGGAAGCTGAGCAGAGCTCGCCCTGGCAGAAGACAATAGGAACCGGACACAGGAGTCCGAAGCTGTGAGGACTTATATATCCAGCAGCAGAAACCAGCCGGCAGGGGATTTCAGGTCCTCTGGCCATAGAAGCCCGGAGGCTCAGTCACAAGCAAGGGACCAGCACCGCCGTCGTGGAGCGGAGGCTAACAGAAGGCCCCAAGTCACCAGCCATACGGGTGAGCACTACACGGTACACTCAGGGACGTGGGCTACTTCTACCCGCTTACAGCAAGGTAGCCAGGAAGAGTGCAGACAGACGGGGAGGCCTACAACTCCACCTGGCCAGGGGAACTCCTGCTTGCTCACAGACTGACCAGGTCTCTTATGCTAGCCAGTACTCCTGGGAGGGTCTACCTTATAATCATCAGTAAAGACCCTGAACTGCACTGCAAAGACTCTGAGTCGTTCCTGCTGCGCTCGTGCACCATCACCCCCATCATCCACACTCACTGCCCTGAGGCTATACTCCTCCCGAGGGGAGTTATCCCATTCTATGCTGCACACACAACACCAGCCTCAGCGGTCTGCCTCGCAGCGGTGGTACTCCCTGACCGCTATCCACGGGTGGCGCAGTCGGACAATTAACCTCAAAACCTAAGAAAGACTGCCACTGGTTTGACCAGCCTGAGCCACGGGACCGGGTCACCGCCACGGAGACTACAGACCCCAGAGACCCGGCACCGGGTATCCCACACACGTGTACACACGGCCCAGGGGGCGCGTCACATGCAGTACAGCATATTACAAACATAAGTCCCATTATTGGGGAGTGGGTGTCCCATAGTATTTGCTTATGCCTTGCAAGCAAAAGCTGCCAAAAATTAGGACGGAGCAACTTGCAGTGCCCCTTACAAGAGCCATGCAGTACAGCATATTACAAACATAAGTCCCATTATTGGGGAGTGGGTCTCCCATAGTATTTGCTTATGCTTTCCCAGCAAAAGCTGCCAAAAATTAGGACGGAGCAACTTGCAATGCCCCTTACAAGAGCCATGCAGTACAGCATATTACAAACATAAGTCCCATTATTGGGGAGTGGGTGTCCCATGGTATTTGCTTATGCTTTCCCAGCAAAAGCTGCCAAAAATTAGGACGGAGCAACTTGCAATGCCCCTTACAAGAGCCATGCAGTGCAGCATATTACAAACATAAGTCCCATTATTGGGGAGTGGGTCTCCCATAGTATTTGCTTATGCTTTCCCAGCACAAGCTGCCAAAAATTAGGACAGAGCAACTTGCAATGCCCCTTACAAGAGCCATGCAGTACAGCATATTACAAACATAAGTCCCATTATTGGGGAGTGGGTGTCCCATGGTATTTGCTTATGCTTTCCCAGCAAAAGCTGCCAAAAATTAGGACGGAGGAACTTGCAATGCTGGCACCCTGGTGGTATAGTGGTGGTGGAGGCTGAGGATAAGGAGAAGAAGATTAAACAGCCGAAACGAGGAAGCGTATACCCATGTGTGGGTGTGAAGCGGTGCATGTGAATACACCTCCCGAAATAACACAGTGGATTTGACTTTATGTTACTCTGCTGTCATTTGGTGGTGATGAGAAGTCTGGCCCAATCCAGCCCTTGTTCATTTTGATAAGGGTCAGCTTGTCAGCATTGTCAGTTGACAGGCGAGTGCGCTTATCAGTTATAATTCCCCCAGCGGCACTAAAAACACGCTCCGATAACACGCTAGCGGCAGGGCAGGCCAGGACCTCCAAGGCGTACAGAGCGAGTTCATTCCAAGTGTCCAGCTTGGATACCAAATAATTAAAAGGCACAGAGGAATCACGGAGGACGCTGGTACGATCGGCAAGGTACTCCCTCACCATCTTTTGAAACTTTTCACTCCTTGTGAGAGTACCCCGCGCCTCATGGCCTGTAAGCTGGGCAGGTCTCAGAAAACTGTCCTAGAACATTGATAGTGTTCCCCTGCCTCTGCTGGATTGGAGTTGCGTCTCTCTAGCCTGTATGCCTTAGTTGGGCAGCGAACTGTGACCTCTGCCGCTACCGTGTTCAGATGGGAATTTTTTTAATAGTTCTGCAGCAAGGGCCTTCTGGTATTGCCCCATTTTTGTAGACCTCTCCACCTCAGGAAAAAGAGAGTGAAAGTTCTCCTTGTAGCGGGGGTCTACAAGTGTCACCAACCAGTAATGACTGTCACCCAACATTTTCACAACGCGAGGGTCACGGTTAAGGCAGCGTAACATAAAATCAGCCATGCGTGCCAGACTGGTAACGGGCAAGATTTCTGTGTCCTCACCAAGATGACGACTGACCATGCTCTCCTCCTCCTCTTCCTCCTCCCCCCTGTCCTCAGGCCACCCACGCTGAACCGACGGTATGACACTTGTACGGGTACTACCGTCTACAATGCATGATAGCAGCTCCTGTTCTTCCTCCTCCTCCTCCTCCTCTCCCTCATTGTCCCCCAATGCACATTGGGATGAGATGAGGCTGGGCTGTATGTAATCGCCCGCTACGGCTTCTTGATCCATCTCAACATATCCTGGCTGCAATGCCTCCTCTTTAATTCTCTGCAGAGAGCGTTGCAAAAGACAGACAAGTGGGATGCTGACACTAATGATGGCGTCATCGCCACTCACCACCTTGGTGGCCTCTTCAAAGTTTGTCAGGATGGTACATATGTCAGACATCCAGGTCCACTCCTGAGGTCTTATGTGTGGAGTCTGACCTGAATATCGACAGCCTTGTTGCAGCTGGTACTCCACAACTGCTCTCTTCTGCTCACAAATCCTTTGCAACATGTGGAGAGTAGAGATCCAACGTGTGGGGACATCACACACCAGTCGGTGTGCCGGAAGCTGCAAACGCTGCTGCAACACAGCAAGGGCGGCGGAATCTGTAGCCGACTTGCGAAAATGAGCTGACCGGCGGCGTACTTTCACGAGCAGATCTGGCAACTCGGGGTACGATTTAAGAAACCGCTGAACCACGAGGTTAAGCACATGAGCCAGGCATGGTACGTGTGTAATCTCACCTCGCCTCAGAGCCGCCACCAGGTTACGGCCATTGTCACACACGACCATGCCGGGATGTAGGTTCAGCGGTCTCAGCCACAGATCTGCCTGCTCTTTCACAGCTGTCCACAACTCACAAGCAGTGTGAGGTTTATCACCTAAGCTTATGAGTTTCAGCACAGCCTGTTGCCGCTTGGCAGAGGCAGTACTGCAATGCTTCCAGCTTGTAACTGATGTGGTGATATCTGAGATGGAGGCTGAACATGAGGAGGAGGAGGAGGAGGATGCGCAGGAGCTGTACACTGTGGGGGCAACTCTGACTGACATAGGGCCCGCAATCCTCGGTGTGGGGAGGATGTGATCCGTCCCAAGGTCCGACTGGGTCCCGGCTTCCACTATCTTTACCCAGTGTGCCGTCAGAGAGATGTACCGTCCCTGGCCCTCTCCCAGTAACTGCGTTGTTGAAGGCACGGCAGATGCTTTGGGACACGTGCTTGTGTAGTGCGGGGATGGCACACCGGGCAAAATAGTGTCGGCTGGGGACCGAGTACCGAGGGACGGCCACCGCCATAAGATTGCGGAAGGATTCCGTCTCCACCAGCCTAAAAGGCAGCATTTCCAATGCAAGCAGTCGTGAAATGTGCGAATTTAGGACTGTGGCCTGTGGGGCATTAGCTGCGAATTTCCGCTTTCTTTCAAAGGTCTGGGATATGGACAATTGAACGCTGCGGTGGGACGTGGACGTGGACATTGATGCTGTTTCTTGAGAAACTGCCATAACAAGTGAAGACTGAGAGGAGGGGGCGTCTTTACATGCAGTATGGACAGGGGATTGCCTTGCACACACAACAGGGGGTTCTATTGCACGCACAACAGTGGAAGAAGCAGTGGTGACTCCCGCTGACACAGGTCGTGGACCCTGAGTTTCGCCCCACAAAGTCGGGTGCTTTGCTGCCATGTGCCTGATCATGCTGGTGGTGGTCAAGCTGGTAGTTTTGTCACCCCTGCTGATGCTGGCATGGCAGGTGGAACATATGGCCTTTTTGGGGTTATCAGCAGAGTCTTTAAAAAAATTCCAGACTCTGGAAGACCTACCGCTTGTACTGGCAACGTCCCTCGTGTTGGTGTTACGGGGAACGGTTGCCTGCCTTCTGTCTGCAGCCACCACACTGCTTCTTCCTGCCTGTTGGGGTACTCTGCCTCACTCCCCCTGTGTGCTGCTGGCCTCACTCTGCATGTCTTCCTTCCACGTTGGGTCACTTACTAGATCATCCACCACCTCCTCCTCTTCCACTTGCGCACCACGATCCTCCTCCTCACTTCCTGGCAATTGTGTCTCGTCATCGTCCACCTCTTGTGACAGATTGCCAACGTCGACTTCCTGTGGCCGTGGCTGTTCAAATATTTGGGCATCGCAACATGGGATCTCCTCTTCCACCACTTCAAGCGTTTCAGGCGAGGGGCCCAAATATGGAAATGGACCAGTGAACAGCTCTTCAGAGTGTCCAAGTGTGGAATCACTTGCTGTCTGACGACACTTGGCATGGTGGGAGGAAGGAGCATCAGGGTGAGGAGGAGTATGCGGTCGAGACTCATGGCTACTAAGAGTTGACCGTGTGGAAGACAGACCGGAGGTGGTGGTGCCCAGGTAACTGGAAGAATTGTCTGCTATCCAATTAATAACCTGTTCACACTGATCAGTTCTCAATACTGGTGTTGTTCTGTGCTTCCCTAGTAATTCGGTGAAGAAGTGGGAGCGAGAAGATGTGGCTGTTGGTTGTGGCACATTTTCACCTTGGCCACGGCCCCGTCCTCTGCACGAACCATCACCAGAACGTCCACTTCCACGTCCCTTGCCACGCTCTTTGACCATTGTAAATGAAGTAAAATAGCTTACACTTGCACTATCAATGGAAAAAGGGTAAAAAAGAGTAGATTAGAACCGTGGAAGAGGAAAACCACAGTTATTGTTTACTGGGGTATACCACACTTTTTTAAATAGAGATATTTGCGGCTGAACAGTGAGCGACACACTCAAACTGCTTTTTTTTTAGATACCAAAGGCCAAAAACTGGATAGTACAGCGATTTGACCCGTGGAACTGCGAAACCACACTGGGATGTCGGGCCTACACAAGACTATTTTCAACAGATATATTTTTGTGTCACAACAGTCAGGAGACACTACTGTGTTTCTTTACGGAAAAAACTACCAAAACCTGAATAATAGAGATTTCTTACCGTGGAACAGCAAAACCACAGTTGTAATTTACTGGTGTATACCAGGCTTTTTAAAATATATATATATTTGCGGCTGAACAGTGAGCGACACACTCAAACTGTTTTTTTTAGATACAAATGGCCCAAAAGTGGATAATACAGAGGTTTGTACCGTGGAACTGCAAAACCACACTTGTATTTCTCGGGCCTACACCAGACTATTTTCAACAGATATATTTGTGTCTGAAAAATCAGGGAGACACTATTTTTTTTTTTACAGCAAAAAATGCAAAAAGCAGGATAATAGAGATTTTTTACCGTGGAACAGCAAAAGCACACTTCTGTCTCTCTGGCCTACACCAGACTATTTTCAACAGATATATTTGTGTCTGAAAAATCAGGGAGACGCTATTATTATTTTTATACAGCAAAAAATGCCAAAAACAGGATAATAGAGATGTTTTACCGTGGAACATCAAAACCACAGTAATAATTTACTGGTGTATACCAGGCTTTTTAAAATATATATATATTTGCGGCTGAACAGTGAGCGACACACTCAAACTGTTTTTTTAGATACAAATGGCCCAAAAGTGGATAATACAGAGGTTTGTACCGTGAAACTGCAAAACCACACTTGTATTTCTCGGGCCTACACCAGACTATTTTCAACAGATATATTTGTGTCTGAAAAATCAGGGAGACACTATTTTTTTTTTTACAGCAAAAAAATGCAAAAAGCAGGATAATAGAGATTTCTTACCGTGGAACAGCAAAAGCACACTTCTGTCTCTCTGGCCTACACCAGACTATTTTCAACAGATATATTTGTGTCTGAAAAATCAGGGAGACACTATTATTATTTTTATACAGCAAAAAATGCCAAAAACAGGATAATAGAGATGTATTACCGTGGAACATCAAAACCACAGTAATAATTTACTGGTGTATACCAGGCTTTTTAAAATATATATATACTTGCGGCTGAACAGTGAGCGACACACTCAAACTGGTTTTTTTAGATACAAATGGCCCAAAAGTGGATAATACAGAGGTTTGTACCGTGGAACTGCAAAACCACACTTGTATTTCTCGGGCCTACACCAGACTATTTTCAACAGATATATTTGTGTCTGAAAAATCAGGGAGACACTATTTTTTTTTTTTTACAGCAAAAAATGCAAAAAGCAGGATAATAGAGATTTTTTACCGTGGAACAGCAAAAGCACACTTCTGTCTCTCTGGCCTACACCAGACTATTTTCAACAGATATATTTGTGTCTGAAAAATAAGGGAGACACTATTATTATTTTTATACAGCAAAAAATGCCAAAAACAGGATAATAGAGATGTTTTACCGTGGAACATCAAAACCACAGTAATAATTTACTGGTGTATACCAGGCTTTTTAAAATATATATATATTTGCGGCTGAACAGTGAGCGACACACTTAAACTGATTTTTTTAGATACAAATGGCCCAAAAGTGGATAATACAGAGGTTTGTACCATGGAACTGCAAAACCACACTTGTATTTCTCGGGCCTACACCAGACTATTTTCAACAGATATATTTGTGTCTGAAAAATCAGGGAGACACTATTTTTTTTTTTTTACAGAAAAAAATGCAAAAAACAGGATAATAGAGATTTTTTACCGTGGAACAGCAAAAGCACTCTTCTGTCTCTCTGGCCTACACCAGACTATTTTCAACAGATATATTTGTGTCTGAAAAATCAGGGAGACACTATTATTATTTTTATGCAGCAAAAAATGCCAAAAACAGGATAATAGAGATGTTTTACCGTGGAACATCAAAACCACAGTAATAATTTGCTGGTGTATACCAGGCTTTTTAAAATATATATATATTTGCGGCTGAACAGTGAGCGACACACTCAAACTGTTTTTTTTAGATACAAATGGCCCAAAAGTGGATAATACAGAGGTTTGTACCGTGGAACTGCAAAACCACACTTGTATTTCTCGGGCCTACACCAGACTATTTTCAACAGATATATTTGTGTCTGAAAAATCAGGGAGACACTATTTTTTTTTTTTTACAGCAAAAAATGCAAACAGCAGGATAATAGAGATTTTTTACCGTGGAACAGCAAAAGCACACTTCTGTCTCTCTGGCCTACACCAGACTATTTTCAGCAGATATATTTGTGTCCGAAAAATCAGGGAGACACTATTTTTTTTTTTTTTACAGCAAAAAATGCAAAAAGCAGGATAATAGAGATTTTTTACCGTGGAACAGCAAAACCACACTTCTGTCTCTCTGGCCTACACCAGACTATTTTCAACAGATATATTTGTGTCTGAAAAATCAGGGAGACACTATTTTTTTTTTTTTACAGCAAAAAAATGCAAAAAGCAGGATAATAGAGATTTCTTGCCGTGGAACAGCAAAAGCACACTTCTGTCTCTCTGGCCTACACCAGACTATTTTCAACAGATATATTTGTGTCTGAAAAATCAGGGAGACACTATTATTATTTTTATACAGCAAAAAATGCCAAAAACAGGATAATAGAGATGTTTTACCGTGGAACATCAAAACCACAGTAATAATTTGCTGGTGTATACCAGGCTTTTTAAAATATATATATACTTGCGGCTGAACAGTGAGCGACACACTCAAACTGTTTTTTTTAGATACAAATGGCCCAAAAGTAGATAATACAGAGGTTTGTACCGTGGAACTGCAAAACCACACTTATATTTCTCGGGCCTACACCAGACTATTTTCAACAGATATATTTGTGTCTGAAAAATCAGGGAGACACTATTTTTTTTTTTTACAGCAAAAAATGCAAAAAGCAGGATAATAGAGATTTTTTACCGTGGAACAGCAAAAGCACACTTCTGTCTCTCTGGCCTACACCAGACTATTTTCAACAGATATATTTGTGTCTGAAAAATCAGGGAGACACTATTATTATTTTTATACAGCAAAAAATGCCAAAAACAGGATAATAGAGATGTTTTACCGTGGAACATCAAAACCACAGTAATAATTTACTGGTGTATACCAGGCTTTTTAAAATATATATATATTTGCGGCTGAACAGTGAGCGACACACTTAAACTGTTTTTTTTAGATACAAATGGCCCAAAAGTGGATAATACAGAGGTTTGTACCGTGGAACTGCAAAATCACACTTGTATTTCTCGGGCCTACACCAGACTATTTTCAACAGATATATTTGTGTCTGAAAAATCAGGGAGACACTATTTTTTTTTTTTACAGAAAAAAATGCAAAAAGCAGGATAATAGAGATTTTTTACCGTGGAACAGCAAAAGCACTCTTCTGTCTCTCTGGCCTACACCAGACTATTTTCAACAGATATATTTGTGTCTGAAAAATCAGAGAGACACTATTATTATTTTTATACAGCAAAAAATGCCAAAAACAGGATAATAGAGATGTTTTACCGTGGAACATCAAAACCACAGTAATAATTTGCTGGTGTATACCAGGCTTTTTAAAATATATATATATTTGCGGCTGAACAGTGAGCGACACACTCAAACTGTTTTTTTTAGATACAAATGGCCCAAAAGTGGATAATACAGAGGTTTGTACCGTGGAACTGCAAAACCACACTTGTATTTCCCGGGCCTACACCAGACTATTTTCAACAGATATATTTGTGTCTGAAAAATCAGGGAGACACTATTTTTTTTTTTTTTTACAGCAAAAAATGCAAACAGCAGGATAATAGAGATTTTTTACCGTGGAACAGCAAAAGCACACTTCTGTCTCTCTGGCCTACACCAGACTATTTTCAACAGATATATTTGTGTCCGAAAAATCAGGGAGACACTATTTTTTTTTTTTTTTACAGAAAAAATGCAAAAAGCAGGATAATAGAGATTTTTTACCGTGGAACAGCAAAACCACACTTCTGTCTCTCTGGCCTACACCAGACTATTTTCAACAGATATATTTGTGTCTGAAAAATCAGGGAGACACTATTATTATTTTTATACAGCAAAAAATGCCAAAAACAGGATAATAGAGATGTTTTACCGTGGAACATCAAAACCACAGTAATAATTTACTGGTGTATACCAGGCTTTTTAAAATATATATATATTTGCGGCTGAACAGTGAGCGACACACTCAAACTGTTTTTTTTAGATACAAATGGCCCAAAAGTGGATAATATAGAGGTTTGTACCGTGGAACTGCAAAACCACACTTGTATTTCTCGGGCCTACACCAGACTATTTTCAACAGATATATTTGTGTCTGAAAAATCAGGGAGACACTATTTTTTTTTTTTTACAGCAAAAAATGCAAACAGCAGGATAATAGAGATTTTTTACCGTGGAACAGCAAAAGCACACTTCTGTCTCTCTGGCCTACACCAGACTATTTTCAACAGATATATTTGTGTCTGAAAAATCAGGGAGACGCTATTATTATTTTTATACAGCAAAAAATGCCAAAAACAGGATAATAGAGATGTTTTACCGTGGAACATCAAAACCACAGTAATAATTTACTGGTGTATACCAGGCTTTTTAAAATATATATATATTTGCGGCTGAACAGTGAGCGACACACTCAAACTGTTTTTTTAGATACAAATGGCCCAAAAGTGGATAATACAGAGGTTTGTACCGTGAAACTGCAAAACCACACTTGTATTTCTCGGGCCTACACCAGACTATTTTCAACAGATATATTTGTGTCTGAAAAATCAGGGAGACACTATTTTTTTTTTTTTACAGCAAAAAAATGCAAAAAGCAGGATAATAGAGATTTCTTACCGTGGAACAGCAAAAGCACACTTCTGTCTCTCTGGCCTACACCAGACTATTCTCAACAGATATATTTGTGTCTGAAAAATAAGGGAGACACTATTATTATTTTTATACAGCAAAAAATGCCAAAAACAGGATAATAGAGATGTTTTACCGTGGAACATCAAAACCACAGTAATAATTTACTGGTGTATACCAGGCTTTTTAAAATATATATATATTTGCGGCTGAACAGTGAGCGACACACTCAAACTGTTTTTTTTAGATACAAATGGCCCAAAAGTCGATAATACAGAGGTTTGTACCGTGGAACTGCAAAACCACACTTATATTTCTCGGGCCTACACCAGACTATTTTCAACAGATATATTTGTGTCTGAAAAATCAGGGAGACACTATTTTTTTTTTTTACAGCAAAAAATGCAAAAAGCAGGATAATAGAGATTTTTTACCGTGGAACAGCAAAAGCACACTTCTGTCTCTCTGGCCTACACCAGACTATTTTCAACAGATATATTTGTGTCTGAAAAATCAGGGAGACACTATTATTATTTTTATACAGCAAAAAATGCCAAAAACAGGATAATAGAGATGTTTTACCGTGGAACATCAAAACCACAGTGTAACGGGTCTGGGAGGCGGAACCTCTGAGCTACTATACAAGGGGGCGGCCCTTGTAAGGGAGCGGGTGGCAGTCTCTGGATGAACGGACAGGGAGTTACGGCAAGTGATCAGGGCAGTCTCTGGGTAAAGGGTAGGTACGACCTGTGATGGCAGAGCCTCCGGGTAGGCTAGCAGACAGATGGTAGATGTGTGCTCCCAGGTGAGCAAGCGAGAGTCTCTGGAATGGCAGGTGGTCACGGCACGTGACGGCGGAGCCTCCGGGCTGGCAAACAGGCAGGTAACGGAGAAGCGCTCCCAGGTGAGCGGGCGAGAGTCTCTGAAATAGCTGGTGGTCACAGCACGTGACAGCGGAGCCTCCGGGCTGGCAAGCAGGCAGGTAGTGGAGAAGCGCTCCCAGGTGAGCGGGCAAGAGTCTGAAGTAGCTGGTGGTCACAGCACGTGACAACGGAGCCTCCGGGCTGGCAAGCAGGCAGGTAACGGAGAAGCGCTCCCAGGTGAGCGGGCAAGCTGGTCCATAGACAGACTGACCGGAGTTGTAAGGCAGACCGTCGGACCTCAGGCAAGCAGGCAGGTAGCTGATGTGCGCTCCCAGGTGAGCGGGCAGGCTGGTCCTTAGACAGACTGACAGGAGTAGTAAGGCAGACCGTCGGACCTCAGACTGGCAGACAGGTAACAAGTATTCAGACAGGAATCAGGCAGGTAACTGGCAGGTAACTGGCAGGTAACTGGCAACGGGACCTGAGGGCTGAAGCACAGGTGAGACACAGGTGCAAACAACATTGCTCGGGCACCTCCATTTTGGAGGAGGTGCCTTATATATGATGAAGTCCTCCGGCCATTGGCCGGGGACTCCTAAGGACGACGCGCGCGGCCCCTTTAAGAGGAGGGGAGCGCGCGCGCCCTAAGCACAGGGGCCGGGAAGGAGCGCGCGCTGAGAGCAGAGCAGGAGGAGGACGCCGGGAAGGAGCGCGCGCTGACAGCAGAGCGGGGAGAGGACGCCGGGCACGGAGCAGAGCGGTGAGGAGAGCAGCGTCCCTGCCTAGCAGAGGGCAGGGACGCCGGCACTACAGTACCCCCCCCTTTAGGCCCCCCCTTTTTTAGGCCAGATAGAAATTTAGCTAGGATGAGAGGGGCATGGATGTTCTCCCGGGGCTCCCACGTTCTCTCCTCAGGACCAAACCCCTTCCAATCTACCAGAAAATAGGTCTTTCCTCTTACCCTTTTGGTGGCAAGAATGTTCTCTACCTCAAACTCGTCCTCAGCAGAAACCGGAGCAGGAGGCGTACCTGTAGACTTGGAAAAAGAGTTAAGTACCACGGGTTTGAGGAGAGATACATGGAAGGAGTTAGGGATCCGTAAGTTGGCCGGGAGTTTCAATTTATAGGCCACCGGGTTGATCTGACTGATGACCTCCAGTGGGCCGATGAACCGAGGCCCTAACTTATAGGAAGGGATCTTGAGCCGGACATATTTGGACGAGAGCCAGACTTTATCCCCAGGACGGAATTGAGGAGGGTCCAGACGTTTTTTGTCAGCGTGTCTTTTCATACGCTCGGATGACAGAAGGAGAGCGGACCGGGTACTCTCCCATATGGAGGAAAATTTGTTAACAAGAGATTCCGCAGCCGGATTGTCCACCGAGGTGGAGACGGGAAACGGGATCCGAGGATGCTGACCGAAGACTACAAAAAACGGGGATTTGGAGGAAGACTCGCTCACGTGATTGTTGTACAAGAATTCGGCCCATGGCAGGAGATCCACCCAGTCAGAATGGTGGGCATTAACGAAGTGCCGGAGGTAACTGGTCAGGTTCTGATTGATCCGCTCCACTTGACCATTAGACTGTGGGTGGTAAGCGGAGGAGAAGTCCAGGGTGACGTCCAGCAATTTACAAGTGGCTCTCCAGAAACGAGAAGTGAACTGTACTCCTCGATCCGACACGATGTGACGGGGCAGGCCATGAAGACGGAAGATGTGGCGGATAAAGTCTTTAGCCAGCTCGGGTGCAGACGGAAGGCCTGGCAGTGGAATGAAGTGAGCCATCTTGGAAAAGCGGTCAGCGACCACCCAAATGACCGTACAACCGGCAGAGACGGGCAGATCAGTTATGAAGTCCATCGCTATATGCTGCCAGGGGGCAGCAGGTACTGGCAGAGGTAGGAGGCGGCCGGCCGGCAGGTGTCTCGGAACTTTGTTGCGGGCGCAGGACACACAGGCAGAAACAAAGTCTATTACATCCTTGTGCAGGTTAGGCCACCAGTAGTGCCGGGTAATAAGCTGGAGGGTCTTTTTCTGACCGGCGTGGCCAGCTAGTTTAGACGAATGACCCCAGTGAAGGATCTTCTCCCGATCAGGTACTGATACGAACGTCTTACCAGGAGGGAGACGATTTAGACTCACGGGAGCCACCTGCATTACTCTGGCGGGATCGATGATGTGTTTCGGATCCTCCTCGAGATCAGACACCAGAAAGGATCGAGACAAGGCGTCCGCCTTGACGTTTTTGTCAGCCGGGCGAAAATGAAGGACAAAATCAAAACGAGCAAAAAACAAGGACCACCGGGCTTGGCGCGGGTTAAGTCTCTGGGCATGCTGGAGGTAAGCCAAGTTCTTGTGGTCAGTGTAAATTATTACCGGGTGAAGAGCCCCCTCGAGCAGGTAACGCCACTCCTCTAATGCCAGTTTGATGGCCAATAACTCTCGGTCTCCTATGGAATAGTTGCGCTCTGAGGAGGAGAAGAGTTTTGAGAAGAAGCCACAAGTTACCATCCTCCCGGAAGATGATTTTTGAGTAAGTACCGCTCCGGCTCCAGAGGAGGAGGCGTCAACTTCCAGGAAGAACTGCTTGTTGCCATCTGGGCGATGCAGCACCGGAGCGGAAGAGAAGGCCTGTTTTAGGGAAAGAAAGGCCTCCTCTGCTTCGGGTGGCCACTCTTTGGGATTAGTACCTTTACGGGTGAGCGCAGAAATTGGGGCCGTCCGGGAAGAGAAGTGTGGTATGAAGAGGCGGTAGTAGTTGGCGAAGCCCAGGAATCGCTGAATGGCCTTCAACCCCTCCGGTCGGGGCCATTTCTCGATGGCAGACAGTTTCTCAGGATCCATTTGTAGGCCGGTCTGAGAGATAATGTAGCCCAGAAACGGAAGCGAGGTCTGCTCAAAGAGGCACTTCTCAAATTTAGCGTAGAGATGGTTCTGCCTGAGCCTGAGCAGGACCTGACGAACGTCCCTCCGGTGAGTCTGGAGATCCGGAGAGAAGACCAAGATGTCGTCCAGGTACACCACTACGCAGGAGTAGAGAAGGTCCCGGAAGATGTCATTGACCAACTCTTGAAAGACGGCAGGAGCGTTACAGAGACCAAAGGGCATTACCAGGTATTCATAGTGGCCGTCCCGGGTGTTGAATGCCGTCTTCCATTCATCCCCCTGACGAATACGAACCAGGTTGTACGCCCCACGAAGGTCCAGTTTGGTGAAGATCCTAGCCCCCCTCAGACGATCAAATAATTCTGGAATGAGCGGAAGGGGGTACTTATTCTTCACCGTGATCAGGTTTAGGCCTCTATAGTCTATACAGGGACGGAGAGAGCCGTCCTTCTTTTTGACGAAAAAGAAGCCTGCTCCCGCCGGGGAGGTAGATTTTCGGATGAATCCTCTGGCCAGATTCTCCTCAATATATTCGGACATAGACCGGGTCTCAGCAGCGGATAAAGGATAAATACGCCCACGGGGAGGAGTAGTACCGGGTAGCAGATCGATGGGACAGTCGTATGGTCTATGAGGTGGTAATGTCTCTGCCTCCTTTTTATTAAAGACATCTGCATAAGACCAATAAGGAATTGGAAGTCCAGGAAGATTAGCTGGGGTAGGAGAGGGACGGACGGGATGGACGGGAACCAGGCAGGTTTTATGACAGTCTTGTCCCCAGCGAAGGACCTCTCCGGTTTGCCAGTCAAGCACGGGTGCATGTCTCTGGAGCCAGGGCAGACCTAGCAAGAGGGCGTGAGAGAGTCCAGGCAGAACATGAAAGGAGATACTTTCAGAATGCAGCATTCCTACTTGCAGGGTAATGGATTCGGTGATGAGTTGAATGGGGCGAGGTAAGAGGCCCCCATCCACGGCAGCGACAGACAAGGGTACAGCCAGAGGTTTGGTGGGGATGCGGTATTTCTCAACCAGGGACTGTGAAATAAGATTCCCGGCTGCTCCAGAGTCAAGTTGGGCTAGTTCGAAATAACGGTTCTCCCCGTAGATGATCGAAACTGACAACAGCAGGGATGGAGAGGATTTATTCTTGTCTAGGTGGACCTCTCTGAGCGAACCTAGACACAGGCGTTTCCCGACCTCTCCGGGCAGGCACGGATCCGGTGCTCCTTACTGCCACAGTAGAAGCAGCTCCCCTCGGCACGGCGTGAGTCCTGACGGGTTTTGACCATCTTGGTCTGGTCGACCTGCATAGGCTCAGGAGAATGTACCTGGGGAGAGACGGAGGGAATGACGGGTTTCTGGAAAGTAGGGGCTAAACGTGGAATCCTCCTCTCACGGGTGACCTCTTTGGCACGCTCCTGGAACCGTAGGTCAATCCGGGTGGCAAGTGTTATTAGATCATCGAGAGAGGTAGGAATATCCCGACCAGCAAGTTCATCTTTAATACGACCGGACAGACCCTCCCAGAAGACGGATACCAGAGCGTCGTTATCCCAGGCCAGCTCCGAGGCAAGGGTGCGGAACCGTATGGCATATTGGCCCACGGTGAGACCCTCCTGACGGAGGCGTAGCAGAGAGGATGCGGATGAGGTCTTCCGTCCGGGTTCGTCGAAGACTTTCCTGAAAGCCGAGAGAAAAGCAGGCAAGTTGGAAACCAGGGGGTCTCCTCTCTCCCATAGAGGATTTAGCCAGGCCAGGGCCTCCCCGGTGAGATGGGACATGATAAAGGCAATTTTGGCCCGGTCGGAGTTAAACTGATGGGACAAAAGTTCAAAGTGCAGGGTGCACTGATTTATGAAGCCCCGAGCCTGGGCGGAGTCGCCTCCGAAGCGAGGAGGTGCAGACAGCCGGGGTCCGGGATAGGAAACCATGGTATTAGTGGGTAGCGGAGCTGCCGGGTTGCGAGTCATGGTACTGGCAGTGGTTGCAGGTGGTGCAGTCAGAGTGTCCAGGCGAGTATTGACATTCCGCAGGTGACCCAGGATGGACTCCTGTTGGGACCTTTGACGGGACAGTTCATGACACAGGTCCGAGAGCGAGGGAGCTTGGGTGCCACCGGGTTCCATGGCCCGAGCAAACTGTAACGGGTCTGGGAGGCGGAACCTCTGAGCTACTATACTAGGGGGCGGCCCTTGTAAGGGAGCGGGTGGCAGTCTCTGGATGAACGGACAGGGAGTTACGGCAAGTGATCAGGGCAGTCTCTGGGTAAAGGGTAGGTACGACCTGTGATGGCAGAGCCTCCGGGTAGGCTAGCAGACAGATGGTAGATGTGTGCTCCCAGGTGAGCAAGCGAGAGTCTCTGGAATGGCAGGTGGTCACGGCACGTGACGGCGGAGCCTCCGGGCTGGCAAGCAGGCAGGTAACGGAGAAGCGCTCCCAGGTGAGCGGGCGAGAGTCTCTGAAATAGCTGGTGGTCACAGCACGTGACAGCGGAGCCTCCGGGCTGGCAAGCAGGCAGGTAGTGGAGAAGCGCTCCCAGGTGAGCGGGCAAGAGTCTGAAGTAGCTGGTGGTCACAGCACGTGACAACGGAGCCTCCGGGCTGGCAAGCAGGCAGGTAACGGAGAAGCGCTCCCAGGTGAACGGGCAAGCTGGTCCATAGACAGACTGACCGGAGTTGTAAGGCAGACCGTCGGACCTCAGGCAAGCAGGCAGGTAGCTGATGTGCGCTCCCAGGTGAGCGGGCAGGCTGGTCCTTAGACAGACTGACAGGAGTAGTAAGGCAGACCGTCGGACCTCAGACTGGCAGACAGGTAACAAGTATTCAGACAGGAATCAGGCAGGTAACTGGCAGGTAACTGGCAGGTAACTGGCAACGGGACCTGAGGGCTGAAGCACAGGTGAGACACAGGTGCAAACAACATTGCTCGGGCACCTCCATTTTGGAGGAGGTGCCTTATATATGATGAAGTCCTCCGGCCATTGGCCGGGGACTCCTTAGGACGACGCGCGCGGCCCCTTTAAGAGGAGGGGAGCGCGCGCGCGCGCGCCCTAAGCACAGCTGCCGGAAAGGAGCGCGCGCTGAGAGCAGAGCAGGAGGAGGACGCCGGGAAGGAGCGCGCGCTGACAGCAGAGCGGGGGGAGGACGCCGGGCACGGAGCAGAGCGGTGAGGAGAGCAGCGTCCCTGCCTAGCAGAGGGCAGGGACGCCGGCACTACACACAGTAATAATTTACTGGTGTATACCAGGCTTTTTAAAATATATATATATTTGCGGCTGAACAGTGAGCGACACATTTAAACTGTTTTTTTTAGATACAAATGGCCCAAAAGTGGATAATACAGAGGTTTGTACCGTGGAACTGCAAAACCACACTTGTATTTCTCGGGCCTACACCAGACTATTTTCAACAGATATATTTGTGTCTGAAAAATCAGAAGACACTATTTTATTTTTTTTTACAGAAAAAAATGCAAAAAGCAGGATAATAGAGATTTTTTACCGTGGAACAGCAAAAGCACTCTTCTGTCTCTCTGGCCTACACCAGACTATTTTCAACAGATATATTTGTGTCTGAAAAATCAGGGAGACACTATTATTATTTTTATACAGCAAAAAATGCCAAAAACAGGATAATAGAGATGTTTTACCGTGGAACATCAAAACCACAGTAATAATTTGCTGGTGTATACCAGGATTTTTAAAATATATATATATTTGCGGCTGAACAGTGAGCGACACACTCAAACTGTTTTTTTTAGATACAAATGGCCCAAAAGTGGATAATACAGAGGTTTGTACCGTGGAACTGCAAAACCACACTTGTATTTCTCGGGCCTACACCAGACTATTTTCAACAGATATATTTGTGTCTGAAAAATCAGGGAGACACTATTTTTTTTTTTTTTACAGCAAAAAATGCAAACAGCAGGATAATAGAGATTTTTTACCGTGGAACAGCAAAAGCACACTTCTGTCTCTCTGGCCTACACCAGACTATTTTCAACAGATATATTTGTGTCTGAAAAATCAGGGAGACGCTATTATTATTTTTATACAGCAAAAAATGCCAAAAACAGGATAATAGAGATGTTTTACCATGGAACATCAAAACCACAGTAATAATTTACTGGTGTATACCAGGCTTTTTAAAATATATATATATTTGCGGCTGAACAGTGAGCGACACACTCAAACTGTTTTTTTAGATATAAATGGCCCAAAAGTGGATAATACATAGGTTTGTACCGTGAAACTGCAAAACCACACTTGTATTTCTCGGGCCTACACCAGACTATTTTCAACAGATATATTTGTGTCTGAAAAATCAGGGAGACACTATTTTTTTTTTTTACAGCAAAAAAATGCAAAAAGCAGGATAATAGAGATTTCTTACCGTGGAACAGCAAAAGCACACTTCTGTCTCTCTGGCCTACACCAGACTATTTTCAACAGATATATTTGTGTCTGAAAAATCAGGGAGACACTATTATTATTTTTATACAGCAAAAAATGCCAAAAACAGGATAATAGAGATGTATTACCGTGGAACATCAAAACCACAGTAATAATTTACTGGTGTATACCAGGCTTTTTAAAATATATATATATTTGCGGCTGAACAGTGAGCGACACACTTAAACTGTTTTTTTTAGATACAAATGGCCCAAAAGTGGATAATACAGAGGTTTGTACCGTGGAACTGCAAAACCACACTTGTATTTCTCGGGCCTACACCAGACTATTTTCAACAGATATATTTGTGTCTGAAAAATCAGGGAGACACTATTTTTTTTTTTTTACAGAAAAAAATGCAAAAAGCAGGATAATAGAGATTTTTTACCGTGGAACAGCAAAAGCACACTTCTGTCTCTCTGGCCTACACCAGACTATTTTCAACAGATATATTTGTGTCTGAAAAATCAGGGAGACACTATTATTATTTTTATACAGCAAAAAATACCAAAAACAGAATAATAGAGATGTTTTACCGTGGAACATCAAAACCACAGTAATAATTTGCTGGTGTATACCAGGCTTTTTAAAATATATATATACTTGCGGCTGAACAGTGAGCGACACACTCAAACTGTTTTTTTTAGATACAAATGGCCCAAAAGTAGATAATACAGAGGTTTGTACCGTGGAACTGCAAAACCACACTGGTATTTCTCGGGCCTACACCAGACTATTTTCAACAGATATATATGTGTCTGAAAAATCAGGGAGACACTATTTTTTTTTTTTTGCAGCAAAAAAATGCAAAAAGCAGGATAATAGAGATTTTTTACCGTGGAACAGCAAAAGCACACTTCTGTCTCTCTGGCCTACACCAGACTATTTTCCATAGATATATTTGTGTCTGAAAAATAAGGGAGACACTATTATTATTTTTATACAGCAAAAAATGCCAAAAACAGGATAATAGAGATGTTTTACCGTGGAACATCAAAACCACAGTAATAATTTACTGGTGTATACCAGGCTTTTTAAAATATATATATATTTGCGGCTGAACAGTGAGCGACACACTTAAACTGTTTTTTTTAGATACAAATGGCCCAAAAGTGGATAATACAGAGGTTTGTACCGTGGAACTGCAAAACCACACTTGTATTTCTCGGGCCTACACCAGACTATTTTCAACAGATATATTTGTGTCTGAAAAATCAGGGAGACACTATTTTTTTTTTTTTACAGAAAAAAATGCAAAAAGCAGGATAATAGAGATTTTTTACCGTGGAACAGCAAAAGCACTCTTCTGTCTCTCTGGCCTAGACCAGACTATTTTCAACAGATATATTTGTGTCTGAAAAATCAGGGAGACACTATTATTATTTTTATACAGCAAAAAATGCCAAAAACAGGATAATAGAGATGTTTTACCATGGAACATCAAAACCACAGTAATAATTTGCTGGTGTATACCAGGCTTTTTAAAATATATATATATTTGCGGCTGAACAGTGAGCGACACACTCAAACTGTTTTTTTTAGATACAAATGGCCCAAAAGTGGATAATACAGAGGTTTGTACCGTGGAACTGCAAAACCACACTTGTATTTCTCGGGCCTACACCAGACTATTTTCAATAGATATATTTGTGTCTGAAAAATCAGGGAGACACTATTTTTTTTTTTTTTACAGCAAAAAATGCAAACAGCAGGATAATAGAGATTTTTTACCGTGGAACAGCAAAAGCACACTTCTGTCTCTCTGGCCTACACCAGACTATTTTCAACAGATATATTTGTGTCCGAAAAATCAGGGAGACACTATTTTTTTTTTTTTTTACAGCAAAAAATGCAAAAAGCAGGATAATAGAGATTTTTTACCGTGGAACATCAAAACCACAGTAATAATTTACTGGTGTATACCAGGCTTTTTAAAATATATATATATTTGCGGCTGAACAGTGAGCGACACACTCAAACTGTTTTTTTTAGATACAAATGGCCCAAAAGTCGATAATACAGAGGTTTGTACCGTGGAACTGCAAAACCACACTTATATTTCTCGGGCCTACACCAGACTATTTTCAACAGATATATTTGTGTCTGAAAAATCAGGGAGACACTATTATTATTTTTATACAGCAAAAAATGCCAAAAACAGGATAATAGAGATGTTTTACCGTGGAACATCAAAACCACAGTAATAATTTACTGGTGTATACCAGGCTTTTTAAAATATATATATATTTGCGGCTGAACAGTGAGCGACACACTTAAACTGTTTTTTTTAGATACAAATGGCCCAAAAGTGGATAATACAGAGGTTTGTACCGTGGAACTGCAAAACCACACTTGTATTTCTCGGGCCTACACCAGACTATTTTCAACAGATATATTTGTGTCTGAAAAATCAGGGAGACACTATTTTATTTTTTTTTACAGAAAAAAATGCAAAAAGCAGGATAATAGAGACTTTTTACCGTGGAACAGCAAAAGCACTCTTCTGTCTCTCTGGCCTACACCAGACTATTTTCAACAGATATATTTGTGTCTGAAAAATCAGGGAGACACTATTATTATTTTTATACAGCAAAAAATGCCAAAAACAGGATAATAGAGATGTTTTACCGTGGAACATCAAAACCACAGTAATAATTTGCTGGTGTATACCAGGATTTTTAAAATATATATATATTTGCGGCTGAACAGTGAGCGACACACTCAAACTGTTTTTTTTAGATACAAATGGCCCAAAAGTGGATAATACAGAGGTTTGTACCGTGGAACTGCAAAACCACACTTGTATTTCTCGGGCCTACACCAGACTATTTTCAACAGATATATTTGTGTCTGAAAAATCAGGGAGACACTATTTTTTTTTTTTTTACAGCAAAAAATGCAAACAGCAGGATAATAGAGATTTTTTACCGTGGAACAGCAAAAGCACACTTCTGTCTCTCTGGCCTACACCAGACTATTTTCAACAGATATATTTGTGTCCGAAAAATCAGGGAGACACTATTTTTTTTTTTTTTTTACAGCAAAAAATGCAAAAAGCAGGATAATAGAGATTTTTTACCGTGGAACAGCAAAACCACACTTCTGTCTCTCTGGCCTACACCAGACTATTTTCAACAGATATATTTGTGTCTGAAAAATCAGGGAGACACTATTATTATTTTTATACAGCAAAAAATGCCAAAAACAGGATAATAGAGATGTTTTACCGTGGAACATCAAAACCACAGTAATAATTTGCTGGTGTATACCAGGCTTTTTAAAATATATATATACTTGCGGCTGAACAGTGAGCGACACACTCAAACTGTTTTTTTTAGATACAAATGGCCCAAAAGTAGATAATACAG
Source organism: Phyllobates terribilis (assembly GCF_046119375.1). Classification (NCBI taxonomy): domain Eukaryota; kingdom Metazoa; phylum Chordata; class Amphibia; order Anura; family Dendrobatidae; genus Phyllobates; species Phyllobates terribilis. The sequence continues at coordinate 18,166,852 of NW_027362783.1, read as the reverse complement.
AGGTTTGTACCGTGGAACTGCAAAACCACACTTGTATTTCTCGGGCCTACACCAGACTATTTTCAACAGATATATATGTGTCTGAAAAATCAGGGAGACACTATTTTTTTTTTTTTGCAGCAAAAAAATGCAAAAAGCAGGATAATAGAGATTTTTTACCGTGGAACAGCAAAAGCACACTTCTGTCTCTCTGGCCTACACCAGACTATTTTCAACAGATATATTTGTGTCTGAAAAATAAGGGAGACACTATTATTATTTTTATACAGCAAAAAATGCCAAAAACAGGATAATAGAGATGTTTTACCGTGGAACATCAAAACCACAGTAATAATTTACTGGTGTATACCAGGCTTTTTAAAATATATATATATTTGCGGCTGAACAGTGAGCGACACACTCAAACTGTTTTTTTTAGATACAAATGGCCCAAAAGTCGATAATACAGAGGTTTGTACCGTGGAACTGCAAAACCACACTTATATTTCTCGGGCCTACACCAGACTATTTTCAACAGATATATTTGTGTCTGAAAAATCAGGGAGACACTATTTTTTTTTTTTACAGCAAAAAATGCAAAAAGCAGGATAATAGAAATTTTTTACCGTGGAACAGCAAAAGCACACTTCTGTCTCTCTGGCCTACACCAGACTATTTTCAACAGATATATTTGTGTCTGAAAAATCAGGGAGACACTATTATTATTTTTATACAGCAAAAAATGCCAAAAACAGGATAATAGAGATGTTTTACCGTGGAACATCAAAACCACAGTAATAATTTACTGGTGTATACCAGGCTTTTTAAAATATATATATATTTGCGGCTGAACAGTGAGCGACACACTTAAACTGTTTTTTTTAGATACAAATGGCCCAAAAGTGGATAATACAGAGGTTTGTACCGTGGAACTGCAAAACCACACTTGTATTTCTCGGGCCTACACCAGACTATTTTCAACAGATATATTTGTGTCTGAAAAATCAGGGAGACACTATTTTTTTTTTTTTACAGAAAAAAATGCAAAAAGCAGGATAATAGAGATTTTTTACCGTGGAACAGCAAAAGCACTCTTCTGTCTCTCTGGCCTACACCAGACTATTTTCAACAGATATATTTGTGTCTGAAAAATCAGGGAGACACTATTATTATTTTTATACAGCAAAAAATGCCAAAAACAGGATAATAGAGATGTTTTACCGTGGAACATCAAAACCACAGTAATAATTTGCTGGTGTATACCAGGCTTTTTAAAATATATATATATTTGCGGCTGAACAGTGAGCGACACACTCAAACTGTTTTTTTTAGATACAAATGGCCCAAAAGTGGATAATACAGAGGTTTGTACCGTGGAACTGCAAAACCACACTTGTATTTCTCGGGCCTACACCAGACTATTTTCAACAGATATATTTGTGTCTGAAAAATCAGGGAGACACTATTTTTTTTTTTTTTACAGCAAAAAATGCAAACAGCAGGATAATAGAGATTTTTTACCGTGGAACAGCAAAAGCACACTTCTGTCTCTCTGGCCTACACCAGACTATTTTCAACAGATATATTTGTGTCCGAAAAATCAGGGAGACACTATTTTTTTTTTTTTTTACAGCAAAAAATGCAAAAAGCAGGATAATAGAGATTTTTTACCGTGGAACATCAAAACCACACTTCTGTCTCTCTGGCCTACACCAGACTATTTTCAACAGATATATTTGTGTCTGAAAAATCAGGGAGACACTATTATTATTTTTATACAGCAAAAAATGCCAAAAACAGGATAATAGAGATGTTTTACTGTGGAACATCAAAACCACAGTAATAATTTTCTGGTGTATACCAGGCTTTTTAAAATATCTATATATTTGCGGCTGAACAGTGAGCGACACACTCAAACTGTTTTTTTTAGATACAAATGGCCCAAAAGTGGATAATACAGAGGTTTGTACCGTGGAACTGCAAAACCACACTTGTATTTCTCGGGCCTACACCAGACTATTTTCAACAGATATATTTGTGTCTGAAAAATCAGGGAGACACTATTTTTTTTTTTTACAGCAAAAAATGCAAAAAGCAGGATAATAGAGATTTTTTACCGTGGAACAGCAAAAGCACACTTCTGTCTCTCTGGCCTACACCAGACTATTTTCAACAGATATATTTGTGTCTGAAAAATCAGGGAGACACTATTATTATTTTTATACAGCAAAAAATGCCAAAAACAGGATAATAGAGATGTTTTACCGTGGAACATCAAAACCACAGTAATAATTTACTGGTGTTTACCAGGCTTTTTAAAATATATATATATTTGCGGCTGAACAGTGAGCGACACACTTAAACTGTTTTTTTTAGATACAAATGGCCCAAAAGTGGATAATACAGAGGTTTGTACCGTGGAACTGCAAAACCACACTTGTATTTCTCAGGCCTACACCAGACTATTTTCAACAGATATATTTGTGTCTGAAAAATCAGGGAGACACTATTTTTTTTTTTTTTACAGAAAAAAATGCAAAAAGCAGGATAATAGAGATTTTTTACCGTGGAACAGCAAAAGCACACTTCTGTCTCTCTGGCCTACACCAGACTATTTTCAACAGATATATTTGTGTCTGAAAAATCAGGAAGACACTATTATTATTTTTATACAGCAAAAAATGCCAAAAACAGGATAATAGAGATGTTTTACCGTGGAACATCAAAACCACAGTAATAATTTACTGGTGTATACCAGGCTTTTTAAAATATATATATATTTGCGGCTGAACAGTGAGCGACACACTCAAACTATTTTTTAAGATACAAATGGCCCAAAAGTGGATAATACAGAGGTTTGTACCGTGAAACTGCAAAACCACACTTGTATTTCTCGGGCCTACACCAGACTATTTTCAACAGATATATTTGTGTCTGAAAAATCAGGGAGACACTATTTTTTTTTTTTTTACAGACAAAAATGCAAAAAGCAGGATAATAGAGATTTTTTACCGTGGAACAGCAAAAGCACACTTCTGTCTCTCTGGCCTACACCAGACTATTTTCAACAGATATATTTGTGTCTGAAAAATCAGGGAGACACTATTATTATTTTTATACAGCAAAAAATGCCAAAAACAGGATAATAGAGATGTTTTACCGTGGAACATCAAAACCACAGTAATAATTTGCTGTGTATACCAGGCTTTTTAAAATATATATATACTTGCGGCTGAACAGTGAGCGACACACTCAAACTGGTTTTTTTAGATACAAATGGCCCAAAAGTGGATAATACAGAGGTTTGTACCGTGGAACTGCAAAAGCACACTTGTATTTCTCGGGCCTACACCAGACTATTTTCAACAGATATATTTGTGTCTGAAAAATCAGGGAGACACTATTTTTTTTTTTTTTTACATCAAAAAAATGCAAAAAGCAGGATAATAGAGATTTTTTACCGTGGAACAGCAAAAGCACACTTCTGTCTCTCTGGCCTACACCAGACTATTTTCAACAGATATATTTGTGTCTGAAAAATAAGGGAGACACTATTATTATTTTTATGCAGCAAAAAATGCCAAAAACAGGATAATAGAGATGTTTTACCGTGGAACATCAAAACCACAGTAATAATTTACTGGTGTATACCAGGCTTTTTAAAATATATATATATTTGCGGCTGAACAGTGAGCGACACACTCAAACTGTTTTTTTTAGATACAAATGGCCCAAAAGTCGATAATACAGAGGTTTGTACCGTGGAACTGCAAAACCACACTTATATTTCTCGGGCCTACACCAGACTATTTTCAACAGATATATTTGTGTCTGAAAAATCAGGGAGACACTATTTTTTTTTTTACAGCAAAAAATGCAAAAAGCAGGATAATAGAGATATTTTACCGTGGAACAGCAAAAGCACACTTCTGTCTCTCTGGCCTACACCAGACTATTTTCAACAGATATATTTGTGTCTGAAAAATCAGGGAGACACTATTATTATTTTTATACAGCAAAAAATGCCAAAAACAGGATAATAGAGATGTTTTACCGTGGAACATCAAAACCACAGTAATAATTTACTGGTGTATACCAGGCTTTTTAAAATATATATATATTTGCGGCTGAACAGTGAGCGACACACTTAAACTGTTTTTTTTAGATACAAATGGCCCAAAAGTGGATAATACAGAGGTTTGTACCGTGGAACTGCAAAACCACACTTGTATTTCTCGGGCCTACACCAGACTATTTTCAACAGATATATTTGTGTCTGAAAAATCAGGGAGACAATTTTTTTTTTTTTTTTACAGAAAAAAATGCAAAAAGTAGGATAATAGAGATTTTTTACCGTGGAACAGCAAAAGCACTCTTCTGTCTCTCTGGCCTACACCAGACTATTTTCAACAGATATATTTGTGTCTGAAAAATCAGGGAGACACTATTATTATTTTTATACAGCAAAAAATGCCAAAAACAGGATAATAGAGATGTTTTACCGTGGAACATCAAAACCACAGTAATAATTTACTGGTGTATACCAGGCTTTTTAAAATATATATATATTTGCGGCTGAACAGTGAGCGACACACTTAAACTGTTTTTTTTAGATACAAATGGCCCAAAAGTGGATAATACAGAGGTTTGTACCGTGGAACTGCAAAACCACACTTGTATTTCTCGGGCCTACACCAGACTATTTTCAACAGATATATTTGTGTCTGAAAAATCAGGGAGACACTTTTTTTTTTTTTTTTACAGAAAAAAATGCAAAAAGTAGGATAATAGAGATTTTTTACCGTGGAACAGCAAAAGCACTCTTCTGTCTCTCTGGCCTACACCAGACTATTTTCAACAGATATATTTGTGTCTGAAAAATCAGGGAGACACTATTATTATTTTTATACAGCAAAAAATGCCAAAAACAGGATAATAGAGATGTTTTACCGTGGAACATCAAAACCACAGTAATAATTTGCTGGTGTATACCAGGCTTTTTAAAATATATATATATTTGCGGCTGAACAGTGAGCGACACACTCAAACTGTTTTTTTAGATACAAATGGCCCAAAAGTGGATAATACAGAGGTTTGTACCGTGGAACTGCAAAACCACACTTGTATTTCTCGGGCCTACACCAGACTATTTTCAACAGATATATTTGTGTCTGAAAAATCAGGGAGACACTATTTTTTTTTTTTTTACAGCAAAAAATGCAAACAGCAGGATAATAGAGATTTTTTACCGTGGAACAGCAAAAGCACACTTCTGTCTCTCTGGCCTACACCAGACTATTTTCAACAGATATATTTGTGACCGAAAAATCAGGGAGACACTATTTTTTTTTTTTTTTACAGCAAAAAATGCAAAAAGCAGGATAATAGAGATTTTTTACCGTGGAACAGCAAAACCACACTTCTGTCTCTCTGGCCTACACCAGACTATTTTCAACAGATATATTTGTGTCTGAAAAATCAGGGAGACACTATTATTATTTTTATACAGCAAAAAATGCCAAAAACAGGATAATAGAGATGTTTTACCGTGGAACATCAAAACCACAGTAATAATTTTCTGGTGTATACCAGGCTTTTTAAAATATCTATATATTTGCGGCTGAACAGTGAGCGACACACTCAAACTGTTTTTTTTAGATACAAATGGCCCAAAAGTGGATAATACAGAGGTTTGTACCGTGGAACTGCAAAACCACACTTGTATTTCTCGGGCCTACACCAGACTATTTTCAACAGATATATTTGTGTCTGAAAAATCAGGGAGACACTATTTTTTTTTTTTTACAGCAAAAAATGCAAAAAGCAGGATAATAGAGATTTTTTACCGTGGAACAGCAAAAGCACACTTCTGTCTCTCTGGCCTACACCAGACTATTTTCAACAGATATATTTGTGTCTGAAAAATCAGGGAGACACTATTATTATTTTTATACAGCAAAAAATGCCAAAAACAGGATAATAGAGATGTTTTACCGTGGAACATCAAAACCACAGTAATAATTTACTGGTGTATACCAGGCTTTTTAAAATATATATATATTTGCGGCTGAACAGTGAGCGACACACTTAAACTGTTTTTTTTAGATACAAATGGCCCAAAAGTGGATAATACAGAGGTTTGTACCGTGGAACTGCAAAACCACACTTGTATTTCTCGGGCCTACACCAGACTATTTTCAACAGATATATTTGTGTCTGAAAAATCAGGGAGACACTATTTTTTTTTTTTTTACAGAAAAAAATGCAAAAAGCAGGATAATAGAGATTTTTTACCGTGGAACAGCAAAAGCACACTTCTGTCTCTCTGGCCTACACCAGACTATTTTCAACAGATATATTTGTGTCTGAAAAATCAGGAAGACACTATTATTATTTTTATACAGCAAAAAATGCCAAAAACAGGATAATAGAGATGTTTTACCGTGGAACATCAAAACCACAGTAATAATTTACTGGTGTATACCAGGCTTTTTAAAATATATATATATTTGCGGCTGAACAGTGAGCGACACACTCAAACTGTTTTTTTTAGATACAAATGGCCCAAAAGTGGATAATACAGAGGTTTGTACCGTGGAACTGCAAAACCACACTTGTATTTCTCGGGCCTACACCAGACTATTTTCAACAGATATATTTGTGTCTGAAAAATCAGGGAGACACTATTTTTTTTTTTTACAGCAAAAAATGCAAACAGCAGGATAATAGAGATTTTTTACCGTGGAACAGCAAAAGCACACTTCTGTCTCTCTGGCCTACACCAGACTATTTTCAACAGATATATTTGTGTCTGAAAAATCAGGGAGACGCTATTATTATTTTTATACAGCAAAAAATGCCAAAAACAGGATAATAGAGATGTTTTACCGTGGAACATCAAAACCACAGTAATAATTTACTGGTGTATACCAGGCTTTTTAAAATATATATATATTTGCGGCTGAACAGTGAGCGACACACTCAAACTGTTTTTTAAGATACAAATGGCCCAAAAGTGGATAATACAGAGGTTTGTACCGTGAAACTGCAAAACCACACTTGTATTTCTCGGGCCTACACCAGACTATTTTCAACAGATATATTTGTGTCTGAAAAATCAGGGAGACACTATTTTTTTTTTTTTACAGCAAAAAAATGCAAAAAGCAGGATAATAGAGATTTCTTAACGTGGAACAGCAAAAGCACACTTCTGTCTCTCTGGCCTACACCAGACTATTTTCAACAGATATATTTGTGTCTGAAAAATCAGGGAGACACTATTATTATTTTTATACAGCAAAAAATGCCAAAAACAGGATAATAGAGATGTTTTACCGTGGAACATCAAAACCACAGTAATAATTTGCTGGTGTATACCAGGCTTTTTAAAATATATATATATTTGCGGCTGAACAGTGAGCGACACACTCAAACTGTTTTTTTAGATACAAATGGCCCAAAAGTGGATAATACAGAGGTTTGTACCGTGGAACTGCAAAACCACACTTGTATTTCTCGGGCCTACACCAGACTATTTTCAACAGATATATTTGTGTCTGAAAAATCAGGGAGACACTATTTTTTTTTTTTTTACAGCAAAAAATGCAAACAGCAGGATAATAGAGATTTTTTACCGTGGAACAGCAAAAGCACACTTCTGTCTCTCTGGCCTACACCAGACTATTTTCAACAGATATATTTGTGTCCGAAAAATCAGGGAGACACTATTTTTTTTTTTTTTTTACAGCAAAAAATGCCAAAAACAGGATAATAGAGATGTTTTACCGTGGAACATCAAAACCACAGTAATAATTTGCTGGTGTATACCAGGCTTTTTAAAATATATATATACTTGCGGCTGAACAGTGAGCGACACACTCAAACTGTTTTTTTTAGATACAAATGGCCCAAAAGTGGATAATACAGAGGTTTGTACCGTGGAACTGCGAAACCACACTTGTATTTCTTGGGCCTACACCAGACTATTTTCAACAGATATATTTGTGTCTGAAAAATCAGGGAGACACTATTTTTTTTTTTTTTTACAGCAAAAAATGCAAACAGCAGGATAATAGAGATTTTTTACCGTGGAACAGCAAAAGCACACTTCTGTCTCTCTGGCCTACACCAGACTATTTTCAACAGATATATTTGTGTCCGAAAAATCAGGGAGACACTATTTTTTTTTTTTTGTACAGCAAAAAATGCAAAAAGCAGGATAATAGAGATTTTTTACCGTGGAACAGCAAAACCACACTTCTGTCTCTCTGACCTACACCAGACTATTTTCAACAGATATATTTGTGTCTGAAAAATCAGGGAGACACTATTATTATTTTTATACAGCAAAAAATGCCAAAAACATGATAATAGAGATGTTTTACCGTGGAACATCAAAACCACAGTAATAATTTTCTGGTGTATACCAGGCTTTTTAAAATATATATATATTTGCGGCTGAACAGTGAGCGACACACTCAAACTGTTTTTTTTAGATACAAATGGCCCAAAAGTGGATAATACAGAGGTTTGTACCGTGGAACTGCAAAACCACACTTGTATTTCTCGGGCCTACACCAGACTATTTTCAACAGATATATTTGTGTCTGAAAAATCAGGGAGACACTATTTTTTTTTTTTTTACAGCAAAAAAATGCAAAAAGCAGGATAATAGAGATTTTTTACCGTGGAACAGCAAAAGCACACTTCTGTCTCTCTGGCCTACACCAGACTATTTTCAACAGATATATTTGTGTCTGAAAAATCAGGGAGACACTATTATTATTTTTATACAGCAAAAAATGCCAAAAACAGGATAATAGAGATGTTTTACCGTGGAACATCAAAACCACAGTAATAATTTACTGGTGTATACCAGGCTTTTTAAAATATATATATATTTGCGGCTGAACAGTGAGCGACACACTCAAACTGTTTTTTTTAGATACAAATGGCCCAAAAGTCGATAATACAGAGGTTTGTACCGTGGAACTGCAAAACCACACTTATATTTCTCGGGCCTACACCAGACTATTTTCAACAGATATATTTGTGTCTGAAAAATCAGGGAGACACTATTTTTTTTTTTTACAGCAAAAAATGCATAAAGCAGGATAATAGAGATTTTTTACCGTGGAACAGCAAAAGCACACTTCTGTCTCTCTGGCCTACACCAGACTATTTTCAACAGATATATTTGTGTCTGAAAAATCAGGGAGACACTATTATTATTTTTATACAGCAAAAAATGGCAAAAACAGGATAATAGAGATGTTTTACCGTGGAACATCAAAACCACAGTAATAATTTGCTGGTGTATACCAGGCTTTTTAAAATATATATATATTTGCGGCTGAACAGTGAGCGACACACTTAAACTGTTTTTTTTAGATACAAATGGCCCAAAAGTGGATAATACAGAGGTTTGTACCGTGGAACTGCAAAACCACACTTGTATTTCTCGGGCCTACACCAGACTATTTTCAACAGATATATTTGTGTCTGAAAAATCAGGGAGACACTATTTTTTTTTTTTTTACAGAAAAAAATGCAAAAAGCAGGATAATAGAGATTTTTTACCGTGGAACAGCAAAAGCACTCTTCTGTCTCTCTGGCCTACACCAGACTATTTTCAACAGATATATTTGTGTCTGAAAAATCAGGGAGACACTATTATTATTTTTATGCGGCAAAAAATGCCAGAAACAGGATAATAGAGATGTTTTACCGTGGAACATCAAAACCACAGTAATAATTTGCTGGTGTATACCAGGCTTTTTAAAATATATATATATTTGCGGCTGAACAGTGAGCGACACACTCAAACTGTTTTTTTTAGATACAAATGGCCCAAAAGTGGATAATACAGAGGTTTTTACCGTGGAACTGCAAAACCACACTTGTATTTCTCGGGCCTACACCAGACTATTTTCAACAGATATATTTGTGTCTGAAAAATCAGGGAGACACTATTTTTTTTTTTTTTTACAGCAAAAAATGCAAACAGCAGGATAATAGAGATTTTTTACCGTGGAACAGCAAAAGCACACTTCTGTCTCTCTGGCCTACACCAGACTATTTTCAACAGATATATTTGTGTCCGAAAAATCAGGGAGACACTATTTTTTTTTTTTTTTTACAGCAAAAAATGCAAAAAGCAGGATAATAGAGATTTTTTACCGTGGAACAGCAAAACCACACTTCTGTCTCTCTGACCTACACCAGACTATTTTCAACAGATATATTTGTGTCTGAAAAATCAGGGAGACACTATTATTATTTTTATACAGCAAAAAATGCCAAAAACAGGATAATAGAGATGTTTTACCGTGGAACATCAAAACCACAGTAATAATTTTCTGGTGTATACCAGGCTTTTTAAAATATATATATATTTGCGGCTGAACAGTGAGCGACACACTCAAACTGTTTTTTTTAGATACAAATGGCCCAAAAGTGGATAATACAGAGGTTTGTACCGTGGAACTGCAAAACCACACTTGTATTTCTCGGGCCTACACCAGACTATTTTCAACAGATATATTTGTGTCTGAAAAATCAGGGAGACACTATTTTTTTTTTTTTACAGCAAAAAATGCAAAAAGCAGGATAATAGAGATTTTTTACCGTGGAACAGCAAAAGCACACTTCTGTCTCTCTGGCCTACACCAGACTATTTTCAACAGATATATTTGTGTCTGAAAAATCAGGGAGACACTATTATTATTTTTATACAGCAAAAAATGCCAAAAACAGGATAATAGAGATGTTTTACCGTGGAACATCAAAACCACAGTAATAATTTACTGGTGTATACCAGGCTTTTTAAAATATATATATATTTGCGGCTGAACAGTGAGCGACACACTCAAACTGTTTTTTTTAGATACAAATGGCCCATAGAACTGCAAAACCACACTTCTATTTCTCTGGCCTACACCAGACTATTTTCAACAGATATATTTGTGTCTGAAAAATCAGAGGCACACTTTTTTTTTTTGGGGGGGGGGAAGTCACCAAAAGGTTAATAAGATGGGTGTTTGTACATTGTGAAGGAGGAAAAAAAAAAGAGGATTTAGATAAAAAAAAAAGGATTTTTCCTGGCCCCCAGGACCTGGAGCTAAGTCCAGCAATTTCAGCAACAGGAGCAGCAGACAGGACTGTAATGCAGCGTTTGCTGGTATAACCACTGCTTCTCCTATACAGCCTGCCTGCCTGCCTGCCTGATATACCTGAGATGGATATTAGTCCTGAGAAGGACTGTTTGTTTGATCTGGCAGCCTTTACAGACCCTACACTAACTATTTTGCTGGATATATCTCTCCCTAAATCAGCAGCGCTGTTCCTACGCTGTCTGATCCGGAGCGACTGTGTCCAAGATGGCGGCGCCCGGTTTTAAATACTCGAGGTGACGCTGTGCGGCCAGCCAATCACTGTAATGCCCACAAACAACATGGCTGCGGCATTACAGTGACTGGCTGGCAATCCCTGCATGTTCATTGGCTCTGTAAAGAGCGCCAAACATGCAGGGCGGAGACCTGAGCTCCCGCCCGAGTAACCCGGAAATGCTCGGTGCTCGCCGAACATCCCGAGTAGCGTGATGCTCGGGCGAGTACCGAGCAGTGTCGAGCATGTTCGCTCAACACTACTGTCCTGCTCTTGTAGCCATCACATCTCCTTCTCTTAACGGACCATGGTCACGGATGTAATCATTAGATGCAGCTTGTATTGTAGGTCCCCCAATACGACATATCTCTGCAGCTAGCCCCCACCAATGCTGCAGTTTCGCATTTGCTGCGTTTACAATGATCCCAACCTGCTGTTGTGGTATGCTCCCCATGCCTATTCTCAGTATAGTGGAGAATTCCGAAGGACCATTCAGTAAAACAGATGCCACCTCCTGATACTCGTGTCCATGTTCTATTTCCCTAGTTTGGGAGAGGGTGAATAGGGAAGAGTTCAGAGGACTCTGGGTCTCTCTGAATGGAGTATAGACCATGGCAGGGGCAGGTGGGGGTAGTGGTTTATAATACCCGCCTTCAGCGTTATGTAATGGGCAGGTTGGTGCTACAACACCGGGTTTACGTGCTCCACAATTATAGCACGTCTCACACCATCCTGGGTTATATGATGGTGGCTGGCCACCAGTGGGAAGTGTAGGGTATTTAATCTCCTTAGGTAAAAATTGCTCAGTTTCCGGATTGAGGGGCTGGGGTACTGCTACATTTGTGGGGGTAGGGGATGCTTCTTTAGGGGCTTTGGAGTTGGTTAGTGGACACATAAGTTGGGAAGGGGAATCTACTTCCTCCTGTACTTTTTCCCATCAGCTTCATTTTGTAACACAAAACAACCAGTATTCGTTACAGGGCTAGATAATTTTCCTTTCTTGACATAAAAGTAATTGAAATAACCAGGCTTCATCTCCTCCGCTATTTCTACATATCCTTCATCACAAATCTCATGTGCGACTTTCCTGAACTTCTCAGCGTCTTCCAACAATCCACAGTCAACTAATCTACCCTTTTGCTGCCGGATGCCTTCATCCCACAACACAGGCTGAAGCCTCCCCTCCACAGGAAAATTTAACACCATAAACACTTTTGGTGCATTCTTCAAAGATCTTTTCCCTTCTCAACCGATCATGATATTCATCACATCCTCCCCCTCCTGCAGGGGAGACAAATTTTTTCTGCTCCAAAGAAACATTGATTAATCACTACTGCCGCTTCACAACCAACAAAGATTCTTAATGCTTGTGCACAGCGGAGTCTGGCCAGAGCTCCCAGCTTTTCCACTACTACCTACTACCTTTTAATTCATCCAATCCGTCGGGGGAATCGTACAGACGGCTAATGAAAGGAGGAGCACTTTTGCAGCTTCGCAGCGCTCCGGACACTCGATATACATATATCTACTAGCGTGTCCTACCCAATCTTCGATCACCTGCCCCGACTGAAATTAACAATGTCCAGTCTTCTAAGAATCTTTGTCAGAAGTTAAAGAAGGAAAGATTCACGCAATATTCACTTGTCAATCAGAGGTGATACTGCTTGGAAGGTAAATAATATCAGACCCCTAATGGGACTACACCCCTTATAGTCTCACCTTTGACTATATCCAACCAGGACGTCCGGAGACACTGCAAACAACCACACACCACATGGAAACCACGCCAAATGGTCAGTGTCACTAGTAAAGAACTGGTGCACTTACCGTGGCTTTTTGTGAGGGATGATCAGTCCCAATTCCAGTGGGGAAGGCTGAAAGCAAGTCTCTCTTTGTGGACGTCCAGAGGTGGAGGGGCGTCCCTGGTTAGGAATCCGAGTCACGGCACCAGCTGTTGAGGGAGGGCAATAACCCTTCACGGTTGACCAAGTGAGTGTCAAATTATTATGTTGATTGCGCAATCCACAGAAAACCAAACGGAGGCAATGTGTGCTCTGTATTGGGAGGATTCAAAGAATCTCTGATCCCGTTTATTTTGCTTAGCATTTTATATTGTTTTGAGTATTTTAATAGCCAATCAACTCTGCAGCCATACTACAGTACTGTAGGCTAACCAATGTTAGTACAATTATTACGGAAACACATATATGGTCATATTATCATTGTTAGTTTGAAGCACTATGGAAATTTTACAAGGTCAGTCCTGGCCTAGACTAGTTAGATAACAGGAGCGGAGTGTCTGACAAAATACAAAATGTTCTTGTGAGAAAAATTTTGTGGGAAAGATCCATGGGAAGAGAAAGAAATAAGAATGTTATGCAAGGAGTGATGATAATAATATGATTTTAAAGCAAGCAGGCAAAATGGAGTTGCTCTAGCATGAGTAGCAATATGTCCTTTACACTATTTGAAGGACAGCCTAACCACAAACACGTGGACAAGTGAATGTGGCCAGGGATGGTCCATCTCACGCCTTCACACTGGGTTAATATTGTGGAAGCCGGGACACAGTTGGACTCTGGGATGCAACACTTCCTCCAGACAGAAGATTGCGGGTCCTGGGTCAATCAGGCTTCAACACAAAGTTCAAAAGGTAGACAGCAGCAGTGGTCAGCCTCCTACACAACGAGTACATTATTCATGATCATTCATGAGGCCATCCATCTCCTTAGCTTTCTGTTCCTTGGAATGCAAGCTCATGTATGTAGTAGCAGCTAGGCCTGAGGTGGTCAGCGTTTTGGCGCATATCCTACCTCCTCCGAGAATTGCTGGATGTTTTCCTGGTACTATCCCAGTTCTATGATTCCCATTAAAACAAAGCTTCAGGTGATGAATGATGGATGAGGTGGTGGCAAAGGAGAAAGAGCAGGAGGAACAGGGACCATTCACATCAATATCAGGCCAGTCAACCACACATGTCTTGTAGGATATGTTTCTGTACCAAAAGGAGCGGTTCGGCTACATAGTTATAAGGCATACAGTGAATGCAATGCCTACCAAAAATTTCGAGGCACTCAAATGCCACTTGGAAGTGACATGGAGGTCAGATGGCGTTAACTAAACCTTTTTTTCCATTTATAGCAACTGGGTCTCCTGTGCACTGTTGGCCTAAGCAGTGAATGGAAGGCTTTCCAAAAATGGCCCTTGAAACAGACGTGGATTACAGCATACTAAACAACTTCTACCCATTATTAGGGAGTGGGTCTCCCTTAGTGTTCGCCTATGCATTGAAAAGAGAAAGCTGACTAAAATTAGGAGGAAATGCAATGTACGTTGGAAGAGTCATGGAGGTTAGAGTTAAATAAAAACAACATTTCAATGCCCCTTGGAAGAGACGTGGAGGTCGCAGCAGCCTAGCAAGACGGTTTAAATGTCCCTTGGAAGAGACGTGGAGGTCGCAGTAGCTTAACAAGATGGTTTTAATGCCCCTGGAAAAAGTGGTGGAGGTGGCAGTAGCTTAACAAGACTGTTTTAATGCCCCTTGGAGAAGTGGTGGAGGTCACAGTAGCTTAAAAAGACGGTTTTAATGCCCCTTGGAAGAGACATGGAGGTTGCAGGAGCTTAACAAGACAGTTTTAATGCCCCTTGGAAGAGACGAGGAGATTGCAGTAGCTAAACAAGACGGTTTTAATGCCCCGGGGAAAAATGGTGGAGGTTGCAGTAGCTTAACAAGACGGTCTTAATGCCCCTTGGAAGAGACATGGAGGTTGCAGTAGCTTAACAAGATGGTTTAAATGCCCCTTGGAAGAGACGTGGAGGTTGCAGTAGCTTAAAAAGATGGTTTTAATGTCCCTTGGAAGAGACGTGGAGGTCACAGTGGAATAAAAAGACAATATCAATGCCCCTTGAAAATGTGGTGGAGGTTGCAGTAGCTTAACAAGATGGTTTTAATGCCCCTTGGAGAAGTGGTGGAGGTCGCAGCAGCTTAAAAAGATGGTTTTAATGCCCCTTGGAGAAGTGGCGGAGGTCGCAGTAGCTTAACAAGATGGTTTTAATGCCCCTTGGAGAAGTGGTAGAGGTCGCAGTAGATTAAAAAGACGGTTTTAATGCCCCATGGAAGAGACCGGGAGGTCGCAGTAGCTTAACAAGACGGTTTAAATGCCCCTTGAATGAGACATGGAGGTTGCAGTAGCTTAACAAGACGGTTTTAATGCCTCTTGGAAGAGCGGTGGAGGTCGCAGTAGCTTAAAAAGACGGTTTTAATGCCCCTTGGAAGAGACGTGGAGGTTGCAGTGCTTAACAACATGGTTTAAATGCCCCTTGAAAACGTGGTGGAGGTTGCAGTAGCTTAACAAGACAGTTTTAATACCCCTTGGAGAAGTCGTGGAGGTCGCAGTAGCTTAAAAAGACAGTTTTAATGCCCCTTGGAGAAGTGGTGGAGGTCGCAATAGCTTAAAAAGACGGTTTTAATGCCCCTTGGAAGAGACGTGGAGGTCGCAGTGCTTAACAAGATGGTTTAAATGCCCCTTGGAAGAGATGTGGAGGTTGCAGTAGCTTAACAAGATGGTTTAAATGCCCCTTGGAAGAGCGGTGGAGGTCGCAGCAGCTTAAAAAGACGGTTTTAATACCCCTTGGAAGAGACGTGGAGGTTCTAGTAGCTTAACAAGACGGTTTTAATGCCCCTTGGAAGAGATGTGGAGGTTGCAGTAGCTTAACAAGATGGTTTAAATGCCCCTGGGGAAAGTGGTGGAAGTCGCAGTAGCTTAAAAAGACGGTTTTAATGCCCCTTGGAAAAGACATGGAGGTTGCAGTAGCTTAACAAGACAGCTTTAATGCCCCTTGGAAGAGACAAGGAGATTGCAGTAGCTAAACAAGACGGTTTTAATGCCCCTGGGAAAAGTGGTGGAGGCTGCAGTAGCTTAACAAGACTGTTTTAATTCCCCTTGGAGAAGTGGAGGAGGTCGCAGTAGCTTAAAAAGACGGTTTTAATGCCCCTTGGAAGAGACATGGAGGTTGCAGTAGCTTAACAAGACGGTTTAAATGCCCCTTGGAAGAGACGTGGAGGTTGCAGTAGCTTAAAAAGATGGTTTTAATATCCCTTGTAAGAGACGTGGAGGTCACAGTGGAATAAAAAGACAATATCAATGCCCCTTGAAAATGTGGTGGAGGTCGCAGTAGCTTAACAAGATGGTTTTAATGCCCCTTGGAGAAGTGGTGGAGGTCGCAGCAGCTTAACAAGATGGTTTTAATGCCCCTTGGAGAAGTGGCGGAGGTCGCAGTAGCTTAACAAGATGGTTTTAATGCCCCTTGGAGAAGTGGTAGAGGTCGCAGTAGATTAAAAAGACGGTTTTAATGCCCCATGGAAGAGACCGGGAGGTCGCAGTAGCTTAACAAGACGGTTTAAATGCCCCTTGGAAGAGAAGTGGAGGTTGCAGTAGCTTAAGAAGACGGTTTAAATGCCCCTTGAAAGAGACATGGAGGTTGCAGTAGCTTAACAAGACGGTTTTAATGCCTCTTGGAAGAGCGGTGGAGGTCGCAGTAGCTTAAAAAGACGGTTTTAATGCCCCTTGGAAGAGACGTGGAGGTCGCAGTGCTTAACAACATGGTTTAAATGTCCCTTGAAAATGTGGTGGAGGTTCCAGTAGCTTAACAAGACAGTTTTAATACCCCTTGGAGAAGTGGTGGAGGTCGCAGTAGCTTAAAAAGACGGTTTTAATGCCCCTTGGAGAAGTGGTGGAGGTCGCAATAGCTTAAAAAGACGGTTTTAATGCCCCTTGGAAGAGACGTGGAGGTCGCAGTGCTTAACAAGATGGTTTAAATGCCCCTTGGAAGAGACGTGGAGGTTGCAGTAGCTTAACAAGATGGTTTAAATGCCCCTTGGAAGAGCGGTGGAGGTCGCAGCAGCTTAAAAAGACGGTTTTAATACCCCTTGGAAGAGACGTGGAGGTTCTAGTAGCTTAACAAGACGGTTTTAATGCCCCTTGGAAGAGATGTGGAGGTTGCAGTAGCTTAACAAGATGGTTTAAATGCCCCTGGGAAAAGTGGTGGAAGTCGCAGTATCTTAACAAGACGGTTTTAATGCCCCTTGGAAGAGACGTGGAGGTTGCAGTAGATTAACAAGACAGTTTAAATGCCCTTTGGAAGAGACGTGGAGGTTGCAGTAGCTTAACAAGACGGTTTAAATGCCCCTTGAAAATGTGGTGGAGGTTGCAGTAGCTTAACAAGACGGTTTTAATGCCCCTGGGAAAGTGGTGGAGGTCGCAGTAGCTTAAAATGACGGTTTTAATGCCCCTTGGAAGAGACGTGGAGGTCGCAGTAGCTTAACAAGACGGTTTAATTGCCCCTTGGAAGAGATGTGGAGGTTGCAGTAGCTTAACAAGACGGTTTTAATGCCCCCTGGAAGAGACGTGGAGGTTGCAGAAGCTTAACAAGACGGTTTTAATGCCTCTTGGTAGAGCGGTGGAGGTCGCAGTAGCTTAAAAAGATGGTTTTAATGCCCCTTGGAAGAGACGTGAAGGTCACAGTGGAATAAAAAGACAATATCAATGTCCCTTGAAAATGTGGCGGAGGTCGCAGTAGCTTAACAAGACGGTTTTAATGACCCTTGGAGAAGCGGTGGAGGTCGCAGTAGCTTAAAAAGACGGTCTTAATGCCCCTTGGAGAAGTGGTGGAGGTCGTGGTGGCTTAAAAAGACGGTTTTAATGCCCCTTGGAAGAGATGTGGTGGTCACAGTGGAATAAAAAGACAGTATCAATGTCCCTTGAAAATGTGGAAGAGGACGCAGTAGCTTAACAAAACGGTTTTAATGCCCCTGGGAAAAGTGGTGGAGGTCGCAGTAGCTTGATAAGATGGCTTTAATGCCCTTTGGAAGAGACGTGGAGGATGCAGTAGCTTAACAAGACAGTTTAAATGCCCATTAGAAGAGACGTGGAAGGTTCAGTAGCTTAAAAAGACGGTTTAAATGCCCCTTGGAAGAGAAAAGGAGGTTCTAGAAGCATAACAAGACGGTTTTAATGCCCCTTGGAAGAGACGTGGAGGTTGCAGTAGCTTAAAAAGACGGTTTAAATGCCTCTTGGAAGAGACGTGGAGGTTGCAGTAGCTTAACAAGACGGTTTTAATGCCCCTGGGAAAATTTGTGGAGGTCGCAGTAGCTTAACAAGACGGTTTTAATGCCCCTTGGAGAAGTGGTGGAGGTCGCAGTAGCTTAAAAAGACGGTTTTATTGCCCCTTGGAAGAGACGTGGAGGTCGCAGTAGCTTAACAAAACGGTTTATATGCCCCTTGGAAGAGACGTGGAGGTTGCAGTAGCTTAACAAGACAGTTTAAATGCCCCTGGGAAAAGTGTTGGAGGTCGCAGTAGCTTAACAAGACGGTTTTAATGCCCCTTGGAAGAGGCGTGGATGTTGCAGTAGCTTAACAAGATGGTCTAAATTCCCCTTGGAAGAAACGTGGAGGTTGCAGTAGCTTAACAAGACGGTTTAAATGCCCCTTGGAAAAGACATGGAGGTCGCAGTAGCTTAACAAGACGGTTTTAATGCCCCTTGGAAGAGACGTGGAGTTCACTGTGGAATAAAAGGACAATATCAATGCCCCTTGAAAATGTAGTGGAGGGTACAGTAGCTTAACAAGACGGTTTTAATGCCCCTGGGAAAAGTGGTGGAGGTCGCAGTAGCTTAACAACACGGTTTTAACACCCCTTAGAGAAGTGATGGAGGTCGCAGAAGCTTAAAAAGATGGTTTTAGTGCCCCTTGGAAGAGACGTGGAGGTCGCAGTAGCTTAACAAGACGGTTTAAATGCCCCTTGGAAGAGACGTGGAGGTTGCAGCAGTTTAACAAGATGGTTTTAATGCCCCTTGGAAGAGATGTGGAGGTTGCAGTAGCTTAAGAAGACGGTTTAAATGCCCCTCGAAGAGGCATGGAAGTTGCAGTAGCTTAAAAAGATGGTTTTAATGCCCCATGGAAGAGACGTGGAGGTTGCAGTAGCTTAAAAAGATGGTTTTAATGCCCCTAGGAAGAGACGTGGAGGTCACAGTGGAATAAAAAGACAATATCAATGTCGCTTGAAAATGTGGTGGAGGATGCAGTAGCTTAACAAAACGGTTTTAATGCCCCTGGGAAAAGTGGTGGAGGTCGCAGTAGCTTAATAAGACGGTTTTAGTGCCATTTGGAAGAGACGTGGAGGATGCAGTAGCTTAACAAGACAGTTTAAATGCCCATTAGAAGAGACGTGGAGGGTTCAGTAGCTTAAAAAGACGGTTTAAATGCCCCTTGGAAGAGAAATGGAGGTTCTAGAAGCTTAACAAGACGGTTTTAATGCCCCTTGGAAGAGACGTGGAGGTTGCAGAAGCTTAAAAAGACGGTTTAAATGCCCCTTGGAAGAGACGTGGAGGTCGCAGTAGCTTAACAAGAAGGTTTTAATGCCCCTTGGAAGAGCGGTGGAGGTCGCAGTAGCTTAAAAAAAAGGTTTTAATGCCGCTTGGAAGAGACGTGTAGGTCACAGTGGAATAAAACGACAATTTCAATGCCACTTGAAAATGTGGTGGAGGTCGCAGTAGCTAAACAAGACGGTTTTAATGCCCCTGGGAAAAGTGGTGGAGGTCGCAGAAGCTTAACAAGACGTTTTTAATGCCCCTTGGAGAAGTGGTGGAGGTCGCAGTAGCTTAAATAGACGGTTTATATGCCCCTTGAAAGAGACGTGGAGGTTGCAGTAGCTTAACAAGACGGTTTAAATGCCCCTGGGAGAAGTGTTGGAGGTCGCAGTAGCTTAACAAGACAGTTTTAATGCCCCTTGGAAGAGACGTGGAGGTTGCAGTAGCTTAACAAGATGGTTTAAATTCCCCTTGGAAGAAAAGTGGAGGTTCTAGTAGCTTAACAAGACGGTTTTAATGCCCCTTGGAAGAGACGTGGAGGTTGCAGTAGCTTAACAAGACGGTTTAAATGCCCCTTGGAAAAGACATGGAGGTCGCAGTAGCTTAACAAGACGGTTTTAATGCCCCTTGGAAGAGACGTGGAGTTCACAGTGGAATAAAAGGACAATATCAATGCCCCTTGAAAATGTAGTGGAGGGTACAGTAGCTTAACAAGACGGTTTTAATGCCCCTGGGAAAAGTGGTGGAGGTCGCAGTAGCTTAACAACACGGTTTTAACACCCCTTAGAGAAGTGATGGAAGTCGCAGAAGCTTAAAAAGATGGTTTTAGTGCCCCTTGGAAGAGACGTGGAGGTCGCAGTAGCTTAACAAGACGGTTTAAATGCCCCTTGGAAGAGACGTGGAGGTTGCAGCAGTTTAACAAGATGGTTTTAATGCCCCTTGGAAGAGATGTGGAGGTTGTAGTAGCTTAAGAAGACGGTTTAAATGCCCCTCGAAGAGGCGTGGAAGTTGCAGTAGCTTAAAAAGATGGTTTTAATGCCCCATGGAAGAGACGTGGAGGTTGCAGTAGCTTAAAAAGATGGTTTTAATGCCCCTAGGAAGAGACGTGGAGGTCACAGTGGAATAAAAAGACAATATCAATGTTCCTTGAAAATGTGGTGGAGGACGCAGTAGCTTAACAAAACGGTTTTAATGCCCCTGGGAAAAGTGGTGGAGGTCGCAGTAGCTTAATAAGACGGTTTTAATGCCCTTTGGAAGAGACGTGGAGGATGCAGTAGCTTAACAAGACAGTTTAAATGCCCATTAGAAGAGACGTGGAGGGTTCAGTAGCTTAAAAAGACGGTTTAAATGCCCCTTGGAAGAGAAATGGAGGTTCTAGAAGCTTAACAAGACGGTTTTAATGCCCCTTGGAAGAGACGTGGAGGTTGCAGAAGCTTAAAAAGACGGTTTAAATGCCCCTTGGAAGAGACGTGGAGGTTGCAGTAGCTTAACAAGACGGTTTTATTGCCCCTTGGAAGAGCGGTGGAGGTCGCAGTAGCTTAAAAAAAAGGTTTTAATGCCGCTTGGAAGAGACGTGTAGGTCACAGTGGAATAAAAGGACAATATCAATGCCACTTGAAAATGTGGTGGAGGTCGCAGTAGCTAAACAAGACGGTTTTAATGCCCCTGGGAAAAGTGGTGGAGGTCGCAGTAGCTTAACAAGACGTTTTTAATGCCCCTTGGAGAAGTGGTGGAGGTCGCAGTAGCTTAAAAAGACGGTTTTATTGCCCCTTGGAAGAGACGTGGAGGTCGCAGTAGCTTAGCAAAACGGTTTATATGCCCCTTGAAAGAGACGTGAAGGTTGCAGTAGCTTAACAAGACGGTTTAAATGCCCCTGGGAGAAGTGTTGGAGGTCGCAGTAGCTTAACAAGACAGTTTTAATGCCCCTTGGAAGAGACGTGGAGGTTGCAGTAGCTTAACAAGATGGTTTAAATTCCCCTTGGAAGAAAAGTGGAGGTTCTAGTAGCTTAACAAGACGGTTTTAATGCCCCTTGGAAGAGACATGGAGGTAGCAGTAGCTTAACAAGACGGTTTAAATGCCCCTTGGAAAAGACATGGAGGTCGCAGTAGCTTAAAAAGACGGTTTTAATGCCCCTTGGAAGAGACGTGGAGTTCAAAGTGGAATAAAAGGACAATATCAATGCCCCTTGAAAATGTAGTGGAGGTTACAGTAGCTTAACAAGACGGTTTTAAAGCCCCTGGGAAAAGTGGTGGAGGTCGCAGTAGCTTAACAACACGGTTTTAATACCCCTTAGAGAAGTGATGGAGGTCGCAGAAGCTTAAAAAGATGGTTTTAGTGCCCCTTGGAAGAGACGTGGAGGTCGCAGTAGCTTAACAAGACGGATTAAATGCCCCGTGGAAGAGACGTGGAGGTTGCAGTAGTTTAACAAGACAGTTTTAATGCCCCTTGGAAGAGATGTGGAGGTTGCAGTAGCTTAAGAAGACGGTTTAAATGCCCCTCGAAGATGCGTGGAGGTTGCAGTAGCTTAAAAAGATGGTTTTAATGCCCCATGGAAGAGACGTGGAGGTTGCAGTAGCTTAAAAAGATGGTTTTAATGCCCCTAGGAAGAGACGTGGAGGTCACAGTTGCTTAACAAGACACTTTAAATGCCCATTAGAAGAGACGTGGAGAGTTCAGTAGCTTAACAAGACGCTTTAAATGCCCCTTGGAAGAGACATGGAGGTTCTAGAAGCTTAACAAGACAGTTTTAATGCCCATTGGAAGAGACGTGGAGGTTGCAGTAGCTTAAAAAGATGGTTTAATGCCCCTTGGAAGAGACGTGGAGGTTGCAGTAGCTTAACAAGACGGTTTTAATGCCCCTTGGAAGAGAGGTGGAGGTCGCAGTAGCTTAAAAAAAAGGTTTTAATGCCCCTTGGAAGATACGTGGAGGTCACAGTGGAATAAAAGGACAATATCAATGCCACTTGAAAATGTGGTGGAGGTCGCAGTAGCTTAACAAGATGGTTTTAATGCCCCTTGGAGAAGTGTTGGAGGTCGCAGTAGCTTAAAAAGACGGTTTTAATGCCCATTGGAAGAGACGTGAAGGTCGCAGTAGCTTAGCAAGACAGTTTTAATGATCCCGGGAAAAAGTGGTGGAGGTCGCAGGAGCTTAAAAAAATGGTTTTAATGCCCCTTGGAAGAGACATGGAGGTCGCAGTAGCTTAAAAAAACTGTTTTAATGCTCCTTGGAAGAGACGTGGAGGTCGAAGTACCTTAATAAGACGGTTTTAATGTTCCTGGGAAAAATGGTGGAGGTCGCAGTAGCTTAACAAGATGGTTTTAATGCCGCTTGGAGAAGTGGTGGAGGTCGCAGTAGCTTAAAAATACGGTTTTAATGCCCCTTGGAAGAGACATGGAGGTTGCAGTAGCTTAACAAGACGGTTTTAATGCCCCATGGAAGAGCCGTGGAGATTTCAGTAGCTTAAGAAGACATTTTAAATGCCCCTTGGAAGAGACGTGCCAGTTGCAGTAGCTTAACAAGACGGTTTTAATGCCCCTTGGAAGAGCGGTGGAGTTCGCAGTAGCTTAAATAGACGGTTTTAATGCCCCTTGGTAGAGACGTGGAGGTCGCAGTGGTATAAAAAGACAATATCAATGCCCCTTGAAAATGTGGTGGAGGTCGCAGTAGCTTAACAAGATGGTTTTAATGCCCCTTGGAGAAGTGGTGGAGGTCGCAGTAGCTTAACAAGACGGTTTTAATGCCCCTTGGAGAAGTGGTGGAGGTCGCAGTAGCTTAAAAAGACGGTTTTAATGCCCCTTGGAAGGCACGTTGAGGTAGCAGTAGCTTAAGAAGACGTTTTAAATGCCCCTTGGAAGAGACATGGAGGTTGCAGTAGCTTTACAAGATGGTTTTATTGCCCCTTGAATGAGCAGTGGAGGTCGCAGTAGCTTAAAAAGATGGTTTTAATGCCTCTTGGAAGAGACGTGGAGATCACAGTGGAATAAAAAGACAATATCAATGCCCCTTGAAAATGTGGTGGAGGTCGCAGTAGCTTAACAAAATGGTTATAATGCCCCTGGTAAAAGTGGTGGAGGTCGCAATAGCTTAACAAGACGGTTTTCCTGCCCCTTGGAGAAGTGGTGGAGGTCGCAGTAGCTTAACAAGACGGTTTTAATGCCCCTTTGAGAAGTGGTGTAGGTCACAGTAGCTTAAAAAGACGGTTTTAATGCCCCTTGGAAGAGAGGTGGAGGTCTCAGTAGCTTAACAAGACGGTTTATATGCCCCTTGGAAGAGACGTGGAGGTTGCAGTAGCTTAAAAAGATGGTTTTAATGCCCCATGGAAGAGACGTGGAGGTTGCAGTAGCTTAAAAAGATGGTTTTAATGCCCCTAGGAAGAGACGTGGAGGTCACAGTTGCTTAACAAGACAGTTTAAATGCCCATTAGAAGAGACGTGGAGAGTTCAGTAGCTTAACAAGACGCTTTAAATGCCCCTTGGAAGAGACATGGAGGTTCTAGAAGCTTAACAAGACAGTTTTAATGCCCATTGGAAGAGACGTGGAGGTTGCAGTAGCTTAAAAAGACGGTTTAATGCCCCTTGGAAGAGACGTGGAGGTTGCAGTAGCTTAACAAGACGGTTTTAATGCCCCTTGGAAGAGAGGTGGAGGTCGCAGTAGCTTAAAAAAAAAGGTTTTAATGCCCCTTGGAAGATACGTGGAGGTCACAGTGGAATAAAAGGACAATATCAATGCCACTTGAAAATGTGGTGCAGGTCGCAGTAGCTTAACAAGATGGTTTTAATGCCCCTTGGAGAAGTGTTGGAGGTCGCAGTAGCTTAAAAAGACGGTTTTAATTCCCCTTGGAAGAGACGTGAAGGTCGCAGTAGCTTAACAAGACAGTTTTAATGACCCCGGGAAAAAGTGGTGGAGGTCGCAGGAGCTTAAAAAAATGGTTTTAATGCACCTTGGAAGAGACATGGAGGTCGCAGAAGCTTAAAAAAACTGTTTTAATGCTCCTTGGAAGAGACGTGGAGGTCGCAGTACCTTAATAAGACGGTTTTAATGTCCCTGGGAAAAATGGTGGAGGTCGCAATAGCTTAACAAGATGGTTTTAATGCCGCTTGGAGAAGTGGTGGAGGTCGCAGTAGCTTAAAAATACGGTTTTAATGCCCCTTGGAAGAGACATGGAGGTTGCAGTAGCTTAACAAGACGGTTTTAATGCCCCATGGAAGAGCCGTGGAGATTTCAGTAGCTTAAGAAGACATTTTAAATGCCCCTTGGAAGAGACGTGCCAGTTGCAGTAGCTTAACAAGACGGTTTTAATGCCCCTTGGAAGAGAGGTGGAGTTCGCAGTAGCTTAAATAGACGGTTTTAATGCCCCTTGATAGAGACGTGGAGGTCACAGTGGTATAAAAAGACAATATCAATGCCCCTTGAAAATGTGGTGGAGGTCGCAGTAGCTTAACAAGATGGTTTTAATGCCCCTTGGAGAAGTGGTGGAGGTCGCAGTAGCTTAACAAGACGGTTTTAATGCCCCTTGGAGAAGTGGTGGAGGTCGCAGTAGCTTAAAAAGACGGTTTTAATGCCCCTTGGAAGGCACGTTGAGGTAGCAGTAGCTTAAAAAGACGTTTTAAATGCCCCTTGGAAGAGACATGGAGGTTGCAGTAGCTTTACAAGATGGTTTTATTGCCCCTTGAATGAGCAGTGGAGGTCGCAGTAGCTTAAAAAGATGGTTTTAATGTCTCTTGGAAGAGACGTGGAGATCACAGTGGAATAAAAAGACGGTTTTAATGCCCCTTTGAGAAGTGGTGTAGGTCACAGTAGCTTAAAAAGACGGTTTTAATGCCCCTTGGAAGAGACGTGGAGGTCTCAGTAGCTTAACAAGACGGTTTATATGCCCCTTGGAAGAGACGTGGAGGTTGCAGTAGCTTAACAAGACGGTTTAAATGCCCCTGGGAAAAGTGGTGGAGGTCGCAGTAGCTTAACAAGACGGTTTTAATGCCCCTTGGAAGAGACGTGGAGGATGCAGTAGCTTAACAAGACAGTTTAATTGCCCCTTGGAAGAGACGTGGATGGTGCAGTAGCTTAACAAGATGGTTTAAATGCCCCTTGTAAGAAACGTGGAGGTTCTAGTAGCTTAACAAGACGGTTTAAATGCCCCTTGGAAGAGACATGGAGATCGCAGTAGCTTAAAAAGACGGTTTCAATGCCCCTTGGAAAAGACGTGGGGATCACAGTGGAATAAAAGGACAATATCAATGCCCCTTGAAAACGTGGTGGAGGTTGCAGTAGCTTAAGAAGATGGTTTTAATGCCCCTGGGAAAAGTGGTGCAGGTCGTAGTAGCTTAACAAGACGGTTTTAATACCCGTTGGAGAAGTGGTGGAGGTCGCAGTAGCTTAACAAGACGGTTTAAATGCCCCTTGGAAGAGACGTGGAGGATGCAGTAGTTTAACAAGACGGTTTTAATGCCCCTTTTTAAGAGAAGTGGAGGTTGCAGTAGCTGAGGAAGACGGTTTAAATGCCCCTGGAAGAGACGTGGAGGTTGCAGTAGCTTAAAAAGACGGTTTTAATGCCCCTTGGAATAGACGTGTAGGTTGTAGTAGCTTAACAAGACGGTTTTAATGCCTCATGGAAGAGAGGTGGATGTCGCAGTAGCTTAAAAAGATGGTTTTAATGCCCCTTGGAAGAGACGTGGAGGTCAGAGTGGAATAAAAAGACAATATCAATGCCCCTTGAAAATGTGGTGGAGGTCGCAGAAGCTTAATAAGATGAATTTAATGACCCTTGGAGAAGCGGTGGAGGTCGCAGTAGCTTAAAAAGACGGATTTAATACCCCTTGGAGAAGTGGTGGAGGTCGCGCTAGCTTAAAAAGATGATTTTAATTCCCCTTGGATGAGATGTGGTGGTCACAGTGGAATAAAAAGACAATATCAATGCCCCTTGAAAATGTGGTGGAGGTCGCAGTAGCTTAACAAAACGATTTTAATGCCCCTGGTAAAAGTGGTGGAGGTCGCAGTAGCTTAATAAGACGGTTTTAATACCCTTTGGAAGAGACGTGGAGGTGGCAGTAACTTAACAAGACAGTTTAATTGCGAATTAGAAGAGACGTGGAGGTTTCAGTAGCTTAACAAGATGGTTTAAATGCCCCTTGGAGAAGCGATGGAGGTCGCAGTGCTTAACAAGATGGTTTTAATGCCCCTTGGAGAAGTCTTAGAGGTCGCAGTGGATTAAAAAGATGGTTTTAATGCAACTTGGAAGAGACGTGGAGGTCGCAGTAGCTTAACAAGACGGTTTTAATGCCCCTTGGAAGAGATGTGGAGGTTGCAGTAGCTTAACAAGACGGTTTAAATGCCCCTTGGAAGTGACGTGAAGGTAGGAGCAGCTTAAGAAGGCAGTTTAAGTGTCCCTTAGATGAGACGTGGAGGTTGCAGTAGCTTAACAAGATGGTTTTAATGCCTCTTGGAAAAGCGGTGGAGGTCGCAGTAGCTAAAAAAGATGGTTTTCATGCCCCTTGGAAGAGACGTGGAGGTCACAGTGGAATAAAAAGACAATATCAATGCCCCTTGAAAATGTGGTGGAGGTCGCAGTAGCTTAACAAAACGGTTTTAATGCCCCTGGGAAAAGTGGTGGAGGTCGCAGTAGCTTAACAAGATGGTTTTAATGCCCCTTGGAGAAGTGGTGGAGGTCGCAGTAGCTTAAAAATACGGTTTTAATGCCCCTTGGAAGAGACATGGAGGTTGCAGTAGCTTAACAAGACGGTTTTAATGCCCCATGGAAGAGCCGTGGAGATTCCAGTAGCTTAAGAAGACGGTTTAAATGCCCCTTGGAAGAGACGTGCCGGTTGCAGTAGCTTAACAAGACGGTTTTAATGCCCCTTGGAAGAGCGGTGGAGTTCGCAGTAGCTTAAATAAACGGTTTTAATGCCCCTTGGTAGAGACGTGGAGGTCACAGTGGTATAAAAAGACAATATCAATGCAACTTGAAAATGTGGTGGAGGTCGCAGTAGCTTAACAAGATGGTTTTAATGCCCCTTGGAGAAGTGGTGGAGGTCGCAGTAGCTTAACAAGACGGTTTTAATGCCCCTTGGAGAAGTGGTGGAGGTCGCAGTAGCTTAAGAAGACGTTTTAAATGCCCCTTGGAAGAGACATTGAGGTTGCAGTAGCTTTACAAGATGGTTTTATTGCCCCTTGGATGAGCAGTGGAGGTCGCAGTAGCTTAAAAAGATGGTTTTAATGCATCTTGGAAGAGACGTGGAGATCACAGTGGAATAAAAAGACCATATCAATGCCCCTTGAAAATGTGTTGGAGGTCGCAGTAGCTTAACAAAATGGTTATAATGCCCCTGGTAAAAGTGGTGGAGGTCGCAATAGCTTAACAAAACGGTTTTCATGCCCCTTGGAGAAGTGGTGGAGGTCGCAGTAGCTTAACAAGACGGTTTTAATACCCCTTTGAGAAGTGGTGTAGGTCACAGTAGCTTAAAAAGACGGTTTTAATGCCCCTTGGAAGAGACGTGGAGGTCTCAGTAGCTTAACAAGACGGTTTAAATGCCCCTGGGAAAAGTGGTGGAGGTCGCAGTAGCTTAAAAAGACGGTTTTAATGCCCCTTGGAAAAGACGTGGAGGTCGCAGTAGCTTAACAAGACGGTTTAAATGCCCCTTGGAAGAGACGTGGAGGTTGCAGTAGCTTAACAAGACGGTTTTAATGCCCCTTTTTAAGAGAAGTGGAGGTTGCAGTAGCTTAGGAAGATGATTTAAATCCCCCTGGAAGAGACGTGGAGGTTGCAGTAGCTTAAAAAGACGGTTTTAATGCCCCTTGGAATAGACGTGGAGGTTGTAGTAGCTTAACAAAATGGTTATAATGCCCCTGGTAAAAGTGGTGTAGGTCGCAATAGCTTAACAAGACGGTTTTCATGCCCCTTGGAGAAGTGGTGGAGGTCGCAGTAGCTTAACAAGATGGTTTTAATGCCCCTTTGAGAAGTGGTGTAGGTCACAGTAGCTTAAAAAGACGGTTTTAATGCCCATTGGAAGAGACGTGGAGGTCTCAGTAGCTTAACAAGACGGTTTATATGCCCCTTGGAAGAGACGTGGAGGTTGCAGTAGCTTAACAAGACGGTTTAAATGCCCCTGGGAAAAGTGGTGGAGGTCGCAGTAGCTTTACAAGACGGTTTTAATGCCCCTTGGAAGAGACGTGGAGGATGCAGTAGCTTAACAAGACAGTTTAATTGCCCCTTGGAAGAGACGTGGATGTTGCAGTAGCTTAACAAGATGGTTTAAATGCCCCTTGTAAGAAACGTGGAGGTTCTAGTAGCTTAACAAGACGGTTCAAATGCCCCTTGGAAGAGACATGGAGGTCGCAGTAGCTTAAAAAGACGGTTTCAATGCCCCTTGGAAGAGACGTGGGGATCACAGTGGAATAAAAGGACAATATCAATGCCCCTTGAAAACGTGGTGGTGGTTGCAGTAGCTTAACAAGATGGTTTTAATGCCCCTGGGAAAAGTGGTGGAGGTCGCAGTAGCTTAACAAGACGGTTTTAATACCCGTTGGAGAAGTAGTGGAGGTCGCAGTAGCTTAAAAAGACGGTTTTAATGCCCCTTGGAAAAGACGTGGAGGTCGCAGTAGCTTAACAAGACGGTTTAAATGCCCCTTTTTAAGAGAAGTGGAGGTTGCAGTAGCTTAGGAAGATGGTTTAAATGCCCCTGAAAGAGACGTGGAGGTTGCAGTAGCTTAAAAAGACGGTTTTAATGCCCCTTGGAATAGACGTGGAGGTTGTAACAGCTTAACAAAATGGTTATAATGCCCCTCGTAAAAGTGGTGTAGGTCGCAATAGCTTAACAAGACGGTTTTCATGCCCCTTGGAGAAGTGGTGGAGGTCGCAGTAGCTTAACAAGATGGTTTTAATGCCCCTTTGAGAAGTGGTGTAGGTCACAGTAGCTTAAAAAGACGGTTTTAATGCCCCTTGCAAGAGACGTGGAGGTCTCAGTAGCTTAACAAGACGGTTTATATGCCCCTTGGAAGAGACGTGGAGGTTGCAGTAGCTTAACAAGACGGTTTAAATGCCCCTGGGAAAAGTTGTGGAGGTCGCAGTAGCTTTACAAGACGGTTTTAATGCCCCACGGAAGAGACGTGGAGGATGCAGTAGCTTAACAAGACAGTTTAATTGCCCCTTGGAAGAGACGTGGATGTTGCAGTAGCTTAACAAGATGGTTTAAATGCCCCTTGTAAGAAACGTTGAGGTTCTAGAAGCTTAACAAGACCGTTCAAATGCCCTTTGGAAGAGACATGGAGGTCGCAGTAGCTTAAAAAGACGGTTTCAATGCCCCTTGGAAGAGACGTGGGGATCACAGTGGAATAAAAGGACAATATCAATGCCCCTTGAAAACGTGGTGGAGGTTGCAGTAGCTTAACAAGATGGTTTTAATGCCCCTGGGAAAAGTGGTGGAGGTCGCAGTAGCTTAAAAAGACGGTTTTAATGCCCCTTGGAAAAGACGTGGAGGTCGCAGTAGCTTAACAAGACGGTTTAAATGCCCCTTAGAAGAGACGTGGAGGTTGCAGTAGCTTAACAAGACGG
Organism: Phyllobates terribilis; assembly: GCF_046119375.1. Taxonomy (NCBI): domain Eukaryota; kingdom Metazoa; phylum Chordata; class Amphibia; order Anura; family Dendrobatidae; genus Phyllobates; species Phyllobates terribilis. Next base: position 18,136,575 of record NW_027362783.1, on the reverse strand, counting down.
TTTTAATGCCCCCTTTTAAGAGAAGTGGAGGTTGCAGTAGCTTAGGAAGATGGTTTAAATGCCCCTGGAAGAGACGTGGAGGTTGCAGTAGCTTAAAAAGACGGTTTTAATGCCCCTTGGAATAGACGTGGAGGTTGTAGTAGCTTAACAAAATGGTTATAATGCCCCTGGTAAAAGTGGTGTAGGTCGCAATAGCTTAACAAGACGGTTTTCATGCCCCTTGGAGAAGTGGTGGAGATCGCAGTAGCTTAACAAGATGGTTTTAATGCCCCTTTGAGAAGTGGTGTAGGTCACAGTAGCTTAAAAAGACGGTTTTAATGCCCCTTGGAAGAGACGTGGAGATCTAAGTAGCTTAACAAGACGGTTTATATGCCCCTTGGAAGAGACGTGGAGGTTGCAGTAGCTTAACAAGATGGTTTAAATGCCCCTGGGAAAAGTGGTGGAGGTCGCAGTAGCTTTACAAGACGGTTTTAATGCCCCATGGAAGAGACGTGGAGGATGCAGTAGCTTAACAAGAAAGTTTAATTGCCCCTTGGAAGAGACGTGGATGTTGCAGTAGCTTAACAAGATGGTTTAAATGCCCCTTGTAAGAAACGTGGAGGTTCTAGTAGCTTAACAAGACGGTTCAAATGCCCTTTGGAAGAGACATGGAGGTCGCAGTAGCTTAAAAAGACGGTTTCAATGCCCCTTGGAAGAGACGTGGGGATCACAGTGGAATAAAAGGACAATATCAATGCCCCTTGAAAACGTGGTGGAGGTTGCAGTAGCTTAACAAGATGGTTTTAATGCCCCTGGGAAAAGTGGTGGAGGTCGCAGTAGCTTAACAAGACGGTTTTAATACCCGTTGGAGTAGTGGTGGAGGTCGCAGTAGCTTAAAAAGACGGTTTTAATGCCCCTTGGAAGAGACGTGGAGGTCGCAGTAGCTTAACAAGACGGTGTAAATGCCCCTTGGAAGAGACGTGGAGGTTGCAGTAGCTTAACAAGACGGTTTTAATGCCCCTTTTTAAGAGAAGTGGAGGTTGCAGTAGCTTAGGAAGACGGTTTAAATGCCCCTGGAAGAGACGTGGAGGTTGCAGTAGCTTAAAAAGACGGTTTTAATGCCCCTTGGAATAGACGTGGAGGTTGTAGTAGCTTAACAAGACGGTTTTAATGCCTCATGGAAGAGCGGTGGATGTCGCAGTAGCTTAAAAAGATGGTTTTAATGCCCCTTGGAAGAGACGTGGAGGTCACAGTGGAATAAAAAGACAATATCAATGCCCCTTGAAAATGTGGTGGAGGTCGCTGTAGCTTAATAGGATCAATTTAATGACCCTTGGAGAAGCGGTGGAGGTCGCAGTAGCTTAAAAAGACGGATTTAATACCCCTTGGAGAAGTGTTGGAGGTCGCGGTAGCTTAAAAAGATGATTTTAATTCCCCTTGGAAGAGATGTGGTGGTCACAGTGGAATAAAAAGACAATATCAATGCCCCTTGAAAATGTGGTGGAGGTCGCAGTAGCTTAACAAAACGGTTTTAATGCCCCTGGGAAAAGTGGTGGAGGTCGCAGTAGCTTAATACGACGCTTTTAATACCCTTTGGAAGAGACGTGGAGGTGGCAGTAGCTTAACAAGACAGTTTAATTGCCAATTAGAAGAGACGTGGAGGTTTCAGTAGCTTAACAAGATGGTTTAAATGCCCCTTGGAGAAGCGGTGGAGGTCGCAGTGCTTAACAAGATGGTTTTAATGCCCCTGGGAGAAGTGGTAGAGGTCGCAGTGGATTAAAAAGACGGTTTTAATGCAACTTGGAAGAGACGTGGAGGTCGCAGTAGCTTAACAAGACGGTTTTAATGCCACTTGGAAGAGACGTGGAGGTTGCAGTAGCTTAACAAGACGGTTTAAATGCCCCTTGGAAGTGACGTGGAGGTAGGAGCAGCTTAAGAAGGCGGTTTAAATGTCCCTTAGATGAGACGTGGAGGTTGCAGTAGCTTAACAAGACTGTTTTAATGCCTCTTGGAAAAGCGGTGGAGGTCGCAGCAGCTAAAAAAGACGGTTTTCATGCCCCTTGGAAGAGACGTGGAGGTCACAGTGGAATAAAAAGACAATATCAATGCCCCTTGAAAATGTGGTGGAGATCGCAGTAGCTTAACAAAACGGTTTTAATGCCCCTGGGAAAAGTGGTGGAGGTCGCAGTAGCTTAATAAGACGGTTTTAATACCCTTTGGAAGAGACGTGGAGTTGCAGTAGCTTAACAAGACAGTTTAATTGCCAATTAGAAGAGACTTGGAGGTTTCAGTCGCTTAACAAGATGGTTTAAGTGCCCCTTGGAAGAGACATGGAGGTTCTAGAAGCTTAACAAGACGGTTTTAATGCCCCTTGGAAGAGACGTGGAGGTTGCAGTAGCTTAAAAAGACGGTTTAAATGACCCTTGGAAGAGACGAGGAGGTTGCAGTAGCTTAACAAGACGGTTTTAATGCCCCTTGGAAGAGCGGTGCAGGTCGCAGTAGCTGAAAAAAAAGGTTTTAATGCCCCATGGAAGAGATGTGGAGGTCACAGTGGAATAAAACACAATATCAATGCCACTTGAAAATGTGATGGAGGTCGCAGTAGCTTAACAAGACGGTTTTAATGCCCCTGGGAAAAGAGGTGGAGGTCGCAGTAGCTTAACAAGATAGTGTTAACGCCCCTGGAGAAGTGGTGGAGGTCGCAGTAGCTTAAAAAGACGATTTTAATGAACCTTGGAAGAGATGTGGAGGTTGCAGTAGATTAACAAGATGGTTTTAAATCCCCTTGGAGGAGCGGTGGAGGTCGCAGTAGCTTAAAAAGACAGTTTTAATGCCCCTTGGAAGAGAAGTGGAGGTCACAGTGAAATAAAACGACAATATCAATGCCCCTTGAAAATGTGGTGGAGATCGCAGTAGCTTAACAAGATGGTTTAAATGCCCCTGGGAAAAGTGGTGGAGGTTGCAATAGCTTAACAAGGCGGTTTTAATGCCCCTTGGAGAAGAGGTGTAGGTCGCAGTGCTTAACAAGATGATTTTAATGCCCCTTGGAGAAGAGGTAGAGGTCGCAGTGGATTAAAAAGACGGTTTTAATGCAACTTGGAAGAGACGTGGAGGTCGCAGTAGCTTAACAAGACGGTTTTAATGCCCCTTGGAAGAGACGTGGAGGTTGCAGTAGCTTAACAAGACGGTTAAAATGCCCCTTGGAAGTGACGTGGAGGTAGCAGCAGCTTAAGAAGACGGTTTAAATGTCCCTTGGAAGAGACGTGGAGATTGCAGTAGCTTAACAAGACGGTTTTAATGCCTCTTGGAAGAGCGGTGGAGGTCGCAGTAGCTAAAAAAGACGGTTTTCATGCCCCTTGGAGAAGTGGTGGAGGACGGTGTAGCTTAAAAAGACTGTTTTAATGTCCCTTGGAGAAGTGGTTGAGGTAGCAGTAGCTTAAAAAGACCGTTTTAATGCCCCTGGGAAAAGTGGTGGAGGTCGCAGTAGCTTAACAAGTCGGTTTTAATACCACTTGGAAGAGACGTGGAGGTTGCAGTAGCTTAACAAGACAGTTTAAATACCCCTTGGAAGAGACGTGGAGGTTGCAGTAGCTTAACAAGACGGTTTAAATGCCCCTTGGAAGAAACGAGGAGGTTCTAGTAGCTTAACAAGATGGTTTTAATGCCCTTTGGAAGAGACGTGGAGATCACAGTGGAATAATAGGACAATATCAATGCCCCTTGAAAATGTGTTGGAGATCGCAGCAGCTTAACAAGACGGTTTTAACGCCCTTTGGAAGAGACGTGGAAGTTGCAGTAGCTTAACAAGACAGTTTAAATGCCCCTTAGAAGAGACATGGAGGTTTCAGTAGCTTAACAAGACGGTTTAAATGCCCCTTGGAAGAGACGTGGAGGTTCTAGAAGCTTAACAAGATGGTTTTAATGCCCCTTGGAAGAGACGTGGAGGTTGCAGTAGCTTAACACGACGGTTTAAATGCCCCTTGGAAGAGACGTGGAGGTTGCAGCAGCTTAACAAGACGGTTTTAATGCCCCTTGGAAGAGTGGTGGAGGTAGCAGAAGCTTAAAAAAAAGGTTTTAATGCCCCTTGGAAGAGACGTGGAGGTCACAGTGGAATAAAAGGACAATATCAATGCCCCTTGAAAATGTGGTGGAGGTCGCAGTAACTTAACAAGACGGTTTTAATGCCCCTGGGAAAAGTGGTGGAGGTCGCAGTAGCTTAACAAGACGGTTTTAATGCCTCTTGGAGTAGTGGAGGAGGTCGCAGTAGCTTAAGAAGACGGTTTTAATGCCCCTTGGAGAAGTGGTGGAGGTTTCAGTAGCTTAAAAATACTTTTTTAATTCCCCTTGGAAGAGACGTGGAGGTCGCAGTAGCTTATCAAGACTGTTTAAATGCCCCTTGGAAGAGACGTGGAGGTTGCAGTAGCTTAACAAGACGGTTTTAATGCCCCTTGGAAGAGACGTGGAGCTTGCAGTAGCTTAACAAGACGGTTTAAATGCAACTTGGAAGAAACGAGGAGGTTGCAGTAGCTTAACGAGACGGTTTAATGCCTCTTCGAAGAGCGGTGGAGATCGCAGTCGCTTAAAAAGACGGTTTTAATGCCCCTTGGAAGAGACGTGGAGGTCGCAGTGCTTAACAAGATGGTTTAAATGCCCCTTGGAAAAGACGTGGAGGTTGCAGTAGCTTAACAAGATGGTTTTAATGCCCCTTGGAAGAGACGAGGAGGTTGCAGTAGCTTAACAAGATGGTTTAAATGCCCCTTGGAAGAGCGGTAGAGGTCGCAGTAGCTTAAAAAAACGGTTTTAATACCCCTTGGAAGAGACGTGGAGGTCACAGTGGTTTAAAAAGGCAATATCAATGCCCCTTGAAAATGTGGTGGAGGTCGCAGTAGCTTAACAAGACGGTTTTAATGCCCCTGGGAAAAGTGGTGGAGGTCGCAGTAGCTTAACAAGACTGTTTTAATGACCCTTGGAATAGACGTGGAGGTTGCAGTAGCTTAAAAAGACAGTTTAAATGCCCCTCGTAAGAGACGTGGAGGTTGGAGTAGCTTAACAAGACGGTTTTAATGCCCCTTGGAAGAGACGTGGACGTTCTAGTAGCTTAACAAGATGGTTTTAATGCCCCTTGGATGAGACGTGGAGGTTGCAGTAGCTTAATAAGATGGTTTTAATGCCCCTTGGAAAAACGGTGATGGTCGCAGTAGCTTAAAAAGACGGTTTTAATGCCAATTGGAAGAGACGTGGAGATCATAGTGGAATAAAAGGACAATATCAATGCCCCTTGAAAATGAAGTGGAGATCGCAGTAGCTTAACAAGACGGTTTTAATGCCCCTGGGAAAAGTGGTGGAGGTCGCAGTAGCTTAAGAAGACGGTTTTAATGCCCCTTGGAGAAGTGGTGGAGGTCGCAGTAGATTAAGAAGACGGTTTTAATGCCCCTTGGAAGAGACGTGGAGGTTGCAGTAGCTTAACAATACAGTTTAAATGCACCTAGGAAGAGACGTGGAGGTTGCAGTAGCTTAAAAATACGGTTTTAATGCCCCTTGCAAGAGACTTGGAGGTTGCAGTAGCTTAACAAGACGGTTTTAATGCCTCTTGGAAAAGAGGTGGAGGTCGCAGTAGCTTAAAAAGACGGTTTTAATGCCCCTTGGAAGAGACGTGGAGGTCACAGTGGAATAAAACGACAATATCAATGCCCCTTGAAAATATGGTGGAGGTCGCAGTAGCTTAACAAGACGGTTTTAATGCCCCTTGGAGAAGTGGTGGAGGTCGAAGTAGCTTAAAAAGACCGTTTTAGTGCCCCTTGGCAGAGACGTGGAGGTCACAGTGGAATAAAAAGCCAATATCAATGCCCCCTGAAAATGTGGTGGAGGTCGCAGTAGCTAAACAAGACGGTTTTAATGCCCCTGGGAAAAGTGGTGGAGGTCGCAGTAGCTTAACAAGCGGTTTCAATGCTCCTTGGAAGAGACGTGGAGGTTGCAGTAGCTTAACAAGACAGTTTAAATGCCCCTTGGAAGAGACATGGAGGTTGCAGTAGCTTAACAAGATGGTTTAAATGCCCCTTGGAAGAGACGTGGAGGTTCTAGAAGCTTAAAAAGATGGTTTTAATGCCCCTTGGAAGAGACTTGGAGGTTGCAGTTGCTTGACAAGGCGGTTTAAATGCCCCTCGGGAGAGACGTGGAGGTTGCAGTAGCTTAATAAGACGGTTTTAATCCCCTATGAAGAGCGGTGGAGATCGCAGTTGCTTAAAAAGATGATTTTAATGCCCCTTGGAAGAGACGTAGAGGTCACAGTGGAATAAAAGGACAATATCAATGCCCCTTGAAAATGTGGTGGCGATCGCAGTAGCTTAACAAGACGGTTTTGATGCCCCATGGAGAAGTGGTGGAGGTCGCAGTAGCTTAAAAAAATGGTTTTAATGCCCCTTCGAGAAGTGGTGGCGGTCGCAGTAGCTTAAAAGACGGTTTTAATGCCCCTTGAAAGACACGTGGAGGTCACAGTAGCTTAACAAGACGGTTTAAATGCCCCTTGGAAGAGACGTGGAGGTTGCAGTAGCTTAACAAGACGGTTTTAATGCCTCTTTGAAGAGACGTGGAGGTCACAGTAGCTTAACAAGCCGGTTTAAATGCCCCTTGGAAGAGACGTGGAGGTTGCAGTAGCTTAAAAAGACGGTTTTAATGCCCCTTGGAACAGACGTGGAGGTTGTAGTAGCTTAACAAGACGGTTTTAATGCCTCTTGAAAGAGCGGTGGAGGTCGCAGTAGCTTAAAAAGACGGTTTTAATGCCCCTTGGAATAGACGTGGAGGTCGCAGTAGCTTAACAAGACTGTTTAAATGCCCCTTGGAAGAGACGTGGAAGTTGCAGTAGCTTAAAAAGACGGTTTTAATGCCCCTTGGAAGAGACGTGGAGGTTGCAGTAGCTTAACAAGACAGTTTTAATGCCTCCTGGAAGAGCGGTGGAGGTCGCAGTAGCTTAAAAAGACGGTGTTAATGCCCCTTGGAAGAGACATTGAGGTCACAGTGGAATAAAAAGACAACATCAATGCCCCTTGAAAATGTGGTGGAGGTCGTAGTAGCTTAACAAGACGTATTTAATGCCCCTTGGAAGAGACATTGAGGTCACAGTGGAATAAAAATACAACATCAATGCCCCTTGAAAATGTGGTGGATGTCGTAGTAGCTTAACAAGACGTATTTAATGCCCCTTGGAGAAGTGGTGGAGGTCGCAGTAGCTCAAAAAGACGGTTTTAATGCCCCTTGGAGAAGTGGTGGAGGTCGCAGTAGCTTAAAAAAATGGTTTTAATGTCCCTTGGAAGAGACGTGGAGGTCGCAGTAGCTTAACAAGACGGTTTAAATGCCCCTTGGAAGAGACGTGGAGGTTGCAGTAGCTTAGCGAGAGGGTTTTAATACCCCTTGGAAGAGACGTGTAGGTTGCAGTAGCTTAAAAAGACGGTTTTAATGCCCCTTGGAAGAGTGGTGGATGTCGCACTACCTTAACAAGATGGTTTTAATTCCCCTGGGAAAAGTGGTGGAGGTCCCAGTAGCTTAACAAGACGGTTTTAATGCCTCTTGGAAGAGTGGTGGATGTCGCAGTAGCTTAAAAAGATGGTTTTAATTTCCTTTGGAAGAGACGTGGAGGTCGCAGTAGCTTAACAAGATGGTTTAAATGTCCCTTGGAAGAGACGTGGAGGTTGCAGTAGCTTAGCGAGACGGTTTTAATGCCCCTTGGAAGAGACGTGTAGGTTGCAGTAGCTTAATAAGACGGTTTTAATGCCCCTTGGAAGAGCGGTGGAGGTCGCAGTAGCTTAAAAAGACGGTTCTAATGCCCCTTGGAAGAGACGTGGAGATCATAGTGGAATAAAAGGACAATATCAATGCCCCTTGAAAATGTGGTGGAGATCGCAGTAGCTTAACAAGACGGTTTTAATGCCCCTGGGAAAAGTGGTGGAGGTCGCAGTAGCTTAACAAGACGGTTTTAATGCACCTTGAAGAAGTGGTGGAGGTCGCAGTAGCTTAACAAGACAGTTTTAATGCCCCTTGGAAGAGACGTGGAGGTTGCAGTAGCTTAACAAGACAGTTTAAATGCCCCTTGGAAGAGACGTGGAGGTTGCAGTAGCTTAAAACTACCGTTTTAATACCCCTTGCAACAGACTTGGAGGTTGCAGTAGCTTAACAAGACGGTTTTAATGCCTCTTGGAAAAGAGGTGGAGGTCGCAGTAGCTTAAAAAGGCGGTTTTAATGTCCCTTGGAAGAGACGTGGAGGTCACAGTGGAATAAAAAGAAAATATCAATGCCCCTTGAAAATGTGGTGGAGGTCGCAGTAGCTTAACAAGACAGTTTTAATGCCCCTTGGAGAAGTGGTGGAGGTCGCAGTAGCTTAAAAAGATGGTTTTAATGCCCCTTGGAGTAGTCGTGGAAATCGCAGTAGCTTAAAAAGACGGTTTTAATGTCCCTTGGAAGAGACGTGGAGGTCACAGTGGAATAAAAAGACAATATCAATGCCCCTGGGAAAAGTGATGGAGGTCGCAGTAGTTTAACAAGACGGTTTTAATGCCCCATGGAGAAGTGGTGGAGGTCGCAGTAGCTTAAAAAGATGGTTTTAATGCCCCTTGGAGTAGTCGTGGAGGTCGCAGTAGCTTAAAAAGATGGTTTTAATGTCCCTTGGAAAAGGCGTGAAGGTCGCATTGCTTAACAAGATGGTTTAAATGCCCCTTGGAAGAGACATGGAGGTTGCAGTAGCTTAACAAGACGGGTTTAATGCCCCTTGGAGGAGACTTGGAGGTTGCAGTAGCTTAACAAGATTGTTTAAATGCCCCTTGGAAGAGGGTGGAGGTCACAGCAGCTTAAAAAGACGGTTTTAATACCCCTTGGAAAAGACGTGGCGGTCACAGTGGTTTAAATAGACAATTTCAATGCCCCTTGAAAATGTCGTGGAGGTCGCAGTAGCTTAACAAGACCGTTTTAATGACCCTCGGAAAAGTGGTGAAGGTCGCAGTAGCTTAACAAGATGGTTTTAATCCCCCCAGGAAGAGACATGGAGGTTGCAGTAGCTTAACAAGACAGTTTAAATGCCCCTTGGAAGAGACGTGGAGGTTGCAGTAGCTTAACAAGACTGTTTAAATGCCCCTTGGAAGAGACGTGGCGGTTCTAGTAGCTTAACAAGATGGTTTTAATGCCCTTTGGAAGAGACGTGGAGGTTGCAGGAGCTTAACAAGACGGTTTAAATGCCCCTTGGAAGAGACGTGGAGGTTGCAGTAGCTTAATAAGACGGTTTTTTTGCCCCTTAGAAGAGAGGTGGAGGTCGCAGTAGCTTAAAAAGACGGTTTTAATGCCCCTTAGAAGAGACATGGAGATCATAGTGGAATAAAAGGACAATATCAATGCCCCTTGAAAATGTGGTGGAGATCACAGTAGCTTAACAAGACGGTTTTAATGCCCCTGGGAAAAGTGGTGGAGGTCGCAGTAGCTTAACAAGACGGTTTTAATGCCCCTTGGAAGAGACGTGGAGGTTCTAGGAGCTTAACAAGACGGTTTTAATGCCCCTTGGAAGAGACGTGGAGGTTGCAGTAGCTTAACAAGACGGTTTAAATGCCCCTTGGAAGAGACATGGAGGTTGCAGGAGCTTAACAAGACGGTTTTAATGCCCCTTGGAGGAGACGTGGAGGTTGCAGTAGCTTAACAAGATTGTTTAAATGCCCCTTGGAAGAGGGTGGAGGTCACAGCAGCTTAAAAAGACGGTTTTAATACCCCTTGGAAGAGACGTGGTGGTCACAGTGGTTTAAATAGACAATATCAATGCCCCTTGAAAATGTCGTAGAGGTCGCAGTAGCTTAACAAGACCGTTTTAATGACCCTGGGAAAAGTGGTGAAGGTCGCAGTAGCTTAACAAGATGGTTTTAATCCCCCCTGGAAGAGACATGGAGGTTGCAGTAGCTTAACAAGACAGTTTAAATGCCCCTTGGAAGAGACGTGGAGGTTGCAGTAGCTTAACAAGACTGTTTAAATGCCCCTTGAAAGAGACGTGGAGGTTGCAGTAGCTTAATAAGACGGTTTTAATGCCCCTTAGAAGAGCGGTGGAGGTCGCAGTAGCTTAAAAAGACGGTTTTAATGCCCCTTGGAAGAGACATGGAGATCATAGTGGAATAAAAGGACAAAATCAATGCCCCTTGAAAATGTGGTGGAGATCACAGTAGCTTAACAAGACGGTTTTAATGCCCCTGGGAAAAGTGGTGAAGGTCGCAGTGGCTTAACAAGACGGTTTTAATGCCCCTTGGAAGAGACGTGGAGATTCTAGTAGCTTAACAAGACGGTTTTAATGCCCCTTGGAAGAGACGTGGAGGTTGCAGTAGCTTAACAAGACGGTTTAAATGCCCCTTGGAAGAGACATGGAGGTTGCAGTAGCTTAATAAGACGGTTTTAATGCCCCTTTGAAGAGCGATGGAGGTCGCATTAGCTTAAAAAGACGGTTTTAATGCCTCTTGGAAAACAGGTGGAGGTCGCAGTAGCTTAAAAAGACGCTTTTTAATGCCCCTTGGAAGAGACGTGGAGGTCACAGTGGAATAAAAAGACAATATCAATGCCCCTGGGAAAAGTGATGGAGGTCGCAGTAGTTTAACAAGACGGTTTTAATGCCCCATGGCGAAGTGATGGCGGTCGAAGTAGCTTAACAAAACGGTTTTAATGCCCCTTGGAGAAGTGGTGGAGTTTGCAGTAGCTTAACAAGACGGTTTAAATGCCCATTGGAAGAGACGTGGAGGTCGCAGTAGCTTAACAAGACGGTTTAAATGACCCTTGGAAGAGACGTGGATGTTGCAGTAGCTTAACAAGATGGATTTAATGCCTCTTGGAAGAGACGTGGATGTTTCAGTAGCCTAACAAGCCGGTTTAAATGCCCCTTGGAAGAGACGTGGAGGTTGCTGTAGCTTATGAAGACGGTTTAAATGCCCCTTGGAAGAGACGTGGAGGTTGCAGTAGCTTAACAAGACGGTTTTAATGCCTCTTGGAAAAGAGGTGGAGGTCGCAGTAGCTTAAAAAGACGCGTTTTAATGCCCCTTGGAAGAGACGTGGAGGTCACAGTGGAATAAAAAGACAATATCAATGCCCCTTGAAAATGTGGTGGAGGTCGCAGTAGCTTAACAAGACAGTTTTAATGCCCCTTGGAGAAGTGGTGGAGGTCGCAGTAGCTTAAAAAGATGGTTTTATTGCCCCTTGGAGAAGTCGTGGAGGTCGCAGTAGCTTAAAAAGACGGTTTTAATGTCCCTTGGAAAAGACGTGGAGGTCGCATTGCTTAACAAGATGGTTTAAATGCCCCTTGGAAGAGACATGGAGGTTGCAGTAGCTTAACAAGACGGTTTTAATGCCCCTTGGAGGAGACGTGGAGGTTGCAGTAGCTTAACAAGATTGTTTAAATGCCCCTTGGAAGAGCGGTGGAGGTCACAGCAGCTTAAAAAGACGGTTTTAATACCCCTTGGAAGAGACGTGGAGGTCACAGTGGTTTAAATAGACAGTATCAATGCCCCTTGAAAATGTCGTGGAGGTCGCAGTAGCTTAACAAGACCGTTTTAATGACCCTGGGAAAAGTGGTGAAGGTCGCAGTAGCTTAACAAGACGGTTTTAATCCACCTTGGAAGAGACGTGGAGGTTGCAGTAGCTTAACAAGACAGTTTAAATGCCCCTTGGAAGAGACGTGGAGGTTGCAGTAGCTTAACAAGACGGTTTAAATGCCCCTTGGAAGAGTCGTGGAGGTTGCAGTAGCTTGATAAGACGGTTTTAATGCCCCTTGGAAGAGCGGTGGAGGTCGCAGTAGCTTAAAAAGACGGTTTTAATGCCCCTTGGAAGAGACATGGAGATCATAGTGGAATAAAAGGACAATATCAATGCCCCTTGAAAATGTGGTGGAGAAAACAGTAGCTTAACAAGATGGTTTTAATGCCCCTGGGAAAAGTGGTGGAGGTCGCAGTAGCTTAACAAGACGGTTTTAATGCCCCTTGGAAGAGACGTGGAGGTTCTAGTAGCTTAACAAGACGGTTTTAATGCCTCTTGGAAGAGACATGGAGGTTGCAGTAGCTTAACAAGACAGTTTAAATGCCCCTTGGAAGAGACATGGAGGTTGCAGTAGCTTAATAAGACGGTTTTAATGCCCCTTTGAAGATCGATGGAGGTCGCAGTAGCTTAAAAAGACGGTTTTAATGCCTCTTGGAAAAGAGGTGGAGGTCGCAGTAGCTTAAAATGACGGGTTTTAATGCCCCATGGAAGAGACGTGGAGGTCACAGTGGAATAAAAAGACAATATCAATGCCCCTTGAAAATGTGGTGGAGGTCGCAGTAGCTTAACAAGACGGTTTTAATGCCCCTTGGAGAAGTGGTGGAGGTCACAGTAGCTTAAAAAGACAGTTTTAATGCCCCTTGGAGAAGTGGTGAAGGTCGCAGTAGCTTAAAAAGACGATTTTAATGCCCCTTGGAAGAGACGAAGAGGTTGCAGTGGCTTAACAAGACGGTTTAAATGCCCCTTGGGAGAAACGTGGAGGTTCCAGTAGCTTAATAAGACGTATCAATGCCCCTTGAAAATGTGGTGGCGGTCACAGTAGCTTAAAAAGATGTTTTTAATGCCCCTTGTAGAAGTGGTGGAGGTCGCAGTAGCTTAAAAAAACGGTTTTAATGTCGCTTGCAAGAGACGTGGAGGTCGCAGTAGCTTAACAAGACGATTTAAATGCCCCTTGGAAGAGACATTTAGGTCGCAGTAGCTTAACAAGGTGGTTTTAATGCCCCTTGAAAGACATGTGGAGGTTGCAGTAGCTTAACAAGACGGTTTAAATGCCCCTTGGAAGAGGCGTGGAGATTGCAGTAGCTCAACAAGACGGTTTTAATGCCCCTTGGAAGAGTGGTGGAGGTCGCAGTAGCTTAAAAAAAAGGTTTTAATGCCCCTTGGAAGAGACGTGGAGGTCACAGTGGAATAAAAGAACAATATCAATGCCCCTTGAAAATGTGGTGGAGGTCGCAGTAACTTAGCAAGACGGTTTTAATGCCCCTGGGAAAAGTGGAGGAGGTCGCAGTAGCTTAACAAGACGGTTTTAATGCCCCGTGGAGTAGTGGAGGAGGTCGCAGTAGCTTAACAAGACGGTTTTAATGCCCCTTGGAGAAGTGGTGGAGGTTGCAGTAGCTTAAAAAGACGGTTTTAATTCCCCTTGGAAGAGACGTGGAGGTCGCAGTAGCTTATCAAGACGGTTTAAATGCCCCTTGGAAGAGACGTGGAGGTTGCAGTAGCTTAACAAGACGGTTTTAATGCCCCTTGGAAGAGACGTGGAGGTTCTAGTAACTTAACAAGACGGTTTTAATGCCCCTTGGAAGAGACGTGGAGGTTGCAGTAGCTTAACAAGACGGTTTAAATGCCCCTTGGAAGAGACATGGAGATTGCAGTAGCTTAATAAGACGGTTTTAATGCCCCTTTGAAGAGCGATGGAGGTCGCAGTAGCTTAAAAAGACGGTTTTAATGCCTCTTGGAAAAGAGGTGGAGGTCGCAGTAGCTTAAAAAGACGGGTTTTAATGCCCCTTGGAAGAGACGTGGAGGTCACAGTGGAATAAAAAGACAATATTAGTGCCCCTGGGAAAAGTGGTGGAGGTCGCAGTAGTGTAACAAGACGGTTTTAATGCCCCATGGAGAAGTGGTGGCGGTCGAAGTAGCTTAACAAGACGGTTTTAATGCCCCTTGGAGAAGTGGTGGAGGTTGCAGTAGCTTAACAAGACGGTTTAAATGCCCATTGGAAGAGACGTGGAGGTCGCAGTAGCTTAACAAGACGGTTTAAATGCCCCTTGGAAGAGACGTGGAGGTTGCAGTAGCTTAACAAGACGGATTTAATGCCCCTTGGAAGAGACGTGGAGGTTTCAGAAGCTTAACAAGCCGGTTTAAATTCCCCTTGGAAGAGACGTGGAGGTTGCAGTAGCTTATGAAGACGGTTTAAATGCCCCTTGGAAGAGACGTGGAGGTTGCATTAGCTTAACAAGATGGTTTTAATGCCTCTTGGAAGAGCGGTGGAGTTCGCAGTAGCTTAAAAAGACGGTTTTAATGCCCCTTGGAAGAGACGTGGAGGTCACAGTGGAATAAAAAGACAATATCAATGCCCCTTGAAAATGTGGTGGAGGTTGCAGTAGCTTAACAAGACAGTTTTAATGCCCCTTGGAGAAGTGGAGGAGGTCGCAGTAGCTTAAAAAGATGGTTTTAATGCCCCTTGGAGAAGTCGTGGAGGTCGCAGTAGCTTAAAAAGACTGTTTTAATGTCGCTTGGAAAAGACGTGGAGGTCGCATTGCTAAACAAGATGGTTTAAATGCCCCTTGGAAGAGACATGGAGGTTGCAGTAGCTTAACAAGACGGTTTTAATGCCCCTGAGAGGAGACGTGGAGGTTGCAGTAGCTTAACAAGATTGTTTAAATGCCCCTTGGAAGAGCGGTGGAGGTCACAGCAGCTTAAAAAGACGATTTTAATACCCCTTGGAAGAGACGTGGAGGTCACAGTGATTTAAATAGACAGTATCAATGCCCCTTGAAAATGTCGTGGAGGTCGCAGTAGCTTAACAAGACCGTTTTAATGACCCTGGTAAAAGTGGTGAAGGTCGCAGTAGCTTAACAAGACGGTTTTAATCCCCCTTGGAAGAGACGTGGAGGTTGCAGTAGCTTAACAAGACTGTTTAAATGCCCCTTGGAATAGACGTGGCGGTTCTAGAAGCTTAACAAGATGGTTTTAATGCCCCTTGGAAGAGACGTGGAGGTTGCAGTAGCTTAACAAGACGGTTTAAATGCCCCTTGGAAGAGACGTGGAGGTTGCAGTAGCTTAATAAGACAGTTTTAATGCCCCTTGGAAGAGCGGTGGAGCTCGCAGTAGCTTAAAAAGACGGTTTTAATGCCCCTTGGAAGAGACATGGAGATCATAGTGGAATAAAAGGACAACATCAATGCCCCTTGAAAATGTGGTGGAGATCACAGTAGCTTAACAAGACGGTTTTAATGCCCCTGGGAAAAGTGGTGTAGGTCGCAGTAGCTTAACAAGACGGTTTTAATGCCCCTTGGAAGAGACGTGGACGTTCTAGTAGCTTAACAAGACGGTTTTAATGCCCCTTGGAAGAGACGTGGAGGTTGCAGTAGCTTAACAAGACGGTTTAAATGCCCCTTGGAAGAGACATGGAGGTTGCAGTAGCTTAATAAGACGGTTTTAATGCCCCTTTGAAGAGCGATGGAGGTGGCAGTAGCTTAAAAAGATGGTTTTAATGCCTCTTGGAAAAGAGGTGGAGGTCGCAGTAGCTTAAAATGACGGGTTTTAATGCCCCTTGGAAGAGATGTGGAGGTCACAGTGGAATAAAAAGACAATATCAATGCCCCTTGAAAATGTGGTGGAGGTCGCAGTAGCTTAACAAGACGGTTTTAATGCCCCTTGGAGAAGTGGTGGAGGTCGCAGTAGCTTAAAAAGACAGTTTTAATGCCCCTTGGAGAAGTGGTGAAGGTCGCAGTAGCTTAAAAAGACGATTTTAATGCCCCTTGGAAGAGACGAGGAGGTTGCAGTGGCTTAACAAGACGGTTTAAATGCCCCTTGGGAGAAACGTGGAGGTTGCAGTAGCTTAATAAGATGGTTTTAATGCCCGTTGGAAGAGCGGTGGAGGTCGCAGTAGCTTAAAAAGACGATTTTAATGCCCCTTGGAAGAGACGTGGAGGTCACAGTGGAATAAAAGGACAATATCAATGCCCCTTGAAAATGTGGTGGCGGTCACAGTAGCTTAAAAAGATGTTTTTAATGCCCCTTGGAGAAGTGGTGGAGGTCGCAGTAGCTTAAAAAAACGGTTTTATTGTCGCTTGGAAGAGACGTGGAGGTCGCAGTAGCTTAACAAGACGATTTAAATGCCCCTTGGAAGAGGCGTGGAGGTTGCAGTAGCTTAACAAGATGGATTTAATGCCCCTTGGAAGAGACGTGGAGGTTTCAGTAGCTTAACAAGCCGGTTTAAATGCCCCTTGGAAGAGACGTGGAGGTTGCAGTAGCTTATGAAGACGGTTTAAATGCCCCTTGGAAGAGACGTGGAGGTTGCATTAGCTTAACAAGATGGTTTTAATGCCTCTTGGAAGAGCGGTGGAGTTCGCAGTAGCTTAACAAGACGGTTTTAATGCCCCTGAGAGGAGACTTGGAGGTTGCAGTAGCTTAACAAGATTGTTTAAATGCCCCTTGGAAGAGCGGTGGAGGTCACAGCAGCTTAAAAAGACGATTTTAATACCCCTTGGAAGAGACGTGGAGGTCACAGTGGTTTAAATAGACAGTATCAATGCCCCTTGAAAATGTCGTGGAGGTCGCAGTAGCTTAACAAGACTGTTTTAATGACCCTGGGAAAAGTGGTGAAGGTCGCAGTAGCTTAACAAGACGGTTTTAATCCCCCTTGGAAGAGACGTGGAGGTTGCAGTAGCTTAACAAGACAGTTTAAATGCCCCTTGGAAGAGACGTGGAGGTTGCAGTAGCTTAACAAGACTGTTTAAATGCCCCTTGGAAGAGATGTGGCGGTTCTAGTAGCTTAACAAGATGGTTTTAATGCCCCTTGGAAGAGACGTGGAGGTTGCAGTAGCTTAACAAGACGGTTTAAATGCCCCTTGGAAGAGACGTGGAGGTTGCAGTAGCTTAATAAGACGGTTTTAATGCCCCTTGGAAGAGCGGTGGAGCTCGCAGTAGCTTAAAAAGACGGTTTTAATGCCCCTTGGAAGAGACATGGAGATCATAGTGGAATAAAAGGACAATATCAATGCCCCTTGAAAATGTGGTGGAGATCACAGTAGCTTAACAAGACGGTTTTAATGCCCCTGGGAAAAGTGGTGAAGGTCGCAGTAGCTTAACAAGACGGTTTTAATGCCCCTTGGAAGAGACGTGGAGGTTCTAGTAGCTTAACAAGACGGTTTTAATGCCCCTTGGAAGAGACGTGGAGGTTGCAGTAGCTTAACAAGACGGTTTAAATGCCCCTTGGAAGATACATGGAGGTTGCAGTAGCTTAATAAGACGGTTTTAATGCCCCTTTGAAGAGCGATGGAGGTCGCAGTAGCTTAAAAAGATGGTTTTAATGCCTCTTGGAAAAGAGGTGGAGGTCGCAGTAGCTTAAAATGACGGGTTTTAATGCCTCTTGGAAGAGATGTGGAGGTCACAGTGGAATAAAAGGACAATATCAATGCCCCTTGAAAATGTGGTGGCGGTCACAGTAGCTAAAAAAGATGGTTTTAATGCCCCTTGGAGAAGTGGTGGAGGTCGCAGTAGCT
Source organism: Phyllobates terribilis (assembly GCF_046119375.1). Lineage (NCBI taxonomy): Eukaryota > Metazoa > Chordata > Amphibia > Anura > Dendrobatidae > Phyllobates > Phyllobates terribilis. The sequence continues at coordinate 18,119,332 of NW_027362783.1, read as the reverse complement.
TAAAAAAACGGTTTTAATGTCGCTTGGAAGAGACGTGGAGGTCGCAGTAGCTTAACAAGCCGGTTTAAATGCCCCTTGGAAGAGACGTGGAGGTTGCAGTAGCTTATGAAGACGGTTTAAATGCCCCTTGGAAGAGACGTGGAGGTTGCATTAGCTTAACAAGATGGTTTTAATGCCTCTTGGAAGAGCGGTGGAGTTCGCAGTAGCTTAACAGGACGGTTTTAATGCCCCTGAGAGGAGACTTGGAGGTTGCAGTAGCTTAACAAGATTGTTTAAATGCCCCTTGGAAGAGCGGTGGAGGTCACAGCAGCTTAAAAAGACGATTTTAATACCCCTTGGAAGAGACGTGGAGGTCACAGTGGTTTAAATAGACAGTATCAATGCCCCTTGAAAATGTCGTGGAGGTCGCAGTAGCTTAACAAGACTGTTTTAATGACCCTGGGAAAAGTGGTGAAGGTCGCAGTAGCTTAACAAGACGGTTTTAATCCCCCTTGGAAGAGACGTGGAGGTTGCAGTAGCTTAACAAGACAGTTTAAATGCCCCTTGGAAGAGACGTGGAGGTTGCAGTAGCTTAACAAGACTGTTTAAATGCCCCTTGGAAGAGATGTGGCGGTTCTAGTAGCTTAACAAGATGGTTTTAATGCCCCTTGGAAGAGACGTGGAGGTTGCAGTAGCTTAACAAGACGGTTTAAATGCCCCTTGGAAGAGACGTGGAGGTTGCAGTAGCTTAATAAGACGGTTTTAATGCCCCTTGGAAGAGCGGTGGAGCTCGCAGTAGCTTAAAAAGACGGTTTTAATGCCCCTTGGAAGAGACATGGAGATCATAGTGGAATAAAAGGACAATATCAATGCCCCTTGAAAATGTGGTGGAGATCACAGTAGCTTAACAAGACGGTTTTAATGCCCCTGGGAAAAGTGGTGAAGGTCGCAGTAGCTTAACAAGACGGTTTTAATGCCCCTTGGAAGAGACGTGGAGGTTCTAGTAGCTTAACAAGACGGTTTTAATGCCCCTTGGAAGAGACGTGGAGGTTGCAGTAGCTTAACAAGACGGTTTAAATGCCCCTTGGAAGATACATGGAGGTTGCAGTAGCTTAATAAGACGGTTTTAATGCCCCTTTGAAGAGCGATGGAGGTCGCAGTAGCTTAAAAAGATGGTTTTAATGCCTCTTGGAAAAGAGGTGGAGGTCGCAGTAGCTTAAAATGACGGGTTTTAATGCCTCTTGGAAGAGATGTGGAGGTCACAGTGGAATAAAAGGACAATATCAATGCCCCTTGAAAATGTGGTGGTGGTCACAGTAGCTAAAAAAGATGGTTTTAATGCTCCTTGGAGAAGTGGTGGAGGTCGCAGTAGCTTAAAAAAACGGTTTTAATGTCGCTTGGAAGAGACGTGGAGGTCGCAGTAGCTTAACAAGACGATTTAAATGCCCCTTGGAAGAGACATGGAGGTCGCAGTAGCTAAACAAGGTGGTTTTAATGCCCCTTGGAAGAGATGTGGAGGTTGCAGTAGCTTAACAAGACGGTTTAAATGCCCCTTGGAAGAGGCGTGGAGATTGCAGTAGCTTAACAAGACGGTTTTAATGCCCCTTGGAAGAGTGGTGGAGGTCGCAGTAGCTTAAAAAAAAGGTTTTAATGCCCCTTGGAAGAGACGTGGAGGTCACAGTGGAATAAAAGGACAATATCAATGCCCCTTGAAAATGTGGTGGAGGTCGCAGTAACTTAGCAAGACGGTTTTAATGCCCCTTGGAGTAGTGGAGGAGGTCGCAGTAGCTTAACAAGGCGGTTTTAATGCCCCTTGGAAGAGACGTGGAGGTTGCAGTAGCTTAACAAGACGGTTTTATGACTCTTCGAAGAGCGGTGGAGGTCGCAGTAGCTTAAAAAGACGGTTTTTATGCACCTTGGAAGAGACGTGGAGGTCACAGTGGAATAAAAAGACAATATCAATGCCCTTTCAAAATGTTGTGAAGGTCGCAGTAGCTTAACAAGACAGTTTTGACGCCACTTGGAGAAATGGTGGAGGTCGCAGTAGCTTAAAAAGACGGTTTTAATGCCCCTTGGAGAAGTGGTGGAGGTCGCAGTAGCTTAAAAAGATGGTTTTAATGCCCCTTGGAAGAGACTTGGAGGTTGCAGTAGCTTAACAAGATGGTTTAAATGCCCCTTGGAAGAGATGAGGAGGTTGCAGTAGCTTAACAACATGGTTTAAATGCCTCTTGGAAGAGCGGTGGAGATGGCAGTAGCTTAAAAAAACGGTTTTAATACCCCTTGGAAGAGACGTGCAGGTCACAGTGGTTTAAAAAGACAATATCAATGCCCCTTGAAAATGTGGTGGAGGTCGCAGTAGCTTAACAAGACGGTTTTAATGCCCCTTGGAATAGACGTGGAGGTTGCAGTAGCTTAACAAGACAGTTTAAATGCCCCTTGTAAGAGACGTGGAGGTTGGAGCAGCTTAACAAGACGGTTTTAATGCCCCTTGGAAGAGACGTGGAGGTTGGAGTAGCTTAACAAGACTGTTTTAATGCCCCTTGGAAGAGACGTGGAGGTTCTAGTAGCTTAATAAGATGGTTTTAATGCCCCTTGGAAGAGCGGTGGAGGTCGCAGTAGCTTAAAAAGACGATTTTAATGCCCCTTGGAAGAGACGTGGAGGTCACAGTGGAATAAAAGGACAATATCAATGCCCCTTGAAAATGTGGTGGCGGTCACAGTAGCTTAAAAAGATGGTTTTAATGCCCCTTGGAGAAGTGGTGGAGGTCGCAGTAGCTTAAAAAAACGGATTTAATGTCGCTTGGAAGAGACGTGGAGGTCGCAGTAGCTTAACAAGACGATTTAAATGCCCCTTGGAAGAGACATGGAGGTCGCAGTAGCTTAACAAGGTGGTTTTAATGCCCCTTGGAAGAGACGTGGAGGTTGCAGTAGCTTAACAAGACGGTTTAAATGCCCCTTGGAAGAGGCGTGGAGATTGCAGTAGCTTAACAAGATGGTTTTAATGCCCCTTGGAAGAGTGGTGGAGGTCGCAGTAGCTTAAAAAAAGGTTTTAATGCCCCTTGGAAGAGACGTGGAGGTTACAGTGGAATAAAAGGACAATGTCAATGACCCTTGAAAATGTGGTGGAGGTCGCAGTAACTTAGCAAGACGGTTTTAATGCCACTGGGAAAAGTGGTGGAGGTCGCAGTAGCTTAACAAGACGGTTTTAACCCCCCTTGGAAGATACGTGAAGGTTGCAGTAGCTTCACAAGACAGTTTAAATGCCCCTTGGAAGAGACGTGGAGGTTGCAGTAGCTTAACAAGACTGTTTAAATGCCCCTTGGAGGAGACGTGGCGGTTCTAGTAGCTTAACAAGATGGTTTTAATGCCCCTTGGAAGAGACGTGGAGGTTGCAGTAGCTTAACAAGATGGTTTAAATGCCCCTTGGAAGAGACGTGGAGGTTGCAGTAGCTTAATAAGACGGTTTTAATGCCCCTTGGAAGAGCGGTGGAGGTCTCAGTAGCTTAACAAGACGGTTTTAATGCCCCTTGGAAGAGACGTGGAGGTTCTAGTAGCTTAACAAGACGGATTTAATGCCCCTTGGAAGATACGTGAAGGTTGCAGTAGCTTAACAAGACGGTTTAAATGCCCCTTGGAAGAGACATGGAGGTTGCAGTAGCTTAATAAGACGGTTTTAATTTCCCCTTTGAAGAGCGATAGAGGTCGCAGTAGCTTAAAAAGATGGTTTTAATGCCTCTTGGAAAAGAGGTGGAGGTCGCAGTAGCTTAAAATGACGGGTTTTAATGCCCCTTGGAAGAGACGTGGAGGTCACAGTGGAATAAAAAGACAATATCAATGCCCCTTGAAAATGTGGTGGAGGTCGCAGTAGCTTAACAAGACGGTTTTAATGTCCCTTGGAGAAGTGGTGGAGGTCGCAGTAGCTTAAAAAGACAGTTTTAATGCCCCTTGGAGAAGTGGTGGAGGTCGCAGTAGCTTAAAAAGACGATTTTAATGCCCCTTGGAAGAGACGAGGAGGTTGCAGTGGCTTAACAAGATGGTTTAAATGACCCTTGGGAGAAACGTGGAGGTTGCAGTAGCTTAATAAGATGGTTTTAATGCCCGTTGGAAGAGCGGTGGAGGTCGCAGTAGCTTAAAAAGACGATTTTAATGCCCCTTGGAAGAGACGTGGAGGTCATAGTGGAATAAAAGGACAACATCAATGCCCCTTGAAAATGTGGTGGAGATCACAGTAGCTTAACAAGACGGTTTTAATGCCCCTGGGAAAAGTGGTGGAGGTCGCAGTAGCTTAACAAGACGGTTTTAATGCCCCTTGGAAGAGACGTGGAGGTTCTAGTAGCTTAACAAGACGGTTTTAATGCCCCTTGGAAGAGACGTGGAGGTTGCAGTAGCTTAACAAGACGGTTTAAATGCCCCTTGGAAGAGACATGGAGGTTGCAGTAGCTTAATAAGACGGTTTTAATGCCCCTTTGAAGAGCGATGGAGGTCGCAGTAGCTTAAAAAGATGGTTTTAATGCCTCTTGGAAAAGAGGTGGAGGTCGCAGTAGCTTAAAATGACGGGTTTTAATGCCCCTTGGAAGAGATGTGTAGGTCACAGTGGAATAAAAAGACAATATCAATGCCCCTTGAAAATGTGGTGGAGGTCGCAGTAGCTTAACAAGACGGTTTTAATGCCCCTTGGAGAAGTGGTGGAGGTCGCAGTAGCTTAAAAAGACAGTTTTAATGCCCCTTGGAGAAGTGGTGAAGGTCGCAGTAGCTTAAAAAGACGATTTTAATGCCCCTTGGAAGAGACGAGGAGGTTGCAGTGGCTTAACAAGACGGTTTAAATGCCCCTTGGGAGAAACGTGGAGGTTGCAGTAGCTTAATAAGATGGTTTTAATGCCCGTTGGAAGAGCGGTGGAGGTCGCAGTAGCTTAAAAAGACGATTTTAATGCCCCTTGGAAGAGACGTGGAGGTCACAGTGGAATAAAAGGACAATATCAATGCCCCTTGAAAATGTGGTGGCGGTCACAGTAGCTTAAAAAGATGTTTTTAATGCCCCTTGGAGAAGTGGTGGAGGTCGCAGTAGCTTAAAAAAACGGTTTTATTGTCGCTTGGAAGAGACGTGGAGGTCGCAGTAGCTTAACAAGACGATTTAAATGCCCCTTGGAAGAGACATTTAGGTCGCAGTAGCTTAACAAGGTGGTTTTAATGCCCCTTGAAAGAGATGTGGAGGTTGCAGTAGCTTAACAAGACGGTTTAAATGCCCCTTGGAAGAGGCGTGGAGATTGCAGTAGCTTAACAAGACGGTTTTATTGCCCCTTGGAAGAGTGGTGGAGGTCGCAGTAGCTTAAAAAAAAGGTTTTAATGCCCCTTGGAAGAGACGTGGAGGTCACAGTGGAATAAAAGGACAATATCAATGCCCCTTGAAAATGTGGTGGAGGTCGCAGTAACTTAGCAAGACGGTTTTAATGCCCCTGGGAAAAGTGGAGGAGGTCGCAGTAGCTTAACAAGACGGTTTTAATGCCCCTTGGAGTAGTGTAGGAGGTCGCAGTAGCTTAACAAGACGGTTTTCATGCCCCTTGGAGAAGTGGTGGAGGTTGCAGTAGCTTAAAAAGACGGTTTTAATTCCCCTTGGAAGAGACGTGGAGGTCGCAGTAGCTTATCAAGACGGTTTAAATGCTCCTTGGAAGAGACGTGGAGGTTGCAGTAGCTTAACAAGATGGTTTTAATGCCCCTTGGAAGAGACGTGGAGGTTCTAGTAGCTTAACAAGACGGTTTTAATGCCCCTTGGAAGAGACGTGGAGGTTGCAGTAGCTTAACAAGACGGTTTAAATGCCCTTAGAAGAGACATGGAGGTTGCAGTAGCTTAATAAGACGGTTTTAATGCCCCTTTGAAGAGCGATGGAGGTCGCAGAAGCTTAAAAAGACGGTTTTAATGCCTCTTGGAAAAGAGGTGGAGGTCGCAGTAGCTTAAAAAGACGGGTTTTATTGCCCCTTGGAAGAGACGTGGAGGTCACAGTGGAATAAAAAGACAATATCAATGCCCCTGGGAAAAGTGGTGGAGGTCGCAGTAGTTTAACAAGACGGTTTTAATGCCCCATGGAGAAGTGGTGGCGGTCGAAGTAGCTTAACAAGACGGTTTTAATGCCCTTGGAGAAGTGGTGGAGGTTGCAGTAGCTTAACAAGACGGTTTAAATGCCCATTGGAAGAGACGTGGAGGTCGCAGTAGCTTAACAAGACGGTTTAAATGCCCCTTGGAAGAGACGTGGAGGTTGCAGTAGCTTAACAAGATGGATTTAATGACCCTTGGAAGAGACGTGGAGGTTTCAGTAGCTTAACAAGCCGGTTTAAATGCCCCTTGGAAGAGACGTGGAGGTTGCATTAGCTTAACAAGATGGTTTTAATGCCTCTTGGAAGAGCGGTGGAGTTCGCAGTAGCTTAACAAGACGGTTTTAATGCCCCTGAGAGGAGACTTGGAGGTTGCAGTAGCTTAACAAGATTGTTTAAATGCCCCTTGGAAGAGCGGTGGAGGTCACAGCAGCTTAAAAAGACGATTTTAATGCCCCTTGGAAGAGACGAGGAGGTTGCAGTGGCTTAACAAGACGGTTTAAATGCCCCTTGGGAGAAACGTGGAGGTTGCAGTAGCTTAATAAGATGGTTTTAATGCCCGTTGGAAGAGCGGTGGAGGTCGCAGTAGCTTAAAAAGACGATTTTAATGCCCCTTGGAAGAGACGTGGAGGTCACAGTGGAATAAAAGGACAATATCAATGCCCCTTGAAAATGTGGTGGCGGTCACAGTAGCTTAAAAAGATGTTTTTAATGCCCCTTGGAGAAGTGGTGGAGGTCGCAGTAGCTTAAAAAAACGGTTTTATTGTCGCTTGGAAGAGACGTGGAGGTCGCAGTAGCTTAACAAGACGATTTAAATGCCCCTTGGAAGAGACATTTAGGTCGCAGTAGCTTAACAAGGTGGTTTTAATGCCCCTTGAAAGAGATGTGGAGGTTGCAGTAGCTTAACAAGACGGTTTAAATGCCCCTTGGAAGAGGCGTGGAGATTGCAGTAGCTTAACAAGACGGTTTTAATGCCCCTTGGAAGAGTGGTGGAGGTCGCAGTAGCTTAAAAAAAAGGTTTTAATGCCCCTTGGAAGAGACGTGGAGGTCACAGTGGAATAAAAGGACAATATCAATGCCCCTTGAAAATGTGGTGGAGGTCGCAGTAACTTAGCAAGACGGTTTTAATGCCCCTGGGAAAAGTGGAGGAGGTCGCAGTAGCTTAACAAGACGGTTTTAATGCCCCTTGGAGTAGTGTAGGAGGTCGCAGTAGCTTAACAAGACGGTTTTCATGCCCCTTGGAGAAGTGGTGGAGGTTGCAGTAGCTTAAAAAGACGGTTTTAATTCCCCTTGGAAGAGACGTGGAGGTCGCAGTAGCTTATCAAGACGGTTTAAATGCTCCTTGGAAGAGACGTGGAGGTTGCAGTAGCTTAACAAGATGGTTTTAATGCCCCTTGGAAGAGACGTGGAGGTTCTAGTAGCTTAACAAGACGGTTTTAATGCCCCTTGGAAGAGACGTGGAGGTTGCAGTAGCTTAACAAGACGGTTTAAATGCCCTTAGAAGAGACATGGAGGTTGCAGTAGCTTAATAAGACGGTTTTAATGCCCCTTTGAAGAGCGATGGAGGTCGCAGAAGCTTAAAAAGACGGTTTTAATGCCTCTTGGAAAAGAGGTGGAGGTCGCAGTAGCTTAAAAAGACGGGTTTTATTGCCCCTTGGAAGAGACGTGGAGGTCACAGTGGAATAAAAAGACAATATCAATGCCCCTGGGAAAAGTGGTGGAGGTCGCAGTAGTTTAACAAGACGGTTTTAATGCCCCATGGAGAAGTGGTGGCGGTCGAAGTAGCTTAACAAGACGGTTTTAATGCCCTTGGAGAAGTGGTGGAGGTTGCAGTAGCTTAACAAGACGGTTTAAATGCCCATTGGAAGAGACGTGGAGGTCGCAGTAGCTTAACAAGACGGTTTAAATGCCCCTTGGAAGAGACGTGGAGGTTGCAGTAGCTTAACAAGATGGATTTAATGACCCTTGGAAGAGACGTGGAGGTTTCAGTAGCTTAACAAGCCGGTTTAAATGCCCCTTGGAAGAGACGTGGAGGTTGCATTAGCTTAACAAGATGGTTTTAATGCCTCTTGGAAGAGCGGTGGAGTTCGCAGTAGCTTAACAAGACGGTTTTAATGCCCCTGAGAGGAGACTTGGAGGTTGCAGTAGCTTAACAAGATTGTTTAAATGCCCCTTGGAAGAGCGGTGGAGGTCACAGCAGCTTAAAAAGACGATTTTAATACCCCTTGGAAGAGACGTGGAGGTCACAGTGGTTTAAATAGACAGTATCAATGCCCCTTGAAAATGTCGTGGAGATCGCAGTAGCTTAACAAGACCGTTTTAATGACCCTGGGAAAAGTGGTGAAGGTCGCAGTAGCTTAACAAGACGGTTTTAATCCCCCTTGGAAGAGACTTGGAGGTTGCAGTAGCTTAACAAGACAGTTTAAATGCCCCTTGGAAGAGACGTGGAGGTTGCAGTAGCTTAACAAGACTGTTTAAATGCCCCTTGGAAGAGACGTGGCGGTTCTAGTAGCTTAACAAGATGGTTTTAATGCCCCTTGGAAGAGACGTGGAGGTTGCAGTAGCTTAACAAGACGGTTTAAATGCCCCTTGGAAGAGACGTGGAGGTTGCAGTAGCTTAATAAGACGGTTTTAATGCCCCTTGGAAGAGCGGTGGAGCTCGCAGTAGCTTAAAAAGACGGTTTTAATGCCCCTTGGAAGAGACATGGAGATCATAGTGGAATAAAAGGACAATATCAATGCCCCTTGAAAATGTGGTGGAGATCACAGTAGCTTAACAAGACGGTTTTAATGCCCCTGGGAAAAGTGGTGAAGGTCGCAGTAGCTTAACAAGACGGTTTAAATGCCCCTTGGAAGAGACGTGGAGGTTCTAGTAGCTTAACAAGACGGTTTTAATGCCCCTTGGAAGAGACGTGGAGGTTGCAGTAGCTTAACAAGACGGTTTAAATGCCCCTTGGAAGAGACATGAAGGTTGCAGTAGCTTAATAAGACGGTTTTAATGCCCCTTTGAAGAGCGATGGAGGTCGCAGTAGCTTAAAAAGATGGTTTTAATGCCTCTTGGAAAAGAGGTGGAGGTCGCAGTAGCTTAAAATGACGGGTTTTAATGCCTCTTGGAAGAGATGTGGAGGTCACAGTGGAATAAATAGACAATATCAATGCCCCTTGAAAATGTGGTGGAGGTCGCAGTAGCTTAACAAGACGGTTTTAATGCCCCTGGGAGAAGTGGTGGAGGTCGCAGTAGCTTAAAAAGACAGTCTTAATGCCCTTTGGAGAAGTGGTGGAGGTCGCAGTAGCTTAAAAAGACGATTTTAATGCCCCTTGGAAGAGACGAGGAGGTTGCAGTGGCTTAACAAGACGGTTTAAATGCCCCTTGGGAGAAACATGGAGGTTGCAGTAGCTTAATAAGATGGTTTTAATGCCCGTTGGAAGAGCGGTGGAGGTCGCAGTAGATTAAAAAGACGATTTTAATGCCCCTTGGAAGAGACGTGGAGGTCACAGTGGAATAATAGGACAATATCAATGCCCCTTGAAAATGTGGTGGCGGTCACAGTTGCTAAAAAAGATGGTTTTAATGCCCCTTGGAGAAGTGGTGGAGGTCGCAGTAGCTTAAAAAAACGGTTTTAATGTCGCTTGGAAGAGACGTGGAGGTCGCAGTAGCTTAACAAGACGATTTAAATGCCCCTTGGAAGAGACATGGAGGTCGCAGTAGCTAAACAAGGTGGTTTTAATGCCCCTTGGAAGAGATGTGGAGGTTGCAGTAGCTTAACAAGACGGTTTAAATGCCCCTTGGAAGAGGCGTGGAGATTGCAGTAGCTTAACAAGACGGTTTTAATGCCCCTTGGAAGAGTGGTGGAGGTCGCAGTAGCTTAAAAAAAAGGTTTTAATGCCCCTTGGAAGAGACGTGGAGGTCACAGTGGAATAAAAGGACAATATCAATGCCCCTTGAAAATGTGGTGGAGGTCGCAGTAACTTAGCAAGACGGTTTTAATGCCCCTTGGAGTAGTGGAGGAGGTCGCAGTAGCTTAACAAGGCGGTTTTAATGCCCCTTGGAAGAGACGTGGAGGTTGCAGTAGCTTAACAAGACGGTTTCATGACTCTTCGAAGAGCGGTGGAGGTCGCAGTAGCTTAAAAAGACGGTTTTTATGCACCTTGGAAGAGACGTGGAGGTCACAGTGGAATAAAAAGACAATATCAATGCCCTTTTAAAATGTTGTGAAGGTCGCAGTAGCTTAACAAGACAGTTTTAACGCCCCTTGGAGAAATGGTGGAGGTCGCAGTAGCTTAAAAAGACGGTTTTAATGCCCCTTGGAGAAGTGGTGGAGGTCGCAGTAGCTTAAAAAGATGGTTTTAATGCCCCTTGGAAGAGACTTGGACGTTGCAGCAGCTTAACAAGATGGTTTAAATGCCCCTTGGAAGAGACGAGGAGGTTGCAGTAGCTTAACAAGATTGTTTAAATGCCTCTTGGAAGAGCGGTGGAGATGGCAGTAGCTTAAAAAAACGGTTTTAATACCCCTTGGAAGAGACGTGCAGGTCACAGTGGTTTAAAAAGACAATATCAATGCCCCTTGAAAATGTGGTGGAGGTCGCAGTAGCTTAACAAAACGGTTTTAATGCCCCTTGGAATAGACGTGGAGGTTGCAGTAGCTTAACAAGACAGTTTAAATGCCCCTTGTAAGAGACGTGGAAGTTGGAGTAGCTTAACAAGACGGTTTTAATGCCCCTTGGAAGAGACGTGGAGGTTGGAGTAGCTTAACAAGACTGTTTTAATGCCCCTTGGAAGAGACGTGGAGGTTCTAGTAGCTTAATAAGATGGTTTTAATGCCCCTTGGAAGAGCGGTGGAGGTCGCAGTAGCTTAAAAAGATGGTTTTAATGCCCCTTGGAGAAGTGGTGGAGGTCGCAGTAGCTTAAAAAAACGGATTTAATGTCGCTTGGAAGAGACGTGGAGGTCGCAGTAGCTTAACAAGACGATTTAAATGCCCCTTGGAAGAGACATGGAGGTCGCAGTAGCTTAACAAGGTGGTTTTAATGCCCCTTGGAAGAGACGTGGAGGATGCAGTAGCTTAACAAGACGGTTTAAATGCCCCTTGGAAGAGGCGTGGAGATTGCAGTAGCTTAACAAGATGGTTTTAATGCCCCATGGAAGAGTGGTGGAGGTCGCAGTAGCTTAAAAAAAAGGTTTTAATGCCCCTTGGAAGAGACGTGGAGGTTACAGTGGAATAAAAGGACAATGTCAATGCCCCTTGAAAATGTGGTGGAGGTCGCAGTAACTTAGCAAGACGGTTTTAATGCCACTGGGAAAAGTGGTGGAGGTCGCAGTAGCTTAACAAGACGGTTTTAACCCCCATTGGAAGAGACGTGAAGGTTGCAGTAGCTTCACAAGACAGTTTAAATGCCCCTTGGAAGAGACGTGGAGGTTGCAGTAGCTTAACAAGACTGTTTAAATGCCCCTTGGAGGAGACGTGGCGGTTCTAGTAGCTTAACAAGATGGTTTTAATGCCCCTTGGAAGAGACGTGGAGGTTGCAGTAGCTTAACAAGACGGTTTAAATGCCCCTTGGAAGAGGCGTGGAGATTGCAGTAGCTTAACAAGATGGTTTTAATGCCCTTTGGAAGAGTGGTGGAGGTCGCAGTAGCTTAAAAAAAAGGTTTTAATGCCCCTTGGAAGAGACGTGGAGGTTACAGTGGAATAAAAGGACAATGTCAATGCCCCTTGAAAATGTGGTGGAGGTCGCAGTAACTTAGCAAGACGGTTTTAATGCCACTGGGAAAAGTGGTGGAGGTCGCAGTAGCTTAACAAGACGGTTTTAACCCCCATTGGAAGAGACGTGAAGGTTGCAGTAGCTTCACAAGACAGTTTAAATGCCCCTTGGAAGAGACGTGGAGGTTGCAGTAGCTTAACAAGACTGTTTAAATGCCCCTTGGAGGAGACGTGGCGGTTCTAGTAGCTTAACAAGATGGTTTTAATGCCCCTTGGAAGAGACGTGGAGGTTGCAGTAGCTTAACAAGACGGTTTAAATGCCCCTTGGAAGAGACGTGGAGGTTGCAGTAGCTTAATAAGACGGTTTTAATGCCCCTTGGAAGAGCGGTGGAGGTCGCAGTAGCTTAACAAGACGGTTTTAATGCCCCTTGGAAGAGACGTAGAGGTTCTAGTAGCTTAACAAGACGGTTTTAATGCCCCTTGGAAGATACGGGAAGGTTGCAGTAGCTTAACAAGACGGTTTAAATGCCCCTTGGAAGAGACATGGAGGTTGCAGTAGCTTAATAAGACGGTTTTAATTTCCCCTTTGAAGAGCGATGGAGGTCGCAGTAGCTTAAAAAGATGGTTTTAATGCCCCTTGGAGAAGTGGTGGAGGTCGCAGTAGCTTAAAAAGACGATTTTAATGCCCCTTGGAAGAGACGAGGAGGTTGCAGTGGCTTAACAAGACAGTTTAAATGACCCTTGGGAGAAACGTGGAGGTTGCAGTAGCTTAATAAGATGGTTTTAATGCCCGTTGGAAGAGCGGTGGAGGTCGCAGTAGCTTAAAAAGACGATTTTAATGCCCCTTGGAAGAGACGTGGAGGTCACAGTGGAATAAAAGGACAATATCAATGCCCCTTGAAAATGTGGTGGCGGTCACAGTAGCTTAAAAAGATGGTTTTAATGCCCTTTGGAGAAGTGGTGTAGGTCGCAGTAGCTTAAAAAAACGGTTTTAATGTCGGTTGGAAGAGACGTGGAGGTCGCAGTAGCTTAACAAGACGATTTAAATGCCCCTTGGAAGAGACATGGAGGTCGCAGTAGCTTAACAAGGTGGTTTTAATGCCCCTTGGAAGAGATGTGGAGGTTGCAGTAGCTTAACAAGACGGTTTAAATGCCCTTTGGAAGAGGCGTGGAGATTGCAGTAGCTTAACAAGACGGTTTTAATGCCCCTTGGAAGAGTGGTGGAGGTCGCAGTAGCTTAAAAAAAAGGTTTTAATGCCCCTTGGAAGAGACGTGGCGGCCACAGTGGAAAAAAAGGACAATATCAATGCCCCTTGAAAATGTGGTGGAGGTCGCAGTAACTTAGCAAGATGGTTTTAATGCCCCTTGGAGTAGTGGAGGAGGTCGCAGTAGCTTAACAAGACGGTTTTAATGCCCCTTGGAGTAGTGGAGGAGGTCGCAGTAGCTTAAAAAGACGGTTTTAATGCCCCTTGGAGAAGTGGTGGAGGTTGCAGTAGCTTAAAAAGACGGTTTTAATTCCCCTTGGAAGAGACGTGGAGGTCACAGTAGCTTATCAAGACGGTTTAAATGCCCCTTGGAAGAGACGTGGAGGTTGCAGTAGCTTAACAAGACGGTTTTAATGCCCCTTGGAAGAGACGTGGAGGTTGCAGTAGCTTAACAAGATGGTTTAAATGCCACTTGGAAGAAACGTGGAGGTTGCAGTAGCTTAACAAGACAGTTTAATGACTCTTCGAAGAGCGGTGGAGGTCGCAGTAGCTTAAAAAGACGGTTTTTATGCACCTTGGAAGAGACGTGGAGGTCACAGTGGAATAAAAAGACAATATCAATGCCCTTTCAAAATGTTGTGAAGTTCGCAGTAGCTTAACAAGACAGTTTTAACGCCCCTTGGAGAAGTGGTGGAGGTCGCAGTAGCTTAAAAAGACGGTTTTAATGCCCCTTGGAGAAGTGGTGGAGGTCGCAGTAGCTTAAAAAGATGGTTTTAATGCCCCTTGGAAGAGACGTGGAGGTTGCAGTAGCTTAACAAGACGGTTTAAATGCCCCTTGGAAGAGACGAGGAGGTTGCAGTAGCTTAACAAGATGGTTTAAATGCCCCTTGGAAGAGCGGTGGAGATGGCAGTAGCTTAAAAAAACGGTTTTAATACCCCTTGGAAGAGACGTGCAGGTCACAGTGGTTTAAAAAGACAATATCAATGCCCCTTGAAAATGTGGTGGAGGTCGCAGTAGCTTAACAAAACGGTTTTAATGCCCCTTGGAATAGACGTGGAGGTTGCAGTAGCTTTTCAAGACAGTTTAAATGCCCCTTGTAAGAGACGTGGAGGTTGGAGTAGCTTAACAAGACTGTTTTAATGCCCCTTGTAAGAGACGTGGAGGTTGGAGTAGCTTAACAAGACTGTTTTAATGCCCCTTGGAAGAGACGTGGAGGTTCTAGTAGCTTAATAAGATGGTTTTAATGCACGTTGGAAGAGCGGTGGAGGTCGCAGTAGCTTAAAAAGATGATTTTAATGCCCCTTGGAAGAGACGTGGAGGTCACAGTGGAATAAAAGGACAATATCAATGCCCCTTGAAAATGTGGTGGCGGTCACAGTAGCTTAAAAAGATGGTTTTAATGCCCCTTGGAAGAGACGTGGAGGTTTCAGTAGCTTAACAAGACGGTTTAAATGCCCCTTGGAAGAGACGAGGAGGTTGCAGTAGCTTAGCAAGATGGTTTAAATGCCCCTTGGAAGAGCGGTGGAGATGGCAGTAGCTTAAAAAAACGGTTTTAATACCCCTTGGAAGAGACATGCAGGTCACAGTGGTTTAAAAAGACAATATCAATGCCCCTTGCAAATGTGGTGGAGGTTGCAGTAGCTTAACAAAACGGTTTTAATGCCCCTTGGAATAGACGTGGGGGTTGCAGGAGCTTAACAAGACAGTTTAAATGCCCCTTGTAAGAGACGTGGAGGTTGGAGTAGCTTAACAAGATGGTTTTAATGCCCCTTGGAAGAGACGTGGAGGTTGGAGTAGCTTAACAAGACTGTTTTAATGCCCCTTGGAAGAGACGTGGAGGTTCTAGTAGCTTAATAAAATGGTTTTAATGCCCGTTGGAAGAGCGGTGGAGGTCGCAGTAGCTTAAAAAGACGATTTTAATGCCCCTTGGAAGAGACGTGGAGGTCACAGTGGAATGAAAGGACAATATTAATGCCCCTTGAAAATGTGGTGGCGGTCACAGTAGCTAAAAAAGATGGTTTTAATGCCCCTTGGAGCAGTGGTGGAGGTCGCAGTAGCTTAAAAAAACGATTTTAATGTCGCTTGGAAGAGACGTGGAGGTCGCAGTAGCTTAAAAAGACGGTTTTAATGCCCCTTGGAGAAGTGGTGGAGGTCGCAGTATCTTAAAAAGATGGTTTTAATGCCCCTTGGAAGAGACTTGGAGGTTGCAGTAGCTTAACAAGACGGTTTAAATGCCCCTTGGAAGAGACGAGGAGGTTGCAGTAGCTTAACAAGATTGTTTAAACGCCTCTTGGAAGAGCGGTGGAGATGGCAGTAGCTTAAAAAAACGGTTTTAATACCCCTTGGAAGAGACGTGCAGGTCACAGTGGTTTAAAAAGACAATATCAATGCCCCTTGAAAATGTGGTGGAGGTCGCAGTAGCTTAACAAAACGGTTTTAATGCCCCTTGGAATAGACGTGGAGGTTGCAGTAGCTTAACAAGACAGTTTAAATGCCCCTTGTAAGAGACGTGGAGGTTGGAGTAGCTTAACAAGACGGTTTTAATGCCCCTTGGAAGAGACGTGGAGGTTGGAGTAGCTTAACAAGACTGTTTTAATGCCCCTTGGAAGAGACGTGGAGGTTCTAGTAGCTTAATAAGATGGTTTTAATGCCCGTTGGAAGAGCGGTGGAGGTCGCAGAAGCTTAAAAAGACGATTTTAATGCCACTTGCAAGAGACGTGGAGGTCATAGTGGAATAAAAGGACAATATCAATGCCCCTTGAAAATGTGGTGGCGGTCACAGTAGCTTAAAAAGATGGTTTTAATGCCCCTTGGAGAAGTGGTGGAGGTCGCAGTAGCTTAATAAGACGATTTAAATGCCCCTTGGAAGAGACATGGAGGTCGCAGTAGCTTAACAAGGTGGTTTTAATGCCCCTTGGAAGAGACATGGAGGTTGCAGTAGCTTAACAAGACGGTTTAAATGCCCCTTGGAAGAGGCGTAGAGATTGCAGTAGCTTAACAAGACGGTTTTAATGCCCCTTGGAAGAGTGGTGGAGGTCGCAGTAGCTTAAAAAAAAGGTTTTAATGCCCCTTGGAAGAGACGTGGAGGTTACAGTGGAATAAAAGGACAATATCAATGCTCCTTGAAAATGTGGTGGAGGTCGCAGTAACTTAGCAAGACGGTTTTAATGCCCCTGGGAAAAGTGGTGGAGGTCGCAGTAGCTTAACAAGACGGTTTTAATGCCCCTTGGAGTAGTGGAGGAAGTCGCAGTAGCTTAACAAGACGGTTTTAATGCCACTTGGAGAAGTGGTGGAGGTTGCAGTAGCTTAAAAAGACGGTTTTAATTCACCTTGGAAGAGACGTGGAGGTCGCAGTAGCTTATCAAGACGGTTTAAATGCCCCTTGGAAGAGACGTGGAGATTGCAGTAGCTTAACAAGACGGTTTTGATGCCCCTTGGAAGAGACGTGGAGGTTGCAGTAGCTTAACAAGACGGTTTAAATGCCACTTGGAAGAAACGCGGAGGTTGCAGTAGCTTAACAAGACGGTTTAATGCCTCTTCGAAGAGCGGTGGAGGTCGCAGTAGCTTAAAAAGACGGTTTTAATGCACCTTGGAAGAGACGTGGAGGTCACAGTGGAATAAAAAGACAATATCAATGCCCTTTCAAAATGTGGTGAAGGTCGCAGTAGCTTAACAAGACAGTTTTAACGCCCCTTGGAGAAATGGTGGAGGTCGCAGTAGCTTAAAAAGACGGTTTTAATGCCCCTTGGAGATGTGGTGGAGGTCGCAGTAGCTTAAAAAGACGGTTTTAATGCACCTTGGAAGAGACGTGGAGGTCACAGTGGAATAAAAAGACAATATCAATGCCCTTTCAAAATGTGGTGAAGGTCGTAGTAGCTTAACAAGGCTGTTTTAATGCCCCTTGGAGAAGTGGTGGAGGTCGCAGTAGCTTAAAAAGATGGTTTTAGTGCCCCTTGAAGAAGTGGTGGAGGTCACAGTAGCTTAAAAAGATGGTTTTAATGCCCCTTGGAAGAGATGTGGAGGTCGCAGAGCTTAACAAGATGGTTTAAATGCGTATTGGAAATGACGTAGAGATTGCAGTAGCTTAACAAGACGGTTTTAATGCCCCTTGGAAGAGACGAGGAGGTTGGATGGTTTAAATGCCCCTTGGAAGAGCGGTGGAGATGGCAGTAGCTTAAAAAAATGGTTTTAATACCCCTTGGAAGAGACGTGCAGGTCACAGTGGTTTAAAAAGCCAATATCAATGCCCCTTGAAACTGTGGTGGAGGTCGCAGTAGCTTAACAAGACGGTTTTAATGCCCCTTGGAATAGACGTGGAGGTTGCAGTAGCTTAGCAAGACAGTTTAAATGCCCCTTGTAAGAGACGTGGAGGTTGGAGTAGCTTAACAAGACGGTTTTAATGCCACTTGGAAGAGACGTGGAGGTTCTAGTAGCTTAACAAGATGGTTTTAATGCCCCTTGGAGGAGACGTGGAGGTTGCAGTAGTTTAATAAGACGGTTTTAATGCCCCTTGGAAGAGCGGTGGTGGTCGCAGTAGCTTAAAAAGACGGTTTTAATGCCACTTGGAAGAGACGTGGAGATCATAGTGGAATAAAAGGACAATATCAATGCCCCTTGAAAATGTGGTGGAGATCGCAGTAGCTTAACAAAACGGTTTTAATGCTCCTGGGAAAAATGGTGGAGGACGCAGTAGCTTAAGAAGACGGTTTTAATGCCCCTTTGAGAAGTGGTGGAGGTCGCAGTAGCTTAACAAGATGGTTTTAATGCTCCTTAGAAGAGACATGGAGGTTGCAGTAGCTTAAAAATACGGTTTTAATGCCCCTTGCAAGAGACTTGGAGGTTGCAGTAGCTTAACAAGACGGTTTTAATGCCACTTGGAAAAGAGGTGGAGGTCGCAGTAGCTTAAAAAGACGGTTTTAATGCCCCTTGAAAGTATGGTGGAGGTCGCAGTAGCTTAACAAAACGGTTTTAATGCCCCTTGGAGAAGTGGTGAAGGTCGAAGTAGCTTAAAAAGACGGTTTTAATGCCCCTTGGCAGAGACGTGGAGGTCACAGTGGAATAAAAAGCCAATATCAATGCCCCTTGAAAATGTGGTGGAGGTCGCAGTAGCTTAACAACACGGTTTTAATGCCCCTGGGAAAAGTGGTGGAGGTCGCAGTAGCTTAACAAGCGGTTTTAATGCCCCTTGGAAGAGACGTGGAGGTTGCAGTAGCTTAACAAGACAGTTTAAATGCCCCTTGGAAGAGACGTGGAGGTTGCAGTAGCTTAACAAGATGGTTTAAATGCCCCTTGGAAGAGACATGGAGGTTCTAGTAGCTTAAGAAGAAGGTTTTAATGCCCCTTGGAAGAGACGTGGAGGTTGCATTTGCTTAACAAGACGGTTTAAATGCCCCTCGGGAGAGACGTGGAGGTTGCAGTAGCTTAATAAGATGGTTTTAATGCCCCTTGGAAGAGCGGTGGAGGTCGCAGTTGCTTAAAAAGACGATTTTAATGCCCCTTGGAAGAGACGTGGAGGTCACAGTGGAATAAAAGGACAATATCAATGCCCCTTGAAAATGTGGTGGCGATCGCAGTAGCTTAACAAGACGGTTTTAATGCCCCTGGGATAAGTGGTGGATGTCGCAGTAGCTTAACAGGACGGTTTTAATGCCCCATTGAGAAGTGGTGGAGGTCGCAGTAGCTTAAAAAAACGGTTTTAATGCCCCTTGGAGAAGTAGTGGAGGTCGCAGTAGCTTAAAAGACGGTTTTAATGCCCCTTGGAAGACACGTGGAGGTCACAGTAGCTTAACAAGACGGTTTAAATGCCCCTTGGAAGAGACGTGGAGGTTGCAGTAGCTTAACAAGACGGTTTTAATGCCTCTTTGAAGAGACGTGGAGGTCACAGTAGCTTAACAAGCTGGTTTAAATGCCCCTTGGAAGAGACGTGGAGGTGCAGTAGCTTAAAAAGACGGTTTTAATGCCCATTGGAACAGACGTGGAGGTTACAGTAGCTTAAAACGACGGTTTTAATGCCTCTTGCAAGAGCGGTGGAGGTCGCAGTAGCTTAAAAAGACGGTTTTAATGCCCCTTGGAAGAGACGTGGAGGTCACAGTGGAATTAAAAGGCAATATCAATGCCCCTTGAAAATGTGATGGAGGTTGCAGTAGCTTAACAAGACGGTTTTAATGCCCCTGGGAAAAGTGGTGGAGTTCGCAGTAGCTTAACAAGATTGTTTAAATGCTCCTTGGAAGAGACGTGGAGGTTCTAGTAGCTTAACAAGATGGTTTTAATGCCCCTTGGAAGAGACGTGGAGTTTGCAGTGGCTTAACAAGACGGTTTAAGTGCCCCTTGGGAGAGACGAGGAGGTTGCAGTAGCTTAATAAGACGGTTTTAATGCCCCTTGGAAGAGATGTGGAGGTTGCAATAGCGTAACAAGACGGTTTTAATGCCTCTTGGAAGAGCGGTGGAGGTCGCAGTAGCTTAAAAAGACTGTTTTAATGCCCCTTGGAAGAGACGTTGAGGTCACAGTGGAATAAAAAGACAATATTAATGCCCCTTGAAAATGTGATGGAGGTCGTACTAGCTTAACAAGACGTTTTTAATGCCCCTTGGAAAAGTGGTGGAGGTCGCAGTAGCTTAAAAAGACGGTTTTAATGCACCTTGGAGAAGTGGCGGAGGTCGCAGTAGCTTAAAAAAACGGTTTTAATACCCTTGGAAGAGACGTGGAGGTCGCAGTAGCTTAACAAGACAATTTAAATGCCCCTTGGAAGAGACATGGAGGTCGCAGTAGCTTAACAAGGTGATTTTAATGCCCCTTGGAAGAGACGTGGAGGTTGCAGTAGCTTAACAAGACGGTTTAAATGCCCCTTGGAAGAGACGTGGAGATTGCACTAGCTTAACAATATGGTTTTAATGCCTCTTGGAAGAGACGTGGAAGCTGCAGTAGCTTAAAAATATGGTTTTAATGCCAATTGCAAGAGACGCGGAGGTCACAGTGAAATAAAAAGACTATATCAATGCCCCTTGAAAATGTGGTGGAGGTCGCACTAGCTTAAAAAGACCGTTTTAATGACCCTGGGAAAAGTGGCGAAGGTCGCAGTAGCTTAACAAGACGGTTTTAATCCCCCTTGGAAGAGACGTGGAGGTTGCAGTAGCTTAACAAGACAGTTTAAATGCCCCTTGGAAGAGACATGGAGGTTGCAGTGGCTTAACAAGACTGTTTAAATGGCCCTTGGAAGAAACGTGGAGGTTCTAGTAGCTTAACAAGATGGTTTTAATGCCCCTTGGAAGAGACGTGGAGGTTGCAGTAGCTTAACAAGATGGTTTAAATGCCCCTTGGAAGAGACGTGGAGGTTGCAGTAGCTTAATAAGATGGTTTGAATGCCCGTTGGAAGAGCGGTGGAGGTCGCAGTAGCTTAAAAAGATGGTTTTAATGACCCTTCGAAGAGACATGGAGATCAAGGTGGAATAAAAGGACAATATCAATGCCCCTTGAAAATGTGGTGGAGATCACAGTAGCTTAACAAGATGGTTTTAATGCCCCTTGGAAGAGACGTGGAGGTTGCAGGAGCTTAACAAGACGGTTTAAATGCCCCTTGGAAGAGACATGGAGGTTGCAGTAGCTTAATAACACGGTTTTAATGCCCCTTTGAAGAGCGATCGAGGTCGCAGTAGCTTAAAAAGATGGATTTAATGCCTCTTGGAAAAGAGGTGGAGGTCGCAGTAGCTTAAAAAGACGGTTTTAATGCCCCTTGGAAGAGACGTGGAGGTCACAGTGGAATAAAAAGACAATATCAATGCCCCTTGAAAATGTGGTGGAGGTAGCAGTAGCTTAACAAGACGGTTTTAATGCCCCTTGGAGAAGTGGTGGAGGTCGCAGTAGCTTAAAAAGACGGTTTTAATGCCCCTTTGAGAAGTGGTGGAGGTCGCAGTAGCTTATAAAGACGGTTTTAATGCCCCTTGGAAGAGACGTGGAGGTTGCAGTGGCTTAACAAGACGATTTAAATGCCCCTTGGGAGAAACGTAGAGGTTGCAGTAGCTTAACAATACGGTTTTAATGCCCCTTGGAAGAGCGGTGGAGGTCACAGTGGAATAAAAGGACAATATCAATGCCCCTTGAAAATGTGGTGGCGGTCACAGTAGCTTAAAAAGACGGTTTTAATGCCCCTTGGAGAAGTGGTGGAAGTCGCAGTAGCTTAAAAAAACGGTTTTAATGTCCCTTGGAAGAGACGTTGAGGTCGCAGTAGCTTAACAAGACGATTTAAATGCCCCTTGGAAGAGACATGGAGGTCGCAGTAGCTTAACATGGTGGTTTTAATGCCCCTTGGAAGAGACGTGGAGGTTGCAGTAGCTTAACAAGACGGTTTAAATGCTCCTTGGAAGAGACGTGGAGATTGCACTAGCTTAACAATACGGCTTAAATGCCCCTTGGAAGAGACGAGGAGGTTGCAGTAGCTTAACAAGATGGTTTAAATGCCCCTTGGAAGAGCGGTGGAGATGGCAGTAGCTTAAAAAAACGGTTTTAATACCCCTTGGAAGAGACGTGCAGGTCACAGTGGTTTAAAAAGACAATATAAATGCCCCTTGAAAATGTGGTGGAGGTCGCAGTAGCTTAACAAAACGGTTTTAATGCCCCTTGGAATAGACGTGGAGGTTGCAGTAGCTTAACAAGACAGTTTAAATGCCCCTTGTAAGAGACGTGGAGGTTGCAGTAGCTTAACAAGACGGTTTTAATGCCCCTTGGAAGAGACGTGGAGGTTGGAGTAGCTTAACAAGACTGTTTTAATGCCCCTTGGAAGAGACGTGGAGGTTCTAGTAGCTTAATAAGATGGTTTTAATGCCCGTTGGAAGAGCGGTGGAGGTCGCAGTAGCTTAAAAAGACGATTTTAATGCCCCTTGGAAGAGACGTGGAGGTCACAGTGGAATAAAAGGACAATATCAATGCCCCTTGAAAATGTGGTGGCGGTCACAGTAGCTTAAAAAGATGGTTTTAATGCCCCTTGGAAGAGACGTAGAGGTTGCAGTAGCTTAACAAGACGGTTTAAATGCACCTTGGAAGAGACGAGGAGGTTGCAGTAGCTTAGCAATATGGTTTAAATGCCCCTTGGAAGAGCGGTGGAGATGGCAGTAGCTTAAAAAAACGGTTTTAATACCCCTTGGAAGAGACGTGCAGGTCACAGTGGTTTAAAAAGACAATATCAATGCCCCTTGAAAATGTGGTGGAGGTCGCAGTAGCTTAACAAAACGGTTTTAATGCCCCTTGGAATAGACGTGGAGGTTGCAGTAGCTTAACAAGACAGTTTAAATGCCCCTTGTAAGAGACGTGGAGGTTGGAGTAGCTTAACAAGATGGTTTTAATGCCCCTTGGAAGAGACGTGGAGGTTGGAGTAGCTTAACAAGACTGTTTTAATGCCCCTTGGAAGAGACGTGGAGGTTCTAGTAGCTTAATAAGATGGTTTTAATGCCCGTTGGAAGAGCGGTGGAGGTCGCAGTAGCTTAAAAAGACGATTTTAATGGCCCTTGGAAGAGACGTGGAGGTCACAGTGGAATAAAAGGACAAAATCAATGCCCCTTGAAAATGTGGTGGCGGTCACAGTAGCTTAAAAAGATGGTTTTAATGCCCCTTGGAGTAGTGGTGGAGGTCGCAGTAGCTTAAAAAAACGGTTTTAAAGTCGCTTGGAAGAGACGTGGAGGTCGCAGTAGCTTAAAAAGACGGTTTTAATGCCCCTTGGAGAAGTGGTGGAGGTCGCAGTAGCTTAAAAAGATGGTTTTAATGCCCCTTGGAAGAGACGTGGAGGTTGCAGTAGCTTAACAAGACGGTTTAAATGCCCCGTGGAAGAGACGAGGAGGTTGCAGTAGCTTAACAAGATTGCTTAAATGCCTCTTGGAAGAGCGGTGGAGATGGCAGTAGCTTAAAAAAACGGTTTTAATACCCCTTGGAAGAGACGTGCAGGTCACAGTGGTTTAAAAAGACAATATCAATGCCCCTTGAAAATGTGGTGGAGGTCGCATTAGCTTAACAAAACGGTTTTAATGCCCCTTGGAATAGACGTGGAGGTTGCAGTAGCTTAACAAGACAGTTTAAATGCCCCTTGTAAGAGACGTGGAGGTTGGAGTAGCTTAACAAGACGGTTTTAATGCCCCTTGGAAGAGAAGTGGAGGTTGGAGTAGCTTAACAAGACTGTTTTAATGCCCCTTGGAAGAGACGTGGAGGTTCTAGTAGCTTAATAAGATGGTTTTAATGCCTGTTGGAAGAGCGGTGGAGGTCGCAGTAGCTTAAAAAGACGATTTTAATGCCCCTTGGAAGAGACGTGGAGGTCACAGTGGAATAAAAGGACAATATCAATGCCCTTGAAAATGTGGTGGCGGTCACAGTAGCTTAAAAAGATGGTTTTAATGCCCCTTGGAAGAGACGTGGAGGTTGCAGCAGCTTAACAAGACGGTTTAAATGCCCCTTGGAAGAGACGTGGAGGTTGCAGTAGCTTAATAAGATGGTTTGAATGCCCCTTGGAAGAGCGGTGGAGGTCGCAGTAGCTTAAAAAGACGGTTTTAATGCCCCTTCGAAGAGACATGGAGATCAAGGTGGAATAAAAGGACAATATCAATGCCCCTTGAAAATGTGGTGGAGATCACAGTAGCTTAACAAGACGGTTTTAATGCCCCTGGGAAAAGTGGTGGAGGTCGCAGTAGCTTAACAAGACGGTTTTATTGCCCCTTGGAAGAGACGTGGAGGTTCTAGTAGCTTAACAGGACGTTTTTAATGCCCCTTGGAAGAGACGTGGAGGTTGCAGTAGCTTAACAAGACGGTTTAAATGCCCCTTGGAAGAGACATGGAGGTTGCAGTAGCTTAATAACACGGTTTTAATGCCCCTTTGAAGAGCGATCGAGGTCGCAGTAGCTTAAAAAGACTGTTTTAATGCCTCTTGGAAAAGAGGTGGAGGTCGCAGTAGCTTAAAAAGACGGTTTTAATGCCCCTTGGAAGAGACGTGGAGATCACAGTGGAATAAAATGACAATATCAATGCCCCTTGAAAATGTGGTGGAGGTAGCAGTAGATTAACAAGACGGTTTTAATGCCCCTTGGAGAAGTGGTGGAGGTCGCAGTAGCTTAAAAAGACGGTTTTAATGCCCCTTTGAGAAGTGGTGGAGGTCGCAGTAGCTTATAAAGACGGTTTTAATGCCCCTTGGAAGAGACGTGGAGGTTGCAGTGGCTTAACAAGACAATTTAAATGCCCCTTGGGAGAAACGTAGAGGTTGCAGTAGCTTAACAATACGGTTTTAATGCCCCTTGGAAGAGCGGTGGAGGTCACAGTGGAATAAAAGGACAATATCAATGCCCCTTGAAAATGTGGTGGCGGTCACAGTAGCTTAAAAAGACGGTTTTAATGCCCCTTGGAGAAGTGGTGGAAGTCGCAGTAGCTTAAAAAAACGGTTTTAATGTCCCTTGGAAGAGACGTTGAGGTCGCAGTAGCTTAACAAGACGATTTAAATGCCCCTTGGAAGAGACATGGAGGTCGCAGTAGCTTAACATGGTGGTTTTAATGCCCCTTGGAAGAGACGTGGAGGTTGCAGTAGCTTAACAAGACAGTTTAAATGCCCCTTGGAAGAGACGTGGAGATTGCAGTAGCTTAACAATACGGTTTTAATGCCTCTTGGAAGAGATGTGGAGGTTGCAGTAGCTTAAAAATATGGTTTTAATGCCACTTGCAAGAGACGTGAAGGTCACAGTGGAATAAAAAGACAATATCAATGCCCCTTGAAAATGTGGTGGAGGTCGCACTAGCTTAACAAGACGGTTTTAGTGCCCCTGGGAAAAGTGGTTGAGGTCGCAGTAGCTTAACAAGACGGTTTTAATGCCCCTTGGAAGAGTGTTGAATGTCGCAGTAGCTTAAAAAGACGGTTTTAATTTCTCTTGGAAGAGACGTGGACTTTGCAGTAGCTTAACAAGACAGTTTAAATGCCCCTTAGAAGAGACGTGGAGGTCACAGTGGTATAAAAGGACAATATCAATGCCCCTTGAAAATGTGGTGGAGGTCGCAGTAGCTTAACAAGACGATTTTAATGCCCCTGGGAAAAGTGGTCGAGGTCGCAGTAGCTTAACAAGATGGTTTTAATGCCCCATGAAGAAGTGGTGGAGGTCGCAGTAGCTTAACAAGATGGTTTTAATGCCCCATGAAGAAGTGGTGGAGGTCGCAGTAGCTTAACAAGACGGTTTTAATGCCGCTTGAAGAACTGGTGGAGGTTGCCCTAGTTTAACAAGACAGTTTAAATGCCCCTTGGAAGAGACGTGGAGGTCGCAGTAACTTAACAAGACGGTTTAAATGCCCCTTGGAAGAGATGCGGAGGTTGCAGTAGCTTAACAAGACGGTTTAAATGCCCCTTGGAAGAGACGCGGAGGTTGCAGTAGCTTAACAAGACGGATTTAATGCCCCTTGGAAGAGACATGGAGGTTTCAGTAGCTTAACAAGATGAATTAAATGCCCCTTGGTAGAGACATGGAGGTTGCAGTAGCTTAACAAGATGGTTTTAATGCCCCTTGGAAGAGACGTGGAGGTTGCATTAGCTTAACTAGACGGTTTTAATGCCTCTTGTAAGAGCGGTGGAGGTCGCAGTAGCTTAAAAAGACGGTTTTAATGCCCCTTGGAAGAGATGTGGAGGTCACAGTGGAATAGAAAGACAATATCAATGCCCCTTAAAAATGTGGTGGAGGTCACAGTAGCTTAACAAGACAGTTTTAATGTCCCTTAGAGAAGTGGTGGAGGTCGCAGTAGCTTAAAAAGACGGTTTTAATGTCCCTTGGAAAAGACGTGGAGGTCGCAGTGCTTAACAAGATGGTTTAAATGCCCCTTGGTAGAGACATGGAGGTTGCAGTAGCTTAACAAGATGATTTTAATGCCCCTTGGAAGAGACGTGGAGGTTACAGTAGCTTAACAAGACGGTTTAGATGCCCCTTGGAATAGACGTGGAGGTTGCAGTAGCTTAATAAGACGGTTTTAATGCCCCTTGGAAGTGCGGTGGAGGTCGCAGTAGCTTAAAAAGACGGTTTTAATGCCCCTTGGAAGAGACATGGAGATCATAGTGGAATAAAAGGACAATATCAATGCCCCTTAAAAATGTGGTGCAGATCACAGTAGTTTAACAAGACGGTTTTAATGCCCCTGGGAAAAGTGGTGGAGGTCGCAGTAGCTTAACAAGACGGTTTTAATGCCCCTTGGAAGAGACGTGGAGGTTCTAGTAGCTTAACAAGACGGTTTTAATACCCCTTGGAAGAGACGTGGAGGTTGCAGTAGCTTAACAAGATGGTTTAAATGCCCCTTGGAAGAGACATGGAGGTTGCAGTAGCTTAATAAGACAGTTTTAATGCCCCTTTGAAGAGCGATGGAGGTCGCAGTGGCTTAAAAAGATGGTTTTAATGCCTCTTGGAAAAGAGGTGGAGGTCGCAGTAGCTTAAAAAGACGGTTTTAATGCCCCTTGGAAGAGACGTGGAGGTCACAGTGGAATAAAAAGACAATATCAATGCCCCTTGAAAATGTGGTGGAGGTCGCAGTAGCTTAGCAAGACATTTTTAATGCCCCTTGGAGAAGTGGTGGAGGTCGCAGTAGCTTAAAAAGACGGTTTTAATGCCCCTTGGAGAAGTGGTGGAGGTCGCAGTAGCTTAAAAAGACAGTTTTATTGCCCCTTGGAAGAGACGTGGAGGTTGCAGTGGCTTAACAAGATGGTTTAAATGCCCCTTGGGAGAAACGTGGAGGTTGCAGTTGCTTAATAAGATGGTTTTAATGCCCCTTGGAAGAGCGGTGGAGGTCGCAGTAGCTTAAAAAGACGATTTTAATGCCCCTTGGAAGAGATGTGGAGGTCACAGTGGAATAAAAGGACAATATCAATGCCCCTTGAAAATGTGGTGGCGGTCACAGTGGCTTAAAAAGCCGGTTTTAATACCCCTTGGAAGAGATGTGGAGGTCACAGTGGTTTAAATAGACAATATGAATGCCCCTTGAAAATGTCCTGGAGGTCGCAGTAGCTTAACAAGATGGTTTTAATGCCCCTGGGAAAAGTGGTGGAGGTCGCAGTAGCTTAACAAGACGGTTTTAATGCCCCTTGGAAGAGACGTGGAGGTTGCATTAGCTTAACAAGACAGTTTAAATGCCCCTTGGAAGAGACGTGGAGGTTGCAGTAGCTTAAAAATACGGTTTTAATGCCCCTTGGAGAAGTGGTGGAGGTCGCAGTAGCTTAAAAAGACGGTTTTTTTGCCCCTTGGAGAAGTGGTGGAGGTCGCAGTAGCTTAAAAAGACGGTTTTAATGCCCCTTGGAAGAGACGTGGAGGTTGCAGTTGCTTAACAAGACGGTTTAAATGCCCCTTGGGAGAGACGTGGAGGTTGCAGTAGCTTAATAAGACGGTTTTAATGCCCCTTGGAAGAGCGATGGAGGTCGCAGTAGCTTAAAAAGACGATTTTAATGCCCCTTGGAAGAGACGTGGAGGTCACAATAGAATAAAAGGACAATATCAATGCCCCTTGATAATGTGGTGGCGGTCGCAGAAGCTTAACAAGACGGTTTTAATGCCCCTTGGAGAAATGATGGAGGTCTCAGTAGCTTAAAAAGACGGTTTTAATGCCCCTTGGAAGAGACGTGGAGGTCGCAGTAGTTTAACAACATGGTTTTAATGCCCCTTGGAAGAGACGTGGAGGTCGCAGTAGCTTAACAAGCCGGTTTAAATGACCCTTGGAAAAGACGTGGAGGTTGCAGTAGCTTAAAAAGACGGTTTTATTGCCCCTTTGAAGAGACGTGGAGGTTGCAATAGCTTAACAAGACAGGTCTAATGCCTCTTGGAAGAGCGGTGGAGGTCGCAGTAGCTTAAAAAGATGGTTTTAATGCCCCTTGGAAGAGACGTTAAGGTCACAGTGGAATAAAAAGACAATATCAATGCCCCTTGAAAATGTGGTGGAGGTTGTAGTAGCTTAACAAGACGTTTTTAATGCCCCTTGGAGAAGTGGTGGAGGTCGCAGTAGCTTAAAAAGACAGTTTTAATGCCTCTTGGAAGAGCGGTGGTGTTATGCACACGCCCGGGCTAAGCGGCGTGTGCGTGAGATTGGTAGTGATTCCACTGGACCGTGCCGGAGAGTGAATGCCTGGAGGGGCGTAACTAGGTATTCACCCGATCCGACCAGGGTCGCACGACGGCATACGACGCCAGTGCACCAAGGAGGAACCGAGCAGAGGGACCAGGTGCTACTCCAGGACAGACCCCGGACACGGCTGTTGACCCACACAGGGGAATACAGGAACAGACTGGCAGGCTGGCACACAGACTGGTATGCAGGCAGGCGGGTAAGCAGGCAGGCGGGTATGCAGGCCGGGGGGTAAAGGTAAGCACAGCTAGAGTGCAGACAGGGAGGCACTAGCAGGTAGGAACACAGGCGGGATAGGACCCAGTACACACCGGGACTCAGGAACAATACAGGCAGAGGGGTACAGGCAAGCACAGCTAGAGTGCAGACAAGGCTGAGCAGGGAGGACAGGGCTCTGTTCACACTGAACAGACAGGAAGGGAAAGGCAGAGCCAGATACCCACAGGGTACTTGCAGTGAAGTAGCGAGTGGACCACAAACTCACAAGCGGGAGTACAGAGACAACAAGCAGGAGATAGGTACGAGTTCAGACTCTGCAGAAAAAGGAAGGGAACGGACATAGAGGCAAAACAGGTAAAGGATAGGAGAGAGTTCAGACTGGAACTGAGTGTACGGAGGAGACCGACACTGCAGCGGGATACAGGAGCGGGTCTGGGAATACGGCCCCAGAGAGGCAGGACGAACAGGCAAGGAGCGTGTTCAGACAGGACAGACAAGATACAGGAGCGGGTCTGGGAATACGGCCCCCAGAGAGGCGGGACAAACAGGCTAGGACTCAGTTCAGACACGGGAACTGATACCGCAAAGCAGGAGACATACAGGACTCAGTTCAGACACGGGAACTGATACCGGAAAGCAGGAAACATACAGGACTCAGTTCAGACACGGGAACTGATACCGGAAAGCAGGAGACATACAGGACTAAGTTCAGACAGGCCTGGAAATACAGCCTCCAGGATAGGCGGACAAGGGAACACAGAACGGGAACAGGACTAAGTTCAGACAGGCCTGGAAATACAGCCTCCAGGATAGGCGGACAAGAGAACACAGAACGGGAACAGGACTAAGTTCAGACAGGCCTGGAAATACAGCCTCCAGGATAGGCGGACAAGAGAACACAGAACGGACCTGGCACCTTCAGAGTGCAAGCACACACTGAATGAAACACTATGCTCAGGCAGGGAAAGATGGGAGCGGCTAAGCTATATACCAGGTGACAGACAGCAATAGGCTGAGGACGCACAAGGGGTGTGACCCACAGCAGGTACAAAAAGCAGGAAGTGATCGGGCGCCGCCCTTAAGCAGCAGAAACAGACACAAACAGACAGCATGGAGGGAAGCCAGAGAGACAGTCTGGACAGGAGATCAAGTGCGCCCTCTTGCATAGTGGGAGATGGACCACCATGCAAGGACGCCGCCAGGTATGTTACAGGTGGAGGTTGCAGTAGCTTAACAAGACGTTTTTAATGCCCCTTGGAAGAGCGGTGGAGGTCGCAGTAGCTTAAATATATGGTTTTAATGCCCCTTGCAAGAGACGAGGAGGTCACAGTGGAATAAAAAGACAATATCAATGCCCCTTGAAAATGTGGTGGAGGTCGCAGTAGCTTAACAAGACGGTTTTAATGCCCCTGGGAAAAGTGCTGGAGGTCGCAGTAGCTTAACAAGACGTTTTTAATGCCCCTTAGAAAACACGTGGAAGTTGCAGTAGCTTAACAAGACAATTTAAATGACCCTTTTAAGAGACTTGGAGGTTGCAGTAGCTTAACGAGACGGCTTTAATTCCCCTTGGAAGAGACGTGGAGGTTGCAGTAGCTTAAGAAGACGGTTTAAATGACCCTTGGAAGAGACGTAGAGGTTGTAGTAGCTTAACAAGACGGTTTTATTGCCCCTTGGAAGAGCGGTGGAGGTCGCAGTAGCTTAAAAAGACGGTTTTAATTTCCCTTGGAAGAGACGTGGAGGTCGCAGTAGCTTAACAAGATGGTTTAAATGCCCCTTGGAAGAGACGTGGAGGTTGCAGTAGCTTAACAAGACGGTTTTAATGCCAGTTGGAAGAGACTTGTAGGTAGCAGTAGCTTAACAAGACAGTTTAAATGCCCCTTGGAAGAGACGTGGAGGTTGCAGTAGTTTAAAAAGACAGTTTTAATGCCCCTTGGAAGAGACGTGGAGGTTACAGTAGTTTAATAAGATGGTTTTAATGCCCCTTGGAAGAGACGTGGAGGTGCAGTAGTTTAACAACATGGTTTTAATGCCCTTTGGAAGAGACGTGGAGGTCGCAGTAGCTTAACAAGCCGGTTTAAATGACCCTTGGAAAAGATGTGGAGGTTGCAGTAGCTTAAAAAGACGGTTTTATTGCCCCTTGGAAGAGACGTGGAGGTTGCAATAGCTTAACAAGTCGGGTTTAATGCCTCTTGGAAGAGCGGTGGAGGTCGCAGTAGCTTAAAAAGACGGTTTTAATGCCCCTTGGAAGAGACGTTAAGGTCACAGTGGAATAAAAAGACAATATCAATGCCCCTTGAAAATGTGGTGGAGGTTGTAGTAGCTTAACAAGACGTTTTTAATGCCCCTCGGAGAAGTGGTGGAGGACGCAGTAGCTTAAAAAGACGGTTTTAATGCCCCTTGGAGAAGTGTTGGAGGTTGCAGTAGCTTAATAATACGGTTTTAATGCCCCTTGGAAGAGCAGTGGAGGTCGCAGTAGCTTAACAAGACGGTTTTAATGCCCCTTGGAAGAGCAGTGGAGGTCGCAGTAGCTTAAAAATATGGTTTTAATACCCCTTGCAAGAGACGAGGAGGTCACAGTGGAATAAAAAGACAATATCAATGCCCCTTTAAAATGTGGTGGAGGTCGCAGTAGCTTAACAAGACGGTTTTATTGCCCCTGGGAAAAGTGCTGAAGGTCGCTGTAGCTTAACAAGACGTTTTTAATGCCCCTTGGAAAACACGTGGAAGTTGCAGTAGCTTAACAAGACAATTTAAATGCCCCTTTTAAGAGACTTGGAGGTTGCAGTAGCTTAACGAGACGGTTTTATTGCCCCTTGGAAGAGCGGTGGAGGTCGCAGTAGCTTAAAAAGACGGTTTTAATTTCCCTTGGAAGAGACGTGGAGGTCGCAGTAGCTTAACAAGATGGTTTAAATGCCCCTTGGAAGAGACGTGGAGGTTGCAGTAGCTTAACAAGATGTTTTTAATGCCAGTTGGAAGAGACGTGTAAGTTGCATTAGCTTAACAAGACAGTTTAAATGCCCTTTGGAAGAGACGTGGAGGTTGCAGTAGTTTAAAAAGACAGTTTTAATGCCCCTTGGAAGAGATGTGGAGGTTACAGTAGCTTAACAAGATGGTTTTAATGCCCCTTGGAAGAGACGTGGAGGTTGCAGTAGCTTAACAAGATGGTTTAAATGCCCCATGGAAGAGACGTGGAGGTTGTAGTAGCTTAAAAAGATGGTTTTAATGACCCTTGGAAAAGACGTGGAGGTTGCAGTAGCTTAAAAAGATGGTTTTAATGACCCTTGGAAAAGACGTGGAGGTTGCAGTAGCTTAAAAAGGTGCTTTTAATGCCCCTTGCAAGATACGTGGAGGTTGCAGTAGCTTAAAAACACGGTTTTAATGCCCCTTGGCTGAGCGGTGGAGGTCGCAGTAGCTTAAAAATGTGGTTTTAATGCCCCTTGGAAGAGACGTGGAGGTCTCAGTTGCTTAACAAGACATTTTAAATGCCCCTTGGAAGAGACATGGAGGTCGCAGTGGCTTAACAAGATGGTTTTAATGCCCCTTGGAAAAGTGGTGGAGGTCTCAGTTGCTTAACAAGACGGTTTATATGCCCCTTGGAAGAGACGTGGAGGTCGCAGTAGCTTAACAAGATGGTTTTAATGCCCCTTGGAAGAATGGTGGATGTCGCAGTAGCTTATCAAGACGATTTTAATGCCCCTTAAAAGAGCCATGCGGTACAGCGCATTAAAAACATTATTCCCATTATTGGGGAGTGGGTCTCCCATAGTCTTTGCCTATGCCTTCCAAGTAAAAGCTGGCATAAATTAGGACGGAGGAACTTGCAATGCTGGCAACACGGACCATGGTCACCCTGGTGGTATAGTGGTAGTGGAGGCTGAGGATAAGGAGAAGAGCAAAATACAGCCAAAATGAGGAAGCGTATACCCATGTGTGGGTGTGAAGCGGTGCATGGGAATACAACTCGCGAAATAACATAGTGGATTTGACTTTATGTTACTCTGCTCTCATTTGGTGGTGATGAGAAGTCTGGCCCAATCCAGCCCTTGTTCATCTTGATAAGGGTCAGCTTGTCAGCATTGTCAGTTGACAGGTGAGTGCGCTTATCAGTTATAATTCCCCCAGCGGCACTAAAAACACGCTCCGATAACACTCTAGCGGCAGGACAGGCTAGGACCTCCAAGGCGTACAGAGCGAGTTCATTCCAAGTGTCCAGCTAGGATACCCAATAATTAAAAGGCAC
Organism: Phyllobates terribilis; assembly: GCF_046119375.1. Taxonomy (NCBI): domain Eukaryota; kingdom Metazoa; phylum Chordata; class Amphibia; order Anura; family Dendrobatidae; genus Phyllobates; species Phyllobates terribilis. Next base: position 18,086,801 of record NW_027362783.1, on the reverse strand, counting down.
AGAGGAATCACGAAGGACGCTGGTACGGTCGGCAAGGTACTCCCTCACCATCTTTTGAAACTTTCCACTCCTTGTGAGAGTACCCCGCGCCTCAGGGCCTGTAAGCTGGGGGGTCTCAGAAAACTGTCCCAGAATGTTGACAGTGTCCCCTGCCTCTGCTGGATTGGAGTTGCGTCTCTCTCGCCTGTATGCCTTGGTTGGTCAACGAACTGTGACCTCTGCCACTAGCGTGTTCAGATGGGAATTTTTTTAACAGTTCTGCTGCAAGGGCCTTCTGGTACTACCACATTTTTGTAGACCTCTCCACCTCAGGAATAAGAGAGTGAAAGTTGTCCTTGTAGCGTGGGTCTAAAAGTGTCACCAACCAGTAATGACTGTCACCCAACATTTTGACAATGCGAGGGTCACGGTTAAGGCAGCGTAACATAAAGTCAGCCATGCGTGCCAGACTGGTAACGGGCAAGATTTCCGTGTCCTCACCAAGATGACGACTGACCATGCTCTCCTCCTCCACCCTGTCCTCAGGTCACCCACCCTGAACCGACTGTATGACAGTTGTACAGGTACTACCGTCTACAGTGCATGATACCAGCTCTTATTCTTCCTCCTCCTCCTTCTCTCACTCATTGTCCCCCAATGCACATTGGGATGAGGCTGGGCTGTGTGTAATCGCCCGCTACGGCTTCTTGATCCATCTCATCATACTCTGGCTGCAATGCCTCCTCTTTAATTCTCTGCATAGAGCATTGCAAAAGACAGACAAGTGGGATGCTGACGCTAATGATGGCGTCATCGCCACTCACCATCTTGGTGGACTCCTCAAAGTTTGTCAGGATGGTACATATGTCAGACATCCAGGTCCACTCCTGAGGTCTTATGTGTGGAGTCTGACCTGAATATCGACGGCCTTGTTGCAGCTGGTACTCCACAACTGCTCTCTTCTGCTCACAAATCCTTTGCAACATGTGGAGGGTAGAGTTACAAAGTGTGGGGACATCACACACCAGTCGGTGTGCCGGACGCTGCAAACGCTGCTGCAACACAGCCAGGGCGGCGGAAGCTGCAGCCGACTTGTGAAAATGAGCTGACAGGCGGCGTACTTTGACGAGCAGATCTGGCAACTCGGGGAACGATTTAAGAAACCGCTGAGCCATGAGGTTAAGCACATGAGCCAGGCATGGTATGTGTGTGATCTCGCCTCAGAGCCGCCACCAGGTTACGGCCATTGTCACACATGACCATGCCTGGATGTAGGTTCAGCGATCTCAGCCACAGATCTTCCTGTTCTTTCACAGCTGTCCACAACTCACAAGCAGTGTGAGGTTTCTCACCTAAGCTTATGAGTTTCAGCACAACCTGAAGCTGCTTGGCTGAGGCAGTACTGCAGTGCTTCCAGCTTGTAACTGTTGTGGTGATATCTGAGATGGAGGCTGAACATGAGGAGGAGGAGGATGATGCGCAGGAGTTGTACACTGTGGGGGAAACTCTGACTGACATAGGGCCCGCAATCCTCGGTGTGGGGAGGATGTGATCCGTCCCAAGGTCCGACTGGGTCCCGGCTTCCACTATGTTTACCCAGTTTGCCGTCAGGGAGATGTACCGTTCCTGGCCACAACCACTTGTCCACGTGTCTGGTGTCAGGTGGACTCTCCCAGTAACTGCGTTGTTGAGTGCACGGCAGATGTTTTGGGACACATGCTTGTGTAGTGCGCGGCTGGCACACCGGGCAAAATAGTGTCGGCTGGGGACCGAGTACCGAGGGACGGCCACCGCCATAAGGTTGCGGAAGGATTCCGTCTACACCAGCCTAAAAGGCAGCATTTCCAATGCAAGCAGTCGTGAAATGTGCGAATTTAGGATTGTGGCCTGTGGGGCGTTGGCTGCGAATTTGCGCTTTCGTTCAAAAGTCTGGGATATGGACAGTTGAACTCTGCGGTGGGACGTGGACGTGGACGTTGATGCTGTTTCTTGAGAAACTGCCATAACAAGTGAAGGCTGAGAGTAGGGGGCATCTTTGCATGCAGTATGGACAGGGGATTGCCTTGCACGCACAACAGGGGGTTCTATTACATGCACAACAGCGGAAGAAGCAGTGGTGACACCCGCTGACAGTGGTCGTGGACCATGGGGTTCACCCCACAAAGTTGGGTGCTTTGCTGCCATGTGCCTGATCATGCTGGTGGTGGTCAAGCTGGTAGTTTTATCACTCCTGCTGATTCTGGCATGGCAGGTGGTACAAATGGCCTTTTTGGGGTTATCAGCAGAGTCTTTAAAAAAATTCCAGACTCTGGAAGATCTACCGGTTGTACTGGCAACAACCCTCGTGTTGGTGTTACGGGGAACGGTTGCCCGCCTTCTGTTTTCGGCCACCACACTGCTTCTTCCTGCCCGTTCGGGTATTTTACCTCCCTCCCCCTGTTTGCTGCTGGCTTCGCTTTGCATGTCCTCCTGGGTCAGTTACTAGATCATCCACCACCTCCTCCTCTTCCAATTGCGCACCACGATCCTCCTCCTCACTTCCTTGCAATTGTGTCTCGTCATCGTCCACCTCTTGTGACAAATTGCCAGCGTCAACTTCCTGTGGCCGTGGCTGTTCAAATATTTGGGCATCGCTACATGGCATCTCCTCTTCCACCACTTCAAGCAGAGCAGGCGAGGGGCACAAATATGGAAATGGACCAGTGAACAGCTCTTCAGAGTGTCCAAGTGTGGGATCAGTTGCTGTCTGATGACACTCGGCATGGTGGGAGAAAAGAGCATCAGGACGAGGAGGAGTATGCGGTCGAGACTCACGGCTACTAAAACTTGATCGTGTGGAAGACAGACCGGAGGTGGTGGTGCCCAGGTAACTGGAAGTATTATCTGCTATCCAATGAATAACCTGTTCACACTGATCAGTTCGCAATAGTGGTCTTGTTGTTATGTGCTTCCCTATTAATTCGGTCAAGAACTGGGAGCGAGAAGATGTGGCTGTTGGTTGTGGCACATTTTCACCTTGGCCACGACCCCATCCTCTACACGCACCATCACCAGAACGTCCAGTTCCACGTCCCTTGCCACGCGCCTTGCCCACTGTAAATGAAGTAAAATAGCTTACACTCGCACTATCAATGGAAAAAGGGTAATAAAAAGGAGATTAGAACCATGGAAGAGGAAAACCACAGTTCTATTTCTCTGGCCTACACAAGAATCTTTCAAACAGATATATTTGTGTCTGAACAATCAGGGAGACACTATTACTGTTTTTCTTTAAGGAAAAAATACCAAAAGCTGGATAATACAAAGATTTGAACTGTGGAACTGCTAAACCATAGTTATATTTTTCTGGCCTACACCAGACTCTTTCAAACAGATATATTTGTGTCTGAACAATCAGGGAGACACTATTACTGTTTTTTTATGGCATAAAATGCCAAAAAAGGATAATACAGAGATTTGACCCGTGGAGCTGCAAAACCACAGTTATATTTTTCTGGCCTACACCAGACTCTTTTAAACAGATATATTTGTGCCTGACCAGTCAGGGAGACACTATTACAGTGTTTTTTTACGGCAAATAATGCCCAAAAAAGGATAATACAGAGATTTGACCTGTAGAACTGCAAAACCACAGTTATACTTTTCTGGCCTACACCAGAATCTTTCAAACAGATATATTTGTGTCTGGCCTGTCAGGGAGACGCTATTACAGTTTTTTTTATGGCAAAAAATGCCAAAAAAGGATAATACAGAGATTTGACCTGTGGAACTGCAAAACCACAGTTATACTTTTCTGGCCTACACCAGAATCGTTTAAACAGATATATTTGTATCTGGCCAGTCAGGGAGACACTATTACAGTTTTATTTATGGCATAAAATGCCAAAAAAAGGATAATACAGAGATTTGACCCATGGAACTGCAAAACCACAGTTATATTTTGCTGGCCTACACCAGACTCTTTTAAACAGATATATTTGTGTCTGGACAATCAGAGAGACACTATTACTGGTTTTTTTTACGGTAAAAAATGCCAAAAACAGGATAATACAGAGATTTGGCTCGTGGAACTGCAAAACCACAGTTATATTTTTCTGGCCTACACCAGACTATTTTAAACAGATATATTTGTGTCTGAGCAATCAGGGAGACACTATTACTGTTTTTTTACGGCAAAAAATGACAAAAACAGGATAATACAGAGATTTGAATAGTGGAACTGCAAAACCAGGATAATACAGAGATTTGACTAGTGGAACTGCAAAACCACAGTTATATTTTTCTGGCCTACACCAGACTCTTTTAAAAAGATATATTTGTGTCTGACCAGTCAGGGAGACACTATTACAGTTTTTTTTGCGGCTAAAAATGCCAAAAATAGGATAATACAGAGATTTGACCCATGGAGCTGCAAAACCACAGTTATATTTTTCTGGCATACACCAGACTCTTTTAAACAGAAATATTTGTGTCTGACCAGTCAGGGAGACACTATTACAGGTTTTTTTTACGGCAAAAAATGCCAAAAAAAGAATAATACAGAGATTTGACCTGTGGAACTGCAAAACCACAGTTATATTTTTCTGGCCTACACCAGACTCTTTTAAACAGATATATTTGTGTCTGACCAGTCAGGGAGACACTATTACAGGTTTTTTTTATGGCAAAAATGCCAAAAAATGGATAATACAGAGATTTGACCTGTGGAACTGCAAAACCACAGTTATACTTTTCTGGCCTACACCAGACTCTTTTAAACAAATATATTTGTGTCTGGCCAGTCAGGGAGACACTATTACAGTTTTTTTATGGCAAAAAATGCAAAAAAAAAGGATAATACAGAGATTTGACCTGTGGAACTGCAAAACCACAGTTATATTTTTCTGGCCTACACCAGACTATTTTAAACAGATATATTTGTGTCTGAACAATCAGGGAGACACTAGTACTGTTTTTTTTTATGGCAAAAAATGCTAAAAACAGGATAATACAGAGATTTGACCCGTGGAACTGCAAAGCCACAGTTATATTTTTCTGGCCTACACCAGACTATTTTAAACAGATATATTTGTGTCTGAACAATCAGGGAGACACTATTACTGTTTTTTTACGGCAAAAAATGCTAAAAACAGGATAATACAGAGATTTGACCCGTGGAACTGCAAAACCACAGTTATATTTTTCTGGCCTACACCAGACTCTTTTAAACAGATATATTTGTGTCTGACCAGTCAGGGAGACACTATTACTGTTTTTTTTTACGGCAAAAAATGCCAAAAAAGGATAATACAGAGATTTGACCCGTAGAACTGCTAAACCACAGTTATATTTTTCTGGCCTATACCAGACTCTTTTAAATAGATATATTGGTGTCTGAACAGTCACAGACACACTCAATTTTTTTTTTTTGGGGGGGGGGATACAAAAAGGTTAATAAGACGCGTATTTGGACAGTCTGACTGAGGAAAAAAAAAATACAGGATTTAGATGAAAAAAAAAGGATTTTTCCTGGCCCCTGAGACCGGGGAATAAGTCTAGCAATTTGACCAGCAGGAGCAGACAGGATTGTAATGCAGCGTTTGCTGGTATAACCACTGCGTCTCCTATACAGCCTGCCTGCCTGTCTGCCTGATATCTGGGATGGATATTAGTCCTAAGAAGGACTGTTTGTTTGATTTGGCAGGCTTTAGATACCCTACACTAACTATTTCGCAGGATAAATCTCTCCCTAGTTCAGCAGCACTGACCCTACACTGTCTGATCCGGAGCGACTGTGTCCAAGATGGCGGCACCCAGTTTTAAATACTCGAGGTGATGCTGTGCGGCCAGCCAATCACTGTAATGCCCACAAACAACATGGCTGCGGCATTACAGTGACTGGCTGGCAATCCCTGCATGTTCATTGGCTCTGTAATGAGCGCCAAACGTGCAGAGCGGAGACCCTAGCTCCCGCCCGAGTAACCCGGAAATGCTCGGTGCTCGCCGAACATCCTGAGTAGTGAGATGCTCGGGCGAGTACCGAGCAGTGTCAAGCATGCTCGCTCAACACTAGTGATAAGTATTATGTGCAACGGAGGGGTGCAGCTATAGGCGCCAATATGGTGCCCGCTTACGCTAATTTGACTATGATGGTCATGGAGGAGGACCTCGTCTATGTGTCCGACCACTTCAGACATGCCTGTGGGTGGTGAAGATACATAGATGACGTCCTCCTCTTATGGTCTGGAACGGTTGATGAATTGATTGAATTCCACACCTTTTTGAACAGCTTGATAGTGATATCAAATTTACGCTTGTATATTCTGACACTGAAATACAGTTTCTGGACGTTTTGGTTAAATATGAGGATAACAAGTTCAGCGCGGAATTGTTTGTGAAACCGACGGATAAGAACAATTTGTTAAGATATGACAGTCACCACCCACAGAAAATGGTGGAGTCCCTACCACACAGTCAGTTCTTCCGAGTTAGGAGGATTGTAAGTGAGACACAGAAATTTGATTTATCTTTGGAAATTATGGTGGACAAATTTGCTATTAGAAAATATCCTACAAAATTGCTTTATAAGTGCAAAGAAAAAGTAAAGGGTATAGATCGTGGTAGTATTCTTAGTGGGGTGGAGAGAGGAGAGAAAATTTTGAATAGGATACCGATGGTGACTTCCTTCTGTGAGGAGAGTAGAACTGTGACAAATATTGTTAGAAAACATTGGCCTATATTAGGCAAGTGTTTGCCTGAGATTAAGGAATTTAAACTCCCTCTGTTGATTTCATATAGGCGTGCAAATAATATTGGTGGTACTAAACTCTCCCCTCTCCAATCTGTCCTTAACGCAGCAACTAGGATCATATTCCTCGCCAACCGCTACACCGATGCCTCTTCCCTGTGCCAGTCATTGCATTGTTTACCCATCCAATATAGAGTTCAATTTAAACTTATCACGCTTACCCACAAAGCGCTCCATGCTTCAGTACCCCCCTACATCTCCTCCCTTGTCTCAGTCTACCACCCTATACGTGCTCTCCGTTCTGCCAATGATTTAAATCTAAAATCCTCCATAATCCGAACTTCCCACTCCCATCTCCAAGATTTCTCGCGTGCTGCACCAATTCTTTAGAATGCACTACCCAGGACAGTTTGATTAATTCCTAATACCCACAGTTTCAAGCGGACCCTAAAAACTAATTTCTTTAGACTGGCGTATCGCCTAAACACACTATCTGTCCGTCCGAGTTTTCCCCCATATTAAAATCTTCTTCAATTTCAGGTTTATACCATTCATGTACTTAATAGCCTTGGTCAGGACTGTACACATACTGGCTCTATCTTAAGTGGTTTGTCTGGTTAGTGTTACTTTTCTGGTTAGTAAACATTTTTTTTTCCACCTGATTATGTGTATTCTCATTTATTACATTCCTATTAAGGTAACTGATCACTTTTATAGCATTGAAATTTTAAAGAAAGGAAAATATAGCCAATTTTCTAGCCTGTGCCTGACAGGCGCAATGCCCGTAAACTCGTTATGAAACATATTGCCCCTGACGAAGGGTTAATTGTGTCAATTATTCTAATATGCTTAAAGGAAGAGAATTTCAGAATACAAGAACTGGTGAGACATTTTCGATCAATCACTATCTTACTTGCTCCTCTGAGTATATAATTTATATGTTACAGTGCCCATGTAATTTACTGTATGTCGGCGAAACTACATTGGATTTTAAAACACGTATAAATTATCACAGATAGACTATTAGAAAAAAAACGGTTAGATCTGCCGGTTTCTAAACACTCTATTGAAAATGGACATACTGAGAAATCTTTAAAATTTATAATTATTGACCATATTTCACCTTTGAGACGTGGAGGGGATAGAGAACGTTTGCTTAAAATAAGGGAATTGGAGTGGATTAGGAAGTTGGATACTTTGAAGCCACATGGTTTTAATGTGGATTTTAAGATGAATATTACTCTGTAAGCATTGAAAATCTTTAGTTTATCCTGGTGATTTTTTTCGTCCAATCTGTGGTATTTTATAGTACTAATTTGTTTTTATTTTTTTTCCTTTTTTTAGATTAACTACGGCTGTAAGAAAAGCTGGGAAACATGATTCATCCCTATTCTACATGGTTAATGTTATCTTGATTGATGATTTAAAATTATTTTTTTCTGTAACTTATGATGTGCTACTGTCCAGAGGAATATAATCTTCTTTTTCTACATAATGAGGAATATGATGATAATGGTGACTATGATTTATATGGTCAGAGGTTGGTTTATAATCTTACATGTAGTCTGTATGGGTTGTGATTAGAGAGGTTTATATTGTGTACCCTCTCCGCTTCCCTTACTGGACCCTGGGTTGCTGTTCCCAGCTAATGGGGAGTGTTCCCATTCCAGATATGGACTATGTTAATATTCAGTATTACCTCAGATCTCAATTGACCATGTATCTGCATGCTTTCTGATATTGCCAGGATTGATGCATTGTGGTCTACGCTGAAATAGATAATATTCTATGTGCATACAATAAGAGCGATGTTTGGGCCACATTCCCTCTTGCAAAATGGTGTCAGAAGCAATGTTTTTTGCAGTGCGCAAGCGCACACTGAATACGTTTTTGTCACCTGATACGATCTCCTCTTGCCATGCGCAAGGGTGCACTGATGTCATATGGCGCATGGGCATTATATTGTGTCCCGGAGTTAAGATGGCAGAACAGGTCATTGCGGACACTGCGCATGCCCACTGCCCCTAACTTTTTGATTCAGTGCTATAGCGCAATTGCGGAAGTATGTTTGCTCTGGACATGCTCACTAGTACTATGTGGACGCCGGTGTTTGGCGCAAATTTAATGGCATATGGGGTGAGTCACTTTGTCTGCTAATTCTATACAGCTGTTATTAAATGACTAATTAAGTATTAATATGGATTTTGTCATTGTTAATTTTATGTACACTGTCACTTGTTGCACATGCTCCCCTTAATATTATACTGTATTCATTATCCTATGGGATGATTTATAATATGTGTCATAATACACTGTTTTGGAATAATTGCTGCTAAATTACTTTTGTAAGTGGTTTGCCTTATATACTATGCATATGCACTTTGTTATTTGCTTGAGAAAGGTCCCCACTGTGGACCGAAACATCACCATATGGGCCATTAAAATCAACTTTTTTCTCTGGACTGGAGTGCTGCTTTTATAATTTTGAAATATATATATTTATGTGACATGCAGAAGTAGTGCTGTTGCAGAGTGTGACATGCAGAAGTAGTGCTGTTGCTTTAAAAGCACCCAGCAACTATTAGAAGTAACACAAGCACATGAGACAGGAAGTGTTGTGCTCCAGAAGCATCCATTAACTAGAGGGGTTAACACAGTCACAGGAGAAGATGAGTGTTTTAGCAGAGCCCCAGGGGGATTGTGGGGAAGTTGTTTACTGTCTGGCTGGAGCTGAAGAGAAAGGTGGTTTGTGTGTTCTGTATCTCACAGAAGGGCCACTGCAAGTGAACAGAATTAAAGTCTGGAGTGAAGCTAAGCACACGTCAGGTAGAGTTCCTGAACTAGCAGTGCAGAGTATTGTCAAGTAGAAAGATAAGGACTGTAAGAAATGGTGTCACAGGGATCATCTCCCTCAGCAAACCCCCCCCCCTCCTCCATCTCACTGTGCTGTAAAGAATGCAGTGTTCATTAATGTGCCTTTGCATTAGAACTGTGCTATCCTGTACTACTGGGAAGACTGTGAACTGCTGTGCTGCTAAGGAAACTGTACTGTTTGTCACTGGAGCCTGTTGCTCATAAGACTTAACTTTCACTGGCTGTGCGACTTCTTATTAAATGCTACTGTTCTACCGTTTATAAGGACTCTTGTCAAGTGTGTCTAGTCAGCAAGTGAAACAATCTACGTGTCTGTGCCTGAGGGTCAATACCCCTGTGTGCCTGAGAGAAACTGCAGCACATGGTCTATGGTCGTCCTGAGTAACGGTTCCCCCAGGATTCCAAAGAATTCAGGTAACCTGTCTCGCCCCTATCTGAACCTAGCGACGTGCGTGTAACATTGGTGGCCCATACGGGGAGTCCTGAGTGGGAATTAGCGTGTAGAGGGAGAAGAGGAAAAGTATCTGGAAAAACACAGCAGCACAGCACCTCAACTCAACTCTGCTACACCAGTTAAAGGGGACCAGCCCTAAAGAAAACTCACTAGCAGCAATGGATGTGGAAATACAAATGGATAGACTTAGTGAGCTGCTTCTTCAGTTAACCTGTGAAGAATTGAGAACAGTAGAAGAACATATAAAGATGTCAGAAGAACAGATTTCTAAAGCAGACAACCGAAGGCAACTGTTAGCTGCCGTTAATGCAAATATGGAAAACAAAAGCAGTTGGAGCGCCAATGGTGAAGAGCCTGAGGTTTGGGGGAGAAATGAAGGGGGATATGTTGTGACCACTCACCTGGTCCTGCTGTGCAAAGGAGCCCCGTATAACAAGGGAAAAAGCTTCCAGGTGGGAGTCTGTAAGATGACCGCAGCTTAGCAGGAACTGCTGTAGAGAGCTTCTGTCTGCTTCAGCGGTCACATGACCAGGACCGTGTGACCGAAGTGGGCGTTCCACAATGACATCACGGCAGGTCCTGTAGTAGGCTAGTTGTAAACAGAGAAGCTTCCACCGCTCTCCACAGGGGAGATTAGCAATCAAGAAAGAAGGAATTGTGCGGTGTTAGTGAAGCGCTAGAACAACTAGACAGGGGATTAGGTTATAACACACAAACCTTTTATTGTTTAGTATGCTCTCTAACGCCACAACGTGTTTCGATAGCAGATGCTATCTTCCTCAGGTAGATTAGAGAGCAAATGAAAGAGCAACCATTATATAAGGTAGGTGCACCAATCAAAGGACACTAACAATTAAGACAACACAGGAAATACAAAACAGGAAGTAAAAAAAAAAAAAAAAGTAAGTAAAAGAAATGAGTCAGCTGAAGTTGGAGGCCCCCGGTGGCCAGTCCGAAGATCATCATGGAGACCCTCCATTGCCGCTTCCGGGAGGAAACCTTAAATCACCAACAAAAGAGAGAACCGCCAGCGCTAACTGGGAGGAAGTAATAGGAGAACTGCGAGCCGAGTTGATTGAGGTGAAAAAGTTGAATCGCTCCAGGCCAGAATTTGTCCCTCAGACCCAGGAGTGGGTTCCAAAACAGAAGATACCCGGCTTGTGAAGCGTGCCGTTCATCAAATCAGAGTATGGTGTGTGTACACTGTCTAAGATGTGGTGAGGAAGGACATTATGCCAAGAATGCCAATGGTCACGGTCGGTTGGGTTAAAAGACAGGAGGTTGCCAGTGCAGGGCACTGGTAACCCTGACATGGAGGAGGCCCTAGAAGCAAATCCAAATCTCACCAAACCCCAGAACGGTGCATGAGGTAAAACAGCTGCGTCAGTACTATTCCCAAGTGTGTTCCCGTCTACAACAGCTGCAAGAGAGACAGGGGCATCAGTTACTTAATGCCCATTGCGGAGGTCAAACGAAATACTCCTGGGAGGAGGATTCCTTGGTCAGTAAAGATAGCTTTATCAGCCTAATTGGTGAAAGGTGCTTTATACAGTGCCAGATAGATGGACTCCTGGTAAAAGCACTGTGGGACACAGGAGCCCAAGCGAGCCTTTTAAATGAAGAATGGAGAAGGCGCTACCTGCCACATACCTGCCTTTGGTAAAAGAACTCTTAGGACCAGTGGAACTCCACGGCAAAGCTGTCAACCAGACCGAAATCCTTTTCATAGGCTGGGTGGAAGTGACTTTCCAACTAAGGGCCACGAAGAACAGCAACACCATTGAGCTTTTCGTACCTTTTCTCGTGACCAGTGATCAGAAAGTGGCAGAGGATCCTATCCTGGGTTACAATGTGATCAGTGAAGTCATCACGAAATACAAGTCAGGGACGCTGGTGGTGGATGCAATTGCAACATCACTTGCCATACTCAACACTGTCGTGGAAAATGTGATTCATAGAGTAAATAAATCACAGAATACAATGGACCTAAAAGAAGTCAAGGTAGGCTGGCGCCCAACCATCATCCCTGCAAACCAAATGGTGGGGGTGAGGTTTGGAGTCCAGGTAAAACCGGGAAGAAAAGTCCAGAAAAGACTGTTTGTGCCAAAAGACTCCTCAGAACGTCCGGAAGGCCTAGTTCAAGGTGAGACTGTGCTTACGATTCCTACTGGTGGGTTTGTTCGGGTGACAGTAACGGTGATTAATACTACGAAACACAAAATTAGACTGAATCCAAAGACTGTGTTGGGTCACATTGAAACTGTTAAAACGGTATATCCAGCCAGTGTTAGACCCGCCCATGGGTCTACCGTTAATTCAGTCTCCCCACCAAGGAACAGGAGTTGCCCTGGGGAGGAAATTGCACGACCCACCTCAGGGTCCTTGGATCCCCCAGTATGCCTGGAACACTTGTGTGCTGAAGATATAGCGATAGCAAAACAGATGCTGAGAGAAGAGCGTCATGCATTCTCTAAAGATGACTCTGATATAGGCTGTATCCCATCGCTGCAACTGGAAATCAATTTGAAAGACATGGCCCCAGTAACCAGAAGTTACATGTCTGTGCCAAAACCATTACATCGTAAAGTGAAAGAATATTTACAAGATCTCATCAATAGAGGTTGGGTCCAAAAGTCAAAGTCGTCTTATACCTCTCCTGTTGTCTGCGTTAGGAAGAAGGAAGGTACATTGAGACTCTGTTGTGATTACCGGGAACTAAACCGAAAGTCAGTTCCTGATCGACACCCGATACCAAAGATTCAAGATATGCTGTATAGCCTATCAGGAAGTACTTGGTTCTCTGTCATTGATCAGGGTAAGGCATACCACCAAGTGTTTGTCATAGAGTCCAGTAGACCCTTGACAGCATTCATCACACCGTGGAGATTATACGAGTGGATCCGCATACCGTTTGGGCTCAGTTCAGCTCCAGCAGAATTCCAGAGGAGCATGGAGACATGTTTAGAAGGATTGAGGGACGATATCTGCCAGCCGTACTTGGATGACAATGTGGTACACAGCAAAACCTTCCGGGAGCATGTTGAACACATGAGGACCGTATTACAACGATATCAACAACATGTAGTTGAGTTGACCCCAAAAAATTGTGAACTGTTCAAAAGGCAAGGTCGATTTCTAGGGAAAATTGTGTCCGGAGAAGGATATACCATGGACCCAGCAGAAATCACTCCGGTACTGGCCTTAAAAGACAAGCGGCCCTTTACCGTCAGGGAGGCAGATATTAGGATTCCTCTCCTACTATCGCATTTGCATACGGAACTTATCCAGGATTGCCGCCCCACTATACCTCCTCTTGGGGGGGACGACAGAGACGACAACACCCACGGAGAAAAAGAAGAACGCGGGTAGGACGGGGCTTAAAAGAAACAATGCCGTTTTGTCCCAACAGCCCATTCTCAGTACAGCATACCACCAGGAGGTATTGGAAGAACTATTAGACTACCTGGTAAAACCACCCATCTTTTGATATCCTGATTTCAATTTATCATTTGTTCTTCATTGTGACGCTTCTCAAGTTGGACTGGGAGCTGCCCTGTATCAGCATCAAGATGGAAAATTGAGAGTCATCGGTTACGGTTGAACATTGACAGATGCCGAGAAGAATTACCATCTACATTCCGGAAAATTGGAGTTCCTGGCCCTGAAATGGGCTATATGTGAACGATTTAGAGATTATCTCTACTACAGCAAAGAGTTTAAGTATACACTGACAACAACCCTTTGACCTATGTCCTTACTACAGCCAAACTGAATGCAACCGGTCAGAGATGAGTCGCTGAACTAGCTGACTTAAATTTCAGCATCAAGTACAGGCCAGGAAAATGCAATGCGGATGCTCACGGATTGTCAAGAATGGCACTAGAGCCTGAGGAGTTCATGCAAGAATGCTCAGAGGTAGTCAGTCTAGAAGCAGTTGAGAGCACTACCCAAGCAGTACAAGCTTATCAGGAGGAAGACACACCATTGTGGTGTCCGTTGATGGTGGAAACCACCATAAAAGCGAGAGAACAAGATCACCCCCGGTCTATTCAAGAACTACCGAAAGGGAAAATCCCTAGAGCACAGCGGGAAGATCAGATAATAGGTAGAATACTACTTTATGTGACCAAAATCGGTTTCCAAGTAAACGAGAGAGAGAATGGACGAAGCTCTACCTCAGTGAAGACTGTATCCTGTATCATAAAGGAGGACAAAACTGACAGTTGGTACTACCCAGAGTATTCCGGTTGGTCTTCAAAGAACTCCATGAAAACATGGGACACATTGGGAGTGGATAGGACAACGAACTTGATCCGTGAACGTTTCTTCTGGCCGTACATGCAGAAAGATTTTGAGAGGTACGTGACGAGGGAATGTGGGTGTCTGAAAGATAAACGTCACAACACAGCAACCCGGGCACCTATGGGCAACATCCAAACCACATATCCGTTTGAGACTTTCTACATCTCGAGACGTACAAGGGTGGTTACTAGTGTTGAGCGAGCACTAAAATGCTCAGGTGCTCGAAGCTCGGGCCAAGCTCACCGTGATACTCGGGTGCTAGACCCGAGCAACGAGCCCAATGTTAGTCTATGTGAGTCCCGAGCATTTTTGCACCCCCGGCAGTCTGTAGAAAGCCTAAAAAGTGCCCAAAACGATAGTGACAGTGCTCAAATGACATGGGGACAGCATGTGGATCGCCCCATGAAGCATTTCTGACCCCCAGGTCACTGCTGTCAACAACGTGGTCAGAGGTATTAAGCCACTTTTACGGGCTCACAATAAAACGTTCAAAAACTAAACTGAAACTGCTTTCCTGTGAAGTATGTTAAGGAACTTCCTTTCCAGGGTAAAGACTTGTGTATAAGGTAAAATAAATAACCAAAAACAAAAATACTCCTCTACACCTTGGGCTATGTTCACAAGTAGCATTTTTAATGCGTTTTTGCACTTTTGTATTGCTTTCAACCGTGACAAATGCATTCACCAGGAAATGTCATTTTAACATTTTACAACCTTATCTGGCCATTTGCTGTGTGACACATGCATACAGTGCTGAAAAGACATGGGAACAGCATGAGGAAGACCCCTGGAAGCATTTCTGACACCCAGGTCACTGCCTAAAAGTGTACAGATCAGAAGTGATCCTTGCCGCATCAGAAGATGCAGACTTGCAACTATCCCCGTGCAAGTCCTTGTCCCAGGGCAGTGTTCAATTGTACCTCCCCCATTCCTTGCAATGCAAGCGCAAGTATGCAGCCTGCCACCCACACACCCCCAGACTGCAATACCATACTGCTTGCTTGCATTTGAAATTGGGCCTTTTAGGCATGTGGAGGCGGAATCTGGCCACCACGTCATGGCTGTGTCGGCGGCCTGGTATCCATACTCAATCCCCAGCCGCCCGGCGGCCGGGAGTCCATGCTTGGTCCCCAGCCACCAGGGGGTGGCCGGGTGTCCATACTCGGTCCCCAGCCACCCCGAGGCCGGGTGCCCACACACGGTCCCCAGCCACCTGGGGGCGGCCGGGTGTCCATAAACGGTCCCCAGCCGCCCCTATTTGTCCCGGTGCGCCTACACAAGCACGCATACCAAAACATTACCTGTGCCCTCCCCATTGCATTTAGTGGGAAGGACAGCCTAACCACAAACACGTGGACAAGTGAATGTGGCCAGGGATGGTCCATCTCACTGACGCCTTCACGCTGGGTTAATATTGTGGAAGCCTGGAAACAGTTGGACACTGGGATGCAACACGTCCTCAAGACATAGAGGATTGCGGGTCCTGGGTCATTCAGGCTTCAACACAAAGTTCAGAAGGTAGACAGCAGCAGTGGTCGGCCTCCTAAACAACGAGTAAATTATTCATGATCATGAGGCCATCCATCTCCTTAGCTTTCTGTTCCTTGGAATGCAAACGCATGTACTGTAAGTAGTAGCGGCTAGGCCTGAGGTGGTCAGCGTTTTGGCGAATATCCTACCTCCTCCGAGGATTGCTGGATGTTTTCCTGCTACTATCCAAGTTCTATGACTCCCATTAAAACAAAGCTTCAGGTGATGAATGATGGATGAGGTGGTGGCAAAGGAGAAAGAGTAGGAGGAACAGGGACCATTCACATCAATACCAGGCCAGTCAACCACACATGTCTTGTAGGATATGTTTCTGTACCAAAAGGAGCGGTTCGGCTACACAGTTATAGAGCATACAGTGAGTGCAATGCCTACCAAAAATTTCGAGGCACTCCAATGCCCCTTAGAAGTGACATGGAGGTCAGTGGGCCTTAACTAAACCGTTTTTTACATTTATAGCAACTGGGCCTCCTGTACACTGTTGGCCTAAGCAGTGAATGGAAGAGTCGTGGAGGTTAGAGGTAATTAAAAACAACATTTCAATGCCCCATGGAAGAGAAGTGGAGGTCACAGAAGCTTACCAAGACGGTTTTAATGCCACTTGGAAGAGATGTGGAGTTCAGAGTGGTTTAGCAAGACGGTTTTAATGCCCCTTGGAAAAGATGTGGAGGTCACAGTAGCTTAACAAGACCGTTTTAATGCCCCTTGGAAGAGACGTGGAGATCACAGTAGCTTAACAAAATGGTTTTAATGCCCCTTGGAAGAAACGTGGAGTTCAGAGTGGTTTAACAAGACGGTTTTAATGCCCATTGGAAGAGTGGTGGAGGTTACAGTAGAATAAAAAGACAATATCAATGCCCCGTGGAAGAGACGTGGAGGTCACAGTAGCTTAACAAGACAGTTTTAATGCCACTTGGAAGAGACGTGGAGTTCAGAGTGGTATAGCAAGACGGTTTTAATGCCCCTTGGAAGAGACGTGGAGGTCACAGTAGCTTAACAAGACCGTTTTAATGCCCCTTGGAAGAGATGTGGAGATCACAGTAGCTTAACAAGATGGTTTTAATGCCCCTTGTAAGAAACGTGGAGTTCAGAGTGGTTTAACAAGATGGTTTTAACGCCCCTTGGAAGAGTGGTGGAGGTTACAGTGGAAAAAAAGACAATATCAATGCCCCGTTGAAGAGACGTGGAGGTCACATTAGCTTTACAAGACGGTTTTAATGCCACTTGGAAGAGACGTGGCGTTCAGAGTGGTATTACAAGATGGTTTTAATGCCCCTTGGAAGAGACGTGGAGGTCACAGTAGCTTAGCAAGACCGTTTTCATGCCCCTTGGAAGGGACGTGGAGATCACAGTAGCTTAACAAGACGGTTTTAATGCCCCTTGGAAGAGACGTGGAGGTCACAGTAGCTTAATAAGACGGTTTTAATGCCCCTTGGAAGAGACATGGAGATCACAGTAGCTTAACAAGATGGTTTTAATGCCCCTTGGAAGAGACGTGGAGATCACAGTAGCTTAGCAAGACTGTTTTAATGCCTCTTGGAAGAGACGTGGAGATCACAGTAGCTTAGCAAGACGGTTTTAATGCCCCTTACAAAAGCCATGCAGTACAGCATATTTATTCCCATTATTGGGGAGTGGGTCTCCCATAGTCTTTGCCTATGCCTTCCAAGCAAAAGCTGGCAAAAATTAGGACGGAGGAACTTGCAATGCTGGCAAACAAGAGCCATGCAGTACAGCATATTAAGAACATTATTCCCATTATTGGGGAGTGGGTCTCCCGTAGTCTTTGCCTATGCCTTCCAAGCAAAGGCTGCCAAAAATTAGGACGGAGGAACTTGCAATGCTGGCAACATGGACCACGGTCACCCTGGTGGTATAGTGGTGGTTGAGGCTGAGGATAAGGAGAAGAGCAAAATACAGCCAAAATGAGGAAGCGTATACCCATGTGTGGGTGTGAAGCGGTGCATGGGAATACACCTCCCGAAATAACACAGTGGATTTGACTTTATTTTACTCTGCTGTCATTTGGTGGTGATGAGAAGTCTGGCCCAATCCAGCCCTTGTTCATTTTGATAAGGGTCAGCTTGTCAGCATTGTCAGTTGACAGGCGAGTGCGCTTATCAGCTATAATTCCCCCAGCGGCACTAAAAACACGCTCCGATAACACGCTAGCAGCGGGGCAGGCCAGGACCTCCAAGGCGTACAGAGTGAGTTCATTCCAAGTGTCCAGCTTGGATACCCAATGATTAAAAGGCACAGAGGAATCACGGAGGAAGCTGGTACTGTCGGCAAGGTACTCCCTCACCATCTTTTGAAACTTTCCACTCCTTGTGAGAGTACCCCGCGCCTCAGGGCCTGTAAGCTGGGGGGGTCTTAGAAAACTGTCCCAGAACGTTGACAGTGTTCCCCTGCCTCTGCTGGATTGCAGTTGCGTCTCTCTCGCCTGTACGCCTTGGTTGGGCTCTCTGCCGCTAGCGTGTTCAGATGGGAATTTTTTTAACAGATCTGCAGCAAGGGCCATCTGGTACTGCCACATTTTTGTAGACCTCTCCACCTCAGGAATAAGAGAGTGAAAGTTCTCCTTGTAGCGGGGGTCTAAAAGTGTCACCAAAAAGTAATGACTGTCACCCAACATTTTGACAACGCGAGGGTCACGATTAAGGCAGCGTAACATAAAGTCAGCCATGCGTGCCAGACTGGTAAAGGGCAAAACTTCCGTGTCCTCACCAAGTTGACGACTGACCATGCTCTCCTCCCCCTCCTCCCCACTGTCCTCAGGCCACCCACGCTGAACCGACGGTATGACAGTTGTACAGGTACTACCGTCTACAGCGCATGATACCAGCTCCTGTTCCTCCTCCTCCTCCTCTCCCTCATTGTCCCCCAATGCACATTGCGATCAGATGAGACTGGGCTGTGTGTAATCGCCCGCTACGGCTTCTTGATCCATCTCATCATACTCTGGCTGCAATGCCTCCTCTTCAATTCTCTGCAGAGAGTGTTGCAAAAGACAGACAAGTGGGATGCTGACGCTAATGATGGCGTCATCGTCACTCACCATCTTGGTGGACTCCTCAAAGTTTGTCAGGATGGTACATATGTCAGACATCCAGGCCATTGTCACACACAAGCATGCCTGGATGTAGGTTTAGCGGTCTCAGCCAGAGATCTGCCTGCTCTTTCACAGCTGTCCACAACTCACAAGCAGTGTGAGGTTTATCACCTAAGCTTATGTGTTTCAGCACAGCCTGTTGCCGCTTGGCGGAGGCAGTACTGCAGTGCTTCCAGCTGGTAACTGATGTGGTGATATCTAAGATGGAGGCTGAACATGAGTAGGAGGAGGAGGATGATGCGCAGGAGCTGTACACTTTGGGGGCAACTCTGACTGACATAGGGCCTGCAATCCTCGGTGAGGATATGTTCCGTCCCAAGGTCCGACTAAGTCCCTGCTTCCACTATGTTTACCCAGTGTGCCGTCAGGGAGATGTACTGTACCGTCCCTGACCTCAAGCACTTTTCCAGTAACTGCGTTGTTGAGGCCACCGCCATAAGGTTGCGGAAGGATTCCGTCTCCATCAGCCTAAAAAGCAGCATTTCCAACGCAAGCAGTCGTGAAATGTGCGAATTTAGGATTGTGGCCTGTTGGGCATTGGCTGCGAATTTGCGCTTTCGTTCAAAGGTCTGGGATATGGACAATTGAACGCTGCGGTGGGACGTGGACGTGGACATTGATGCTGTTTCTTGAGAAACTGCCATAACAAGTGAAGACTGAGAGGAGGGGTCATCTTTGCATGCAGTATGGACAGGGGATTGCCTTGCATGCACAGCAGGGGGTTCTCTTACACGCACAACAGCAGAAGAAGCAGTGGTGACACCCGCTGACACTGGTCATGGACCCTGGAGTTCGCCCCACAAAGTCAGGTGCTTTGCTGACATGTGCCTGATCATGCTGGTGGTGAGGCTGGTGGTTTTGTCACCCCTGCAGATGCTGGCATGGTAAGTGGTACAAATGGTCTTTTTGGGGTTATCAGCAGAGTCTTTAAAAAAATTCCAGACTCTGGAAGACCTACCGGTTGTACTGGCAACGTCCCTCGTGTTGGTGTTACGGGGAACGGTTGCCCGCCTTCTGTCTGCGGCCACCACACTGCTTCTTCCTGCCTGTTGAGGTATTCTGCCTCCCTCCCCCTGTGTGCTGCTGGCCTCGCTCTGCGTGTCCTCCTGCCACGTTGGGTCAGTTACTAGATCATCCACCACCTCCTCCTCTTCCACTTCCGCAACACGATCCTCCTCCTCATTTCGTGGTAATTGTCTCTCGTCATCGTCCACCTCTTGTGACAAATTGCCAGTGTCATCTTCCTGTGGCCGTGGCTGTTCAAATATTTGGGCATCGCTACATGGGATCTCCTCTTCTACCACTTCAAGCGGAGCAGGCGAGGATCACAAATATGGAAATGGACCAGTGAACAGCTCTTCAGAGTGTCCAACTGTGGGATCAGTTGCTGTCTGACGACACTCGGCATGGTGAGAGAAAGGAGCATCAGGGTGAGGAGGAGTACGCGGTCGAGACTCACGGCTACTAAAACTTGACCGTGTGGAAGACAGACCGGAGGTGGTGGTGCCCAGGTAACTGGAAGTATTATCTGCTATCCAATTAATAACCTGTTCACACTGATAAGTTCGCAATACTGGTATTGTTGTGTGCTTTCCTAGTAATTCGGTCAAGAAGTTGGAGAGAGAAGATGTGGCTGTTGATTGTGACACATTTTCACCCTGGCCACGGCCCCGTCCTCTACACGCACCATCACCAGAACGTCCAGTTCCACGTCCCTTGCCACGCGCCTTGCCCATTGTAAATGAAGTAAAATAGCTTACACTCACACTATCAATGGAAAAATGGTAATAAA
Organism: Phyllobates terribilis; assembly: GCF_046119375.1. Lineage (NCBI taxonomy): Eukaryota > Metazoa > Chordata > Amphibia > Anura > Dendrobatidae > Phyllobates > Phyllobates terribilis. The sequence continues at coordinate 18,066,013 of NW_027362783.1, read as the reverse complement.
AAGGAGATTAGAACCATGGACGAGGAAAACCACAGTTCTATTTCTCTGGCCTACACAAGAATCTTTCAAACAGATATATTTGTGTCTGAACAATCAGGGAGACACTATTACTGTTTTACTTTACGGAAAGAAGGCCAAAAGCTGGATAATACAGAGATTTGAACTGTGGAAATGCAAAACCACAGTTATAGTTATGTGGCCTACACCAGAATCTTTTAAACAGATATATTTGTGTCTGAACAGTCAGGGAGACACTATTACTGTTTTTTTTTTACGGAACAAAGGCCAAAAGCTGGATAATCCAGAGATTTGAACCGTGGAACTGTAAAACCACAGTTCTATTTCTCTAGCCTACACCAGAGTCTTTTAAACAGATATGTTTGTGTCTGAACATCAGGGAGACACTATTACTGTTTTTTTTTACAGAACAAGGCCAAAAGCTGGATAATACAGAGATTTGAACCGTGGAACTGCAAAACCACAGTTAGAGCTATGTGGCCTGTTACGAGTCCGGGTGGTGGAACCTCTGTGCCGAGATGCAAGGAGGGACCCAAAGGGGCGTGACTAAGTATCAACCCGAACCGACCCTGGTCGTACGGCGGCAAACGACACCGTGACCAGGTAGGATCCAGGCTGAGGGACCAGGTGCTACTCTGGGGACGACTTTGTAAGAGAGCAGGTGGCTCCCATGGGTCAGATGGCTGGGACTGACCGGTATGGCGGATGGACACTGCAGCGGACTGGCAGACAGGGCAGGTAACAGGCAGGTCACAGGTGAGCGCTCCAGGTGAGCAGGCTGGCAGGCTCGGCAGGTAATGGGCAGATAACTGGTTGGCAGGCAGGACGAGGAGTCAGGCTAGCAGCGGGACCTGAAGGCTGAATCAGAGATCCGACACTGTGCAACAACTTTGCTCGGGCACCTCCATTTTGGAGGAGGTGCCTTATATATGGGAGGTCCTCCGGCAATTGGCCGGGGACTCCTTAGGACGACGCGCGCGGTCCCTTTAAGAGAGGGGGAGCACGCGCGCCCTAAGCACATTGCCGGGGAAGGAGCGCGCGCCGGCAGCAGCGGGGGGAGAAGCGCTGGAGGACGCCGCACCAGGAGCAGGAAGGTGAGAGGGACAGCGTCTCTGCCTAGCAAGGGGCAGAGACGTCAATGCTACAGTACCCCCCTTTAGTACCCCTCTTTTTTTGGCCTGAAAGAAATTTTTCAAGGAGAAGCGGGGCGTGGATGTTCTTCCTGGGTTCCCAAGATCTCTCCTCAGGACCAAACCCCTTCCAATCTACCAGAAAAACGGTCTTTCCTCTTACCCTCTTGGTGGCCAGAATACTCTCTACCTCAAAGACGTCCTCAGCGGAAACGGAGCAGGGGGAGTACCTGGATTGTTGGAAAAAGAGTTAAAGACAACGGGTTTGAGGAGAGATACATGGAAGGAGTTGGGAATCCATAAGGTGGCCGGAAGTTTTAACTTGTGGGCCACTAGATTAATTTGCTTGAGGATTTCGAAAGGGCCGATGAAGCGAGGACCTAACTTGTAGGAGGATATCTTGAGCCGCACATGTTTGGAGGAGAGCCAAACATTTTCTCCTGGACAGAATTGAGGCGGATCCAGACGTCTCTTATCAGCATATAAGTGCGGACCTAGTACTCTCCTAAATGGTAGAAAACTCGCTGACAAGAGACTCCGCGTCAGGGTTGTCCACAGAAGCGGAGACGGGAAACGGAATGCGGGGGTGTTGGCCATAGACAATAAAGAACGGGGACTTGGAAGAGGATTCGCTCTCGTGGTTATTATAAGAGAATTCGGCCCAAGGAAGGAGGTCCACCCAATCAGAATGGTGGGCATTAACAAAGTGCCGGAGGTAGCTGGTAAGGATCTGATTGATCCGCTCAACTTGACCATTGGACTGAGGGTGATAAGCGGAGGAGAAATCCAGGGTGACATCCAGCAGTTTACATGTGGCTCTCTAGAAGCGTGAGGTGAATTGAACCCCTCGATCCGACATGATGTGGAGGGGTAGGCCATGGAGACAGAAAATATAGCGGATAAAGTCCTTAGCCAGCTCTGGTGCAGACTGGAGACTAGGCAGGGGAATGAAGTGGGGCATTTTAGAAAAGCGGTCCGCGACCACCCAAATGACAGTACACCCGGCAGAAATAGGGAGATCGGTAATGAAGTCCATAGCGATGTGTCGCCACGGGGCAACAGGTATGGGAAGCGGCAGGAGATGACCGGCTGGTAAGTGTCTGGGAACTTTGTTGCGGCCACAAGATGAACAGACAGAGACGAAGTCTACCACATCCTTACGCAGGGTAGACCACCAGTAATGCCGGGAAATGAGCAGGAAGGTCTTCTTTTGGCCAGCATGGTCAGCTAGTTTAGAAGAATGACCCCAGCGAAGAACCTTCTCACGGTCAGGAACTGCCACGAACTTCTTGCCGGGTGGAAGACGAGTCAAATCCAAGGGGGCCACATTCATCACCTTGGAGGGGTCAATAATGTGCACAGGCTCTTCCTCTTGGACGGAGGACAGGAAGGATCGGGACAAGGCATCAGCTTTGACATTCTTGTCCGCCGGGCGGAAATGAAGGATGAAATCGAAGTGGGCAAAAAACAAAGACCACCGGGCCTGACGTGGATTAAGTCTCTGGGTATTTTGGAGATATGCCAGACTTTTGTGATCCGTGTAGATGATCACCGGGTATAGAGCCCCTTCAAGCAGATAGCGCCACTCCTCCAGCGCCAATTTGACGGCTAGCAATTCTCAGTCTCCTATGGAGTAATTGTGCTCAGAGGAGGAGAATATTTTGGAGAAAAAGCCGCAGGTTACCATTCTCCCGGATGGAGACTTTTGGGTGAGCACCGCTCCGGCTCCAGAGGAGGAAGCATCAACCTCAAGGTAGAACTGTTTGTTGCAGTCCGAACGGTGCAGCACAGGGGCAGAGGAGAAGGCTTGCTTGAGGGAAATGAAGGCCTCCACAGCCTCGGGTGGCCATACCTTGGGATTTGCTCCCTTAAGGGTGAGCGCAGATATGGGAGTAGTCCGAGACGAGAAGTGTGGAATGAAGAGACGATAGTAATTGGCGAAGCCCAGGAATCGCTGTATCGCCTTCAACCCCTCCGGACGGGGCCACTTTAGGACAGCAGAGAGCCTCTCGGGATCCATTCGCAAGCCTGTCTGGGACATAACATAGCCCAGGAATGGAAGAGAGGTCTGCTCAAAAAGGTACTTCTCGTATTTAGCATAGAGGTGGTTCTGCCTGAGCCTAAGCAGGACCTGATGAACATCCCTCCGGTGTGTGGGAAGATCCGGAGAGAAGACCAAGATGTCGTCCAGGTATACCACCACGCAGGAGTAAAGATGTCGTTGACCAGTTATTGGAAGACGGCGGGAGCATTGCAGAGGCCAAAGGGCATCACACGGTACTCATAGTGTCCGTCCCGGGTATTAAATGCAGTTTTCCACTCGTCTCCTTGACGGATACGGACCAGGTTATACGCTCCACGTAGATCTAGCTTGGAAAAGATCCTGGCGCCTTTAAGGCGATCAAATAACTCGGAGATGAGCGGCAGGGGGTATATATTTTTAACCATGATCTGATTGAGTCCTCTATAGTCAATACAGGGGCGTAGCGAGCCATCCTTTTTTTTGACAAAGAAGAATCCAGCTCCAGCCGGGGAAGTAGACTTCCGGATGAATCCCCTAGCCAGATTCTCCTCTATGTACTCAGACAAGGCCCGGGTTTCAGCCGCAGACAATGGATAAATACGCCCACGGGGTGGAGTGGAGCCAGGTACCAGGTCGATCGGGCAATCATATGGCCTATGAGGTGTCAATGTCTCTGCTTCCTTTTTACCGAAGACATCAGCATAGGGCCAGTAAGGAGCCGGAAGACCGGTTAAATTAGCTGGGGTAGGTGGTGGACGAACCGGGCGAACCGGAACCAGGGAGGTCTTATGGCAGGACGGCCCTCACCGGAGTACTTCACCGAAATGCCAGTTCAACACGGATTCATGTGTCTGGAGCCAAGATAGGCCTAGCAATAGGGAGTGGGAGAGTCCGGGTAGCACATGGAAGGAGATAACCTCAGAGTGCAGCATTCCCACCTGCAGGGTTATGGGTTCCGTGACGAGCAGGATGGTCACCGGAAGGAGTCTTCCATCCACGGAGGCGACTGACAATGGTTCAGCCAGAGACTTGGTGGGAATATGGTATTTCTCAACCAGGAACTGGGAGATGAGGTTTCCAGCGGATCCAGAATCCAGGTGGGCGAGTTCAAAGTGACGGTTCTCTCCCCAGGAGATAGAGAGAGACAAAGTCAGGGATGGAGAGGACTTACTTTTATCTAGGGCGACCTCTCCGAGCGGTCCTAGACACTGTAGTTTCCCGGCCTCTCCGGGCAGGAACGGATCAGGTGCTCCTTACTGCCACAAAAGAATCAGCTCCCTTCGGCTCGGCGTGACTCTTGGCGAGATTTGACCATCTTGGTCTGGTCGATCTGCATGGGTTCGGGTGAGTGCACCCGGGGAGTGACAGAAGAGGAGACAGGTCTCTGGAAAGTAGGAGCAAGGCGGGGAAACCTTCTCTCACGGGTGGTCTCTTTGGTGCGCTCTTGAAACCGGATGTCAAGCCGGGTAGCCAGTGACACCAGGTCATCCAGGGTGGTAGGAATGTCCCGACCGGCGAGCTCGTCTTTAATCCAGCCGGAAAGGCCCTCCCAGAAGATGGACACCAGGGCCTCGTTATCCCAGGCAAGCTCAGAAGCGAGGGTGCGGAACCGTATGGCATATTGGCCCACTGTGAGACTCCCTTGGCGGAGACGTAGTAGAGAGGAGGCTGATGAGGTCTTACGTCCTGGTTCATCAAAGACTCTGCCGTGAGGAAAGACGACAGGTCGGACACCAGGGGGTCTCCTCTCTCCCACAGGGGATTTAGCCAAGCCAGTGCCTCCCCAGTGAGATGGGACATGATGAATGCCACTTTGGCCCGGTCGGAGATAAACTGATGAGCCAAGAGTTCAAAGTGCAGGGTGCACTGGTTTATGAAGCCCCGAGCTTGAGCGGGGTCGCCTCCGAAACAAGGAGGTGCAGAAAGCCGGGGTCCAGAGCAGGAGGCCATGGTATTGGTGGGCAGCGGCGCTGCCGGGGTGCGAGTCGTGCGACTATCGGTGGTTACTGGAGGAGCAGTCAGTGTGTCCAGCGGGAGTTGACACTCCGCAGGTGATTCAGGATGGACTCCTGTTGGGATCTCTGACGGGAGACTTCATGGTATAGGTCAGAGAGTGAGGGAGCTTGGGTGCCACCAGGTTCCATGGCCCGAGCAAACTGTTACGGGTCCGGGTGGTGGAACCTCTGTGCCGAGGTGCAAGGAGGGACCCAGAGGGGCGTGACTAAGTATCAACCCGAACCGACCCTGATCGTACGGCGGCAAACGACACCGTGACCAGGGAGGATCTGGGCTGAGGGACCAGGTGCTACTCTGGGAACGACCTTGTAAGAGAGCAGGTGGCTCCCACGGGTCAGATGGCTGGGACTGACCGGTATAGCGGATGGACACGGCAAGCAGGCAGAAGTCTCTGGTGGCAGACAGGTGGTCATGGTACGTGACGGCAGAGCAGGTAGTAGTCTCTGGTTTTACCAGGCAGGTGGTCACAGCAAGTGACGGCAAAGCCTCCAGGCAGGCTGGCAGGAAACAGGCGGGCGCTCCCAGGTGAGTGGGCAGACCGACTAGGCAGGAAACAGGCAGGTAACAGGTGAGCGCTCCCAGGTGAGCGGGCCGACGGACTCTGCAGGGAATAGACGGATTCTCTCAGGTGAGCGGACTGGCAGACAGGGCAGGTAACAGGCGGATGCTCCCAGGTGAGCGGTCTGGCAGATAGGGCAGGTAACAGGCAGATGCTCCCAGGTGAGCGGACTGGCAGACAGGGCAGGTAACAGGCAGGTCACAGATGAGCGCTCCAGGTGAGCAGGCTGGCAGGCTTGGCAGGTAACGGCAGATAACAGGCTGGCAGGCAGGACGAGGAGTCAGGCTAGCAGCGGGACCTGAGGGCTGAAGCAGAGATCAGACACTGTGCAACAACTTTGCTCGGGCACCTCCATTTTGGAGGAGGTGCCTTATATATGGGAGGTCCTCCGGCAATTGGCCGGGGACTCCTTAGGACGACACGCGCGGTCCCTTCAAGAGAGGGGGAGCGCGCGCGCCCTAAGCACATTGCCGGGGAAGGAGCGCGCACCGGCAGCAGCGGGGGGAGAAGTGCTGAAGGACGCTGCACCAGGAGCGGGAAGGTGAGAGGGACAGCGTCTCTGCCTAGCAAGGGGCAGAGACGTCGATGCTACAGGCCTACACCAGAATCTTTTAAACAGATATATTGGTGTCTGAACAGTCAGGGAGACACTGTTACTGTTTTTTTTTTTACGGAGAAAAGGCCAAAAGCTGGATAATACAGAGATTTGAACAGTGGAACTGCAAAACCACAGTTATAGTTATGTGACCTACACTAGAATAATTTAAACAGATATATTTGTGTCTGAACAGTCAGGGAGACACTATTACTGTTTTTTTTATGGAAAAAAGGCCAAAAGCTGGATAATACAAACGTTTGAACCGTGGAACTGCAAAACCACAGTTATAGTTATGTAGCCTACACCAGAATCTTTTAAACATATATATTTGTGTCTGAACAGTCAGGGAGACACTATTACTGTTTTTTTTACGGAAAAAAAGGCCAAAAGCTGGATAATACAGAGATTTGAACCGTGGAACTGCAAAACCACAGTTCTATTTCTCTGGCCTACACCAGAATCTTTTAAACAGATATATTTGTGTCTGAACAGTCAGGGAGACACTATTACTGTTTTTTTTTTACAGAACAAAGGCCAAAAGCTGGATAATACAGAGATTTGAACTGTGGAACTGTAAAACCACAGTTCTATTTCTCTGGCCTACATCAGAATCTTTTAAACAGGTATATTTGTGTCTGAACAGTCAGGGAGACACTATTACTGTTTTTTTTACGGAACAAAAGCCAAAAGCTGGATAATACAGAGATTTGAACCGTGGAACTGCAAAACCACAGTTATAGCAATGTGGAATACACCAGAATCATTTAAACAGATATATTGGTGTCTGAAGAGTTACAGACGCACTCAATTTTTTTTTTTGGGGGGGGGGATACCAAAAGGTTAATAAAACGCGTATTTGTACAGTCTGACTGAGGAAAAAAAAACAACAGGAATTAGATGAAAAAAAATGGATTTTTCCTGGCCCCTGAGACCGGGGTGATAAGTCTAGCAATTTGACCAGCAGGAGCACACAGGACTGTAATGCACTGTTTGTTGGTATAACCACTGCGTCTCCTATACAGCCTGTCTGCCTGCCTGCCTGATATCTGGCATGGATATTAGTCCTGAGAAGGACTGTTTGATTTGGCAGGCTTTAGAGACCCTACACTACCTATTTCTCGCTATATATCTCTCCCTAACTCAGCAGCACTGATCCTACACTGTCTTATCCCGGGCAACTGTGTCCAAGATGGCGGCGCACGGTTTTAAATACTCGAGGTGATGCTGTGCGGCCAGCCAATCACTGTAATGCCCACAAGCAACATGGCTGCAGCATTACAGTGACTGGTTGGCAATCCCTGCATGTTCATTGGCTCTGTAAAGAGCGCCAAACGTGCAGGGTGGAGACGCGAGCTCCCGCCCGAGTAACCCGGAAATGCTCGGTGCTCGCTGAGCATCCCGAGTAGCGAGATGCTCGGGCGAGTACCGAGCAGTGTCGAGCATGCTCGCTCAACACTAGTGGTTACGAATACATCTTGGTGGTGATGGACCATTTCACTCGATTTGCTCAAGCATATGCCACCACCAATAAATCAGGTAGAACAGCGGCAGAGAAGATCTTCAATTATTTTTCTTTGAGGTTTGGGTTCCCTATAAGGTTACACCATGACCAAGGAAGAGAATTTGAGAACCAGCTCTTCGCCAAGCTAGGAAAGTACTGTAGAATTCAGAGATTCCACACAACGCCCTATCACCCAGAGGGTAATGGACAAGTGGAACGTTTTAACCGGACTTTATTGTCGATGTTGCGCACTTTAACAGCTGATGAGAAGAAAGACTTGAAAAGTTCTCTGTCAAAAGTGGTACATGCCTATAACTGTACAAAGAGCGCTGCAACGAGTTACTCACCCTTTTTCCTATTGTATGGACGATCGCCAAGACTGCCAATCGACATCATGTTCGATACTCCAGTGTCAGAGACTTACAGAACGTATCCGGAATACGTTCGAAAATGGAAGGAACGGATGGCAGATGCATACAACATAGCGTCCAAAGTGGTTACGCAAGGACAGAGCAAGAGTAAGGAGTACTATGATTGAAAATGTTATAGAGCAGAATTGGCACCGGGAAGCCGGGTGCTAGTCAAGAATGTACGTGAGAAAGGCGGTCCAGGTAAACTTCGTTCATACTGATAAGAAAAGGTGTATGTGGTTGTAAGGAGGAAAGCTGATGACAGCCCAGTGTATGAAATCCAATTGGAACCAGAATAGTCCATTGGAATTTACTACTATCCTGTGATTATCTCCCACCACAACAAGACTTCCCAGATGTAGACCAACATTGTCAGAAATTGACTAAGGGACCACCACAGAATGAAGGTGGATAGTGACCTGAAAAAAGTTCCGAGGGAGAAGAACGCACCGTTGTATTTCTCGGACCGGCAAGGAGAGGGATGTACCATCCTCAGGAGAGTGAACTAAGTCCTGAGGCTCCAAAGTTCATACCAAGGAGTACAGATGAAGTCCAATTCAGATCTGATGATCGAGCACCAGCCCCTGAGGAGACCGATCGACACTCAGGAGGAGCGGAATTACCAGACCGTGCAGAAACAAGCAACTCAGGAGAAGTACAAGAACTTAAAGTGGCAGCTCCAAGAGCATCTGAGGAAGCATGGGAAACGAGTGTGGCAGAAGAAACTCCTGTGACCGAAGAACCCGTGGTATCTGAGGAACAACCCACCAGGAGGATATCGACTCGAGAAGTGAGGAGGCCCATGATGCTGACATATGAGACACTTGGTGAACCGAGTCAAGTGCCAAGGACTGTCGACTGGAAACAGGTATCTCTGCCTGCGGACCGGGTAAGCCCACTTGAGTGGTATTCGCCACCGAGAGGCAGTATGGAAGATGTTGCCTAATGGAAAGACTTGCTTTCATGCTTTGATTTTTCTTAAAAGACTTTGTAGAAACAAAGAACTGTTAAAGCATAGATAGAGAGAGCTGGTTGAAGACATACGAAAAGCTCCAGCTGAAGAGATGCTGATTGTTTTAATTGTGTTAATTGTTGAGTTCTTACAGGCGTCCTACAAGAAAAAGGTCATAAGAATAGGTTGTTATCAATGTTTATGAACGTTATACTAATTTGTCAATGCCAATTTGTATATAAAGCTATCCAACTTTCACCACTGTCTCAGAATTGGTCAGATTGACCAATTAAGACGAATGTCGAGGACGACATTCAAAAAGGAGGGAAGAGTGTGACATGCAGAAGTAGTGCTGTTGCTTTAAAAGCATCCAGCTACTATTAGAAGATACACAAGCACATGAGACAGGAAGTGTTGTGCTCCAGAAGCATCCAGCAACTAGAGGGGTTAGCACAGTCACAGGAGAAGAGGAGTGCTTTAGCAGAGCCCCAGGGGGATTGTGGGGAAGTTGTTTACTGTCTGGATGGAGCCGAAGAGAAAGGTGGTGTATGTGTTCTGTATCTCCCAGAAGCGCCCCTGGAAGTGAAAAGGATTCAGATCAGGAGTGAAGCTAGGCACTAGTCAGGTAGAGTTCCTGATCTAGCAGTGCAGAGTATTGTCAAGTAGAAAGATAAGGACTGTAAGAAATGTTGTCACAGGGATCATCTCCCTCAGCAAACCCTCCCCCCGTCCTCCATCTCACTGTGCTGTAAAGAATGCTGTGTTCATTAATGTGCCTTTGCATTAGAACTGTGCTGTCCTGTACTACTGGGAAGACTGTGAACTGCTGTGCTGCTAAGGAAACTGTACTGTTTGTCACTGGATCCTGTGGCTCATAAGACTTAACTTGCACTGGCTGTGCGGCTTCTTATTAAATGCTACTGTTCTACCGTTTATAAGGACTCTTGTCAAGTGTGTCTGGTCAGCAAGTGAAACAACCTACGTGTCTGTGCCTGAGGGTTAATACCCCTGTGTGCCAGAGAGAATCTGTAGCACATGGTCTATTGTCGCCCTGAGTAACGGTTCGCCCAGGATTCCAAAGAATTCATGTAACCTGTCTCGCCTCTATCTGAACCTAATGGGGTGCGTGTAACATATATATGACATAGAGTGCAGAGCTGTGTATATATATATGGCATACAGTGCAGAGCTGTATATATATATATATATATATATATATATATATATATATACAGTACAGACCAAAAGTTTGGACACACCTTCTCATTTAAAGATTCTTCTGTATTTTCTTGACTATGAAAATTGTACATTCACACTGAAGGCATCAAAACTATGAATTAACACATGTGGAATTATATACTTATCAAAAGAGTGTGAAACAACTGAAAATATCTCTTATATTCTAGGTTCTTCAAAGTAGCCACCTTTTGCTTTGATGACTGCTTTGCACACTTTTGGCATTCTCTTGATGAGCTTCAAGAGGTAGTCACCGAAAATGGTTTTCAGTTCACAAGTGTGCCCTGTCAGGTTTCATAAGTGGGATTTCTTGCCTTATAAATGGAATTGGGACCATCAGTTGTGTTGTGCAGAACTCAGGTGGATACACAGCTGGTAGTCCTACTGAATAGACTGTTAGAATTTGTATTATGGCAAGAAAAAAGCAGCTAAGTAAAGAAAAACGAGTGGCCATCATTACTTTAAGAAATGAAGGTCAGTCAGTGCGAAAATTGGGCAAACTTTGAAAGTGTCTCCACGTGCAGTTGTAAAAACCATCAAGCGCTACAAGGAAGCTGGCTCACATGGGACCACCCCAGGAAAGGAAGAACAAGAGTCACCTCTGCTTCTGAGGATAAGTTTATCTGAGTCACCAGCCTCAGAAATCGCAGGTTAACAGCAGCTCAGATTAGAGACCATGTCAATGCCACACAGAGTTCTAGCAGCAGACGCATCTCTTCAACAACTGTTAAGAGGAGACTTTGTGCAGCAGTCCTAAAAATAGCATGGTAAAATAGCTTCTAGGAAACCACTGCTAAGGACAGGCAACAAGCAGAAGAGACTTGTTTGGGCTAAAGAACATAAGGAATGGACATTAGACCAATGGAAATCTGTGCTTTGGTCTGATGAGTCCAAATTGGAGATCTTTGGTTCCAACCACTGTGTCTTTGTCATGAACGGATGGACTCTACATGCCTGGTTCCCACCGTGAAGCATGGAGGAGGAGGTGTGATGGTGTGGGGGTGCTTTAATGGTGACACTGTTGGGGATTTACTCAAAATTGAAGGCATACTCAACCAGCATGGATACCACAGCATCTTGCAGTGGCATGCTATTCCAACCGGTTTGCGTTTACTTGGACCATCATTTATTTTTCAACAGGACAATGACCCCAAACACACCTCCAGGCTGTGTAAGGGCTATTTGACCAAGAAGAAGAGTGATGGGGTGCTACGCCAGATGACCTGGTTCCACAGTCACCAGACCTGAACCCAATCGAGATGGTTTGGGGTGAGCTGGACCGCAGATTGAAGGCAAAAGGGCCAACAAGTGCTAAGCATCTCTGGGAACTCCTACAAGATTGTTGGAAGAGCATTTCCGGTGACTACCTCTTGAAGCTCATCAAGAGAATGCCAAGAATGTGCAAAGCAGTCATCAAAGCAAAAGGTGGCTACTTTGAAGAACCTAGAATATAAGACATATTTTCAGTTGTTTCACACTTTTTTATTAAGTATATAATTCCACATGTGTTAATTCATAGTTTTGATGCCTTCAGTGTGAATGTACAATTTTCATAGTCATGAAAATACAGAAAAATCTTTAAATGAGAAGGTGTGTCCAAACTTTTGGTCTGTACTGTATATATATATACAGTACAGACCAAAAGTTTGGACACACCTTCTCATTTAAAGATTCTTCTGTATTTTCTTGACTATGAAAATTGTACATTCACACTGAAGGCATCAAAACTATGAATTAACACATGTGGAATTATATACTTATCAAAAGAGTGTGAAACAACTGAAAATATCTCTTATATTCTAGGTTCTTCAAAGTAGCCACCTTTTGCTTTGATGACTGCTTTGCACACTTTTGGCATTCTCTTGATGAACTTCAAGAGGTAGTCACCGAAAATGGTTTTCACTTCACAAGTGTGCCCTGTCAGGTTTCATAAGTGGGATTTCTTGCCTTATAAATGGGGTTGGGACCATCATTGTGTTGTGCAGAAGTCTGGTGGATACACAGCTGATAGCTCTACTGAATAGACTGTTAGAATTTGTATTCTGGAAAGAAAAAAGCAGCTAAGTAAAGTAAAACGAGTGGCCATCATTACTTTAAGAAGTGAAGGTCAGTCAGTCTGAAAAATTGGGTAAACTTTTATTACTTTTATATATTACTATAGGAGGTGGTAACTGCCTCCTCTTTGACCTTGCACTCCCCCCCATTTAACCAGCAGGTGATTTATATTCTATTCTACCAGCCCATTTGAATTGTAGGTGTTTCAGCCCAGAAGTGACATGTTCTGTCCAGAGTTATAGGCTTGTATCCCAAGAGAGGTATGTTAGCAGAGTAGTACCCATCAGCTGGGAGGTCACCTTGCAGCGGTTGATGGGCACATATGAATTGGCCAATTTATGCGCTAAGAACCTCTGTTTTTTGTAAGTAAAGTTCATTAAGTAATAACACAGTTTATATCAAACGTTTTTATTGTCTTTATGTATTTTGACCATAATGGAGTGCTGCTGCGCTCTCTTTTTATACACTGTGTGCAGAATTATTAGGCAAATGAGTATTTTGATCACGTGATACTTTTTATACATGTTGTCCTACTACAAGCTGCATAGGCTTGAGAGACAACTACCAATTAAGTAAATCTGGTGATGTGCTTCTCTGTAATGAGGAGGGGTGTTGACTAATGACATCAACATCCTATATAAGGTGTGCTTAATTATTAGGCAACTTCCTTTCCTTTGGTAAAATGGGTCAGAAGAGAGATTTGAAGGGCTCTGAAAAGTCCAAAATTGTGAGATGTCTTGCAGAGGGATGCAGCAGTCTTGAAATTTCCAAACTTTTGAAGCGTGATCACCGAACAATCAAGCGTTTCATGGCAAATAGCCAACAGGGTCACAAGAAGCATGTTGGCCAAAAAAGGCACAAAATAACTGCCCTTGAATTGAGGAAAATAAAACGTGAAGCTGCCAAGATGCCATTCGCCACCAGTTTTGCCATATTTCAGAGCTGCAACGTTACTGGAGTATCAAAAAGCACAAGGTGTGCGATACTCAGGGACATAGCCAAGGTAAGGGAGGCTGAAAAACGACCACCTTTGAACAAGAAACATAAGATAAAATGGCAAGAATAGGCCAAGAAATATCTTAAGACTGATTTTTCAAAGGTTTTATGGACTGATGAAATGAGAGTGACTCTTGATGGGCCAGATGGATGGGCCAGAGGCTGGATCAGTAAAGGGCAGAGGGCTCCACTCCGACTCAGACGCCAGCAAGGTGCAGGTGGGGTACTGGTATGGGCTGGTATCGTCAAAGAAGAACTTGTGGGACCTTTTCGGGTTGAGGATGTAGTGAATCTCAACTCCCAGACCTACTGCCAGTTTCTGGAAGACAACTTCTTCAAGCAGTGGTACAGGAAGAAGTCGGTATCGTTCAAGAAAAACATGATTTTCATGCAGGACAATGCTCCATCACATGCATCCAACTACTCCACAGCGTGGCTGGCCAGTAAAGGTCTAAAAGAAGAAAAAATAATTACATGGACCCCTTGTTCACCTGATCTGAACCCCATAGAGAACCTGTGGTCCATCATAAAATGTGAGATCTACAGGGAGGGAAAACAGTACACCTCTTGGAACATTGTCTGGGAGGCTGTGGTGGCTGCTGCACGCAGTGTTGATCAAAAACAGATCAAGCAACTGACAGAATCTATGGATGGAAGGCTGTTGAGTGTCATCATAAAGAAAGGTGGCTATATTGATCACTATCTTTTTTTGTTTTTGTTTTTGCATGTCAGAAATGTTTATTTTTAAATTTTGTGCACTGATATTGGTTTACCTGGTGAAAATAAACAAGTGAGATGGGATTATATTTGGTTTTTATTAAGTTGCCTAATAATTCTGCACAGTAATAATTACTTGCACAACCAGATATCCTCCTAATATAGCCAAATCTAAAAAAAAAACACTCCAACTTCCAAAAATATTAAGCTTGGATATTTATGAGTCTTTTGGGTTGATTGAGAACATAGTTGTTGATCAATAATAAAAATAGTCCTCTAACATACAACTTGCCTAATAATTCTGCACACAGTGTATATCTTATTCAGTTTCTGTAGCTTGCACCTGTTCACATTTAGGATGTGCTGGTCAGTTCTTTTTATATATTACTATAGGAGGTGGCAACTGCCTCCTGTTTGACCTTGCATTCCCCCCATTTAACCAGCAGGTGATGTATATTCTATTCTACCAGCCCATTTAAATTGTAGGTGTTTCAGCCCAGAAGTGACATGTTCTGTCCAGAGTTATAAGCTTGTAGCCCAAGAGAGGAATGTAGGCAGAGTAGTACCCATCAGATGGGAGGTCACCTTGCAGCGGTTGATGGGCACACATGAATTGGCCAATTTATGCGCTAAGAACCTCCGTTTTTTGTAAGTAAAGTTCATTGAGTAATAGCACAGTTTATAAGTTTATATCAAACGTTTTTATTGTCTTTATGTATTTTGGCCATAATGGAGTGCTGCTGTGCTTTCTTTTCATATATCTTATTCAGTTTCTGCAGCTTGCACCTGTTCACATTTAGGATGTGCTGGTCAGTTCTTTTTACACATATGTATATACAGTGCCTACAAGTAGTATTCAACCCCCTGCAGATTTAGCTGGTTTGATAAGATGCAAATAAGTTAGAGCCTTCAAACTGCAAACGAGAGTAGGTTTTATGAACAGAACCATAAATCTTACAAACCAAAAAGTTATGCCGCTCAGTTGAATTTTATTAAATTTTAAACATAAAAGTGTGGGTCAATTATTATTCAACCCCTATGTTTAATATTTTGTGGAATAACCCTTGTTTGCAATTACAGCTAATAATCGTCTTTTATAAGACCTGATCAGGCCGGCACAGGTCTGTGGAGTTATCTTGGCCCACTCCTCCATGCAGATCTTCTCCAAGTTATCTAGGTTCTTTGGGTGTCTCATGTGGACTTTATTCTTGAGCTCCTTCCACAAGTTTTCAATTGGGTTAAGGTCAGGAGACTGACTAGGCCACTCCAACACCTTGACTTTTTCCCTCTTGAACAAGGCCTTGGTTTTCTTGGCTGTGTGCTTTGGGTCGTTGTCTTGTTGGAAGATGAAATTACGACCCATCTTAAGATCCTTGATGGAGGAGCGGAGGTTCTTGGCCAAAATCTCCAGGTAGGCCGTGCTATCCATCTTCCCATGGATGCGGACCAGATGGCCATACCCCTTGGCAGAGAAACAGCCCCACAGCATGATGCTGCCACCACCATGCTTGACTGTAGGGATGGTATTCTTGGGGTCGTATGCAGTGCCATCCAGTCTCCAAACGTCACGTGTGTGGTTGGCACCAAAGATCTCGATCTTGGTCTCATCAGACCATAGAACCTTGAACCAGTCTGTCTCAGAGTCCTCCAAGTGATCATGAGCAAACTGTAGACGAGCCTTGACATGACGCTTTGAAAGTAAAGGTACCTTACGGGCTCGTCTGGAACGGAGACCATTGCGGTGGAGTACGTTACTTATGGTATTGACTGAAACCAATGTCCCCACTGCCATGAGATCTTCCCGGAGCTCCTTCCTTGTTGTCCTTGGGTTAGCCTTGACTCTTCGGACAAGCCTGGCCTCGGCACGGGAGGACACTTTCAAAGGCTGTCCTGGCCGTGGAAGGCTAACAGTAGTTCCATAAGCCTTCCACTTACGGATGATGCTCCCAACAGTGGAGACAGGTAGGCCCAACTCCTTGGAAAGGGTTTTGTACCCCTTGCCTCCACGATCTTGTCTCTGATGGCCTTGGAATGCTCCTTTGTCTTTCCCATGTTGACCATGTCTAAGTGCTGTTCACAAGTTTGGGGAGGGTCTTAAATAGTCAGAAAAGGCTGGCAAAAGAGATCTTTAATCCACACATGTGAAGCTCATTATTCTTGGTGCCCGAACTACTTCTTAATACTTTAGGGGGACCAAACAGAATTCTTGTGGTTTGAGGGGTTGAATAATAAATGACACTCTGAATTATCTTTTAACGTTTTAAAAAAAAAAAAAAAAAAAAGCAAAAACAAAATTTGCTGCAGTGCATTTCCCACTTCCAGGCTGATCTACAGTACAAATGTCACAATGCCAAGTTAATTCCGCATGTGTCAACCAGCTAAATCTGCAGGGGGCTGAATACTACTTGTAGGCACTGTATATATATATATATATATATATATATATATATATATATATATATATACAGTAAAGACCAAAAGTTTGGACACACCTTCTCATTAAAAGATTTTTCTGTATTTTCATGACTATGAAAATTGTACATTATACATGTGGAATTATATACTTAACAAAAAAGTGTGAAACAACTGAAAATATGTCTTATATCTAGGTTCTTCAAAGTAGCCACCTTTTGCTTTGATGACTGCTTTGCACACTCTTGCCATTCTCTTGATGAGCTTCAAGAGGTAGTCACCGGAAATGGTCTTCCAACAATCTTGAAGGAGTTCCCAGAGATGCTTAGCACTTGTTGGCCCTTTGCCTTCACTCTGCGGTCCAGCTCACCCCAAACCAGCTCGATTGGGTTCAGGTCTGGTGACTGTGGAGGCCAGGTCATCTGGCGTAGCACCCCATCACTCTCCTTCTTGGTCAAATAGCCCTTACACAGCCTGGAGGTGTGCTTGGGGTCATTGTCCTGTTGAAAAATAAATGATTGTCCAAGTAAACACAAACCAGATGGAATAGCATGCCGCTGCAAGATGCTGTGGTAGCCATGCTGGTTCAGTATGCCTTCAATTTTGAATAAATCCCTAACAGTGTCACCAACAAAGCACCCCCACACCATCACACCTCCTCCTCCATGCTTCACGGTGGGAACCAGGCATGTAGAGTCCATCCTTTCACCTTTTCTGCGTCGCACAAAGACACGGTGGTTGGAACCAAAGATCTCAAATTTGGACTCATCAGACCAAAGCACAGATTTCCACTGGTCTAATGTCCATTCCTTGTGTTCTTTAGCCCAAACAAGTCTCTTTTGCTTGTTGCCTGTCCTTAGCAGTGATTTCCTAACAGCTATTTTACCATGAAGGCCTAATGCACAAAGCCTCCTCTTAACAGTTGCTGAAGAGATGTGTCTGCTGCTAGAACTCTGTGTGGCATTGACCTGGTCTCTAATCTGAGCTGCTGTTAACCTGCGATTTCTGAGGCTGGTGACTTGGATAAACTTATCCTCAGAAGCAGAGGTGACTCTTGGTCTTCCTTTCCTTGGGCGGTCCTCATGTGAGCCAGTTTCTTGTAGCGCTTGATGGTTTTTGCAACTGCACTTGGGGACACTTTAAAAGTTTTCCCAATTTTTCGCACTGACTGACCTTCATTTCTTAAAGTAATGATGGCCACTTGTTTTTCTGTACTTAGCTGCTTTTTTTTGCCATAATACAAATACTAACAGTCTATTCAGTAGGACTATCAGCTGTGTATCCACCTGACTTCTGCACAACACAACTGATGGTCCCAACCCCATTGTCCTGGGACCTGTATTGTTCAACACCTTTATCAATGACTTAGATGAAGGAATTGAGGGTAAACTGCTTAAATTTGCTGATGACACAAAGCTAGGAAGGATAGCTAACACTAGAGAAGAGAGAGAGGCTTCAAAAAGACCTAAATAAACTGGAGCAGTGGGCAGCAACTAACAGAATGGTTTTTAACAGGGAAAAATGCAAAGTACTACATCTGGGCAATAAAAATGAAAAAAACATATACAGAATGGGAGGAATAGAGCTAAGCAACAGTACATGTGAAAAAGACTTAGGTATACTGAACATGAGTCAACAGTGTGATGCAGCAGCAAAAAAGGCAAATACAATTCTTGGATATATTAACAGAAGCATACAGTCTAGATCACGTGAAGTCATTATCGGACTTTACTCCTCTTTGGTCAGACCTCATCTGGAATACTGTGTCCAGTTTTGGGCACCACATTTTAAAAAAGACATTGACAAACTGGAGCAAGTTCAGAGAAGAGCGACCAGAATGGTGACCGGTCTGCAAACCATGTCCTATGAGGAACGGTTACAGGATTTTGGAATGTTTAGCTTGCAAAAAAGAAGACTGAGAGGAGACTTAATAGCTGTCTACAAATATCTTAAGGGCTGTCACATTGTAGAAGGATCATCTTTATTCTCAAGAAAAGACTAGAAGCAATGGGATGAAACTGAATGGGAGGAGACACAGATTAGATATTAGAAAAAACTTTTTGACAGTTAGGGTGATCAATGAGTGGAACAGGCTGCCACGAGAGGTGGTGAGTTCTCCTTCAATGGACGTCTTCAAACAGAGGCTGGACAGATATCTGTCTGAGATGGTTTAGTGAATCCTGCTTTGAGCAGGGGGTTGGACCAGATGACCCAGGAGGTCCCTTCCAACTCTACCATTCTATGATTCTATGATTCTATAAGGCAAGAAATCCCACTTATTAAACCTGACAGGGCACACATGTGAAGTGAAAACCATTTCTGGTGACTACCTCTTGAAGCTCATCAAGAGAATGCCAAGAGTGTGCAAAGCAGTCATCAAAGCAAAAGGTGGCTACTTTGAAGAACCTAGAATATAAGACATATTTTCAGTTGTTTCACAATTTTTTGTTAAGTATATAATTCCACATATGTTAATTCATAGTTTTGATGCCTTCAGTGTGAATGGACAATTTTGATAGTCATGAAAATACAGAAAAATCTTTAAATGAGAAGGTGTGTCCAAACTTTTGGTCTGTACTGTATATATATATGGCATACAGTGCAGAGCTGTATATATTTATATATGGCGTACAGTGCAGAGCTGTGTATATGTATATATATACTAGCTATTGAAGCCGTTCAACGCCCGGGTGCCGAGCATTTTTATTGGTATATGGTCTCCCATGCTGGTATGTGCTGCCCCCTCCTGGTATTTGTGTTGCCCCCATCCTGTCCCCACCATCCTATCCTGGTATGCATGGCACCCCTCACCCCCTATCCTGGTATGCATGGCACCCATCACCCCCAATCCTGGTATGCATGGTACCCTCCACACCCAATCCTGGTATGCATGGCACCCCTCATCCCCAATCCTGGTATGCATGGCCCTCCTCATCCCCAATCCTGGAAGGCATGGCCCTCCTCATCCCCAATCCTGGAAGGCATGGCCCTCCTCTTCCCCAATCCTGGTATGCATGGCACCCCTCACCCCCAATCCTGGTATGCTTGGCTCCCCTTATCCCCTATCCTGTATGTGTGGTACCCCATCCCTCATCCCTATCCTAGTATGTATGGTATCCCTCATCCTGGTATGCATCGGCCCTCACCCACATCCTGGTATGCATGACTCCCCTCATCCCCAATCCTGGTATGCATGGCTCCCTAATCCCCAATCATGGTATGCATGGCTCCCTCATTCCCAATCCTGGTATGCATGGCTCCCTCATCCCCAATCCTGGTATGCATGGCTCCCTCATCCCCAATCCTGGCATGTATGATACTCCTCATCCCCAATTCTGGTATGTATGGCACCCCTCATCCCCAATCCTGGTATGCATGGCTCCCTCATCCCCAGTCCACATATGCATGGCACCCCTCATCCCCAATCCTGGTATGCATGGCTCCCTCATCCCCAGTCCACATATGCATGGCACCCCTCATCCCCAATCCTGGTATGCATGGCTCCCTCACCCTCATCCTGGTATGCATGGCAATCCTCATCCCTATCCTGGTATGCATGGGCCCCCCATCCCCAATCCTGATATACATTGTACCCCTCATCCCTATCCTGGTATATATGGTACCCCTCATCCCTATCCTTGTATGCATGGTACCCCTTATCCTGGTATGCATGGCACCCCTCATCCCTATTCTGGTATGTATGGTACCCCTCATCCTGGTATGCATGGCACCCCTCATACCAATTCTGGCATGTATGGCACCTCTCATCCCCAATCCTGGTATGCATAGCACCCCTCATTCCCAATCCTGGTATGCATGGCAACCCTCATCCCCAATCCTGGTATGCATGGCACCCCTCATCCCCAATTCTGGTATGCATGGCACCCCTCATCCCCAATCCTGGTATGCATGGCACCCCTCATCCCAATCCTGGTATGTATGGCACCCCTCATCCCCAATCCTGGTATGCATGGCTCCCCTCATCCCAATCCTTGTATGCATGGCTCCCCTCATCCCCAATCCTGGTATGCATGGCTCCCCTCATCCCCAATCCTGGTATGCATGGCTCCCCTCATCCCCAATCCTGGTATGCTTGGCTTCCTCATCCCCAATTCTGGTATGCATGGCTCCCTCATCCCCAATCCTGATATACATTGTACCCCTCATCCCTATCCTGGTATACATGGTACCCATCATCCTTATCCTATTATACATGGTACCCCTCATCCCTATCCTGGTATGTATGGTACCCCTCATTCTGGTATGCATGGCACCCCTCATCCCTATTCTGGTATGTATGGTACCCCTCATCCTGGTATGCATGGCACCCCTCATCCCCAATCCTGGTATGCATGGCACCCCTCATCCCCAAACCTGGTATACATGGCACCCCTCATCCCCATTTCTGGTATGAATGGCACCCCTCATCCCCAATCCTGGTATGCATGGCACCCCTCATCCCCAATCCTGGTATGCATGGCACCCCTCATCCCCAATCCTGGTATGCATGGCTCCCCTCATCCCCAATCCTGGTATGCATGGGCCCCTCATCCCCAATTCTGATATACATGGTACCCCTCATCCCTATCCTGGTATACATGGTACCCCACATCCCTATCCTATTATACATTGTACCCCTCATCCCTATCCTGGTATGTATGGTACCCCTCATCCTGGTATGCATGGCACCCCTCATCCCTATTCTGGAATGTATGGTACCCCTCATCCTGGTATGCATGGCACCCTCATCCCCAATCCTGGTATGCATGGCACCCCTCATCCCCAATCCTGGTATGCATGGCATCCCTCATCACCATTGCTGGTATACATGGCACCCCTCATCCCCAATCCTGGTATGCATGGCACCCCTCATCCCCAATCCTGGTATGCATGGCTCCCCTCATCCCCAATCCTGGTATGCATGGCTCCCTCATCCCCAATCCTGGTATGCATGGCTCCCTCATCCCCAATCCTGGTATGCATGGACCCCTCATCCTCAATCCTGGTATGCATGGGCCCCTCATCCCAAATCCTGATATACATGATACCTCTCATCCCTATCCTGGTATACATGGTACCCCTCATCCCTATCCTATTATATATGGTACCCCTCATCCCTATCCTGGTATGTATGGTACCCCTCATCCTGGTATGCATGGCACCCCTCATCCCTATTCTGGTATGTATGGTACCCCTCATCCTGGTATGCATGGCACCACGCATTCCTATCCTGGTATGTATGGTACCCCGCATTCCTATCCTGGTATGTATGGTACCCCTCACCCCCCAATCCTGGTATGCATGGTCCCCTCACCCCCGAATCCTGGTAAGCATGGTCCTCCCACCCCCCAATCCTGGTATGCATGGCACCCCATCCCTCATCCTGGTATGCATGGTACCCCACAATGCTATCCTGGTATGCATGACACCCCTCATCCCTATTCTGGTATGTATGGTACCCCTCATCCTGGTATGCATGGCACCCCTCATCCCTATTCTGGCATGTATGGTACCCCTCATCCTGGTATGCATGGCACCACGCATTCCTATCCTGGTATGTATGGTACCCCTCACCCCCCAATCCTGGTATGCATGGTCCCCTCACCCCCCAATCCTGGTATGCATGGTCCCTTCACCCCCCAATCCTGGTATGCATGGTCCCCTCACCCCCAATCCTGGTATGCATGGTCCCCTCATCCCCCAATAATGGTATGTGTGGTACCCCTCATCCTGGTATGCATGGTCCCCTCACCCCCCAATCCTGGTTTGTATGGTACCCCTCATCCCCCAATCTTGGTATGTGTGGTACCCGTCATCCCTCAATCCTGGTATGCATGGTCCCCCTCACCCCCCAATCCTGGTATGTGTGGTACCCTTCATCCTGGTATGCATGATCCCCCTCACCCCACAATCCTGGTATGCATGGTCCCCACACCCCACAATCCTGGTATGTGTGGCCCCCTCACCCCCAATCCTGGTATGTGTGGCCCCCTAATTCCTTTCACACTGTACACACATACAAAAAAATAAACACTTATACTAACCTTTCTTCTCTGTGCTCCAGCGCTGCTACGTTCTGTTCTGCCGGAGGCCGGGGGAGGAGTGCGGCACCAGAGCACCGTGTTGTCCGGCACCATTTGGTGAAGACACGCTGCAAATGTGTCTTCAGTAAAATCGCGCCGGATAGCGCTATGCGCATGCGCCGATCCGACGCCTCACTCCTGCCCCGGTCTCCGGCAAAGAGAGGCGCCGCGGCAACGCTCCTCCCGGTCAGGTAAGTATGTAACTATGGCTCCGGACATCGCGGTATGCGCTCAGTGCCCACGCATACCGCGATCTCCGGCGGCATACACTCCTCTTACCTGTAACGCAGTCTATCGAGGCTTCAGACAGTGGGACGCATCCCCGGTTATATTATAGATATGGCATGCAGTGCAGAGTTGTAAATATATATATATATATATATATATATGGCATACAGTGTAGAGCTGTGTATTTATATATATATATATATATGGCATACAGTGCAGAGCTGTGTATATATATATATATATATATATATATATATATGGCATACAGTGCAGAGCTGTGTATATACACTGTGTTCCAAATTATTATGCAAACAATATTTTCTCAGATTTTCCCAAATTACCTATATGAATTGCAGTCATTGTAATTTTCCAGTCAAATAACTATTAGAGTACAATTGAAAGGTTTTTGTACAAACTGCCTATGATAACAGTATATTTTTTAAAAAAATTAAAAACTCAAACTACACTCAAAATGCATGTTCCAAATTATTATGCACAGCAGAGTTTTCAACCTTTTCATTTTAATAAAGAACAAAAAAATGGTCATTTTTGAAATTATGAAATTATAAACATTAGCAGGTTATTACAAACTGAAATCAAACAGTTTTCAACTCAAAACTTTATTCTAGGTGATGTTACATTTGCACATAGGACCGCTTGTTCGAAAGGAGCTTCTGAACTCTCTCGTCCATTGAATTTGTCAGGTTTTGGATGGTTTCTGCTTCCAATTGTTTTGCATGAGGACAGAATACCCTCCCAGAGCTGTTACTTAGATGTGAACTGCCTCCCGCCATCATAGACACTCCTTTTGATGAAGCTCCAGAGGTTCTCAATGGGGTTGAGGTCAGGGGAGCATGGGTGCCACACCATAAGTTTGTCCCCTTTTATGCCCACAGCAGCCAGAGATGCAGATGTGTTATGTGCAGCATGAGATGGGGCATTATCATGCATGAAATGATCTCGATGGTCCAGATGGATGGAGTGGAGGATGGCTGGTTGATGGACACCCCATGCAAACACGGCTACGGCGCTAACAAGGAGGAGGTGGAGTAATGTTTTGGTCTGGAATCATGGGGAGAGAGATTGTCGGCCCTTTTAGGATCCCTGAAGGGGTAAAGATGAACTCCATAATGTATGTTGAGTTTCTCAAACAGCACTTCCTTCCGTGGTTCTAGAAGAAGAACCGTGCATTCCGCAGCAAGATCATTTTCATGCATGATAATGCCCCGTCTCATGCTGCACATAACACATCTGCATCTCTGGCTGCTGTGGGCATAAAAGGGGACAAACTTATGGTGTGGCGCCCATGCTCCCCTGACCTCAACCCCATTGAGAACCTCTGGAGCATCATCAAAAGGAGTGTCTATGATGGCGGGAGGCAGTTCACATCTAAGTAACAGCTCTGGGAGGGTATTCTGTCCTCATGCAAAACAATTGGAAGCAGAAACCATCCAAAACCTGACAAATTCAATGGACGAGAGAGTTCAGAAGCTCCTTTCGAACAAGCGGTCCTATGTGCAAATGTAACATCACCTAGAATAAAGTTTTGAGTTGAAAACTGTTTGATTTCAGTTTGTAATAACCTGCTAATGCTTATAATTTCAAAAATGACCATTTTTTTTTCTTTATTAAAATGAAAAGGTTGAAAACTCTGCTGTGCATAATAATTTGGAACATGCATTTTGAGTGCAGTTTGAGTTTTTTATTTTTTTAACAATATACTGTTATCATAGACAGTTTGTACAAAAACCTTTCAATTGTACTCTAATAGTTATTTGACTGGAAAATTACAATGACTGCAATTCATATAGGTAATTTGGGGAAATCTGAGAAAATATTATTTGCATGATAATTTGGAACACAGTGTATACTTTATATATATATATATATATATATATATATATATATATAGATATAGATATATATATATAGATATATAGATATATATATATATGGCATATATGTCCATGTAAGATACTGGGTTGAAAATGAGAAAAAGGGGGTAATAATATCGCTGGCAAGATAATAGGCAAATATATCAACTATTCAGATGTCCTGTGGAATGTATAAAGATCCCCTCATCGTCTGGACAAATTAAAACTAAGATCTAATGTAATTCGAGAATGTATAGTATATGCCATTAACTAAGAGTGGCACAAGCTAAATACATGCCAGTTGCCAGGTATATTCTCCACCAAAAATGTATACATTGCAATTATGGTGCACCTAAAATACATATCAATATATTACAGGTTAAATACAGTGCACAACATCAAACAGCAATATATAATGACTAGTGATGAGTGAATTTGTTTGAAATCCGAACTTACAACTTAAATTCGACACAAGTATGGCACATTCAGATTTGTGATCGAAAATGCAAGCAAAATTTCTTAAATTTGGGAAAAATCGTCAACGCTCGGCGAAAAAATGCGGGAATATGATTGCAGGGCAACTACAGAGGTTTTAACAGTTTTTCTAGCATAGTGTATGATGAGCGGGGGGAAGTGGAAGATTAGTGGGGGGGCTAGTGATAGTTCAGAACAGGTCAGATCAGCATTGCGCTTGTAATTTTTTTTTTTCCTGTAGGCGGTAACTTTAAGTCAGGAAAGCGCGGCTAGCCAATCAGCACGCAGGAAGCATCCACACTGTCCAGCCACAAGGGCTTCTGCAATTGGCTGCTGAAATCACGTTCTCTCTATATAAAAAACAGCCATGTTCCCTCAGCGCCATTTTAAGCATGGCACTGCGGGAGACAGACGCTGCTGAGTGTGCGCCTGTGTACTGAGAGATATTAGCTAGATAGAGGGGCGCTTGTGTGAAAGTCAGATAGTGTAGATAAGTCCTGTGCTGTGTTCCTGTTCAATCGACCGTGCAGCATATTTTTTTTTCTTGGGCAATTACTGAGATTCTGACAGAAAGAGCAGGGCTCATGCCATAGAACAGTGTTGTGCACCGGTTGTATTGTGCTCCATGCACGAGTATACCTTCAGTCTATTTTGCACTTGCTAATGTGATAAAGCAAGCAAGCCCTTTGGCCACTTTTTGATTTTGTGGGGTTGAAATTCAGCTATCTATAGAGCTTGTCATTGCAGAGCTTCTGAGTGCAGAGCACAAGAACCTTTTTTTTTCATTTGTTAATGTGATAGTGCAAGCTGTGTTAGCCCAGTTTGTCATTTTTTGGTGGGTGAACTTCAGCTGTATGCACAGTAAAACAAATATATTTTTTCTGTTGGCCTGCAGAGTCCACAAAAGATTTTTTTGTGTCACAAAAGTGATACACTCTGCTAAAAGCCACCTACTATGTTAGCGGTGGCGAACTTCAGCTGTTTTCAGAGTAAAAAAAATTGAATTTTTTGTCTTGCTAGGCAGAGTCCACAATTTTTTTGTGTTGCAAACGTGATACACTCTGCTGAAAGCCACCTACTATTTTAGTGGCGGTGAAATTCAGCTGTATGCAGAGCTCATGCAGAGTAAAAAAAATCTATTTTTTACTGTGACTAGCGTGATACAGCAGACTAGATCTAAGTTTGATATATCTTGGAGCATATATTCTATGTTATACAGGCCTCATCCACAGTCAAAAAATACTTTCTTCGATTCCTAGCGTTATACAGCAATGTGTATCTCAGTTTGAATTAGTTTGGAGAATATCTCGTATGTTATACAGGCCTCATCCACACTAAAAAAAACTTTCTTCTGTTACTAATGTGATATAGTAGGGGACATCTCAGTTTTGAAATTGTTCGTAGCATATCTCCTATGTTATACAGGCCTCATCCACACTAAAAAAAACTTTCTTCTGTTACTAATGTGATATAGTAGGGGACATCTCAGTTTTGAAATTGTTCGTAGCATATCTCCTATGTTATACAGGCCTCATCCACACTAAAAAAATACTTTATTCTGTTACTAACGTCATACACTATGGGACATCTCGGGATGCCAAGGGAAGGTGGATCACTGCAATCGAAAGGGGTTGGCAATACCAGAAAAAATGTTAGTGAAGGTATTAGTGAAGGCGATGAACAAATGGAAGAGGTGATAGGCGAGCAGAAGTCAGAACATGAAAAGGATAATCGTCCCCTCGCCATTTGTGTTTGTCGGGAGGTGACAGGGGAAACAAGCATCAGAATTACCCAGCCACCAAACACAGCATGGGCTTGAACCTCATAAATGAACCCGACATATGTTCTTGCTGCACTATCTGCAACATGATCCCCATATAGATATGATTTGAAATAGTGCTGGCTACTGGGTTGCCACTCTGTTAGATCCACGTTATAAGAGTACATTTTTCCAGATGCTTCCCATCCTGGAAAGGGACCCGCAAATGCTAGAGTATCGAAACACGCTTTTATACAACTTTGAGATAGGTTTTCCCCAATCCAGCAGTGAGGCACACAGAGTTCATCGCAGCTCTACACTTTCAACCTCAGTCATGTCTATTAATCAACACCAAAATATTAGTAGCAGCAGTAGCGTAAGTTGCAGAAGCAATTTCTGTCCGTCCTTTCACAAATTTTTTAGACCAACTCATGCACCTGCACAACAGAGTACAAGTCTGACAAGTGGTGAACGATTGGAGAGGATGGCGGACTCCTGATTGAATCTCTATCTGCTGCGTTGGCTGTAGTGGAAAAGGTTTAGGTTCCTAATTCTAAAATTTCTACTTTAGTGAAATTGATGCCACTTTACTGTTGTCTGCCACTAATTTTTGGAAATGTGGAGAATCATGATTGGGTCTCCATCTATTGTGTTGGCTGTAGTGGAAGAGGTTTCTGTCTCCATTAAACTACTTCTACTCTGGTGAAATTGATGCCACTTTGGTGGTGTTTGGCCCTAATTTAGGGCAATGAGTCTCTCTGTCTCAATCTTTGCTGCCTTGGTTTGGTTTTTACAGAATTTAATTTTCTGTATTTATTTAATACATCATCACTACCTACTTGCTTTATTTCTCTAAATGCTTTCTTTTTGTTACTTATTTCACCCCTTACTGCTCTATTTAGCCATAGCAGTTTCCTCCTATTTCTAGCATGTTTATTCCCATAGGGTATATATTGTGCACAGGTCCTATTCAGGATGCTAATATTTGTCTCCCATTTGCTTTGTGTAGTTTTATGTCTCAGGATATCGTCCCAGTTTATTGCACTAGGATCATCTCTCAACCGTTGGAAATTTGCCTTCCTGAAGTTTACTGTCCTTGTAAGCCCTCTACTACACATCTTATTAAAGGATACATGAAAACTTATTGTTTTGTGATCACTATTACCCAAGTGACCCCCAACTCTTATATTTGATATGTGGTCTGGCCTGTTGGTTAATATAAGGTCTAGCAGTGCCCCACTTCTTTTACCTTTGCTGAAACTACAGGTTTCTGTTCCCCAATGTATTTCAGGGTAGTTGAAGTCCCCCATAATAATGACTAAGTCCCACAGTTGTGGTCATGTAAAAGATTGTTTACTCCTACACGTGACAAAGATAAGAGTTTGAACTCCACCATCTACAATCTGTAGGCAACGGAAATGGTGGTCTTAGGCCCTAACTTTTTAAATGTGAACTGTTCTGATTGTGGCTCCATCTGCTAAGTTGGCTGTAATGGAAGCGGTGTCGATCCCCATTATACTACTTATTGTAGCGTCGGCGTCCCTGCCTCCTGCTAGGCAGGGACGCTGTTCCCCTGACCTCTCCGCTCCGTGCCCGGCGTCCTCCTCCCGCTCTGCTGGCAGCGCGCGCTGCTTCCCGGCCACTGTGCTTAGGGTGCGCGCGCGCTCCCCCTCTCTTAAAGGGGCCGCGCGCGCCGTCCTAAGGAGTCCCCGGGCAATGGCCGGAGGACCTCACCATATATAAGGCACCTCCTCCAAAATGGAGGTGCCCGAGCAATGTTGTTGCATAGTCTATCACTCTGCTTCAGCCCTCAGGTCCCGTTACCAGTTACCTGCCAGTTACCTGCCAGTTACCTGCCAGTTGCCTGCCAGACTCCTGCTTGATACCTGCCTGATACTTGTCTATCTACTTGCATTCTTGCGGTCCGACAGTCTGCCTACCAGCCCTGCCAGTTTGTCTATGGATCTGATTGCCCGCTCACCTGGGAGCGTCCGCCTGCTACCTGCCTGCTAGCCTACCTGGAGGCTCTGCCGTCACGTGCTGTGATCACCTGCCTGTCCAGAGACTCTTACCCGCTCACCTGGGAGTGTCCGCCTGCTACCTGCCTGCTAGCCTACCTGGAGGCTTCGCCGTCACGTGCTGTGACCACCTGCCTGTCCAGAGACTCTTGCCCGCTCACCTGGGAGCGTCCACCTGCTACCCGCCTTCTAGCCTATCTGGAGGCTTCGCCGTCACTTGCCGTGACCACCCGCCTGTCAAGAGACTGTTCCCGTCACTTGCCGTGACATCCTGCCCCCCTACCCAGAGACTGTCCCCGTCACTTGCCGTGACCTCCTGCCCTTCTACCCAGAGACTGTCCCCGTCACTTGCCGTGACCTCCTGCCCTTCTACCCAGAGACTGTCCCCGTCACTTGCCGTGACTACCTGCCCGCCTACCCTGGGAGCCACCCGCTTCCTTACAAGGACTGCCCCTTCGTATCGTAGCTCAGAGGTTCCACCTCCCAGACCCGTTACAGTTTGCTCGGGCAATGGAACCCGGTGGCACCCAAGCTCCCTCGCTCTCGGACCTATGTCATGAACTGTCCCGTCAAAGGTCCCAACAGGAGTCCATCCTGAGTCTTCTGCGGAATGTCAACTCTCGCCTGGACACTCTGACTGCTCCACCAGCAACCACCGCTAGTGTCATGAGTCGCAGCCCGGCAGCGCCGCTGCCCACCAATACCATGGCATCCTGCCCCGGACCCTGGCTTTCTGCACCTCCTCGCTTCGGAGGCCACCCCGCTCAAGCTCGGGGCTTCATAAACCAGTGCACTTTGAACTCCTGTCCCACCAGTTTATCTCCGACCGGGCCAAAGTAGCCTTCATCATGTCCCATCTCACGGGGGAGGCA
This sequence comes from Phyllobates terribilis, assembly GCF_046119375.1. Lineage (NCBI taxonomy): Eukaryota > Metazoa > Chordata > Amphibia > Anura > Dendrobatidae > Phyllobates > Phyllobates terribilis. Next base: position 18,036,082 of record NW_027362783.1, on the reverse strand, counting down.
CTGGCTTGGCTAAATCCTCTATGGGAGAGAGGAGACCCCCTGGTGTCCAACCTGCCAGCCTTTCTCACGGCTTTCCGGAAAGTCTTCGACGAACCCGGACGGAAGACCTCATCCGCATCATCTCTGCTACGCCTCCATCAAGGAAATCTCACTGTGGGCCAATATGCCATACGGTTCCGTACCCTTGCTTCGGAGCTGGCCTGGGATAACGACGCCCTGGTGTCTGTCTTTTGGGAGGGTCTGTCCGGCCGTATTAAAGATGAACTCGCCGGTCGGGACATACCTACCACTTTCGACGACTTAATAACTCTTGCCACCCGGATTGACATCCGGTTCCAGGAACGCGCCAAAGAGGTCACCCGTGAGAGGAGGTTTCCACGTTTAGCCCCTACCTTTCAGAAACCTGTCACTTCTCCTGCTACTCCCCAGGCGCACTCACCCGAGCCTATGCAGGTCGACCAGACCAAGATGGTCAAGACCCGTCAAGAGTTACGCCGAGCCGAGGGGAGCTGCTTCTACTGTGGCAGTAAGGAGCACCGGATCCGTTCCTGTCCGGAGAGGTCAGGAAACGCCTGTGTCTAGAAACGCTCAGAGAGGTCGTCCTAGACAAGAGTAAACCCTCTCCATCTCTGTTGCTGTCGGTCTCTATCATCTGCGGGGAGAACCATTATTTTGAACTAGCCCAACTTGACTCTGGAGCTGCCGGAAATCTCATTTCTCAGTCCCTGGTAGAGAAATACCGCATTCCCACCAAACCTCTAGCTGTACCCTTGTCTGTCGCTGCCGTAGATGGGGGCCTCTTTCCACATCCCATCCAACTCATCACCGAATCCATAACCCTGCAGGTGGGAATGCTGCACTCTGAGAGCATCTTCTTTCATGTTCTGCCTGGACTCTCTCACGCCCTCTTGCTAGGCCTACCTTGGCTTCAGAAACATGCACCCGTGCTTGATTGGCAGACCGGAGAAGTCCTTCGCTGGGGACAGGACTGCCATAAGACTTGTTTAGTCCCCGTCCATCCTGTCCATCCTTCTCCTACCCCAGCCAATCTACCTGGTCTTCCGGTTCCCTATTGGTCTTATGCGGACGTCTTTAATAAAAAGGAGGCAGAGACATTACCCCCTCATAGACCATACGACTGCCCAATCGACCTGATGCCCGGCGCTACTCCTCCCCGTGGGCGTATTTACCCTTTGTCCCAGGCTGAGACCCGGTCCATGTCTGAATATATTGAGGAGAATCTGGCCCGGGGATTTATCCGGAAATCGACCTCCCCGGCGGGAGCAGGCTTCTTCTTCATCAAAAAGAAGGACGGCTCACTCCGTCCCTGTATAGACTATAGAGGCCTTAACCAGATCACGGTGAAGAATAAATACCCCCTTCCGCTCATTCCGGAATTATTTGACCATCTGAAGGGGGGCTAGAATCTTCACCAAGCTGGACCTCCGTGGGGCGTATAACCTGGTCCGTATCCGTCAGGGGGATGAATGGAAGACGGCATTCAACACCCGGGACGGCCACTATGAGTATCTGGTAATGCCCTTTGGTCTCTGTAACGCTCCCGCCGTCTTTCAAGAGTTGGTCAATGACATCTTCCGGGACCTTCTCTACTCCTGCGTAGTGGTGTACCTGGACGACATCTTGGTCTTCTCTCCGGATCTTCTCACTCACCGGAGGGATGTTCGTCAGGTCCTGCTCAGGCTAAGGCAGAACCACCTCTACGCTAAATATGAGAAGTGCCTCTTTGAGCAGACCTCGCTTCCGTTCTTGGGCTACATAATCTCTCAGACCGACCTACGAATGGATCCTGAGAAACTGTCTGCCATCCAGAAGTGGCCCCGACCAGAGGGGTTGAAGGCTATGCAGCGGTTCCTGGGCTTCGCCAACTACTACCGCCTCTTCATACCGCACTTCTCTTCCCGGACTGCCCCAATCTCTGCGCTCACCCGTAAGGGTATTAATCCCAGAGAATGGCCGCCCGAAGCAGAGGAAGCCTTTCTTTACTTAAAACAGACTTTCTCTTCTGCCCCGGTGCTGCATCGTCCGGAAAGCAACAAACAATTCTTCCTGGAAGTGGACGCCTCCTCCTCTGGAGCCGGAGCGGTACTTACCCAAAAGTCGTCTTCCGGAAGAATGGTAACTTGCGGCTTCTTCTCCAAACTCTTCTCCCCTTCTGAGCGCAATTATTCTATAGGAGACCGAGAGTTATTGGCCATTAAGCTGGCACTGGAGGAGTGGCGTTACCTGCTCGAGGGGGCTCTTCACCCGGTAATTATTTACACGGACCACAAGAACTTGGCTTACCTCCAGAGCGCCCAGAGACTTAACCCGCGCCAAGCCCGGTGGTCCTTGTTTTTTGCCCGCTTTGATTTCGTTCTTCATTTTCGCCCGGCAGACAAAAAAATCAAAGCTGACGCCTTGTCCCGATCCTTCCTGGTGTCTGATCTAGAGGAGGAGCCTAAGCACATCATTGATCCCGCCAGAGTAATGCAGGTGGCCCCCGTGAATCTAAATCGTCTCCCTCCCGGTTAGACGTTCGTAACAGTACCTGATCGGAAGAAGATCCTACACTGGGGTCACTCGTCTAAGCTAGCTGGCCACGCCGGTCAGAAAAAGACCCTCCAGCTTATTACCCGGCATTACTGGTGGCCTACCCTGCACAAGGACGTAATAGACTTTGTTTCAGCCTGTGTGTCCTGCGCCCGCAACAAGGTTCCGAGACATCTGCCAGCCGGTCGCCTCCTTCCTCTTCCAGTACCTGCTGCCCCGTGGCAGCATATAGCTATGGACTTTATAACGGATCTCCCTGTCTCTGCCAGTTGTACGGTCATTTGGGTGGTCGCTGACCGCTTTTCCAAGATGGCTCACTTCATTCCCCTGCCGGGCCTCCCGTCTGCACCCGAGCTGGCTAAAGACTTTATCCGCCACATCTTCCGTCTCCATGGCCTGCACCTCCACATCGTGTCGGATCGTGGGGTTCAGTTCACCTCACGCTTCTGGAGAGCCACATGTAAGCTGCTGGACGTCACCCTGGACTTCTCCTCCGCTTACCACCCACAGTCCAATGGTCAAGTGGAGCGGATCAATCAGATCCTGACCAGTTACCTCCGGCACTTCGTTAATGCCCACCATTCGGACTGGGTGGATCTCCTACCATGGGCCGAGTTCTCTTACAATAATCACGAGAGTGAGTCTTCCTCCAAATCCCCGTTTTTTGTAGTCTTCGGTCAGCATCCTCGGATCCCATTTCCTGTCTCCACCTCGGTGGACAATCCGGCTGCGGAATCTCTCGTTAGCGAATTCTCCTCCATTTGGGAGAGTACCCGATCCGCACTCCTTCAGTCATCCGAGCGGATGAAAAAACACGCTGACAAAAAACGCCTGGATCCTCCACAATTCCGTCCTGGAGATAAAGTCTGGCTCTCGTCCAAATATGTCCGGCTCAAGATTCCTTCCTACAAGTTAGGGCCTCGGTTCATCAGCCCACTGGAAGTTATCAAACAAATCAACCCAGTGGCCTATAAATTAAAACTCCCGGCCAACTTGCGGATCCCTAACTCCTTCCATGTATCTCTCCTCAAACCCGTGGTACTTAACTCTTTTTCCAAGTCTACAGGTACGCCTCCTGCTCCGGTTTCCGCTGAAAACGAGTTTGAGGTAGAGAACATTCTGGTCACCAAAAGGGTAAGAGGAAAGACCTTTTTTCTAGTGGATTGGAAGGGGTTTGGTCCTGAGGAGAGAACTTGGGAGCCCCGGGAGAACATCCATGCCCCTCTCATCCTTGATAAATTTCTGTCTGGCCTAAAAAAGCGGGGGCCTAAAGGGGGGGGTACTGTAGCGTCGGCGTCCCTGCCTCCTGCTAGGCAGGGACGCTGTTCCCCTCACCTCTCCGCTCCGTGCCCGGCGTCCTCCTCCCACTCTGCTGGCAGCGCGCGCTGCCTCCCGGCCACTGTGCTTAGGGCGCGCGCGTGCTCCCCCTCTCTTAAAGGGGCCGCGCGCGCCGTCCTAAGGAGTCCCCGGGCAATGGCCGGAGGACCTCACCATATATAAGGCACCTCCTCCAAAATGGAGGTGCCCAAGCAATGTTGTTGCATAGTCTATCACTCTGCTTCAGCCCTCAGGTCCCGTTACCAGTTACCTGCCAGTTACCTGCCAGTTGCCTGCCAGACTCCTGCTTGATACCTGCCTGATACTTGTCTATCTACTTGCATTCCTGCGGTCCGACAGTCTGCCTACCAGCCCTGCCAGTTTGTCTATGGATCTGATTGCCCGCTCACCTGGGAGCGTCCGCCTGCTACCTGCCTGCTAGCCTACCTGGAGGCTCTGCCGTCACATGCTGTGACCACCTGCCTGTCCAGAGACTCTTACCTGCTCACCTGGGAGCGTCCGCCTGCTACCTGCCTGCTAGCCTACCTGGAGGCTCTGCCATCACCTGCTGTGATCACCTGCCTGTCCAGAGACTCTTACCCGCTCACCTGGGAGCGTCCGCCTGCTACCTGCCTGCTAGCCTACCTGGAGGCTCTGCCGTCACGTGCTGTGACCACCTGCCTGTCCAGAGACTCTTGCCCGCTCACCTAGGAGCGTCCACCTGCTACCCACCTGCTAGCCTATCTGGAGGCTTCGCCGTCACTTGCCGTGACCACCCGCCTGTCAAGAGACTGTTCCCGTCACTTGCCGTGACCTCCTGCCCCCCTACCTAGAGACTGTCCCCGTCACTTGCCGTGACCTCCTGCCCTTCTACCCAGAGACTGTCCCCGTCACTTGCCGTGACTACCTGCCCGCCTACCCTGGGAGCCACCCGCTTCCTTACAAGGACTGCCCCTTCGTATCGTAGCTCAGAGGTTCCACCTCCCAGACCCGTTACACTTATACTCTAGTGAAATTAATGCCACTTTACTGGTGTTTGCCACTAATTTTTGGAAATGTGGAGAATCCTGATTGGGTCTCTATCTATTGAGTTTGGCTGTAGTGGAAGAGGTTTCTATCTCCATTAAACTACTTCTACTCTGGTGGAATTTATGCCACTTTGGTGGTGTTAGGCCCTAATTTAGGGAAATGTAAACACTTCTGATTGAGTCTCCATCTACTGGGTTGGCTTTAGGGGAAGACGTGTCGTTCCTAATTCTACAATTTCTACTGTACTGAAATTGATGCCACTTTGCTGGCGTCTGCTACTAATTTTTGGAAATGTGGAGAATACTAATTGGGTCTCCGTCTATTGGGTTTGGCTGTAGTGGAAGAGTTGTCGGTCACCATTATACTAGTTCTATTCTAGTGAAATTAATTCTTTAGTGCAGATATTTTTGTCACAGGGGTACACAAGATATAATCGAAATATGGTTTCTTAGTACCATGGTATATAAAGCAGGCTATATTTCATCTTTTAATTTTTCGGTGCTGATATTGTTCTCCATACAGGGGTTCACATTTGTAATGAGAGAGCACTAAATGTGCTCAACTTGGTGGTTCGGCAGTTTCTCAAAACCTACCCATATCTTCCAGAGCTGCTTGTGAAAGTACAACGTGTGTGTGCCCATTTCAAGAAGTCAGCTATAGCTTCCACCACTCTGGCAGTGCTTCAGCAGCATATGTAGCTGTTAGAACCTTCCTGTTAGTTTTTTCTATTTTGTGGTCACGTGACCTGCTGCCTATTTATTCCAGCTTCACCCTTCTGGCCTGGCTGGACAACAGTGTTATTTGGACTCTCTATCTAGCCAGGTGCTTTTGTACCTATCTCTCTAGTTCGTTTGGTCCTTTGGACCTCTAAGTACTTTTTGTCTGTTTGTATTTTTGCTCCGCTACAACTTCTGCTAGGAGGTGTCCAATTTTGTCCCAGTCCCTAGTTCTTTTAGGGACCCCTCCCCTTATTCTATAGGTCTGCGTTCAGACTAGCTGAGGACGAAGGCAGGTCTGCTCACAAGGAACAGGTTGCCCGCTGCATCGTAGGGAATCAGCTTAGTCTTATGGCAGGGACAGATTCCCTTTCCTTAGTTCTTGTAGCAGATCATAACAGTAGCTTCCAGCTCACCGACTGTTGTGTGATGTCACCACATATTGGAAATCAATGTTGCAGATGTTGGGAAGGAAGGATTTGTGAACAGCAGATAGAAGTTGTATAATACCAGCTTCAACATGCCCATCGGCATTCAGGTCAGCCTCCGCACATTAGAACTGATGAGTGGGCATGGATGTCTGACATATGTGTCGTCCTCCAAAACTTTGAGGAATCCACCAAGATAGTGAGTGGCGATGATGCCATAATTAGCGTCACCATCTCACTTCTCTGTCTACTGAAACGCTCGGTGCTCAAAGTTAAAGAGGAGGCATTGCAGGTGGAGCAAAGAACTATGCAGCCCAGCCTCATCTCAATGCAGATTGGGTGATAATGAGGAGGATGAGGATGAGGAGGAGAACATGGATAGTCATCCTCTTGGGTAGGACAGGGAAGTCTTGGCTGTCTTGGAAGTCTTGATACCCCTCTTTCAGTCTGTGGGAAAGCAGTATGAGTTTCGCTTAATGACTTTCAGTGTCCTAAACCGTGGCTTTGCTTATGCACGTTATTTCTCAAAACGCATTGCAGATTATGCCATTGTCCAACTCTGTAGTGATTAAATTCAAGGCGTAAAAAAAGATCTTTGTCTGTGACTAAGTACCACAGAGAAGTGTGAGCTGATGGTGGACGGGCTGCCATTGCTTATGCACCAAGCTGCATTAGAGGACTTCCTGGGATTAATGACAGCCAGAGTAAATATGGTTTCCCTCTATGCCAGTCCTTTCACCGAGCTAAAGAATATGGCTGTGGTGAAATACAACTCTCATCGAGAAGCAGTGTCAGACTGAAGAACATTGGGCCCACCAGAGGATTTGATTCTGAGGGACCACCTTTCTCCCCCGCTAAAAACCCCCTAGCAGCTGCAACGTTTGCACTATTAACTAATAAATAAACTAATAAAGGAGAATAAACTAGTAAAGGAGAAGCCAGGGCCCACTGGAGGATTCCTCGGTTCTCTGGTGGGCCCATTCAACCCTGCCGAGAAGCATCCCTGGCTAAGAAAAGTGTGTGGGAAGGTTCCCGGACACTCTATGGCTGTTTTTTTTTTTACTGTGGACTGGCTCCGTACCATCCCTTGCCACATTCACTTGTCCACGTGTTTGTGGTTAGGTGGTCCTTCCCACTGAGTGCACTGGGGAGGGCAGGGGTAATGTTCTGGAACCCGTGCTTCTGGGAGGTGGGGACGACACCGTGAGAAACCATGGAGCTAGGGACAGAGTATGAAGACCGAGCCGACGCCATGAGGTCGTGAAAAGCTTCCACCTCCACAAGTCTAAAAGGTAACATTTCAAGTGCAAGCAGCTGTCCAGAAATGTGGCAGTATAGTATTGCGGCCTGTGAGTGGGTGGGTGGCTTGCTGCATACTTGCTCTTGGATTCCAAGTAACAGAAAACTAAGGAGATGGATGGGCTCATCATCATCACAACCTGAAAGGTTTGCGCTATTAACTCTCCTGATGGAGAAGCCAGGGCCCACTGGAGGATTCTCCGGTTCTCTGGTGGGCCTGTTCAACCCTGCCGAGAAGCAGTCCTGGCTAAGAAAAGTGTTTGGGAAGGTTCCCGGTTACCCTATGGCTGCTTTTTTTACTGAGGGGGAAACCCATGCAAACATGCAAACACAGGGAGAACATACAAAAGCCTTGCAGATGTTGTCCTTGCTGGAATTTGAACCCAGGATCCCAGCACTGCAAGGCTTCAGTGATAACCACTGAGCCACTGTGCTGCAGTTCACCCTCTGATATCTAACAGGCTGGAGAAACTTGCACCTAATGTCACTCTGTATCTTCAGCTCCTTTGTGAGAAACTAATGTATTTGGGCCACTCTGTCTACCAAATATAATTCCTGAGAAGGAAATTGGGGATGGCTTCACTACTGGTACTGAGGGCAATGCTAATATCATGGCATCGTACCATAGTTCACTGTAAATAATCCAGGCTGGTAGGAGCCAAACAGATTCCCAAGAAAAGTACCAGCAGTAATGTTCTGGGACCCGTGCGTGTGGAAGGCGGGGACGACATCGGGAGAAATAGTGGCGGCTGGGGACCAAATATGGAGACCCGGCAGCTGCCGTCATGAGGTTGTGAAAAGCTTCCGTCTCCACAAGCCTAAAATGTGACAGTATAGTATTGCGGCCTGTGGGTGGGTGGGTGACTGGCTGCATACTTGCGCTTGCATTCAAAGTAACACTGACGTACAAAGCCACCCATAACCTTTCTTCTCCATACATCTCTGAACTAATCTCCCGATATATTTCCTTACGTAATCTCCGGTCCTCCCAAGGCCTCCTTCTTTCCACACTTATTTGTTCCTCAACCAATTGCCTCCAATACTTCTACCCAATATCCCCCATCCTCTGAAATTCTGTGCCTCAACACGTCCGATTAGCTACCACATTCGGATCCTTCAGACACAACCTGAAAACTCATCTCTTCAAGACAGCCTACAGCCTGCCATTGCCTCGCTGCCACCTCATCTCAACACCACCGTAGCTAATGCAACTCCACGACCTACTGTCTCCTTCCCCACCATCCTGTAGAATGTAAGGCCGCAAGTGCAGAGTCTATAAGACTTAAGATGCAATATGGCACCTTGGCAAAGCTCAGTTATGTTCTCCCTCTGATATCTAACAACAACAAACAGGTCATGCTGGAGAAACTTGCACCTACTGCCACTCAGTGTCTTCAGCTCCTTTGTCAAAAACTAATGTTTGCTCAGCCAGTCTACCAAATAGAATTCCTGAGGTATGGAAATTGTGGATGGCTTTGCTTCTGGTACTGGGTGCTAATACCAAACCGTGGTGTGCCATTCAATGAATAGTCTTGGCTTATTGGAGACAAGCTCATTCCCACAGAAAAGTATCAGCAAGCTAAGGAGATGGTGGCCTCTATTATCATGAAGGATTTTACTCGTTGTCTAGTAGTCTGGCTTTTATATTAAAGATCCTGCTCATTTTTTTTAAGTGAGCACGCAGAGACCGTGGTTTCTGCAGCAGCACATCCAGAACGGGATAGGGGCGGAGAAATTGTTGTACCATCAGGTTGAGGATGCAAGCCATGCAAGGCACGTGTCTGATGTTGCCCCGATGTAGGGCCGCCACCAGGTTTGCACCGTTATCGAACACGGCCTTCCCTTGCTCCAGGTTCAGTGGAGACAGCCATTGCTCAAACTTGGCCTGGAGAGCTGTCCACAACTCTTCAGCTGTATGACTGCGATCTCCAAGGCATATTAATTTTAACACTGAGTGATTGCGGTGAGACCTGGAAGCGCAGTACGGAGGTGGGGGGGATTCTCTCTGCACTGTTGGAACATGTCTCAGTAAGGCAGAGGTTGAAGGTGCAGGTGGAGACCCTAGAGGAGGTGGAAGATGCAGAAGCACTGGAGGAAGTGTTAGATACAGAGGTATGTTCCGCAAGCCTTGGGGATTCCAAAACTTGCAGTCTAGAGACACCTTGGTGTCTAGTGGTTTAGTTCTCCATCCCCTGGTGTGTAGTGGTTTAGTTCAACAACCCTGACTGTTTAGTAGGTTAGTTTTCCAACCCCTGTTGTCTTATTAGTTTAGTTCTCCAACCCCTGTTTTCTATTAGTTTAGTTCTCCATGTTCTGGTGTGTATTTGTTTCAATCTCCAACCTTAGCTGTTTAGTAGTTTAGTTCTCTAACCCCTGTTGTATATTAGTTTACTTCTCCATGTTCTGGTGTGTATTTATTTCTTTCTCCAACCCCCCAGAGGTTAACATCTGGTGACGAGGGTTTGGAGTCTTCTCTGACACTACTTCATCCGGTCTCAGATCAACTGAAAAAAATTTTGGACATCGCTACAAATGCTTTCCCCCTTCTTGAGTCTGTGAAGCTTTGGATCAGACCTCTGATGCCCCAGAATAGAATGTGTGAACAGCTCTGCAGACTCACCCATCTGTGCTTCCCCATAGTCAGTTTGTCGGTAGGAGAGTTGTGATGTGGGTGAAAACAAGGGTAATTGGGGTGGTATCTCTGAGAACTGTACTTGTGTGATGTTAATGTAGCACCCTGAGGATTCGTCTGCTACAGGGGTATTACACCTCAAGCCAGAGGTGTGGTATTCCACTCCCGGGTAAGGATGGAGTGTGGGACTGAGCTCAGTAGGCTGCATGCACTACATACATCCCATTTCCGGGGGACAGAACTACGGTACTCCCACCAAGTATATGTGCAGGTACGACAGCGTCTGTCCCTGGCTGGAGTGGGAGGGGGGTGGAACATCCCAGTAGTGTAGGGGCAGATAGGGGGAGTACTCTGGGTAAAGCTAGGAGCTCATTGGGTGCTAGTCACCTGGGCTCACACATAGAGGGAGTATATAAGGTGGGCACCATCTTAGGACAGGGTCGAGTCTTTAGGAAGAGTTCAGCCAGGAGGGCTGACAGGGAGCTGTGGCTCCGTCTGGGCCCAGCTCCAGGGCTGAGCCTGCAGAGAAGCAGAGAGGAGAAAGAAAGGCCCAGAGTGGAAGACAAGAGGGAACCCTAAGAACCCAGAATCAGACCAAAAAGGGTGAAGGGTTGGCGGACACGGGTACCGGAACCCGAACTGGTGGAGGCCACTTATCCTCAGCCAGGAACCGGAGGTCGTGGTCAAGATTTGCCACGACCCTCACCAAATCCACCAGAAAGGCACACCAAGTATAGGGTCAGGGAACCCAGAGGAGGTTTGACCACTAAGAGACCCGAGGGAGCCGGCCAAAGGTGGATCCCTGGTGGGAACGGCCTGAGACAGAGAGAGAGAAGGGAGCTCAGAACCACGCTCCGGAACTGCCTGGGGGTTAGCCGAGTCCAGGACCTGGTGGACGCAGCACGGCTCGGGTGGTCACTCAAGGCCAGAGTGACTGAGAGAACACCCGTGAGTAAAAACCCTGAAACTGCATCTCCTGACTCTGACTCTTCTTACTGCACCATCACAACCCCCATCATCTACACCTGCTGCCCTGAGGCCATACCCCTCCCGTTGGGGGTTATACCATCCTCGCTGCACCCATACCACCGGCCTCAGCGGACTGTTCTGCAGCGGTGGCTTTAAAGCCACACTCAACGGGTGGCGTAGTCGACACTCAAGTTAACATCTACTGCCTTAGACTGCCACTTAGTTTGACACCCTGGGCACGGACCGGGTCAACGCCACAAGGACTACTACCCCTATCCAGATCCGGCTCCGGGTATCCCCATGAACACGACCCAGGGGGTGCGTCAACTTTGGCGTAGTCGGCAGGATAACGTGCCCGCAACTACCGGGTACTGCGTGCCTGAAGAAAAGTTCACATTTACCTCAAAAAGAAGTCTCCCGCCGGTTCCGGAGGGTCCACGCCATCGGACGCCATCACAGATCGTTTCCCGCCGGTTGCCCGCCATCTGCAGCTTTTTCCCGCCATCCACAGAGTTTCCCGCCACTGGGAGACGGTTCCCGCCATCTGAGAAGATTTCCCGCCCTGGCAGAGCGGACGCCATTATGGGCGTGCCAAAGGGTGGCAAGAGGTCACCTCCCATCGTGGGCCAGGACCAAGAATGGCGCCAAAAACGAAGACCGCCCCCACCAGCAGAGACTGCAGTGATTGAGATGTCCGTCAGCGTGGGGGGTCTGCCCCTGGAACTGACAATCACCAAGTTGCCCCAGGACCGTCCTCAATGGGGGCGGATACAGAACAAAACAGAGAAGATGGGTGCCGCCTGGAGGAGTCTGGAGAAGTCGTACCCGGAGATGGAGGGAGAGGCAGGCAGCACCGACCCTGTGGTCAGGAGCCTGTTGCAAGCCACCACCCCACTAGGCCTGGTGGAGATCCTGGCACAGCTCCCCCGAGACCGGGAGCGTGCACAGACCGCGCTGGAGGGCCTCGCACGGAGGATGGCCCAGGTGCAGCGAGAAACGCTGACGGAATGGAGCAGGGAGATGGCCCAGCAGGCTGGAACCCGCCAGCGGAGCACACTACCCGCAACGAGGAGCATGCCTGCCCCTGAAGAGGATGCGGAAGGGACGGAGGCCGGAGACGACGCCGCAGAGGGAGCTGAAGAGACGGAGGCAAGTAAAGGGGACGTCACTACCCCAAGCCCAGCCACCGTAAGCCTACCCCCGCTCCCCGTCGCAGAGCCCGAAATCCCACCGCTTGTGCCCGTTGCCGCACCGCTACCGCTCCAGACTAGGCCTCAAGCAGGAGCCGCGGCCACGCCCCCTGTGACGTCACGCGCCTCAACCCTGAGCGCGGCCAAGCAGGAGACGCCACCGGCCTGGTCGCAGGGCCGAGTACCCCCGGGCGCCGCAGTACCAACAGCGCCCTCTACCGAGCCACCGGCCTGGTCGCAAGGTCGAGTACACCCGGGCGCCGCCGTCTTCACGGTGCCCTTTACCTTCAGGGTGCCCCAGGCCTGGTCGCAAGGCCTGGTGAACCCGGGCGCCGCTGCCACCACCGCGCCCTCAACCTCTACAGTGCCGCACCTGGGTGAAGACTTGCTCGCCCAGCACATTTGCCCGGATGGGCAGCCCTTAGAGTGGCCACCGGAGTATTACCATCCCCGACTCCGGAAGGAAAGACCCCTGGATGAGCCCCTGATCCCGGCTCCGGCGCCCGTCAAGATCACCCCACTCTCGTTGGAGGAAGCGCAGTTTGCGTGGGACCCCACCGGAGGAGACCTCATCGGGTTCACTCAAGAGACCCGGGCGGCTGCAGCTGAGCGTGCGGAGTGCTGCCGGCAGCAATTAGAGGTTTTCGACCGGGAACGACGAGATAGGCGGGTCCGCGAGGAGCAGCTGCAAGTGAAGAGTGCAGAACAGAAGAGCCGGACCCGACGGAACCCCCGTGCAGCCCACGGTCCCCGTGCCACCGGGACTGTAATTAAATTCCAACTGCAGCACGGTTGGGGCTTCATCCGGGATCACCGCACCCCCGGCGACGTCTTCGTGACCCGCAGGGATGTTGAGTCCCACCTACCGGAGGGACACAGAGGTCGTGACCTATACCTGGGTGACGAGGTCACCTTTACCCGGCACCAGTGTGCTAAAGGACCCTATGCCCTTCATGTACACCGTTTGACGGAGGAAGAGCTGAAGTGTCAGGAGGAGCAAGAGGACCCGGACGGGTCTGAAGAATACAGGGAGGAAGCATCAGGAGGACGCCGTTATTAGAGTACGGTAAAAAGAACTGTACATAGTTACCCGTCGGGGTACCAGAACTGCTGCTGATTTAAATATGTTCCCCGTTGGGACAAGTGTGAACTGTTACCCGTGTGTCCCCATCCCTTAACAGGCTGAGGACTGTGAGCAGCCATCCCTTATTCCCACTGGCCGAGGACTGAGAGCGGCCATCCCCTTGTATATAGTTGCGCTTTTTAAGGCGCCCCCTACTGGTTTTATAGGAAAACTGTTGTTCCTTAAACTGACTGTGGCACTTTTACCTGGTCACAAGCGCACAGTGGCCAGTAACTCAAAGAACATTTATATGAGAGAGTTTTTATATGGAAAAAGTTTATATTGCTAAAATTTGATAATGTTTTATGTTTAATATGTTCTTGGATGTTATGAAAAAAAAATTGTATGTTTTTGGATATTTTATTCTTTTACAGCCCGAGGACGTGCTGTGATTTACCAGGGGGGAATGTAGCACCCTGAGGATTCGGCTGCTACAGGGGTATTACACCTCAAGCCAGAGGTGTGGTATTCCACTCCCGGGTAAGGATGGAGTGTGGGACTGAGCTCAGTAGGCTGCATGCACTACATACATCCCATTTCCGGGGGACAGAACTACGGTACTCCCACCAAGTATATGTGCATGTATGACAGCGTCTGTCCCTGGCTGGAGTGGGAGGGGGGTGGAACATCCCAGTATTGTAGGGGCAGATAGGGGGAGTACTCTGGGTAAAGCTAGGAGCTCATTGGGTGCTAGTCACCTGGGCTCACACATAGAGGGAGTATATAAGGTGGGCACCATCTTAGGACAGGGTCGAGTCTTTAGGAAGAGTTCAGCCAGGAGGGCTGACAGGGAGCTGTGGCTCCGTCTGGGCCCAGCTCCAGGGCTGAGCCTGCAGAGAAGCAGAGAGGAGAAAGAAAGGCCCAGAGTGGAAGACAAGAGGGAACCCTAAGAACCCAGAATCAGACCAAAAAGGGTGAAGGGTTGGCGGACACGGGTACCGGAACCCGAACTGGTGGAGGCCACTTATCCTCAGCCAGGAACCGGAGGTCGTGGTCAAGATTTGCCACGACCCTCACCAAATCCACCAGAAAGGCACACCAAGTATAGGGTCAGGGAACCCAGAGGAGGTTTGACCACTAAGAGACCCGAGGGAGCCGGCCAAAGGTGGATCCCTGGTGGGAACGGCCTGAGACAGAGAGAGAGAAGGGAGCTCAGGACCACGCTCCGGAACTGCCTGGGGGTTAGCCGAGTCCAGGACCTGGTGGACGCAGCACGGCTCGGGTGGTCACTCAAGGCCAGAGTGACTGAGAGAACACCCGTGAGTAAAAACCCTGAAACTGCATCTCCTGACTCTGACTCTTCTTACTGCACCATCACAACCCCCATCATCTACACCTGCTGCCCTGAGGCCATACCCCTCCCGTTGGGGGTTATACCATCCTCGCTGCACCCATACCACCGGCCTCAGCGGACTGTTCTGCAGCGGTGGCTTTAAAGCCACACTCAACGGGTGGCGTAGTCGACACTCAAGTTAACATCTACTGCCTTAGACTGCCACTTAGTTTGACACCCTGGGCACGGACCGGGTCACCGCCACAAGGACTACTACCCCTATCCAGATCCGGCTCCGGGTATCCCCATGAACACGACCCAGGGGGTGCGTCATTAAGATGGAGGAAGAGGAGCAGAGGCCACTTGGTGCAGCGCTTGTCATCTACTGGAGCACATATTTTTCCTGTCCCTCATCTACAAGGTATACCGCCGTGCGACTGCCAAAGAAAGGGAGTGGAGTCCAGTAACAGAAGTTTTCAAAATGCTGCACAATTGCTCACTGCAGCAAAACAAAGCTACTTCTCATCTCTCATATCGTACGTGTTGAGAGCGGGAAAAAAAGAGGGCAAAACAGGCACCAAGCATACAAAATCATGAGGTATAGAAACAGAGTGTTGAAAAATATTTAGAAATTTTATTATGACTGGGATAAACAACACCACTAATTAAAAACATGGTAAAAAACATATACGACAAAGACAAGTGAGAATGTGACCCCTTATAGAGTTTTTAGTATAAATAGCCAATAAATATAAAATAAATAATGAATAAATATTAATTCATATATCCAAAATATTGCACAGGTATGGTATATAGAAGTTTGATTTTGTTCCTAATAGTATAAATGTACATATGTGGAGTATACTTTCCAAATGTGTCGCAGGAAAGCCACAAATATACTGATATTCTCCCTAACATGGACAAGTGCCAAATAAAGAATAGTAAGGAAGAAAGCATATAAATCAATTACAGAAAAGGACAAAATATACCAACCATGTGAGAGTCATAAATGAAGCAAAGGCATTTCTTGGATATCCCCTTTGCTCCATTTGCCGGTAATTCGACAAAGTGAACCATTTTACTGAACCTATCTACAACCACCAAAACCAGAGTTTTGCCTGCAGATACTAGTAGGTAAATAATAAAATCCATGGACAACTGTGTCCATGGCCTGCTAGGAATAGGTAGCGTAAGAAGAGTGCCAGACAGACGGGTATGCGATACCTTAGAACGCGCGCAAACACTAAAAGAAGACACATGTTCAATCACATCCCAATGCAACCCCGGCCACCAAAAATGACGAGAAAGGAGGTCCGCAGTTACCTCACCACCTGGATGACCAGCAAGCACAGAGTTTCATGTTCCTTAATTACCTTGCGGTGCAGATTAGATGGTATGAATAACCTTCCTGAAGAGCAGGAGGTAGAGGTGTCCCCTTGCGCCTCGAGCACCTCACCCTCTGGTTCTGGGTACAATGCCGAAATGACTACCCCCTTCTGCAATATCGGGGCAGGGTTCTCCTGGTTACCACTACCAGGAAAGCTACAGGACAAAGCATCAGTCTTGACATTTTTGACCCCTGGACGAAAAGTGACAACAAAATTGAACCTAGTAAAAAACAGGGACCATCTAGCTTGCCTAGAGTTGAGACGTTTAGCCGATTGAAGATATCACTGACCATAAGAACCTGTCATAAAAGTAATAGGATGGACAACCCCCTCCAATCAATGTCGCCATTCTTCAAACGCCAATTTAATCGCCAAAAACTCCCTATTACCCACGTCATAATTTCTCTCAGCCAAAGATAATTTCTTAGAAAAGAAAGTGCATGGACACCAGTTACCAGAGGACGGACCCTGAGACAATACAGCCCCAACCCCCACCTCCAACTCATCAACTTCTACAATAAAGGATTGGGAAACATCGAGTTAACTGAGTATAGGTGCCATGGAAAAACAGCTCTTTAGGGAGGAAATGATGGAAAATATCATTAATGAATTGCTGGAACACTGCAGGTGCATTGGTCAGACCGAAAGGCATAACCAGACTCTCGAAATGCCCTTTAGGGGTACTGAACTCTGTTTTCCATTCATCCCCTCTCTGATTCTAACTAGATTGTAGGCTCCCCTTGAATCCAACTTGGAGAACACCTTAGCTCCCACAACCTGGCTGAACAAATCTGGAATCAAAGGAAGAGGGCATGGATCCCGGATGGTAATTCACGGAAATCTAAACGGAGGACAGCCATATTTTTTCTTCACGAAGAAGGTCCCTGCAGCCACAGGCGAAGTTAAGGGTCTGATATGTCCCTTCTCCAGACTTTCAGCAATGAAATACTTCATGGCTTGTCTCTCAGGGCCAGAAAGATTATACAGTCTGGACTTTGGTAGTTTAGTGCCGGGGGTCAGGTTAAAAGGACAGTCATATGCACGATGAAGAGGCAACTCCTGACACCCCTCTCAGAAAAAACATACTCAAAACCAGACAAAAATTCAGGTAAGGTTTCCATAGAGACTGTAGAAAGGGATTCATTTAAGTATGTTTCACCAACCAGGGTAGGCCCAATACAATTGGGGTGGGAAGGCCGTCCAGGACATAGCAAGGAACTATCTCACAATGAACCGACCCCACCCTCAGTCTCACATTATGTACAATCTGAATCGGAGCTTTCTGTGCAAGTGGCACTGAGTCGATGGCGAAGATTGGAATGGGCTTAGCTAAATTACAACAAGGAAGACCATGAGTTCTCACAAACTCAGCATCAACCATGCTGACTCCAGCTCCACTGTCAACAAACACAGAAAATGTTCTTGGTTTTGCTCTCTAGCACCATCTCTGCTGTCAGGACAAACCCTGGAACTGCAGGGTGACGATAAATGCACCCCTTGCTTATCCAACTACAGACTATCAAGGGTTAAACAAGTTTACTTTTGCTTAGGCATCAAAGGATGGGCCCAAATAAAATGTTCCCTTTTTCCAGAAAAAAAAGCACGTCTTTTTTATTGAGAATCTCCAGGGAAATGTACCCGCTAACTGCATGGCTTCCTCCACCTCCCCAAGTACTGGTTCACTGCCAGACTGCTCTCCTGGCAAAGGTGCATAACCCCGACAAGAAGGCCCCAGAAAAGGTGGTCTTACCCACCTATCCTGAAGGCATCTATCAACACGTATGGCCAATGACATGGCAGCCTCCAAGGACTCAGGAGTTTCATATACTGCCAAAGCATATTTCAACTTTTCAGTAAGGCCCTGACAAAATTGGCTTCTAAGAGTCAGGTCATTCCATTTTGAATCAGTTGCTCATCTGTGGAATTCGGAGCTGTACATCTGCACTGACTGATACCCCTAATGAAGGCGACGCAACCTGGACTCAGGCAAGAAGATTCGATCAGGGTCATCATAAATGAGGGCTAAGGCCCCCAAAAAAACCTCCACAGACCGAAGACAAACCGAACCCTGTGGCAAAGAGAATGCCCAGGATTGAGGATCTCCTTGCAGCAGTGAGATCACAATTCCCACTCCTTGCTCCTCATTTCCAGAGGAGTAAGGACAAAGTTTAACATACAGTTTGCAAGCTACATTTAACACAAAAAAACTTGTCCTTACCTCCTGAAACCCTGTCTGGGAGGGCAACCTTGGGTTCAAGCTGGACCAGCCTACCTGCAGAGACCCCAACATTAGCAACCTGCAGAAGCTGTTGCTGCTGCTGATCATCATGGCAGAGTTCAGTCACCTCCAGAAACAGACAGTGCAGCTGCTCTGCCAGCTCTGCAATCGGATCTGTCAGGGAAATATTGAGGAATACTGAAAATATTCTTCCTCCCCCTGTCATAGATATTGACCATTTCTCCCAAGCCTCTCTTCACCCCCTCCTGTATTCCCCTTTTGGTCAGTACAAAAGCTGTTTCCATGTAAATCTCAGCACAAAAACCCACTTAACACAGTCATGAGTAAGGCCTTAAACAAATTCTGGCAGCCAACAGGTGCCACCAAACTACTTAAAATGCGAGCATCCTTTTCTCTGGCAGACACAGGGGGTGATTAGACACAGAGAGGTGGACGAAGCTCGTTAAGTTGAAAGGCAAAGCAGGTCGTCCCGTGCAGGTGACAGGGTCATGCCAGATGGTGACATGGTCAGTGGTAGCTGCCCCATGACTAGTACGGCTTCAGAGGTGGTGAGAAAGGATGGGGAGAAACACGGGGATCATAAGGAAGGTGGTCCCGTGCCACCGACAAGTGCCATGATGGACTGTGACAGGGCCGGTCTTAGCTCCCCTATTGGGAGCACAGCTCCTAAGGTAACGATGACAGGTAAAAAGGTAGGCCCCATAACGCGGCAAGGTAACAGGAACGTGTGTCTCCCTGTCTGTCAGGAGTATGGGAGGAAGGTACCTATAGCCTGTCAGAGGTGTGGGGAAAATGTATCCCGAACCGGTCAGGGTGACCGGAAAACTGGATTCCCAGTCGATCAGGGTGGTGTGCAAGTTGGGTCCACGGCTTGTCGGATCAGCAGGAAGGGTGGGCCAGGAGGTGGGCTTAAGGGGTGACCTGTAAATCAGCCCCTACGCCACCTCAAAGAGGGGGAGATGTCAGGGAAATATTGAGGAATATTGAAAATATTATTACTCCCCCTGTCATAGATATTGACCATTTCTCCCAAGCCTCTCTTCACCCCCTCCCGTATTCCCCTGTTGGTCAGTACAAAAGTTGTCCCCATGTAAATCTTAGCACAAAAACCCACTTAACACAGTCATGAGTAAGGCCTTAAACAAACACTGGCAGCCAACAGGTGCCACCAAACTACTTAAAATGCGAGCATCCTTCTCCCTGGCAGACACAGGGGGTGGTTAGACACAGAGAGATGGACAAAAGTTGTTAAGTTCAAAGGCACTCACAAACCATTCCCAGCCACCAGCCCCAGTCTGATCAGAGCCGATATGAAATATGGAATAACTGAAGTTCCATAACTTCAGTTTTTCTTATCCGTAGGCCCCTTCTGGGGGGCTGTAGCTCAAAAGTAACAAAACAGCAAATTGCAACTATGCGATATGTGGTCTCTAAATGAAGGTAAAATCGTAATAGAAAATATGGTACCATTTTGGGTTTCTGTGATCAACCAGCGATAAGTTATCCCAAAAAACAGATTTTTAATACAAACATCAAGGGTGGAGCCGAGCCCACATGATGTCATCACAGGGGGTCTCTCCCTTCAGCATAACATAGTTTGCTGAGGCTGGAGCCATGTTCTTTGTCCGGGAGTAAATGTCTATAATAGCGGAGGACCCTGTTCGATAACAGTTTAAGCGGAGCGTCTACCCTCTACCCATATAGAATAGTCACAGCGATCTTTATAGTGTAAGTTTCTTCTTTAATCCTTATTATTTTGTGTAACTGCTTATGTATTTTAATGTTTCCTTTGTAACATCCTTGTATATATTTTTCCTAAACACTGCCTCCCTTTTTGATTAAATACAAAATGTAATAGTTGTTTCTTTTGTCCTGTAATCGTTCCCTCCCCCAAAGCTATACGCTACCAGAACGCAGGCGTCCGCCCAGGCCTGTATTATATTTCAAATCTGGACGCTGGTGGCAGAGAATATTCATAATTGGGCTATCGTGAAGCAGACAGTGACCGTAAACATGCATTTCATGCGTTGGAATCCAGAGGTGTAACGCCCATATGCTCATTGGTCGCTTGCTGATACCTAAGGAGTGAGTAGTCTGGATCGTGTGCTCGCGATTCCAGATGGCACGGTGAGATATTGCGTGATCTCCCCGGTCCCGTCCCATAACCAAGAAAGAGGAAAAAAACACGCCCGGAAAAAAAAACACACACACAAATACGTAAAACTAACCACGTGTCAGGGTTTTTTTTTCTCCTAAATATGCATGGCCGGTAATAGTCTCATGCACAGTGTGGGAAAGACTAAGTGCAACACAAAGGGATGAGGGGAAGGAAACCCAGAAACTAGGGAAATGTGGAGACCCCTAGGCAGTTCTAATAACACCCTGCCTCCCCTACTGTCCCTATATTGGTTCCACACAAATCGCCGATACCTAAGCCCTGTATATCCCTAGTACTAGGCCCTGGATAGGGAAGGGGGTGTGAGCACTGGTCATTTTTCACTATAAACTAAAGACTACAAGGGAGACAAACAAAAGGGGATAACTTAGCTTAAGCAGACATCAGAGGAGAAATGCCAACAGTCTTCCAAGGGCACCAGAGAAGGAGCTGCTAGTACTCCAGCCAGAGCCAAAGAACATAGAAATATCACCAGCGAGTCCCAGAAGAAGACTGAGATGTTTTAAACACCAAGACCAGGGTGTGTCAATTAGAGCAGAAGGGAGGTAGCAGCTGGGTCCTAAAAGCGGACGCATTAAGAAGGCATCTGCAATGCCAAACGAAGTGACCTTCTGCAGCCAGATACAGAGCGACTGTCTGTTACATCTGACACCTCCGTGACAATATTATTCTGTATATGCACTGTATGACTTGGAGTGATAATGTTATGTAAAATCCCTTAGGCTGCATTCTCACATTTGTGTGAAAGGTCCGTGAGTTGCCAGATTTTTTTATAGGACGGCACATAGACTCATAGAGTTTTCTGGGTCCATTCACACATCCCTTAAAATCACGGATCTGAGAATGAGATCCGTGAGGGTCAGAGAATGTCCTGTTCTGATCGGATTTTGAGGACCAGAATAGGACATGCTCAATGCGTCTGTAAAAGCGGGAAGCACACGGGCACTACACACGGATACAGGAATGTAGCCTTATTATGTATAGCACAGTCCCTTAATATGTAGTGTACTCACTTATTATGTAAAGTGCCATCCTTAGTTACATAGTCTCCTTTCTTATTATGTATAACAACTTCCCTTATTATGTACCATCCTCTCTAGTTATATATGACTAGCTATTGAGCCCGTTCTATGGCCGGGTGGCGAGCATTTTTATTGGTATGTGGTCTCCCATCCTGGTATTTGAGCTGCCCCATCTTGGTATTTGTGCTGCCCCCATCCTCGTATTTGTGCTGCCCCATCCTGGTATTTGTGCTGCCCCCATCCTGGTATTTGTGCTGCCCCCATCCTGGTATTTGTGCTCCCCCATCCTGTTCCCCCATCCTGTTATGTGCTGCCCTCATCCCTATCCTGGTATGCATGGCATGCCTCATCCCTATCCTGGTATGCATGGCACCCCTCACCCCCAATCCTGGTACGCATGGCACCTCTCACCCTCAATCCTAGTATGCATGGCACCCCTCACCTCCAATCCTGGTATGCATGGCACCCCTCACCACCAATCCTGTATGCATAGCACCACTCACCTCCAATCCTGGTATGCATGGCACCCCTCATCTCCAATCCTGGTATGCATGGCACCCCTCACCTCCAATCCTGGTATGCATGGCACCCCTCATCCCTATCCTAGAATGCATGGCACCCCTCACCCCCAATCCTGGTATGCATGGCACCCCTCATCCCCAATCCTGGTATGCATGGCACCCCTCATCCCCAATCCTGGTATGCATGGCATCCCTCATCCCCAATCCTGGTATGCATGGCACCCCTCATCCCCAATACTGGCATGCATGGCACCCCTCATCCCAATCCTGGTATGCATGGCGCCTCTCATCCTGGTATGCATGGCTCCCTCATCCCTATCCTGGTATGCATGGCACCCCATCCCTCATCCTGGTATGCATGGTACCCCTCATCCCTATCCTGGTATGCATGGCCCCTCATCCAAATCCTGGTATGCATGGCCCCCCGAGATCCCTATCCTGGTATGCATAGTACCCCTCATCCCTATCCTGGTATGCATGGCACCCCTCATCCCTATCCTGGTGTGCATGGCATGCCTCATCCCTATCCTGGCATGCATGGCACCCCTCACCCCCAATCCTGGTATGCATGGCACCCCTCACCCCCAATCCTGTATGCATGGCACCCCTCATCCCCAATCCAGGTATGTATGGCACCCCTCATCCCAATCCTGGCATACATGGCGCCCCTCATCCTGGTATGCATGATACCCCATCCCTCATCCCTATCCTGGTATGTTTGGTACCCCTCATCCTGGTATGCATGGTACCCCTCATCCCTATCCTGGTATGCATGGCCCCTCATCCGAATCCTGGTATGCATGGCCCCCCCAGATTCCTATCCTGGTATGCATGGTACCCCTCATCCCCCAATCCTGGTATGCATGGTACCCCTCATCCTCCAATCCTGGTATGCATGGTACCCCTCATCCCCCAATCCTGGTATGCATGGTACCCTTCAATCCTGGTGTGCATAGCACCCCTCATCCCCCAATCCTGGTATGCATGGCACCCCTCATCCCCAATCCTTGTATGCATGGCACCCATCATCCCCAATCCTGGTATGCATGGCACCCCCATCCCCAATCCTAGTATGCATGGCACCCCTCATTTCAAATCTGGTATACATGGCACCCCTCATCCCCAATTCTGGTATGCATGGCACCCCTCATCCCAATCCTGGTATGCGTGGCACCCCATGTCTCATCCTGGTATACATGGCACCCCTCATCCCAATCCTGATATGTATGGCACCCCTCATCCCCCAATCCTGGTATGCATGGCACCCCCCATCCCCCAATCCTGGTATGTATGGTAGCCAAACCCTTATCCTGGTATGCATGGCTTTCTCATCCCCAATCCTGGTATGCTTGGTACCCCTCATCACCCAATCCTGGTATGCTTGGTACCCCTCATCCCCCAATCCTGGTATGCATGGTACCCCTCCTCCCCCAATCCTGGTATGCATGGTACTCCTCATCGCCCAATCCTGGTATGTGTGGTCCCCCCACCCCCAATCCTGGTATGCGTGGTCCCCTCACCCCCAATCTGGTATGCATGGTTCCCTCATCCCCCAATCTGGTATGCATGGTCCCCTCATCCCCCAATCCTGGTATGCATGGTATCCTCATCCCCAATCCTGGTATGCATGGTCCCCTCATCCCCCAATCCTGGTATGCATGGCACCCCCATCCCCCAATCCTGGTATGTATGGTAGCCAAACCCTCATCCTGGTATGTGTGAACCCCTCATCCCCCAATCCTGGTATGTGTGGCCCCCTCGCCTCCCAATCCTGGTATGCATGGTCCCCTCACCCCCAATCCTGGTATGTATGGTACCCCTCATCCCCCAATCCTGTTATGTGTGGTCCCCTCATCCCCCAATCCTGGTATGCATGGTCCCCTCATCCCCAAATCCTGGTATGCATGGTCCCCTCATCCCCAATCCTGGTATTCATGGTCTCCTCATCCCCAAATCCTGGTATGCATGGCACCCCTCACCCCCCAATCCTGGTATGTGTGGTCCCCCCACCCCCAATCCTGGTATGCGTGGTCCCCTCACCCCCAATCTGGTATGCATGGTCCCCTCATCCCCCAATCTGGTATGCATGGTCCCCTCATCCCCCAATCCCGGTATGCATGGTCCCCTCATCCCCAATCCTGGTATGCATGGTCCCCTCATCCCCAATCCTGGTATGCATGGCACCCCCCATCCCCCAATCCTGGTATGTATGGTAGCCAAACCCTCATCCTGGTATGTGTGACCCCCTCATCCCCCAATCCTGGTATGTGTGGCCCCCTCGCGTCCCAATCCTGGTATGCATGGTCCCCTCACCCCCAATCCTGGTATGTATGGTACCCTTCATCCCCCAATCCTGTTATGTGTGGTCCCCTCATCCCCCAATCCTGGTATGCATGGTCCCCTCATCCCCAAATCCTGGTATGCATGGTCCCCTCATCCCCAATCCTGGTATTCATGGTCTCCTCATCCCCAAATCCTGGTATGCATGGCACCCCTCACCCCCCAATCCTGGTATGTGTGGTCCCCCCACCCCCAATCCTGGTATGCGTGGTCCCCTCACCCCCAATCTGGTATGCATGGTCCCCTCATCCCCCAATCTGGTATGCATGGTCCCCTCATCCCCCAATCCCGGTATGCATGGTCCCCTCATCCCCAATCCTGGTATGCATGGTCCCTTCATCCCCAATACTGGTATGCATGGCACCCCCCATCCCCCAATCCTGGTATGTATGGTAGCCAAACCCTCATCCTGGTATGTGTGACCCCCTCATCCCCCAATCCTGGTATGTGTGGCCCCCTCGCGTCCCAATCCTGGTATGCATGGTCCCCTCACCCCCAATCCTGGTATGTATGGTACCCCTCATCCCCCAATCCTGTTATGTGTGGTCCCCTCATCCCCCAATCCTGGTATGCATGGTCCCCTCATCCCCAAATCCTGGTATGCATGGTCCCCTCATCCCCAATCCTGGTATGCATGGTCCCCTCATCCCCAAATCCTGGTATGCATGGCACCCCTCACCCCCTAATCCTGGTATGCATGGTACCCCTCAATCCTTGTATGTATGGTACCCCTCATCCCCCAATCCTGGTATGTGTGGACCCCCTCATCCCCCAATCCTGGTATGTGTGGCCCCCTCATCCCCCAATCCTGGTATGTGTGGCCCCCTCATCCCCCAATCCTGTTATGTGTGGCCCCCTCATCCCTCAATCCTGGTATGCATGGTACCCCTCATCCCTTTCACACTGCACACATACAAAAAAAATAAACACTTAAACTCACCTTTCTTCCCTGTGCTCCAGCGCTGCTGTGTCCTGTTCTGCCGGAGGCTGGGGGAGGAGTGTGGCGCCGGAGTACGAGCGTGCCCATACGCTCCTCCCGGTCAGGTAAGTATGTAAGTATGGTGCCGGAGATCGCGGTATGTGTTCAGTGTCTACGCATACCGCGATCTCTAGTGCTTACATAGCATATTCTTGTTTTTTTTTTCAGTCACAGTGCCCTCTTTTATTACATAGTCGTCTCTTGTTAGATATAAAATGACTGCTGATGAGGTAGCATCTGACCAGAAGACCAGTCCATCATCTCCTCCATCAGAATAGAAACTTTCCCATGCTCCATCAGCCGTCAATATATACTGCATTATATATCTAACAAGAGAGGACGTCGTGTAATAAAAAAAACAGGGCACTATATTATCTGATATGTAAGGGGCGGTGCAGTACATAACAAGAGAGGGCACTGTGTAATAAGGGATGGTAATATATATAACAAAGGAGACTATGTAAGATATATTTGTATATATGGATATATATATATATTTAATCTGTAGTTTTTTTGTAATAAAAGGAGGGGGGCCCAGACACATTTCTTGCACAGGGGCCCCAAGCTGTCAGTGTCAGCCCCTGGTGAGTATATATAGGAGAGTGGAATGGCTAACACTTAACAGCTGAGATCATCCAACCAGGGAAGCTTCAGATACTGAAGCTGAACAGTTTAACCCCTGCACTGCTAACAGAAATCTGTACCGCTTAATATGAAGAAGTGCTTCTGGTCAGTGCAGGAGTGCATGAAATCAGTCGCTGCGGCCTTCTGGGCCCTCTCTGTCATGGTAAATCTGTGACATTAAAGCAGTCTAATTGTCATTTTGAGGTAACAGATTCCCTTTCAATAAGCTTAAAAATAATTTCACCCAACGAATGAATTCTTTGCTCTTGCATCAAGTGATTCACAGCTTGCTTAGATAGATCGATAATCAGTTTACGATAATTGGCTGCAGTGTTAATGCTCCTTAAAAGGGGTTGTTTCACATTGGAAAATTACCCCTATCATCAGGTGGTTGGGTGGGGTTAGCTTTCTGACCTCTGCGGTCATGACTTTGTTGTCGGGTATCCCAGGACCAGGGGCTCCTTCCCTGCCCCTAATGCTAGGGGCGCCCTCGCTAGCCCTGTTCCCTAGATTACTTCTGATAGTGAAGACACCAGGGCCATGTACCTTGTCTGAGCTCCTGAATCCAGCCTCAGTGAGGGAAGAGGGAAGTAGTAGTGTATGGCAATACACCAACTAGACTAATAAGGTAATATAAACAGGGATAAAGGAAAATGCCAAACATACAAATATGCTCACACAAACAACAGAGGTAAACACCGGGGAGTGGAGGATGGGGGAAAACCAAAGTAGGAGAAGGAGAGGATTAACATACAACCAAAACCACGCAACAGTCTTAGATAAATTCATCAAACACCTTCTCAAACAAAAACAAACCAACAAACTCCTGAATTATGCAGCAATGAAACTACCTCTGGCAATGAGCGCTTGCCAGAGCCCAGAATATATAGGAGAGGGGAGTGGCTAACAGTGAACAGTTGAGAGCCAAGGCAGCGAAGCTTCCAACAGCTCTCAGCTCTCAGGTTAACCCCTGCACTGCCAAAATAAACCTTCACCGTTTAATATGAAGGTGAAATGCTTCTAACCAGTGCAGGAGTAGGAGGAATCAGGCGCTTCTGTCTTCTGGCTCCTCTCTGTTGCGGTAAACCCATGACATCTGCTACATGCTACAACTAAAACCTCTGATTGTGTCACAACTACTGTACCAAGTAAACTAATTTATATATCGTTGTAATCAGGGTCTCTTTTCCTACATTATGCTGCTCTCAAAGGAGGTAGCGAAAACCTGCTGACAGATTCACTCTAAGTGATCTTGCCCCCTACTGATAAGATTTATCTCAAAAAATGTCCTATTGTAAAGTCAAAACAGTACTTCTACAATACAATATATTTCGACTTATCAGGTGGCATAGTTACAATCTGATAATAATTAGAAGTAACACTAGAGTGAGAAATAAAATAAGAATTTTATTTAACGTAAATTAAAATGATCATTAAAACAGGATTTAGGTGCTAATACTGGAAGACTTATATGAGCCTACAGAACTATATACAGTTATATGAAAAAGTTTGGGTACCCCTATTAATCTTAAGCTTATTGTTTTATAAAAATTGGTGTTTTTGCAACAGCTATTTCAGTTTGATATATGTAATAACTGTTGGACACAGTAATGTTTCTGCCTTGAAATGAGGTTTATTGTACTAACAGAAAATGTGCAATCTGCATTCAAACAAAATTTGACAGGTGCATAAGTATGGGCACCTCACCAGAAAAGTGACATTAATATTTAGTGGATCCTCCTTTTGCAAAAATAACAGCCTCTAGTCGCTTCCTGTAGCTTTTAATGATTTCCTGGATCCTGGATGAAGGTATTTTTGACCATTCCTCTTTACAAAACAATTCCAGTTCAGTTAAGTTTGATGGTCGCCGAGCATGGACAGCCCTCTTCAAATGATCCCACAGATGTTCAATGATATTCAGGTTTGGGGACTGGGATGGCCATTCCAGAACATTGTAATTGTTCCTCTGCATGAATGCCTGAGTAGATTTGGAGCGGTGAGGTGCCCATACTTATGCACCTGTCAAATTTTGTTTGAATGCAGATTGCACATTTTCTGTTAGTACAATAAACCTCATTTCAAGGCAGAAACATTACTGTGTCCAACAGTTATTACATATATCAAACTGAAATTGCTGTTGCAAAAACACCAATTTTTATAAAACATTAAGCTTAAGATTAACAGGTGTGCCCAAACTTTTTCATATAACTGTATATGAAAACGCTGCCACACTCTGCATACCCCAGCCACATATACTCACCTGATAATTCTTGGTACTAATGAGGAGTTCCAATTGTATGGGCACTCTAAATGGCATTTGTAGCATCGGAGTCTCTGCCTCCTGCCGGGCAGAGATGCCGTTCCCCTCACCGCCGCGGTCCTGGTCCAGCGTCTTCCTGCTCCCCTGCTGCTGCTGTGGTGCGCACTGCGTGCAGCTTCCCGGGTACTGTGCTTAGGGCGCGCATGCTCTCCCTCCCTCTTAAAGGGGCCGTGCGCGCCGTCCTAAAGAATCCCCGGCCAATGGCCGGAGGACTTCTCCTATATAAGGCACCTCCTCCAAAATGGAGGTGCCAGTGCAAGGTTGTTGTTTTGTGTGCTAACACTTTCCTCAGCTCTCAGGTCCCGCTGCCTGTCAGTCCTGCCCGCCAGTCTAACAGTCCAGCCCGTCAGTCTGTCTAACAGTCCAGCCCGCCAGCCTGTCTAACAGTCCAGCCTGCCAGTCTGTCTTACAGTCCAGCCCGCCAGTCTGTCTATCAGCCGTGCCCGTCAGTCTGTCTACCTGCTGTGCCCACCAGCCTGTCTAGCTGGAGCACCTGCCAGTTACCTGCCGTGCCCTCCAGCCTGCCTACCTGGAGCACTTCTCAGTGACATGCCGTGCCCGCCAGTCTGCCTAACTGGAGCACCTGTCAGTGACCTGCCGTGCCCGCCAGCCTGTCTATCTGGGCACCTGCCAGTTACATGCTGTGCCCGCCAGCTTGCCTACCCGGAGCACCTGTCTGGCTATCTGCTGTACCTGCCTGCTTATCTGCCCGACCACCCGCCAGCCTTCCTGCCGTGCTCATCCACTGTACCGGTCAGCTCCAGTCATCTGACCCGTGGGAGTCAACTGCTCTCACACAAGGTAGGTCCCAGAGTTGCACCTGGTTTACCTGCCCGGTCCCTCCCTGGTTCATGGAGTCGACTAAGCAGCCGTGTGACCTGGGTCGGTCCGAGTAGGCACTTAGTTACGCCCCTCTGGTCCCTCCTTGCACTGAAGCACAGAGGTTCCACCACCCGGACCCGTAACAGCACTTCTGCACTTCTGAGCGCCAACATATTGTTACTCTAATGGTTTGATACTTGCTCCACCACCAGGCGTTCTATGCACAGGTTGCACAATGTATGGATGCATTTTCTCCCCTTTTACCTGTATCATAATTTTCCAAATAAAGGTTTTTGTATGTTTTGAAACACAATTGGACTGTTTGATCGTTTTTTGTTTGTTCTATTCCACTGCTTGCACATGACGATCAGTCCTATGTAGGTCCTAATATCTATTTACATACTGTATATTGAATATGCTGTTAATTCTTTCTTGTCATTGTGACAAGATGAGTCGTGACTGGAAGATGTTGACAAGAAGGTCTGACCAGATGGAGAAGAAACCGTAGAAAACGACTCTAATCAGACGAGACGAGAGCTGTAAGTTCCTGGATGTAAATATTATTCTGTATCTGCGCTGTGTGACTTGGAGTGATAATGTTATCTGTAAAATCCCTTACGCCACATTCTCACATTTGGGTGATATGCCTGTGTGCTGCCAGATTTTTTTACCGGACGGCTCACGGACTCGTAGTTTTATAGGTTCATTCACACATCTGTGAAAATCACAGATTTGAGAATGAGATCTGTGAGGGTCAGAGAATGTCCTGTTCTGATTTTGAGGATCAGAATAAGACATGCTCAATGCGTCTGTAAAAGCAGGCAGCACACTGACAGGGCACACTGATACAGGAATGTACCCTTATTATGTATAGCACAGTCCCTTAGTATATACTGTATATACTCACTTATTATGTATAGCGCCATCCTTACTTACTTAATTTCCTCTTTTATTATGTATAACTCTGTCCCTTATTATGTGCAATGCTCTCTAGTTATATATGGTGCTGTCTCTTATTACATAGCTTCCTCTGCTATTATGTACAGTGCTGTCCCTTACATAGTGTATTCTTGTTATTTTTGTTATTCACAGCGCCCTCTTTTATTACATAGTCCTCTATTGTTAGTTATAAAATGACTGCTAATGGAGCAGAATCTGACTAGAAAACCGATCCATCAGCCTCCTCCATTAGAAAATAAGCTTTCCCATGCTCCATCAACAGTCATTGCATTATATATCTAACAAGAGAGGATGCTATGTAATAAAAAACAGGGCTCTATATAATCTGATATGTAAGAGACGGTGCTGTACATAACAAGATAAGGTACTGTGTAATAAGGAATAATAATATATATAATAAATTAGACTATGTAACATATACACAGTATATATGTGTGTGGATATATATATATTTCTTGCACATAGGCCCAAGCTGTCAGTGTTCATCCCTGCTGGTACATATGTCCCTCATCCTGGTATATATGCCCTCCATCATGGTACATATGTCCCTCATCTTGGTATATACAGAGGGGAAAATAAGTATTTAATACACTGCCAATTTTTGCAATTTTTGCCATCTACAAGGAATAGAGAGGTTAGTAATTTTAAGTACACTTCAACTGTGAGAGACAGAGTCTAAAAATAAAAAACAGAAAATCACATTGCATGATTTTTAAATAATTAAATTGCATTTTATTGCATGAAATAAGTATTTGATCACCTCCCAACCAGCAAGAAAAACAAAAAAACAAACAACAAAATTGTCGACCTGCTGGGATGGGCTACAGGACATTAAAAAATGGAAGAAACACAAGATGACTGTCAATCTTCCTCGGTCTGGGACTCCATGCAAGTTCTTGCCTCATGGGGTAAGGATGATTCTGAGAAAGGTCAGGAATTAGCACAGAACTACATGGGAGGACCTGTTCAATGACCTGAAGAGAGCTGGGACCACAATCTCAAACATTACTGTTAGTAGCACACTGCACCATCATGGATTAAAATTCTGCAGGGCACGCCAGCACATGTCCAGGCTAGCTTTAAGTTCGCCAATGACCATCTAGATGATACAGAGGAAGCATGGAAGAAGGTCATGTGGTCAGATGAGACCAAAATAGAACTTTTTGGCATCAACTCCACTCGGCGTGTTTGGAGAAAGAAGAAGGATGAATACAACCGCAGAATCACCGTCCCAACTGTAAAGCATGGTGTGGGAAATATTATAATTTCGGGGTGATTTCCTGCAAAGGGGAGAGGACAACTGCACCATATTGATAGGGAGGATGGATGGGGTCATGTATAGCAATATTTTGGCCAACAACCTGCTTGCCTCAGTAAAAGCATTGAAGATGGGTCATGGCTGGGTCTTCCAGCATGACAATGAGCCGAAACACACAACTAGGGCAACTAAGGAGTGGCTCTGGTCTGATTTCTAGGTCCTGGAGTGGCTTTGCCCGTCCCCAGACCTAAACCCAATAGAAAATCTTTAGAGGAAACTGAAACTCAATGTTGCCCAGCAACATCTCGAAACCGGAAAGATCTGGAGAAGATCTGTATGGAGGAGTGGGCTAAAATCCTTGCTGCACTCTGTGCAAACTTGGTCAAGAACTACAGGAAACCTCTGACCTCTGTAATTGAAAACAACGGTTTCTGTACCAAATATTAACTTCTGTTTTGTTATTGTACCAAATACTTATTTCATGCAATAAAACGCAAATTAATTATGTAAAAAATCATACAATGTGATTTTCTGGATTTTTTTAAGATTCTGTCTCTTACAGGTGAAGGGAACCTACGATAAAAATTACAGACCAGTTCATTCTTTGTAGGTGGGAAAACTTGCAAAATTGTCAGAGTATCAAATACTTATTTTCCCCACTGTATTTCCATCATGCTGGCCTCATCCTATTATATATATTGCCCATTCTGGTATATATCCCTTATCCTGTGCCCCATCCTGGTATATATATATCCACCATCTTAATATATGAGCCTTGTTCTGTTGCTGTTCTTTAATATATACTGTACTGAAATTGATGCCACTTCGGTGGTGTCTGAAACTAATTATTGGGTCTCCATCTGCTGGGTTGACTGTAGTGGAAGAGGTGTCGGTCCTAATTATACTATTTGAACTGTAGTGAAATTGATGCCACTTCGGTGGTGTCTGAAACTAATTATTGGGTCTCCATCTGCTGGGTTGACTGTAGTGGAACAGGTGTCGGTCCTAATTATACTATTTGAACTGTAGTGAAATTGATGCCACTTTGGTGGTGTCTGCCACTAATTTTTGGAAATGTGGAGACTCCTGATTGGGTCTCTATCTCCTGGGTTGGCTGTGGTGAAAGAGATGTCGGTCCAAATTATACTATTTTTACTATAGTGAAATTGATGCCATTTCGGTGGTGTCTACCACTATTGTTTGAAAATGCGGAGACTCCTGATTGGGTCTCCATCTGCTAGGTTGGCTGTAGTGGAAGACGTGTCTGTCCCAATTATACAAGTTTTACTCTACTGAAATTGATGCCACTTCGGTGGAGTCAGACCCTAATTTAGAGAAATGTGAACATTCCTGGTTGGGTCTCCATCTGTTGGGTTGGCTGTAGTGGAAGAGGTGTCAGTCCTAATTATACTATTTGTACTCTAGTGAAATTGATGCCACTTTGGTGATGTCTGACACTAATTTTTGGAAATGTGGAGTCTCCTGATTGGGTCTCCATCTGCTGGGTTGGCTGTAGTGGAAGACGTGTGGGTCCCCATTATGCTAGTTCTACTCTACTGAAATTGATACCACTTCGGTGGTGTCAGGCCCTAATTTAGGGAATGTAAACACTCCTGGTTGGGTCTCCATCTGCTAGGTTGGCTGTAGTGGAAGAGGTGTCAGTCCTAATTATACTATTTCTACTGTAGTGAAATTGATGCCATTTCAGTGGTGTCTGCCACTAATTTTTGGAAATGTGGAGACTCCTCATTGGGTCTCCATCTGCTGGGTTGGCTGTAGTGGAAGAGGTGTCGGTCCTAATTATACTATTTTTACTGTAGTAAAAGTTACGCCACTTCGGTGGTGTCTGACACTAATTTTTGAAAATGTGGAGACTCCTGGTTGGGTCTCCATCTGCTGAGTTGGCTGCAGTGGAAGAGGTGTCAGTCCTAATTATACTATTTCTACTGTAGTAAAATTGATGCTACTTCGGTGGTTTCTGCCACTAATTTTTGGAAATGTGAACACTCCTGATTGGGTCTCCGTCTGCTGGGTTTGCTGTAGTGGAAGAGTTGTCAGTACTCACTATAATATTTCTACTGAAATGAAATTGATGCCACTTCGGTGGTGTCAGGCCCTAATTTAGGGAAATGTGAACACACCTGGTTGGGTCTCCATCTGCTGGTTTGGCTGTAGTGGAAGAGGTGACAGCCCTAATTATGCTATTTGTAATGTAGTGAAATTGATGCGACTCCGGTGGTGTCTGCCACTAATTTTTGGAAATGTGGAAACTACTGATTGTGTTTCCCTCTGCTGGGTTGGCTGTAGTGGAAGACATGTGGGTCCCCATTATACTAGTTCTACTCTACTGAAATTGATGCCACTTCAGTAATGTCAGGCCCTAATTTAGGGAAATGTGAACACTCATGATTGGGTCTCCATCTGCTGGGTTGGCTGTAGTGGAAGAGGTGTCGGTTCCCATTATACTAGTTCTACTCTACTGAAATTGATGTCACTTCGGTGGTGTTAGGCCCGAACACTCTTGGTTGGGTCTGCATCAGCTGGGTTGGCTGTAGTTGAAGAGGTTTAAGTTCTTATTATACTATTTGGACTGAAGTGGAATTGATGCCACTTTGGTGGTGTCTGCTACTACTTTTTGGAAATGTAGAGATGCCTGATTGAGTCTCTATCTCCTTGGTTGGCTGCACTTGAAGACGTGTGGGTTCACATTATACTATTTCTACTGTCGTGAAATTAATGCCTCTTTGGTGGTATCTGTCACTAATTTTTGGAAATGTGGAGTCTCCTGATTGGATCTCCATCTGCTGGGTTGGCTGTAGTGGAAGCGGTGTCGGTCCTTATTACTCCATTTCTACTGTAGTCAAATACGACTTTGGAGGTTTGCCTCTAAAAATGTTGAGACTCTTAGTTGGGTCTCCATCTGCTGTGTTGGCTGTAGTGGAAGGGGTGTCGATCCTCATTATACTATTTATACTGTACTGAAATTGATGCCATTTCGATGGTGTCAGGCCCTAATTTAGGGAATGTGAACACTCCTGGTTGGGTCTCCATCTGCTGAGTTGGCTGTAGGGGAAGAGGTGTCAGTCCTAATTATACTACTTCTACTGTAGTGAAATTGATAACATTTTGGTGGGGTTCGCCACTAATTTTTGGAAATGTGGAAACTCTTGATTGGGTCTCCCACTCCTGGGTTGGCTGTAGTGGAAGAGGTGTCAGTCCTAATTATACTATTTATAACGTAGTGAAATTGGTGTCACTTCGGTGGTGTCTGCAACAAATTTTTTGAAATGTGGAGACTCCTGATCGGGTCTCCATCTGTTGGGTTAGCAGTAGTGGAAGAGGCATCAGTCCTAAATATACTATTTGTACTGTAATGAAATTGATGCCATTTTGGTGGTGTCAGGCCCTAATTTAGAGAAATGTGAACACTCCTGGTTGGGTGTACATCAGCTGGGCTTGCTGTAGTGGAAGAGGTTTCAGTTCTTATTATACCATTTGTACTGTAATGAAATTGATGCCACTTCGGTGGTGTCGGGCCCTAATTTAGAGAAATGTGGAGACTCCTAATTGGGTCTCCAACTGCTGGGTTGGCTGTAGTGGAAGATGTGTTAGTGTTAATTATTCCGTCTCTACTGTAGTGAAATTGATACCACTTTGGTGGTGTCTGGCACTAGTTTTTGGAAATGTCAAGATGCCTGATTGGTCTCTATCTGCTGAGCTGTCTGTAGTGGAAGACGTGTGGATTTCCATTATACAATTTCAACTGTAGTGAAACTGATGCTACTTTTGTGGTGTCTTCCACAAATTTTTGAAAATGCGGAGACTCCTGATTGTGTCTCCATGTGCTGGGTTGACTATAGTGGAAGAGTTGTCAGTCCTAATTATACTATTTGTAATGTAATGAAATTGATGCCATTTCGGTGGTGTCAGGCCCTAATTTAGAGAAATGTGAACACTCCTGGTTGGGTCTCCATCTGCTGGGTTGGCTGTAGTGGAAGAGGTGTCGGTCCTAATTATACTATTTCTACTGCAGTGAAATTGATGCCACTTCAGAGTTGTCTGCCATTTATTTTTGGAAATGTGGAAACTCCTGATTGGGTCTCCATCTGCTGGATAGGCTCTAGTGGAAGAAGTGTCGGCTCCTATTAGACTAGTTCTACTCTACTGAAATTGATGCCACTTCGGTGGTGTCTGCCACTAGTTTTTGTAAATGTGGAGACTCCTGACTGGGTCTCTATCTGCTGGGATGGCTGTAGTGGAAGAGATGTCGGTCCTAATTATACTATTTGTAATGTAGTAAAATTGATGCCATTTTTGTGGTGTCTGCCACTAACTTTTGGAAATGTGGAAACTCCTGATTGGGTCTCCATCTGCTGGGTTGACTGTAGTGAAAGAGGTGTCGGTCCCAATTATACTAGTTCTACTCTAGTGAAATTGATGCCAATTCAGTGGTGTTAGGCCCGAACACTCCTGGTTGGGTGTGCATCAGCTGGGTTGGCTGTAGTGGAAGAGGTTTAAGTTCTTATTATACTATTTGTACTTTAGTGAAATTGATGCCTCTTCGGTGGTGTCAGGCCCTAATTTAGACAAATGTGTACACTCCTGGTTGGGTCTCCATCTGCTGGGTTGGCAGTAGGAGAAGAGGTGTCGGTCCTAATTATTCCATTTCTACTGTAGTGAAATTGATACCACTTTGGTGGTGTCTGGCACTAATTTTTAGAAATGTGGAGACTCCTAATTGGGTCTCCATATGCTGGGTTGGCTGTAGTGGAAGAGGTGTGGGTCCTCATTATACTATTTCTACTGTAGTAAAATTGATGCCACTTTGGTGGTGTCTGCCACAAATTTTTGAAAATGCAGAGACTCCAGATTGGGTCTACATCTGCTGAGTTGGCTGCAGTGGAAGAGTTGTCAGTCTCCATTATACTAGTTCTATTCTACTGAAATTGTTGCTACTTCGGTGGTCTTTGCCACTAATTTTTATAAATGTGGAGACTTCTCATTGGGTCTCCATCTGCTGGAATGGCTGTAGTGGAAGAGATGTCGGTCCTAATTATACTATTTTTACTGTAGTAAAGGTTATGCTACTTCGGTTGTTTCTGCGACTAATTTTTGGAAATGTGGAGACTCCTGATCAGGTCTCCATCTGCTGGGTTGGCTGTAGTGGAAGAGGTGTGGGTCCCCATTATACTAGTTCTACTCTACTGAAATTGATGCCACTTCAGTGGTGTCAGGCCCTAATGTAGGGAATGTGAACACTCATGATTGGGTCTCCATCTGCTGGGTTGGCTGTAGTGGAAGAGGTGTCAGTCCTAATTATACTATTTCTACTGTAGTGAAACTGATGCCATTTCGGTGGTGTCTGCCACTAATTTTGTGGAGACTCCTGATCGGGTCTGCATGTGCTGGGTTAGCTGTAGTGGAAGAGGTGTCGGTCCCAATTATACTAGTTCTACTCTACTGAAATTGATGTCACTTCGGTGATGTTAGGCCCGAACACTCCTGGTTGGGTGTGCAGTCGTATTATTTGTAATGTAGTGAAATTGATGTCACTTCGGTGGTGTCTGCCACAAATTTTTGGAAATGTGGAAACTCTTTTGTTACGGATCTGCGTAGTGGAACCCCTGTGCTGTGCTACAAGAAGAGACCTGAGGGGCGTAACTAAGTGCCTACTCGGACCGACCCTGGCCACACGGCGGCTTAGTCGAGTCCGTGAACCACGGAGGTACCGGAAAGGTGAACCAGGTGCTACTCTGTGACCGACCTTGTGTGCGAGTAGGCGACTCCCATGGGACTGATGGCCGAAGCCGACAGGCACAGCAGATGAGCACGGCTGGTAGAAAGGCAGGTGATGCGGATAGACAGGCAGGTGGGCACGGCTGATAGACAGGCAGGGGACGACGACCAATAGACAGGCAGGCGGGGATAGCTGATAGACAGGCGGGCACGGTTGATATATAGGCTGGCAGGCACGGCTGACAAACAGGCTGGCGGGTGTAAAAATATACTTCTTTCTGTATTTTTTTCTATCGAGGACTTCTCAAAGTATCAATATCAAGATATTCTTATAAAAAAATGTATCTATTTATTCTCCGGTTGTCCATTAGAAAGAATGATTGCAGAAGATACATACAATAATTAGTAACAAAGTGATTGTTCATTTGTCCATAATTAGCTTAATTGTTGAGATTCACCAATCTTTTCCTGGGATCCTGGATGGTAGATTGCATCTGTCTGTGTCCAGCATGTGTGTCAAGATGACACCATGTGTCCGGGTAAAGAATGTGTTTCCTTGGGCCTACATCAGCAGCTGATTTACACATACAGTGCTGGCCAAAAGTATTGGCACCCCTGCAATTCTGTCAGATAATACTCAGTTTCTTCCTGAAAATGGTTGCAATCACAAATACTTTGGTATTATTATCGTCATTTAATTTGCTTGCAAGGAAAAAATACAAAAGAGAATGAAGCAAAAATCAAATCATTGATCATTTCACACAAAACTCTAAAAATGGGCCAGACAAAAGTATTGACACCCTCAGTCTAATACTTGGTTGCACAACCTTTAGCCAAAATAACTGCGAACAACCACTTCCGGTAACCATCAATGAGTTTCTTACAATGCTCTGCTGGAATTGTAGACCATTCTTCTTTGGCAAACTGCTCCAGGTCCCTGATATTTGAAGGGTGCCTTCTCCAAACTGCCATTTTGAGATCTCTCCACAGGTGTTCTATGGGATTTAGGTCTGGACTCATTGCTGGCCACCTTAGAAGTCTCTAGTGCTTTCTCTCAAACCATTTTATAGTGCTTTTGGAAGTGTGTTTTGGGTCATTGTCCTGCTGGAAGACCCATGACCTCTGAGGGAGACCCAGTTTTCTCACACTGGGCCCTACATTATGCTGCAAAATTTGTTGGTAGTCTTCAGACTTCATAATGCCATGCACATGGTCAAGCAGTCCAGTGCCAGAGGCAGCAAAGCAACCTCAAAACATCAGGAAACCTCCGCCATGTTTGACTGTAGGGACCGTGTTCTTTTCTTTGAATGCCTATTTTTTTTTCCTGTACACTCTATGTTGATGCTTTTTCCCAAATAGCTCTACTTTTGTCTCATCTGACCAGAGAACATTCTTCCAAAACATTTTAGGCTTTCTCAGGTAAGTTTTGGCAAACTCCAGCCTGGCTTTTTTATGTCTCGGGGTAAGAAGTGGGGTCTTCCTGGGTATCCTACCATACAGTCCCTTTTCATTCAGATGCTGACGGATAGTACGGGTTGACACTTTTATACCCTCGGACTGCAGGGCAGCTTGAACTTGTTTGGATGTTAGTCGAGGTTCTTTATCTACCATCCGCACAATCTTGCGTTGAAATCTCTCGTCAATTTTTCTTTTCCGTCCACATCTAGGGAGGTTAGCCACAGTGCCATGGGCTTTAAACTTCTTGATAACACTGCACACGGAAGACACAGGAACATTCAGGTCTTTGGAGATGGACTTGTAGACTTGAGATTGCTCATGCTTCCTCACAATTTGTTTTCTCAAGTCCTCAGACAGTTCTTTGGTCTTCTTTCTTTTCTCCATGCTCAATGTGGTACACACAAGGACACAGGACAGAGGTTGAGTCAACTTTAATCCATGTTAACTGGCTGCAAGTGTGATTTAGTTATTGCCAACACCTGTTAGGTGCCACAGGTAAGTTACAGGTGCTGGTAATTACACCAATTACAGAAGCATCACATGATTTTTCAAACAGTGCCAATACTTTAGTCCACCCACTTTTTTAGGTTTGGTGTGGAATTATATTCAATTTGGCTTTAGGACAATTCTTTTTGTGTTTTCTCATTGAAGACAAATTAAATAAAGATAATAATACCACAGAATTTGTGATTGCAATCATTTTCAGGAAGAAACTGAGTATTATCTGACAGAATTGCAGGGGTGCCAATACTTTTGGCCACCACTGTAATATAGTAATAAACTAGTTATATTATTATTATCTTAAAATGTTATACACATAAAATTATGCAATTTTTTCCAACTTCTGTGTGAATAAAGAAATAAATCCATTTTAGAGTTGTTTGATCAAATCCTGCTTTGGAATGAAAACTCTAAGGAAATATAAAAAATAAAATTAAATATCAAATTCATACAGAAACAGAATTCTTTAAATATCTTATACATATATTTGTTCTAATGTAATTCAAAATATTGCTACTTTAATTTATATATGAGATTATAATTTATTAATTAATATTTTATTTATTACCATAAATATATAAATACAATTATACACAATCTCTACTGTATATAAGTGTGCATATATATATATTTATATATATATATTTATATATATATATATATATATATATATATATGAACTAGCAGATACTATTTACAGTTCAGACCAAAAGTTTGGACACACCTTCTCATTTAAAGATTTTTCTATCTATATTTTCATGACTATGAAAATTGTACATTCACACTGAAGGCATCAAAACTATAAATCAACACATGTGGAATTATATACTTAACAAAAAAATGTGAAACAACTGAAAATATGTCTTATATTCTAGGTTCTTCAAAGTAGCCACCTTTTGCTTTGATGACTGCTTTGCACACTCTTGGCATTCTCTTGATGAGCTTCAAGAGGTAGTCACCGGAAATGGTTTTCACTTCACAGGTGTGCCTTGTCAGGTTTAATAAGTGGGATTTCTTGCCTTATAAATGGGGTTGGGACCATCAGTTGTGTTGTGCAGAAGTCAGGTAGATAGACAGCTGATAGTCCTACTGAATAGACTGTTAGAATTTGTATTATGGCAAGAAAAAAGCAGCTAAGTAAAGAAAAACGAGTGGCCATCATTACTTTAAGAAATGAAGGTCAGTCAGTCCGAAAAATTGGGAAAACTTTGAATGTGTCTCCAAGTGCAGTGGCAAAAACCATCAAGCACTACAAAGAAACTGGCTGACATGAGGACCGCCCCAGGAAAGGAAGACCAAGAGTCACCTCTGCTTCTGAGGATAAGTTT
The DNA here is from genome assembly GCF_046119375.1 of Phyllobates terribilis. Classification (NCBI taxonomy): domain Eukaryota; kingdom Metazoa; phylum Chordata; class Amphibia; order Anura; family Dendrobatidae; genus Phyllobates; species Phyllobates terribilis. Next base: position 17,995,884 of record NW_027362783.1, on the reverse strand, counting down.
ATCCGAGTCACCAGCCTCAGAAATCGCAGGTTAACAGCAGCTCAGATTAGAGACCAGGTCAATGCCACACAGAGTTCTAGCAGCAGACACATCTCTTCAACAAATGTTAAGAGGAGACTTTGTGCAGCAGGCCTTCATGGTAAAATAGCTGCTAGAAAACCACTGCTAAGGATAGGCAACAAGCAGAAGAGACTTGTTTGGGCTAAAGAACACAAGGAATGGACATTAGACCAGTGGAAATCTGTGCTTTGGTCTGATGAGTCCAAATTTGAGATCTTTGGTTCCAACCACCGTGTCTTTGTGAAACGCACAAGAGGTGAACAGATGGACTCTACATGCCTGGTTCCCACTGTGAAGCATGGAGGAGAAGGTGTGATGGTGTGGGGGTGCTTTGCTGGTGACACTGTTGGGGATTTATTCAAAATTGAAGGCATACTCAACCAGCATGGCTACCACAGCATCTTGCAGCGGCATGCTATTCCATCCGGTTTGCATTTAGTTGGACCATCATTTATTTTTCAACAGGACAATGACCCCAAACACACCTCCAGGCTGTGTAAGGGCCATTTGACCAAGAAGGAGAGTGATGGGGTGCTACGCCAGATGACCTGGCCTCTACAGTCACCAGACCTGAACTCAATCGAGATGGTTTGGGGTGAGTTGGACCACAGAGTGAAGGCAAAAGGGCCAACAAGTGTTAAACATCTCTGGGAACTCCTTCAAGATTGTTGGAAGACCATTTCCGGTGACTACCACTTGAAGCTCATCAAGAGAATGCCAAGAGTGTGCAAAGCAGTCATCAAAGCAAAAGGTGGCTACTTTGAAGAACCTAGAATATAAGACATATTTTCAGTTGTTTCACATTTTTTTGTTAACTATATAATTCGACATGTGTTAATTCATAGTTTTGATGCCTTCAGTGTGAATGTACAATTTTCATAGTCATGAAAATACAGAAAAATCTTTAAATGAGAAGGTGTGTCCAAACTTTTGGTCTGTACTGTAACTACACAATTTTACTGTATAAAATAATAAATAACTAATGATACATTGTATAACACTTTGATACAACATATAATTACATTTTTTCTTAGCCACTACCTAAACCAAATCTTCCGTCTCTGTCAAAAATCTCCAGAAAAGTTCTGTTTAGAAAATACATCTTTCTATCCTTCAAAAACTCAGATAATTGCCTGTTCCTCTGTCTACATTCCATGATGTCACTGTGAGCTGGTCGTCTCACCTGTCTCTGTCCGTCAATTTTGGCCATTTTCCTTTCTAGAGAGAAGTCACAGTTCTGACTGAGTTTTAACTCTTTCTGTGAAAAAAATGACTTTTGAATCATCTGATATGGCTTATAACATATATGAAATCTTCTACGTATTTCATAGATTTCATTTTGAGGATGACTCATTGGCTTCTGATATTTTTCCTTTTCTGGTGTTACAAATTTAGCTTGATTTATTTTCTTTTCACGATTTTCATGTTTTCTAACAAAATCCAGCAACTGCGCACATTTAAATAGAGAAACTTTTTGTGACGCAATAACTCGAGATACTGGATTTAAGAATTTGAATTTTTGTACAAAAGTTGTTATCATTTGTTGTAATTTTCCATTTTTGATGAGAGCTTTGTACAACCATTCAAATATGGACATGAATGTATATGTACATTCTTTCCTACCAATTCTTAATTTTTGAAGATCATCTATGTCTGGGAAATCCTTTGTGGCACAATAAATCAAATATTTTAATCTGTCCGAATCATTTTTCCATTCATTAGGAGAGTCATTTTCACAGGGCATTAAATTTAAAAGTCTGGAAAATGTGACTGGAATCCACATTTTAAATAATTGATTCCTCTCCTCATTGGATAAATCAAACTTATCAGAAAAGCTCTCAAATATCTCTGAATTTCTACAGACATGGATTTTGACATTATATTTTGGCATGATTTTGTATAATTTTAGCAAATTTTTCCTCATTTTAATTTGGAGTTGGGCCTCGGTAGCTTCTAAGTTTCCTGCTATTTTAGTGGCCCTTGTATGTCAGCTCCTCCTACGTCAGTTATTTGATATGTCAGTTTCTCGTATGTCACTCATGTCTCCTCCCATGTCAGTTTTTTGTATGTCCGTCTCTTCCTCAGACCCAAGGTCACCTTCAGTTACAGACATGTGTCTTACTTCTTGTTCAATTTCCACATTACACTCAGAATCAGTATCACCATTTGACACTACTTCTACACATTTGTCCAGCTTAGACTTCTCTAACACAAGACTATGAAATACATCTACCAAATGTAGAATATTTCTCAATTTTTCTTTGTCTCTTTGAAAAGATATCAACTTAGCATTTAACTGTAAATTCTGAAATTCACATTCGCTATATAAACTAAGCCACAAAACATTTAAGTCAGTTTCATCATTAACTTTGAAGTTAATCTTACTTTGTTTAGCAAAAGAAGAAATTATATCCATATTTTGCTTACCTTCAGATTTCTTAGCTTTGGTGATCAGCACGTCTTATCCTCAGTTCGTCTGATTCTGGTGCCTTGTAGTACTTCTGGTGCCTGTCAATCCATCTGGAGAATAGATCAGTCCTCAATCTGTAGGTTCTTTCTGATTCTTGTGACAAAGTTAGTGGATTTCCTGACACGTGAACAACAGCTGTTCAGCTCGTCTCATCTCTTCTCTCCCCCCTTTGTTCAAGACGGAAATTCACATGCAAACATGAAAAATCAGGACTGGATAAGGCCCGCCAATGTAAAAAAATACTTATTTCTGTATATTTTTTCTATCGAGGACTTCTCAATGTTATGATCTGCTACAAGCACTAAGGAAAGACAGGAGATCTGTCCCTACAATGGAACTAAGCTGGATCCCTACGATGTAACGGGGAACCTGATCCTGCGATCAGACTCGCTAAAGTCCTCGGCTAGTCTGAACGAAGACCGATAGATGTGAGGGAAGGGATCCCTACAAGAACTAGGGACTGGGAGAAAGATGGACACTTCCTAGCAGAAATTGTAGCAGAAATAAGACAAACAAACAACATAGAACATAAAGGTCCGAAGACCTAGCAAAACTGACAGAGAAAGGTAACAGAGCACCAAGCTAGCTCGAGAGTAGAAATTACAATGAAGTCCAGCAAGGCTAGGAGGGCGGAGCCGGATTAAATAGGCAAAAAAGGTCATGTGACCAGCAAACTAGATAAAACCTAACAGGAGAGTTCTAACAGTACCCCCTCTTCTAAGAGGATCCTCCGGATCCCCTAGGCCCGGGCTTATCAGGAAACCTCCTGTGAAACGCTCTGACAAGTCTAGAAGCAGAAACATCATCCGCCCTCACCCATGAGTTATCCTCGGGTCCGAAACCCTTCCAAGCGACGAGATACTGCAAACTCCCTCTATACCGTCTAGAATTTAGGATGCGGGAAATTTCATATTCCCCATCCTCCACCACCGGAGGAACAGTGGCAGAGGCGTCACCATCCGACACATCAGCTCTTTTCAACAGAGAAACATGAAACACCGGGTTAATCTTCCAGGAGGTAGGAACCTCCAACCTAACAGCAGATTGGTTAACTATCTGAAGCACCTTAAAGGGCCCTACAAACTTGGGACCCAATTTTTTAGAAGGAATCCTCAATCGCAGATTCTTAGAGGACAACCAAACCATGTCACCAATAGCAAACAAAACCTCTTGCCGTTTCCTATCAAATTACCTCTTAGATTTTTTGTTAGCCTCCTGAAGATTACCACGCACATCCGTCCAAACTCTCTCCAAATCACCGGAAAAACTCTCCTCCTCAGGCACAGCCGATATCAATTTGGAGAATGACCCAAAAGACGGATGTCTCCCAGAACAGCAAAAAAAAGGCGAACACCCAGCAGAAGAGGATGTATGGTTGTTAAGAGCAAATTCAGCAAGTGGCAGAAACTCAGACCACCCCTCCTGATTGTCTGCCACAAAACAATGCAAAATCTGCTCAACATCCTGGTTCTTTCTTTCTGTCTGGCCATTAGACTCAGGATGATATCCGGATGAAAACGACAAATGAACTCCCAACCTGTCACAAAAGGCACGCCAAAAATGACCCATGAACTGAGGTCCCCTATCAGAAACAATGTCAGTAGGAACGCCATGTAGTCTGACAATTTCCTTGACAAAGGCCTTAGCGAGTGTCGTAGCGCAGGGCAGTTTGATGAAGGGAACCAAGTGACACATCTTGCTAAAACGGTCCACGACCAACCAGATGACCGTGAAACCCTCAGAGGGGGGAAGGTCAGTAATAAAGTCCATAGCCAGATGTGTCCAAGGTGCACTAGGAACCTCCAGAGGGCAAAGCAACCCCACAGCAGGAGCATGCGAAGACTTAGATCTAGTACACACAGTACATTGACGCACCCACTTAATGACTTCCTTTTGCCATCCAGGCCACCAAAAACTGCGACCCACAAGTCTCTTGGTCTCAGAAATTCCTGGATGACCTGCCAACCGAGACTCATGACACTCAACAAACAAATCTCTCCTAAAGGTCCTAGGCACAAACAACCTCCCATGGGGAGTTCTAGACGGGGCATTCTCCTGAGCTTTAAGAATCTCATCCTCCAAAATGGAGTCCAAAGCAGCAATCACAACATCTTCCTGTAAAATGCTCTCCTCCGCCTCCTCAGCACTGACCATTGGAGAAAAGCTGCGAGACAAAGCATCAGCTTTAACATTCTTGGTACCCAGGATGTAAGTAACGGAAAAATTAAACCGCGAGAAAAAAAGTGCCCACCTAGCCTGACGGGCATTAAAGCACTTGGCAGCATCAAGATAGATCAGATTTTTATGATCAGTGAAAACCTGAATGGGAAATTCAGCACCTTCCAAGAGATGACGCCAGTGTTCAAATGCGAGTTTAATCGCCAGCAATTCCCGATTACCAATATCGTAATTAAGTTCAGTCTCAGAATTTTTTTTTGAAGAAAAAGCACAGGGATGTACTCCATCCTTGTTTTCCTGAGACATCACCGCACCGACCCCCACAGAAGAAGCATCAACCTCAACCAAAAACGGCTTAGTCACATCAGGCTGCATAAGGATGGGAGCAGAGGTGAACCTCTCCTTTAGAAACACAAAAGCTTCAGAAGCCCACTGAACCGCATTAGCACCTTTCCTGGTGAGATCGGTCAGTGGTTTGACAATAATAGAAAAATTCTTTATGAATTTTCTGTAATAATTGGCGAAACCCAAAAACCTCTGTATCGATTTCAAACCAATAGGCCTAGGCCATTCCTGCACAGCTTGAACTTTAACCGGATCCATCTCAAAACCTTCATTGGAGATAATGTAACCCAAAAAACTAATTCTCTGTACAGCGAACTCACATGTCTCTAGCTTAGCAAAAAGCGAATTGTCCATTATTAACTGTAAAACCTCACGTACGCTCCGCCAATGAGACTCCAGATCCGGCGAATAAATCAAAATGTCATCCAAATACACAACCACATTTTTGCCGATCAAAGGTCTAAGGATGTCATCAATAAGATTCTGAAAAAATGCTGGAGCATTGGTAAGACCAAAAGGCATAACCAGATTCTCAAAATGACCCACAGGAGTGTTAAAAGCAGTCTTCCATTCATCACCCTCCTTCATGCACAACAAATTGTATGCCCCCCGGAGATCAATTTTAGAGAACCACTTGGCCCCCACTAACTGGTTAAACAAATCAGAAATCAATGGCAATGGGTAAGGATTGCATACAGTAATTTTATTAATCTCACGAAAGTCCAGACAAGGACATAAACCGCCGTCCTTTTTTTTAACAAAAAAAAATCCAACAGCCACAGGAGACTTGGAAGGCCTAATGTGACCGGCGGCCAAGCTTGTCTGTATGTATTCCTCCAAAGCCTTTCTCTCAGGAATAGTAAGATTAAATAAACGACTTTTAGGAAGAGTCGCTCCAGGGACAAATTCAATGGTACAATCATAGTCTCTATGAGGAGGCAAAATTTGCGATTCCTTCTCAGAAAAAACTTTCCAAAAATCCTGAATAGGTACAGGTAATTCCCCTTTATCCACAGCAGCAATGCGCCCATTACAACACTTGTCATAACACTTAGGGCTCCAGGACTTAATTTCATTGGTAGACCAATCCAGTACAGGATTATGCAATTTTAACCAGGGTAACCCCAACACTACTGGAGAAGGCAAATTATTTAATACTACCAAATCCAAATTCTCTTGGTGAATACCATTAATAGTGAGGGGAAATTCACAGACCTTGTGAGTAACACTCTTTAAGGGAGAGCCATCGACAGAAACCACAGCAATAGGGGATGACAAAGGTTTGGGTTTTAACTTAAGTTTTTCCAGGAATCCCCCATCAATCACATTCAGAGTAGAACCACAATCCACAAATATCCGAAATTCAATTAATTCTTCCTGAGCAGTGGTAGTAGCAGAAAGAAGTACACCCTTAGTATTTAAACAGGCTATACGAGCGTAACTGACCTTTTTTTTTTCTTTGTTCATACGAAGCACACAGTTCTTAATGAAATGGTCAGATTATCCGCAATAAAAGCACAAACCTTCAGAAAATCTGCGGTCTTTTTCCTGAGAGCGGGGTGACATCGCCCCAATCTCCATCGGCTCTCCGATATCAGTACAGACCCTCTCAAGACTTGGAGCTGACATGGCAGAGGATTTACTCTCATTAACCCTTGCACGCAGTCTCCTGTCCACCCGTATAGCTAATTGCATTGCTTCCTGCAAGTTTCCAGGTGAAGGATAAGCAATCAGCAGATCCTTAACCCTTTCACCTAGCCCCACAAGAAACAAACTTTTCAAAGCTGATTCATTCCACCCAACCTGAGCAGACCACCGACGGAAGTGAGTACAATAATTTTCCACATTACCTGATCCCTGCCTCAAACGTCTTAATTCAGACTCAGCAGATGAGACACGATCAGGATCATCATACAACAACCCCAAAGCAGAAAAAAAACTATCCACTGATCTAAAGCACGGATCACTAGGTTGGAGAGAAAAGGCCCATCCCTGAGGTTCTTTGCGCAAAAGTGACATTATGAACCCTATGCGCTGTGATTCATCACCAGAGGATCGGGGTCTTAAACGAAAATACAATAAACAAGCATTTTTAAAGGAAAAAAAATCTTGTTGTTCACCAAAAAATAGATCAGGCAGACGTACCTTTGGCTCTACAAAATGTGCTCCAGAACAGCTACTCACGTGTTGTTGGAGCTTGGCCACCTCCAGAGAGAGTCCGTGCAGGCATTGAGCCAAATCCTGAACCGACACCATGATGGAAACTGGAGGTCTTTCCTTAGAGAAATTTTTGGGCTGGACTTACTGTTATGATCTGCTACAAGCACTAAGGAAAGACAGGAAATCTGTCCCTACAATGGAACTAAGCTGGATCCCTACGATGTAACGGGGAACCTGATCCTGCGATCAGACCCGCTAAAGTCCTCGGCTAGTCTGAACGAAGACCTATACAAGAACTAGGGACTGGGAGAAAGATGGACACCTCCTAGCAGAAATTGTAGCAGAAATAAGACAAACAAACAACATAGAACATAAAGGTCCGAAGACCTAGCAAAACTGACAGAGAAAGGTAACAGAGCACCAAGCTAGCTCAAGAGTAGAAATTACAATGAAGTCCAGCAAGGCCAGGAGGGCGGAGCCGGATTAAATAGGCAAAAAAGGTCATGTGACCAGCAAACTAGAAAAAAACCTAACAAGAGGAGTTCTAACACTCAAAGTATCAATATCAAGATATTCTTTAAAAAAAATGTATCTATTTATTCTCGGGTTGTCCATTAAAAAGAATGATTGCAGAAGGTAAATACAATAGCTAGTTACAAAGACATTGTCCATTTGTCCATAATTAGCTTAATTGTTGAGATTCACCCATATTTTCCTGGGATCCTGGATGGTAGATTGCGTCTGTCTGTGTCCAGCACACGTGTCAAGATGACACCATGTGTCCGGGTAAAGAACGTGTTTCCTTGGGCCTACATCAGCAGCTGGTTTACACACAGATCCTTGTCCTGTGTCCTGTGGAATTGCAAGAGCCCCCCTGTCTCTAACATGGGCTTTTATAGCACCTGTTATTCCGCATATGGTAGTGAACAAAAAATACACACACAAATAGCGCATGTCATCTAGAAACCCTAGCACGAGGCTGATGCAATCTTATGCAATGTATGGTACAGAATTCAGAATTAAGAATAAAATGAATATCCATAATTATTATTTAACAGCGGGCACAGCTGATAGACAGACAGGTGGGCACGGCTGATAGACAGGCTGGCGGGCATTGGAACCTGAGGGCTGGGGAGAGTGTTAGCACACAAAGAACAACTTTGCACAGGCACCTCCATTATGGAGGAGGGGTTGTAAGTAGGGGCAGTACTCCGGCTATTGGCCGGGGACTTTTTAGGACGGCGTGCGTGTCCCCTTTAAGAGGAAGGGAGCGCGCGCGTGCCCTAAGTACAGAGACTGGGGATCTATGCACGGTGTGCGCGCCGCGGACAGGCACTGTGATGAGGCCGGGCGGAGGAGCATGGAACGCCAGACCAGAGCCGCGGTGGTGAGTAGATCGGCGTCTCTGACGGGCAGGAGGCAGAGATGCCGACGCTACAGTATCCCCAACTCTTCTTCAAGCCCGCAAGAAACTTTTCAAGAAGAGGAGGAGCATGTATGTTCTTCCTGGGCTGCCAAGACCTCTCCTCAGGACCAAACCCCTTCCAATCCACAAGAAAAAAGCTTTTTCCTCTTACCCTCTTGGTAGCCAGAATGTTCTCTACCTCAAAAACGTCCTCAACGCTGACTGGATCTGGAGCTGTACACGGATAATGAGAGAAAGGATTGAGGACAACAGGCTTGAGGAGTGACACATGGAAGGAGGTGGGGATCCGTTATGAGGCAGGAAGTTTCAGCTTGTACGCCACCGGATTAATTTGGCTCAGAATCTCAAACGGGCAAATGAATCGAGGACCCAACTTGTAAGAAGGCATCTTGAGGCAAACATACTTAGAGGAAAGCCAGACCTTGTCTCCCGGACGGAAAAGAGGCGAATCCAGACGTCTCTTATCGGCGTGTCTCTTCATCCGCTCAGAGGACTGTAGAAGTGCAGCTCTAGTGTCTTTCCAAATCACCGAAAAGTCATTGACGAGACACTCTGCGGCAGGATTGTCCACTGAAGAAGAGACAGGAAACGGAATTTGGGGGTGTTGATTGTAAACCACAAAAAACGGAGACTTAGCAGAGGACTCACTCACATGGTTGTTATAAGAATACTCGGCCTAAGGCGGAAGTTCTACCCAATCGCTATGGTGAGCGTTGACAAAGTGCCGAAGAAAAATGGTGAGGATCTGATTAATATGTTCCACTTGACCATTGTACTGAGGATGATAGGCCGAAGAAAAGTCCAAAGCGACATCCAGCAGCTTGCACATGGCTCTCCAGAAGCGAGAAGTGAACTGAACTCCTCTGTTCGAGACAATGTGGAGGGGTAAGCTGTGGAGACGAAAGATGTGACGGATGAAGTCCTTAGCCAGCACAGGTGTGGACAGAAGACCAGGCAAAGGAATGAAGTGGGCCATCTTGGAGAAGAGGTCAGCGACCACCCATATAACGGTAAAACCGGCAGATACCGGAAGATCAGTGATGAAGTCCATAGCAATGTGTTGCCAAGGAGCAGAAGGCACGGGGAGAGGAAGAAGACGACCAGCTGGAAGGTGCCTAGGTATCTTGTTACGGGCACAGGAGGAACAAGCCGCGAAAAAATCCGCAACATCCATGCGCAGGGTGGGCCACCAATAATGTCGGGCAATAAGCAGAAGCGTCTTACTCTGGCCGGCATGACCAGCCAGTTTGGACGAATGATCCCAGAGTCAAACGGAGCAACAGTCATTATTCTGGAGGGCCAATCATAAATAAAGGAAACGTTTTTTTTCCTGCTCATCTGTCCCTTTGTGCCTGGCTGCAATCCTCGAAGAGTCCAATAGAAATATGAAGAAATCCGGTACCAAAGCAATATGTTCCAAAGCTTTGTTCCAAAAAATTCTTAGGTATAAAAACACAGGCATACATTTTTGAAGGTGGAGGGCTTAATACAGCAAGGTCCCAGGACACTGGTTTACGCGTTTCAGGGCTATGTGTGCCCCTTAATCATAACCTAGCTGTATGGCTGTGGCATGGGAATTTTAAACTAGCCGAGCAAACATGTCCCGCCTCCCTTGTCACATGACTTACAAAACCTCTGTATCAAACACATTTTAAAATGCCAATGTAAAACACATATACAAGTTTAAAAACAAATTACAATATTGTAACAAGGTGCTATAAATGTGATTCGTGAACAGTTTTAATAGAATAGAATCAAATCCGAGCGTTTATTCAGGCTGGTGGGGTGGGCGGTCTCCTTCATCAGAATCCAATAGGTTTACTGACTCAGGAGTTTCTGTCTCCAAGCCCCACCTCTCCTAGGCTTGTTGACTCTTTGTATCCCAAAGAATGGGAAACCCCTCAGATCTCCTCCATGTACTTGAAAAAAATGCTTGGATACATTGGATGGATTACAGGCTTCGCCGTTCACTGAATCACGAAGATGCTCGTTAATACGATGTCGCAATTTCCTCGTAGTGCAGCCTATGTATGAGAGATTACAGACATTGCAGGTAATTATATAAATGACATATGAGCTTCTGCAGTGGATAAAATTCTGAATTTTAAACATTTCTGGTTTCGCTATTTTCTGAAATTGTTTAGTATTCACTGCATATCTACATGTACCACACTTATTATTACCACATTTAAAAAAAACCCTTGTAGATAGCCATATTCTATTTCCCAAACCTGTCATCACCAGACTTGGTGATAAAATATTGGACAAAGTTGGAGCTTTCCTAGTTGAAAATAAGCAGCCTTCCTTCAGAATGTTATCTAAGATTTGGTCACTTTTTAACATTGGCAAATATTTTTTAATAATTGATTCAATCTGACTATATTCCTTGCTGCATGTTGCTACAAATACCGTTTTTTAATTATTTTTCCGTCTCTGCTGATTTTTACACTTGCCCACCATATCTGACCGGGGAATTTTTTCCACTGATTTAATTGCTCTGGTAAGAGACCAGTCCTGATAACCTCTTTCTTTGAGTCTACTGCAGATATCATTTCTCTCCTGGATATAACATTCGTGGTCACTGCAGTTTCTTTTAGATCTATACATCTCACCCCTTGGAATATTAACCCTTACGTGTCTTGGATGACAAGAATCAGCTCTGAGGATAGTATTTCCCATGGTTTCTTTACGAAAAGTCGATGTTTTTACTTTACCATCAGATACATTTGCAGAAATTTTTAAATCCAAAATACTAATCTCTGCCTTACTGCACCTGTAAGTAAAAAAAAGATTGCAATTGTTGGCATTAACATATTCCATAAATTGGGGAACATTGGCAACGTCTGTGGACCACAGAATGATCATATCATCCATATATCTAGCATCTATATATATAATTGTCTTATCCCGTTTGTCTGTCTGTCTGTCTGTCCAGGAAATCCCGCGTCGCTCATTGGTCCAGCCGCTGTCTGTCAAGGAAGTCCCGCGTCTCTCATTGGTCCGGCCGCGGCCAATCAGCGACGTGGGATTTCAGAAAAAGATGGCGGCCGTTAGCGTCTCATCTGCCGCATGGAGGTCAGCGGCGATGCAGCCGGGAGATGAGCGGCGCTAGTTGCTCATCTCCCCGCTGCTGGCAGCACAAGTACCCCGACAGGCGGCGCCGCTCACCTCCATGCAGCTAACGTCGGGAGATCAGCGGCTTGGCCCGCTGATCTCCGGACGGCAAGTGTGAACGGAGGACCGGGGAGAGGCGCCGCCGGTCGGGATGCTTCTGCTGCGAGCAGCCGCTCATCTCCCGACTTCTCGCAGCGGAAGTAGCCGCACAAGCAGCGCCGCTCCCCGGTCCTCAATAATGCGACGCTGATTAGTCGCGGTCGACGCCCCCGACCAATCAGCGATATAGAAGGAAAATTTAAACGCCGCTCTGCTGATTGGTCGCGGTGGCAGGCCGCGACCAATCAGTGATATGCGCGGCAAATTTAAACGCCACTCTGCTGATTGGTCGCGGTGGCCGGCCGCGACCGATCAGCGATATGGAAGGAAAATTTAAACGCCGCTCAGCTGATTGGTCGCGGTGGCCGGCCGCGACCAATCAGCGATATGGGCGGCAAATTTAAACGCCGCTCTGCTGATTGGTCACGGTCGCTGGCCGCGACCAATCAGCATTATTGGCGCCAAATTTAAACCCTGCTCTGCTGATTGGTCACAGTGGCCGGCCGCAACCAATCAGCGATATGGGCGGCAAATTTAAACGCCGCTCTGCTGATTGGTCGCGGTGGCCGGCCGCGACCAATCAGCGATATGGGCGGAAAATGTAAACACCGCTCTGCTAATTGGTCGCGGTCGCTGGCCACAACCAATCAGCATTATTGGCGCCAAATTTAAACCCCGCTCTGCTGATTGGTCGTGGCCGCCAGCCGCGATCAACCAGCGATTTTGGCGCCAAATTTAAACCCCACTCTGCTGATTGGTCACGGTGGCCAGCCGCGAACAATCAGCATTATTGGCGCCAAATTTAAACCCCACTCTGCTGATTGGTCGCGGCCGCCAGCCGCGACCAATCAGCGATTTTGGCGCAAAATTTAAACGCTGCTCTGCTGATTGGTTGCCGCCGCCAGCCGCGACCAATCAGCGAGATTGGCACCAAATTTATACAACGCTGTGCTGATTGGCGCCAAATTTAAACACCGCTCTGCTGATTGGTCGTGGCAGCCGGCCGCGATCAATCAGCGAGATTTGCGCCAAATTTAAACCCCGTTCTACTGATTGGTCGCGGCCGCCAGCTGCGACCAATCAGCGAGATTAGCGCCAGATTTAAACAACGCTCTGCTGATTGGTCGAGGCCGCCGGCCACGATCAATCAGCGATTTTGGCGCCAAATTTAAACACCGCTTAGCTAATTGCGCCCGATCGGCCGCATACATGTTCTAGAATACCTGATGCGCTAGAATCGGGCCACCATCTAGTAATGTGGTATACTGTATTGGAAAGGGTTGTCAGCTGAAAAAATACTTGACTCTTCCCACCAAGAAACGAACAAATTAGCAAAAGAAGGGGAAAATTTTGCGCCCATTGAGGCACCCCGGCATTGTAAAAAATATTTATTATCATACAGAAAATAGTTATGGCTTAATAGGAATTCAAGTGCCAAACAAACAAAGGAAATCAAGTCTGGGGAATAATTCGAATATTTCTGCAACATCTCAGAGACCGCTTTTATTCCCAAGGCATGTGGAATACAAGAATAAAAGGATTCAATATCACATGCAACCCATGTGTGTTTTTCCTCCCATACAACCCGTTCCAAAAGGGTTAACAAGTGATTTGTATCCTTTATATAGCCTGGACAAATTTGTACCACCGGCTGCAAAAGAGAGTCCACCCATTGGGACAAATGTTCACTATATGACCCTATCCCAGAGACAATAGGTCTCATGGGTGGGGGGAACCTCCCCTTATGAAGTTTATTCTTGTCAATGGTGTGTAGAGGCTCCTCCTCTGGGTCAGCAGACAGAGAAGAGCGGGATAGAACGTCAGCTTTAATATTCTTGTCTGCCGGGCGGTAATGGAGAGTAAAGCTGAAATGAACAAAGAACAGAGACCATCTGACTTGACACGGATTTAGCCTTTGGGCGGTCTGCAAGTAAGCGAGGTTTTTATGGTCAGTGTAGATGGCCACCGAATCCAGGGCCCCTTCAAGCAAGTAGCGCCACTCCTCCAAAGCTAATTTGATGGCCAGCAGTTCTCGATCTCCTATGGAGTAATTGCGCTCGGTCGGAGAAAAGAGTTTGGAGAATAAGCCGCAGGTCACCATTCGTCCGGACGAGGATTTCTGGGTGAGCGCTGCTCCTGTCCCGGAGGAAGAGGCATCAACCTCCAAGAAGAACTGTTTATTGCAATCTGGACGTTGTAGCACTGGAGCAGAGGAGAAAGCTTGCTTAAGAGAGGCAAAGGCACTTTCCGCCTCGGAAGTCCATTCCCTGTGATTTGCCCCTTTACGGGTGAGAGCAGAGATGGGAGCAGTTCGGGAGGAGAAATGAGGAATGAAGAGGCGGTAATAGTTAGCGAATCCCAGAAACCGCTGAATAGTCTTCAACCCCTCAGGTCGGGGCCACTTTAAGATGGCAGACACCTTCTCGGGATCCATCTGCAGTCCGGTCTCTTAGATGATATACCCCAAAAATGGTAGGGAGGTCTGCTTAAAGACGAATTTTTCGTACTTAGCATACAGGCGATTCTTATGGAGCCTCAGCAGTACCTGACGAACATCCCTCCGATGAGAGGGCAGATCAGTAGAGAACACCAAGATATCGTCCAGGTACACAACCACGCAGGAATACAGGAGATCTCGGAAGATGTTGTTCACTAACTCCTCCAAGATGGCTGGAGCATTACAGAGACCGAAGGGCATCACATGGTACTCGTAGTGACCATCCCGAGTGTTGAACGCCGTCTTCCACTCGTCTCCCTGGCGAATCTGGACCAGATTGTATGCCCCTCAAAGATCAAGCTTAGTGAAGATCTTTGCGCCTTTTAGGCGGTCAAACAACTCCGAGATGAGAGGCAGGGGGTACTTATTTTTGATGGTAATCTGGTTTAGGCCCCTATAGTCGATATATGGACAAAGAGAGCCGTCTTTCTTTTTGACGAAGAAGAATCTTGCTCCAGTTGGAAAGGTGGATTTCTGGATAAATCCCCAAACAAGATTCTCTTCTATGTACTCAGAGACATAGCATGGGTCTTGGCCACGACAAGGGGTAGATTCGCCAGCGAGGAGGTGAAGCACCAGGTATTAGGTCGATGGTGCAATCATACGGCCTATGAGGTGGTAGTGTCTCTGCCTCCTTTTTATCAAAGACATCCGCATATGACCAGTAGGGTGCCGGCAGGCCAGGTAGGTTAGCTGGAGTAGACAGAGGTCGAGCAGGACGAACAGGAACCAGACAGGACTTATGACATTCCTGACCTCACCCTAGCTCCAATTCAGGATGGGCTTATGTCTCTGTAACCAAGGGAGGCCAAGCAAGAGGGGATGAGAGAGACCGGACAACACGTAGAAGGAGATCTTCTCCGAATGTAGAATTCCCACCTGAAGAGTTACAGGCTCAGTGACAAACAAGATGGTCTCAGAGAGAAGCTTTCCGTCCATGGAGGAAACCGCTAAAGGATCAGCCAGACATATAGTAGGAATCTGATATCGCTCAACGGCCTGTTGAATGAGGTTCCCAGCGGCTCCAGAATCCAGATAGGCAGTCTCGAAGAAGCGGGTCTTGTCACTGGTAACCGAAACGGACAGATTCAAGGGCGGAGAGCAAGAACTTTTGCCTAGGACGACCTCTCCGAGCGGTCCCAGACACTGGAGTTTCCCGGTCTCACCGGACAGGAGCGGATTAGATGCTCTATATTGCCACAGTAGAAGCAACTCCCCTCGGCGCGGCGGGCCTCCTGGCGACACTTGACCATCTTAACTTGGTCTATTTGCATAGACCCTGGAGAAGAAACTGGCGGGGATGTTGGTTGCGAGACTGGCCTTTGGAAGGTTGGTGCGAGGCGCAGGGATCTTCTCTCATGGGTCGCCTCCTTAGAACGCTCCTGAAAACGAATGTCGATCTATGTAGCTAATGACACCAGGTCGTCCAGAGAGGTAGGTATGTCACGACCGGCTAGCTCATCCTTGATCTGTCCGGAAAGGCCCTCCCAAAAGGTAGACACCAGAGCCTCATTGTTCCAGGCAAGTTCAGATGCGATGGTGCAGAAACGCATGGCTTACTGACCCACAGAGAGACTCCCTTGGCGGAGTTGGAGAATGTTAGAACTCTCCTGTTAGGTTTTTTTTAGTTTGCTGGTCACATGACCATTTTTGCCTATTTAATCCGGCTCCGCCCTCCTGGCCTTGCTGGACTTCATTGTATTTACTACTCCTGAGCTAGCTTGGTGCTCTGTTGCCGTTCTCTGTTAGTTTTGCTAGGTCTTCTGACCTCTATGCTTTTTGTTGTGTGTTTGTCTTTGACTGCTACTATTTCTGCTAGGAGGTGTCCAACTTATCCCAGTCCCTAGTTCTTGTAGGGATCCCTCCCTCACATCTATAAGTCTTCGTACAGACTAGCCGAGGACTTTAGCAGGTCTGATCGCAGGATCAGGTTCCCCGTTACATCGTAGGGATCTAGTTTAGTTCAATTGTAGGGACAGATCTCCTGTCTTTCCTTAGTCCCTGTAGCAGATCATAACAGTAAGTCCAGCCTTAAAAGAAAAAAAAAAAAATTTCTCTAAGGAAAGACCTCCAGTTTTCCATCATGGTCTCGGTTCAAGATTTGGCTCAACGCTTGCAGGGACTCTCTCTGGAGGTGGCCAAGCTCCAACAACACGTGAGTAGCTGTTCTGGAGCACATTTTGTGGAACCAAAGGTACGTCTGCCTGATTTATTTTTTGGCGAACAACAAGATTTTTTTTCTTTTAAAAATGCTTGTTTATTGTATTTTCGTTTGAGATCCGGATCCTCTGGTGATGAATCACAGTGCATAGGGTTCATAATGTCACTTTTGCGCAAAGATCCTCAGGGATGGGTCTTCTCTCTCCAACCTAGTGATCCGTGCTTTAGATCAGTGGATAGTTTTTTTTCTGCTTTGGGTTTGTTGTACGATGATCCTGATCGTGTCTCATCTGCTGAGTCTGAATTGAGACATCTGAGGCAGGGATCAGGTAATGTGGAAAAATATTGTTCTCACTTCCGTCGGTGGTCTGCCCAGGTGGGGTGGAACCATTCAGCTTTGAAAAGCTTGTTTCTTGCAGGGCTAGGTGAAAGGGTTAAGGATTTACTGATTGCTTATCCCACACCTGGAAACTTGCAGGAGGCAATGCAATTAGCTATACGGGTGGACAGGAGACTGCGTGCAAGGGTTAATGAGAGCAAATCCTCTGCTATGTCAGCTCCGAGTCCTGAGAGGGTCTGTGCTGACAATGGAGAGCCGATGGAGATTGGGGCGATGGCACCCCGCTCTCAGGAAAAAGACCGCAGGCTTTCTGAAGGCTTGTGCTTCTATTGCGGAAATTCTGGTCATTTTATTAAGAACTGTGTGCTTCGTATGAAGAAAGAAAAAAAAAATGGTCAGTCATGCACGTATAGCCTGTTTAAATTCTAAGGGAGTATTCCTATCTGCCACTACTGCTGCTCAGGATGAATTAATTGAATTTCGGGTATTTGTGGATTGTGGTTCTACTCTGAATGTGATTGATGGGGGATTCTTGGAAAAACTTAGATTAGAACCTAAAACTTTGTCATCCCCTATTGCTGTGGTTTCTGTTGATGGCTCTCCCTTGAAGAGTGTTACTCATAAGGTCTGTGAATTTCCCCTCACTATTAATGGTATTCATCAAGAGAATTTGGATTTGGTGGTATTGGATAATTTGCCTTCTCCAGTAATATTGGGGTTACCCTGGTTAAAATTGCACAATCCTGTACTGGATTGGTCTACCAATGAAATTAAGTCCTGGAGCCCTAAGTGTTATGACAAGTGTTGTAACGGGCGCATTGCTGCTGTGGATAAAGGGGAATTACCTGTACCTATTCAGCATTTTTGGAGAGTTTTTTCTGAGGAGGAGTCACAAATTTTGCCTCCCCTTAGAGACTATGATTGTACCATTGAATTTGTCCCTGGAGCGACTCTTCCTAAAAGTCGTTTATTTAATCTTACTATTCCTGAGAGAAAGGCTTTGGAGGAATACATACAGACAAGCTTGGCCGCCGGTCACATTAGGCCTTCCAAGTCTCCTGTGACTGTTGGATTTTTTTTTGTAAAAAAAAAAGATGGCGGTTTACGTCCTTGTCTGGACTTTCGTGAGATTAATAAAATTACTGTACGCAATCCTTACCCACTGCCATTGATTCCTGATTTATTTAACCAGTTAGTGGGGGCCAAGTGGTTCTCTAAAATTGATCTCCGGGGGGCATACAATTTGTTGCGCATGAAGGAGGGTGATGAATGGAAGACTGCTTTTAACACTCCTGTGGGTCATTTTGAGAACCTGGTAATGCCTTTTGGTCTTACCAATACTCCAGCATTTTTTCAGAATCTTATTAATGACATCCTTAGACCTTTAATTGGCAAAAATGTGGTTGTGTATTTGGATGACATTCTGATTTATTCGCCTGATCTGGAGTCTCATTGGCGGAGCGTACGTGAGGTATTACAGTTATTAATGGACAATTCGCTTTTTGCTAAGCTGGAGAAATTTGAGTTCGCTGTACAGAGAATTAGTTTTTTGGGCTACATTATCTCCAGTGAAGGTTTTGAGATGGACCCGGTTAAAGTTCAAGCTGTGCAGGAATGGCCTAGGCCTATTGGTTTGAAATCGATACAGAGGTTTTTTGGGTTTCGCCAATTATTACAGAAAATTCATAAAAAATTTTTCTATTGTTGTCAAACCGCTGACCGATCTCACCAGGAAAGGTGCTAATGCGGTTCAGTGGACTTCTGAGGCCATTGAAGCTTTTGTGTTTCTAAAGGAGAGGTTCACCTCTGCTCCCATCCTTATGCAGCCTGATGTGACTAAGCCGTTTTTGGTTGAGGTTGATGCTTCTTCGGTGGGGGTCGGTGCGGTGTTGTCTCAGGAAAACAAGGATGGAGTACATCCCTGTGCCTTTTTTTCAAAAAAATTTTCTGAGACTGAACTTAATTACGATATTGGTAATCGGGAATTGCTGGCGATTAAACTCGCATTTGAACACTGGCGTCACCTCTTGGAAGGTGCTGAATTTCCCATTCAGGTTTTCACTGATCATAAAAATCTGATCTATCTTGATGCTGCCAAGCGCTTGAATGCCCGTCAGGCTAGGTGGGCACTTTTTTTCTCGCGGTTTAATTTTTCCGTTACTTACATCCCGGGTACCAAGAATGTTAAAGCGGATGCTTTGTCTCGCAGCTTTTCTGCCATGGTCGGTGTTGAGGAGGAAGAGGTGAGCATTTTACAAGAAGGTGTTGTGATTGCTGCTTTGGACTCCGTTTTGGAGGATGAGATACTTAAAGCTCAGGAGAATGCCCCATCTAACACTCCCCATGGGAGGTTGTTTGTGCCTAGGACCTTTAGGAGAGATTTGTTTGTTGAGTGTCATGAGTCTCGGTTGGCAGGTCATCCAGGAATTTCTGAGACCAAGAGACTTGTGGGTCGCAGTTTTTGGTGGCCTGGATGGCAGAAGGAAGTCATTAAGTGGGTGCGCCAATGTACTGTGTGTGCTAGATCCAAGTCTTCGCATGCTCCTGCTGCGGGGTTGCTTTGCCCTCTGGAGGTTCCTAGTGCACCTTGGACACATCTGGCTATGGACTTTATTACCGACCTTCCCCCCTCTGAAGGTTTCACGGTCATCTGGGTGGTCGTGGACCGTTTTAGCAAGATGTGTCACTTGGTTCCCTTCATCAAACTTCCTTGCGCTACGACACTCGCTAAGGCCTTTGTCAAGGAAATTGTCAGACTACATGGTGTTCCTACTGACATTGTTTCTGATAGGGGACCTCAGTTCGTGGCTCGTTTTTGGCGTGCCTTTTGTGACAGGTTGGGAGTTCATTTGTCGTTTTCATCCGGATATCATCCTGAGTCTAATGGCCAGACAGAAAGGAAGAACCAGGATGTTGAGCAGTTCTTGCGTTGTTTTGTGGCAGACAATCAAGAGGGGTGGTCTGAGTTTCTGCCACTTGCTGAATTTGCTCTTAACAACCATACATCCTCTTCTGCTGGGTGTTCACCTTTTTTTTGTTGCTCTGGGAGACATCCATCTTTTGGGTCATTCTCCAAATTGGTTTCGGCTGTGCCTGAGGAGGAGAGTTTTTCCGGTGATTTGGAGAGAGTTTGGACGGAAGTGCATGCTAATCTTCAGGAGGCTAACAAAAAATCTAAGAGGTACTTTGATAGGAAACGGCAAGAGGTTTTGTTTGCTATTGGTGACATGGTTTGGTTGTCCTCTAAGAATCTGCGATTGAGGATTCCTTCTAAAAAATTGGGTCCCAAGTTCGTAGGGCCCTTTAAGGTGCTTCAGATAGTTAACCAATCTGCTGTTAGGTTGGAGGTTCCTACGTCCTGGAAGATTAACCCGGTGTTTCATGTTTCTCTGTTGAAAAAAGCTGATGTGTTGGATGGTGACGCCTCTGCCACTGTTCCTCCGGTGGTGGAGGACGGGGAATATGAAATTTCCCGCATCCTAAATTCCAGACGGTATAGAGGGAGTTTGCAGTATCTCGTCGCTTGGAAGGGTTTCGGACCTGAGGATAACTCATGGGTGAGGGCGGATGATGTTTCTGCTTCCAGACTTGTCAGAGCGTTTCACAGGAGGTTTCCTGGTAAGCCTGGGCCTAGGGGATCCGGAGGATCCTCTTAGAAGAGGGGGTACTGTTAGAACTCTCCTGTTAGGTTTTTTTTAGTTTGCTGGTCACATGACCATTTTTGCCTATTTAATCTGGCTCCGCCCTCCTGGCCTTGCTGGACTTCATTGTATTTACTACTCCTGAGCTAGCTTGGTGCTCTGTTGCCGTTCTCTGTTAGTTTTGCTAGGTCTTCTGACCTCTATGCTTTTTGTTGTGTGTTTGTCTTTGACTGCTACTATTTCTGCTAGGAGGTGTCCAACTTATCACAGTCCCTAGTTCTTGTAGGGATCCCTCCCTCACATCTATAGGTCTTTGTACAGACTAGCCGAGGACTTTAGCGGGTCTGATCGCAGGATCAGGTTCCCCGTTACATCGTAGGGATCTAGTTTAGTTCTATTGTAGGGACAGATCTCCTGTCTTTCCTTAGTCCCTGTAGCAGATCATAACAGAGAAGAGAGGAGGCAGTCGAAGATTTTCGTCTGGGCTCATCGTACACCTTCCGGAAAGCCGCGAGAAAAGCCTGGAGGTCGGACACCAGAGGATCCCCTCTCTCCCACAGAGGGTTAAGCCACGCCAACGTCACTCAGGTGAGGTGCGACATGATGAATGCCACCTTGGCCCTGTCGAAGGTGAACTGGTGCGCCAGGAGCTCAAAGTGAAGTGAAAACTGATTAATGAAGCCCCGAAATAGGGCAGGATCATGACCAAAATATGGAGGAGCAGATACCCGGGTTACTAAGTCTGGTGCCACAGTGCCACTGGTTTTAGGATGGCGCGCGCGCCCACTTTAAGAGGAAGGGAGCGCGCGCGTGCCCTAAGTACAGAGACTGGGGATCTAAGCGCGGTGCGCGCACCCCGGACAGACGCTGTGATGAGGCCAAGGGGGGAGCGGAACGCCGTACCGGAGCCGCGGTGGTGAGTGGATCGGCGTCTCTGACCGGCAGGAGTCAGAGACGCCGATGCTAAAGTACCCCCCCTTTACGCCCCCTCTTTTTCAAGCCCCCAAGAATTTTTTCAAGAAGAGGAGGAGTATGTATGTTCTCCCTGGGCTGCCAAGACCTCTCCTCAGGACCAAACCCCTTCCAATCCACAAGAAAAAAGGTTTTTCCTCTTACCCTCTTGGTAGCCGGAATGTTCTCTACCTCATAAACGTCCTCAGCGCTGACTGGAACTGGAGCTGTACCCAGATAATGAGAGAAAGGATTGAGGACAACAGGCTTGAGGAGTGATACATGGAAGGAGTTGTGGATCCGTTATGAGGCAGGAAGTTTCAACTTGTATGCCGCCGGATTAATTTTTCTCAGAATCTTGAACGGGCAAATGAATCGAGGACCCACCTTGTAAGAAGGCATCTTGAGGCAAACATACTTAGAGGAAAGCCAGACCTTGTCTCCCAGACGTAGATGAGGCGGATCCAGACGTCTCTTATCAGCGTTTCTCTTCATCCGCTCAGAGGACTGTAGAAGTGCAGCTCTAGTGTCTTCCCAAATCACCGAAAAGTCACTGACAAGACACTCTGCGGCAGGATTGTCCACTGAGGAAGAGACGGTAAACGGAATTCGGGGGTGTTGACCGTAAACCACAAAAAACGGAGACTTAGCAGAGGACTCACTCACATGGTTGTTATAAGAATACTCGGCCTAAGGCAGAAGTTCTACCCAATCGCTATGGTGAGTGTTGACAAAGTGCCGAAGAAAACTGGCTGTTCATCATTATGCTATTTGTACTGTGGTGAAATTGATGCCATTTTGGTGGTGTCTGCCACTAACTTTTGGAAATGTGGAAACTCCTGATTGGGTCTCCATCTGCTGGGTTGGCTATAGTGGAAGAGGTATCACTCCTAATTATACTATTTGCACTGCAGTGAAATTGATGCCATTTTGGTTGTGTTTGCCACTAATTTTTGGAAATGTGGAGTCTCCTGACTGGGTCTCCATCTGCTGGCTTGGCTGTAGTGGAAGCGGTGTCGGTCCTTATTACCTCATTTCTACAGTAGTCAAATTGATACCACTTTGGTGGTGTTTGCCACTAAAAATGTAGAGACTCTTACTTGGGTCTCCATCTGCTGGGTTGGCTGTAGTGGAAGAGGTTTCAATCCTCATTAAGCTATTTCTACTGTAGTGAAATTGATGCCACTTTGGTGGTGTCTGCCACTAGTTTTTAGAAATGTCGAGACGCCTGATTAGGTCTCCATCTGCTGGGTTGGCTGTAGTGGAAGACGTGTGGGTACCGATTATACTAGTTCTACTCTACTGAAATTCATGCCACTATGGTGGTGTCAGACCCTAATTTAGGGAATGTGAACACTCCTGGTTGTGTCTCCTTCTACTGAGTTGGCTGTAGTGGAAGAGGTGTCAATCATAATTATACTATTTGTAAAGTAGTGAAATGTGGAGATTCCTGATTTGGTCCCCATCTGCTGGGTTGGCTGTAGTGGAAGAGGTGTCGGTCCCAATTATACTAGTTGTATGCTACTGAAATTGATGCCACTTTGGTGGTGTTAGGCCGAAACACTCCAGGTTGGGTGTGCATAAGCTGGGTTGGAAGAGGTTATGTTCTTATTATACTATTTTTACAGTAGTGAAATTTATGCCACTTTGGTGGTGTCTGCCACTAGTTTTTGGAAATGTTGAGAGGCCTGATTGAGTCTCTATCTCCTGGGTTGACTGTTGTGGAAGATGTGTGGGTTCCCATTATACTATTTCTACTGTAGTGAAATTGATGCCACTTCGGTGGTGTCTGCCACAAATTTTTATAAATGTGGAGACTCCTGATTGGGTCCCCATCTGCTGGGTTGGCTGTAGTGGAAGAGTTGTCAGTCCTAATTATACTGTTTGTAATGTAGTGAAATTGATGCTACTTTGGTTGTTTCTGCCACTAATTTTTGGAAATGTGGAGACTCTTGTTTGGGTCTCCATTTGCTGGGCTGGCTGTAGTGGAAGAGGTGTCAGTCCTAATTATATTATTTGTACTGTAGTGAAATTGATGCCATTTTGGTGATGTCTGCCACTAATTTTTGGAAATGTTGAAACTCCTGATTGGGTCACCATCTCCTGGGTTGGCTGTAGTGGAAGAGGTGTTGATTCTAATTATACTATTTCTACTGTAGTAAAATTGATGCTACTTCAGTTGTTTCTGCCACTAATTTTTGGAAATGTGGAGACTCCTGATTGGGTCTCCATTTGCTGGGTTGGCTGTAGTGGAAGAGGTGTCGGTTCCCATTATACTAGTTCTACTCTACTGAAATTGATGCCACTTCGGTGGTGTCTGACACTAGTTTTTGGAAATATGGAAACTCCTGATTGGGTCTCCACTAGTGATGAGTGAGCGTCCTCGCCACTGCTCGGTACTTGCACGAGCATCTCACTGCTTAACATGCTTGGTGAGTATTTCCGAGATACTCCTGAGGGAAATCGGGTCCCAGCCCCGCATGTTGGGCGCTCTTTAGACAGCCAATTAACATGAAGGGATTGCCTGCCACGCATTGCAATGCCGTAGCCATGTTGATTGTGGCATAACAGTGAAGGCTGGCAGCATAGCGTCATCGGATGTATATAAGACCCAGTGTCCCTATGCTTGGCACAGTTTACCCTGGAAACAGGCAGAGTAGGGAGAGGTGCTGCTGAGTGAGGGATAGAATTGACGGTGTAATAATTAGGTATAGGTATTCCACAGTAAGATATATATCCATCTGAACTAACAGTCCTGAGGACTAATCCAGCTGCATATATAAATCCAGATGACAGCAGGAGCTATGCAGGCAGAGTTTGTGGACACTGTAAACAGCAGAATAGGGTCCATTGCACATTCTGTCTGCTCTGCTGCTGTTACAGATATCCGTAGCCTTAGATAACAGGGCTATTTTTGTTGCTCTTAATCCTGATTGTTTTGCTTAAAAAGTGATATAGTACACCATTTTACTGATCTATTTGCTTGTTAGCAGAATTCAGACAGATTTTTATTTTGTTTTATTTGCATTGCTGTATTGTAGAAGTAGAAACTTTTCCATCATCGGATGTGACCCCATATTACTGTGGTAATAATACAGACATTTTGTGGAGCGTGCCAAATATTACCCTCCATTTAAAGTCTACCACTTTGGTGTTGTTCATCCTATTCACACTTTATCGCTGACCAATACCACAGCTATAAGACCACTTCCTAAAGCTGTGGTCATCAGACGTTATACCATATTACTGCGGTAATAATCCTTACATTTTTGGGAGCGTGTCAAGTATTACACTCCATTTAAAGTCTGGCAGTTGTGTGTTCAAATATATTCACAGTTGGTTGCTGACATACCGTATCTGTGAACAATGTTGTCAGAGTATTAAGCCACTTTTACGGACTCTGATAAAATGGCTTGCTCAGCTGTACATGGAGGTAGACATGGAACACTGTCTCTTTAAGTTTTCGAGTTGGTTTAATAAAACGTTATAAACCAGCCTAGAGTTCATAAGGTAAATACAGCCCATTCGGCATAACGGAAAAAAATATATATAAAGATGCAGCACAGTCCATAT
This sequence comes from Phyllobates terribilis, assembly GCF_046119375.1. Taxonomy (NCBI): domain Eukaryota; kingdom Metazoa; phylum Chordata; class Amphibia; order Anura; family Dendrobatidae; genus Phyllobates; species Phyllobates terribilis. Next base: position 17,970,870 of record NW_027362783.1, on the reverse strand, counting down.
ATTGGCTGGGTTCAGGACACTCAGGGTTAACCACACACAGTTCAGCACAATACATGCAAGTTCCTATCTGGAGTAAGTCTCTCCAGATTCAAAAGACTGGCTATTTATAGCCTGGACCACACCCTGAGGTGGAGATATGGAGAACAACTTCCCACCCTCTCTATGGTGGTTCTCATAAAACACGCCCTTTCAAACAAGGCTGATTAACCCTCTCTGCATCTACCATGCAGGAGAAAATTTCCATGTTTCACATCACTGAAGCTAATAGCCTCAGTGAAGCATATCTCTCCTCCAGTATTCTGCCAGTGACTTTGTCAGAAGACTGACAATAAAACATACAAACACAAAGCTAAATTGGATTTTCCTGGGAGAAATGTTAAGAAACATTCTTTGCAGGGTCATGACTTGTATATAAGGCCATAAAAAATAAAAAAAATAAAAACTATAAAAACACAGCAGGATCTTTAGTATAAAAACCAGACTCGCCAATGCAATCTCTTAATCCTTGCAAGCTTCAACACAATGTTCACAAGGTAGACAGCAGAAGTGGTGGCTCCCCTAGACAACGAGAAAACTCCTTCACGATGGTAGAGACCACCATCTCCTTAGCTTGCTGCCTGGTACTTTTCGGTGAGAATGAACTTGGCTCCAAGCAGCCAGGAATTTCCAGCGAATGGCACGTCATGGTTTGATATGAGCAACCAGTACCAGAGGCGAAGCCATCCCCAATTTCAATAACTCAGGAATTTTATTTGCCAGACTGGCTGCTGTGAGGTTTCTACTCACTTGGGAGAGTTGGTAGTCAAAACAGGAAGCATTTCCATTAAAAGGTCCATTCTAGTTTATTGCGGAGTCATAATCCAGCCATAAACTAAGGAAAATAAACAGCCTTCAGTTCAGGCAAACAAAGTAAACAGCTCTTTAGGCAAAGTCTCTTGAGAACCAGTCCTAATCACACCGGCTGGAAAACATTCAGTACACCGGCTCAGTTTGCAGATACCACAAAATAGGACCTCTTCCTCATCACACAGACTATGTGTCAAACAATGGACTCCATTTTACCTTGTTAACCACACCCAGAGGTGAAGTATGTGAGTAGCCAGACCCGCCCATCTCTCCGACTACCCGCAAAACCTGGGCCTAGATGCACCAAACAATCCTCTTAGTGCTTGCGTGCATTACAGCAACATTCCAGGATTACATCACAGACGACAGCCATCTCTGTGATACATACCTCCGATCAACTATGTGTCTGTGCCACCTTACACTACTCAAACATTCGTTTCTCACAAAGGAGCTGAAGACAGAGTGGCAGTATGTGCAAGTTTCTCCAGCATGACCTGTTTGTTATATATCAGAGGGAGAACAGAATTGGGATTTGTTATTTTATTATTATTATATTATTATAGTCCTAATTGTAATATTTCTACTCTGGTGAAATTGATGCCACTTTGGTGGTATCAACATTTAATTTTTTGAAATGGGGAGACTACTGGTTGGGTCTCCTTCATGTGTGTTGCCTGTAGCAGTAGGCCTCCCAGACCAGAAGGCCTCCACTTACTTTCAGTCAACTACCCATGTTACTATCCTTACATTTTTGTACCAATAATAATCTATGAAGTTGATTTTCTACCATCTGAATGTGGCTAAGCAGGTTGAGTGTTGCATGTGGTATCAGAGCTCCCAGCACAGCAGACCTACACCGATCCCTCATCCACCTCATCTTAATTTGAAGTTCAATTCAAAGCTGTAAATGCTGGCCTAGACCCTAATACCTCATCTATGGCCCATGGCTGATTGCTGCTTTGGGTCAATTGAGGCCACTTTCCTGCTGTCTGCCTCTAATTTGATGTGTTTTGGCAGCTTTTGGGCGAGTTTGAAGGTGTTGTGTATGGGTTTAGTTTTGACCCCCATTGAATCCAATGGCGTTCGGTAATGTTTGGTGAAAATTCGACAAATAAATCGGTGAATATTGCAATTCCGAGCCGAATATTGAAATATTTGCTCATCTCTACTTGTCACCACTAAAGTGTCTGAGAAATAAGACAGTTGAACCACTTGCCAAGCCTTATTATTCTAAAATCAATAAAAGAACCTAAACTTGAAAAAATTTCCAAAATCCACTAGCAAGTATAAAAATAACAATCTTTATTGATAAATAATCCATAAAAAGATTTTTTCATTGTCAAATAATCACCAAATCATTTGAAAGAGGGAAAGGATGAAACAAACAAAAGAATCAGCACAAAGGGACACATATAATAATTCCATATAAAGTTTGGTCTCAGTTCCTATAGGTGATATTGCCTACGATGAGAAGGTGACTAGTAATGTAGAGATGATAATTCAAATGATCTCTAATAACAATAATCATATAGATGAATCACGTCATCTTGAAAATAGAGCGTTCAAACCCTCAACAAGGCAATACCCAAATGGTTCACATCAAAATACACATGCTGTAACTGACCCAGACCATTGAACTTACTTGTTTGGTGGAATAGGGCATTCTTGAAAAGATATATGATTAAGGGCCTAATACCACGGGGTTTACGAGTTCAAATCTTTCCATCCTTTGTGGTGGATGATGAACCCCTTAAACTGAGATGGGAAGAAGTTGCCGGGGATTGTTCCCGTGGCTTTATGGAGATCTTAATACAGATGGATGATAAGATCCTTAAAGATATTGAGAAAGAAATAGAGGAAATACAAAGTAATATCAAAAAGGATCTTAGTGACAAGGCCCTTGAAGAAATTAATAAAGAATTGGAACTTAATTTCGTTAATTGGAAAAATGAAGTGTGTACTGCAAAAACAAAGAAGTTTCAGAAAGATATGGCAGATCTTCAGAACAACATGATGTATCGGTGGAGAAATAGGGGCTCTAGAAAAGGTTCCATGATCAGGTCACATTCTGGCTCAATCTCATCTCATACCTCAATGGATGAAACACGCCCCAATACCAGTGACTCTCAATCTGAGAACACTGTACATATGGGCATCACAAGGGATCTAAGGAACAAGACCAAATCCTATCCGAAAAGAAAAATCACTCCCCCACATCAATATACTAAGAAAACCAGGAGTAATAATATGGAGGTAATTAATCTCTCTAAACATGAACTGTCTCCCACACACTATGAACTTCTGAAATTAGGTCTGTCCTTTTCACCGGTCAGTGGATTCGATTACTTCTTGGCAGTTAAGGATCTCCACCTCTTCTGCCTCAAATTAATTTTGAAAAAATTACACCATAGACCTGAGCATGAGTTGAACTCTATGAGTGATAGGGAGTTGGAGGCATTGGATACATTGGAGGATCTCCTATTGGAGCAAGGCCCAAGCACTGATTTTCCTAAAGCTATTCTGCCCAAATCAACCACATTTCCTCCCTTGTCGATTTGCTCATCAATTGAAATTTTCCCCAAAATGGTCATGGAAGATTTAAAAAAAAATCCCGGGTGGGATTAGGAGAGATAATGTACATCCATTACAGAGAAAAGCCCTTAAAGAACTAAAACGAGGGAAATGTCATGATCTGGCCAGTTAATCAGTATGAGAAGGAGGTATATAGACAGCTGAAGGTGAAAGAAAATTACTCCATTGAGCCTAGTAATCCAACATCACACTTCAGTCTTGAACTTCAAAAAATCCTGATCACTGCATATGAAGAAGGAATTATACCAAAAAAAGTATTGGAGGGTTTAGCTGTAAAATCTCCAAAAATACCCACGCTATACTTGCTCCCCAAGATTCATAAAGATCCATTGGATCCCTCGGGGCGTCCGATAGTCTCTGGCATGGGAGGTCTATGCGAACCAGTCTGTAAATTCATTGACCACTATTTGAAACCACTGGTGGAGACGTTACCCTCCTATGTCAGGGACTCTTCGGACGTCCTGGGGAAATTGGATGGTATCTCCCTGGATGAGGATATGTGGCTGGTGACAGCAGACGTCGAGTCCTTATACACCTGTATAAATCATGATGATGGAATCAGTGCCGCCCGTTTTTTCTTAGGGACAAGTAGTCTGGACAGGCCCCTGGTCAACCTGATTTTGGAACTATTGGAATTCATTCTTGAACACAATTTTTTTGTTTTCAGGGATCAGTTTTATTTGCAGAGACGGGGAACCGCCATGGGCGCGGCATGTGCCCCGTCGTATGCGAATCTCTTCCTCGGCCTTTGGGAGAGGGGGATTTTCTGCGACGGCGGGGTGCATGCCGCGGGCCAGGTGTTGTACTGGTTCCGGTACATAGATGACCTTCTAATCATTTGGCAGGGCACCACATTGCAATTGAACACTTTTTTTGAGGCATTAAATGTTAACAACTATAATATCAAATTAACATACAAATATAGTAGACAAGAGATTGATTTCTTGGATATTGCAATGTCGGTGGACCCGAGGGGCCTGATCCAGACCAGTATCCATCGTAAAATAACTTCTGTAAACTCTGTACTACACGCCTCTTCTGCACATTTACCCTCGACCATCAGGGCCATTCCCACTGGACAATTTATGAGGGCTAAAAGAACATGCTCTACTGCTGTCTCTTTTGAACAGCAAGCTATAGATCTACGAGATCGTTTTTTGGATAGGGGCTATAGCCGCAGAACAATTAAGAGGGGCTTCAATAAGGCAAAGGCAGTCCCGCGGGAAAGACTCCTCAGGACTACCAAGAAAAAACTAACTGATATCCCGAAGATAAGATTTATCTCTACTTTTAATTGTGAGTGGAATTCTATGAAAGTTATTCTTGTGAGACATTAGCCCATCTTACTCACTGATCCAGTTTTGAAAAAGGAGATCTCTGAATTTCCACTCATGACAGCAAGACGCAGTAGAAATCTTCGGGATCATCTAGTCCAAAGCCACTATGTGGCGAAAGGAAAGAGTCACTTTGGGACTGGCAAACAAAAGTGGGGATGCTTTCCCTGCGGTGACTGCCTTGCCTGTACAAGGGGTAACATTATTAGAGCAACCTCCTTTGACACTGCGGATGGGACTCGGACCTCTGCGGTCACCAGTTACATATCCTGTAGTACATCATACGTGGTGTACTACGGGGTGTGCCCATGTGGGAAAATTTATGTAGGACTAACATCTAGGAAGCTACGTATCCGAACTCGGGAATATGTCAGGGACATTGTGGCGGCAGGGGAGGTGGAGGACCTAACGACCGTGAAGACTATCCCAAAACACTTTAAGACCTGTCATAACTCCGATCATCGGGGTTTTAAAATTAGGGGGATTGATCAAATCCACTGTGGTATTCGGGGAGGCGATGTGAAAAAAGCTCTAGCCCAACTTGAGCTTAAGTGGATCATCAATCTGGGGTCTATGTCACCCCTTGGGCTAAATGAGAAACTTAGTTTCTCACCCTTCTTGTAATCTCTACACTTTTAACTTGATTTTAACCTTGTTTTTCTTTTGTGTGATTCTAATTTTTCCTCTTTATGCCTCCGTATTTTAGCGTGAATGACTTGCCATTACTCCCGTTCTGTGATAATATGGGAAGTACCCAACTTTATTGTGTCTTAGACCTACCTTTATTTGGATTTTGTATCTATTGAACTCCAACGAGTGAACCAGCAACTTTGAAGTCACCTTATTTTTCTCCTACATCATTGGACATTTCTTTATTTTGTGCACTCGATGTATATATGATATTTATTATATTGATTTATATACTGTGATATACAAGGATGTGACAAATGTATGTTGTGTTTTTTTTATTTGTTTTTTTTTTATGGTCATGCACATGTATTTACCTGTATCTGTGCACACTACTATACTACGCGCATTCTTAGTCTGATGTGCCAAAAAATGCATTTTTGAATTGTTTAAACTTTAATGTGTATCTGTCTTTTGTGCATTTGGTTATAATTATAACTTTTGTGTACTGATATGGGTGTACTACCATGTTTTGCGTTTGCATAACTCTGCATTAGGTATTTGTGCATATTGATATGTCTGTGCTATATCTATATATTAGTTCACTCACTGATGCACATGTATTTGTCCACATTGTGCGCTTTTTGGGTGCATCAGTACTGTGAGGTATTTGCAACCTCTTTATTAGTCCATCTACTTTCTTTATTTATTCCTCTATAAAGGTTGGTCTTACGTTGGGAAATAGCGCCCCCATAATATTGATTATGCTATGGACTTTTGTATCTGTGGTTCGCGGGTCTCCAGGATGGAAAAGTTTCCCTGGTTACATGATACGAGCATGGACTCCCAAAAAATGGCGCCAGTAAGCGCATGCGCACTGCGACAGTCAATCCTATACCGGGCTAAGGCCTCCGTCATTTCCGGCATGCACATATGACGTCAAACGGGGATTTCCCTAGTGCGTGCCGGAAAGGAGAGCCAGACCCCGAACTTCCGGTTTCTCTGTCGCAGCGCTGGGGCACGGCACATGGATTGGTGGACTCTGGATATGGACGGGTATTTAAATGGTGAGGCACGCATATTCCTGATCACACTCCCCTTGAGAAAGCATTGAGTGTGCGAAACGCGCGTCGGGGCGTCACATACGGCACGGGACCAAATTCAGTGACTATTCCTATGGGTAAGTTCAATGGTCTGGGTCAGTTACAGCATGCGTATTTTGATGTGAACCATTTGGGTATTGCCTTGTTGAGGGTTTGAACACTCTCTTTTCAAGATGACATGATTCATCTATATGATTATTGTTATTAGAGATCATTTGAATTATCTCTACATTACTAGTCACCTTCTCATCGTAGGCAATATCACCTATAGGAACTGAGACCAAACTTTATATGGAATTGACGCGCCCCCTGGGCCAGTGCTGTAGGGGATACCCGGAGCCGGATCTCGATGGGGGTAGTAGTCCTTGTGGCGGTGACCCGGTCCGTGCCCAGGGTGTCAAACTAAGTGGCAGTCTATGGCAGTAGATGTTAACTTGATTGTCGACTACGCCACCCGTTGAGTGCGGCTTTGAAGCCGCCGCTGCAGAGCAGTCCGCTGAGGCCGGTGGTATATGTGCAGCAGTGATGGTATAACCCCCAACGGGAGGGGTATGGCCTCAGGGCAGCAGGTGTAGATGGTGGGGGTTGTGATGGTGCCGTAAGAAGACTCAGAGTCGGGAGATGCAGTTCAGGGTTTTTACTTACTGGTGTCCTTTTAGTCACTCTGGCCTTGAGTGACCACCCGAGCCGTGCTGCGTCCACCAGGTCCTGGACTCGGCCAACCCCCAGGCAATTCCGGAGCGTGGTCCTGAGCTCCTTTCTGACTCTCCCTTTCTCTGGCCGTTCCCACCAGGGATCCACTTTTGGCCGGCTCCCTCGGGTCTCTTGGTGGTCAAACCTCCTCTGGGTTCCCTGACCCTATACTTGGTGTGCCTTTCTGGTGGATTTGGTGAGGGTCGTGGCAAATCTTGACCACGACCTCCGGTTTCTGGCTGAGGATTAGTGGCCTCCACCAGTTCGGGTTCCGGTACCCTTGTCCGCCAACCCTTCACCCTTTTGTCTGTATTCTGGGATCTTGGGGTTCCCTTCTTGTTTCCTCTCTGGGTCCTTCTTTCTCCTCTCTCTCTCTCAGCAGGCTCTGCCCTGGAGCTGGGCCCAGCCGGAACCACAGCTCCCTGTCAGCCCTCCTGGCTGAGCTCCTCTGCTCTGCTCCTCTTACCTGACTGAACTCACTGACCCTATCCTAAGATGGTGCCCACCTTATATACTCCCTCTATGTGTGAGCTCAGGTGACCAGCACCCAATGAGCTCCTATCTTTACCCAGACTACTCCCCCTATCTGCCCCTACACTACTGGGATGTTCCACCCCCCTCCCACTCCAGCCAGGGACAGACGCTGTCGTACCTGCACATATACTGGTGGGAGTACCGTCGTTCTGTCCCCCGGAAATGGGATGTATGTAGTGCATGCAGCCTACTAGCTCAGTTCCACACTCCATCCTTACCCGGGAGTGGAATACCACACCTCTGGCTTGAGGTGTAATACCCCTGTAGCAGCCGAGTCCTCAGGGTGCTACAGAATTATTATATGTGTTCTTTTGTGCTGATTCTTTTGTTTGTTTCATCCTTTCCCTCTTTTAAATGATTTTCTCATTATTTGACAATGAAAAAATCTTTTTATGGATTATTTAGCAATAAAGATTGTTATTCTTATACTTGCTAGTGGATTTTTGAAATTTTTTCCAAGTTTAGGCTCTATGATTGAGGATTCACTACATAGTCTTGTTCATGTAAAATTGAATGGGGAGATATGACTTATCTATCTTCAGCCAGTATATATTACTTATATCTTTGGAATAGTTTCTTGCATTAAAATCAATAAAAGGCAAGGAATGCATTAAAAATTATACGGAAATTATCATTAAGAAGAGGCTGACAACAAGAGGTGCAACTGTCATAATGGATTGGGAATTGGACTCTAATGAAGCTAAATATCAATTAATGGATTTTAATGTGGGCAAAAATAAAGAAGATAATGCTAATATTTTTAAAATGATATAGATTAGATAGTGGACAGTGCCTTTAATAGAAAGCTTTTTTCAGAAAAGCTTAAAAGGTCTCTCATTAACACTTTAATAGCTATCCATATACACCGATTTTTTTTATCTACTTCCAAAAATTTACAAAAAATCTTAACAGACTTCTGGAACATCCTATAGATTCTAGAATTATTATAGAAATAGTAGAGACTTTAGTGGTGCACTATCTCCAAAAGATTGGTAAGAAATTGCCAGATTGCCTATCAGATACTAATCAATTCCTTGGAAAGGCGGAAACTGTTGACGGTGACAAGAGTCTCTACACCAACTTACCTTATGAGGATATAGGTGTAATTAGGGAAATATTCTGTGAAAATCCTATAATCTTTCACCCCGTCACCCAGAAACCTGTTTTCACTTTCCTGACCAGGCCAATTTTTTCAATTCTGACCATTGTCACTTCATGAAGTAATTATTCTGGAACGCTTCAACGGATCCCAGTGATTCGAAGGCTGTTTTCTCATGACATATTGTACTTCATGATAGTGGTAAAATTTGCTCGCCATTACTTGCATTTACTTGTGAAAATATCATAAATTTGGAGAAAATTTTTAAAATTTCACAATTTTCAAACTTTTCATTTTATCCCCTTAGACCAGAGTTATGTCACACAAAGTAGTTAATAAATAACATTTCACACTTGTCTACTTTACATCAGCACAATTTTTGAAACATAGTTTTTTTTTGTTAGGGAGTTAGATTGGGCGCACGGCAGGGCTTGGAAGGGAAGGAGCACCATTTGACCTTTTGAACGCAAAACTGGCTGGAATCGAGAGCGGATGCAAGGTCGTGTTTGGAGAGCCCCTGAAGTTCCTAAACAGAGGAAACTCCTCACTAATTACCCCATTTTGGAAACTAGACCCCTGAAGGAATTTATCTAGATGTGTGTTGAGCACCTTGAATACCTTAGTGCTTCATAGAAGTTTATACCGTGGAGTCGTGAAAATAAAAAATCACATTTTTTCCCACAAAAATGTTATTGTAGTCCCAAAATTCTCATTTTCACAGGACCAACAGGAGAAAATGGATTGTTTGCAATTTCTCCTGATTATACCAATACCCTGTATGTGGTGGAAAACTACTATTTAGGCATACGGCAGAGCTTGGAATTGGAGTGCAGACTTTGATGCAATGGTCTGTGCGAGCCATGTCAAGTTTGGAGAGCCTCTGATGTGCCTCGTCAGTGGAAATCCCCCACAAGTGACCCCATTTTGGAAAATACATCCCTCAAGGAATTTATCTAGAGGCATAGTTTTAGTAATGATTTTAATGCTTCTAGTTTTATTGGTGTATGAATTTATGATGTGGTGGTATGTGTAAGTTGAGCGGGCTGAGTACATCAGATTATAAAAGTGTTTTGAGTCAACAGGGTAAAACCAAATTGTATTAATTTATGGACGTGGTATGCTTTGAAGCAGTCCTCAATACAAAGGCCAAGTTTCTCAGGGCAGGCTTCACAATCGTAAATTGTGTCCTTTCGTATTCCCCTCTTGGAGTGTACTGAGCATGCACAGCACTTTTTTGTCTTCTTCCCTTCTTTGCTGTATGGGGAACCTCTCCAGGAAAATGTTGACCTGGTACAATGCGAGGACCATCAGTTTGAGAAGTACTGGGACTGTAACCTTCCTAAGTGCCAAACATTAGGGCCTTGATGACTACCTCCTGAAACTGAAGGAAGGTTTGTACCGCGCATGGCCAATTTTTTGTACTATACTTTACCATTTGGGACTTCTGTTGTGGTACCTGGGACATTGACAAGAGATATGTTGACACGGTGTATGGAGGTCATGATAAGGGCATCCCTCTTATACTCGACCACCAGCATGTTGTCACTGCATTGGGCTCCGCTCTCACCCTTTCTCAGCTGTTGCCCAATTAGCAGCTTAGGGCGGATTCTCTGTTTTTTTTCACACGTAGCCGAATGCAACTGTACCTCTGACAGAGAGGGTCTTGAAGAGTGGTATGCTGGTGTAAAAGTTATCTATGTAGAGGTGATAACCCTTATCCAGCAGTGGCTGCAGCAATTCCCACACAATTTTTCCACTCATCGCCAGGACATGTGGGCATTCATGGGGTCAATCTTGATGTCCTTCCCTTCGTAGATCCTAAATCTGTGGGTGTTGCCTGAGGTATTCTCACACAGCTTGTAGTTTAATTTCGTACCTGGCCCTGTTACTGGGAATGTTAGCTTCCCTTTGAAATGAACCAGAGATTCATCTATATAGATGTCCCTTTGGGGGCTGTACAACTCAGCAAATTTTCTGCTGAAGTGGTCAACTACTGGCCGAATTTTATAATTTTATATAGACGATCAAACTTAGGATCGTCTCGGGGAGGGCACTTCACATTATCACTATAATGCAAAATTTTTTGGATTGCTTCAAATCGTGGCTTTGTCATGGCTATACGGAATACAGGTGTGCTGTAGAGTATATCAGTACTCCAGTATTGCCAAAGATGTATTTTGACTGAGCTCATATGCAGCACAAAAACCCCAAAATGTCATAATTTCTGTTGCATTTACAGGGGTCCATCTAGCATATGATGACGTGGGATTTTGGGTGAAAAATCGATGGGCATACAAATTTGTCTGGGCAATCATAAGATTTATTATTTCCATGCGGAAAAATAATTTAGAAAAGTCAATTTCAGTGAGGCCTATACTGTCAAATTGGATTCCTGAGCTACCCATGAAATCAGGAATAACAGGCTGATGATTTTTGGGGGCTGAAGTCCATATGGGATCGATTGCTGTACAGGTTGCTTTGGTCCTAGGACACCTTGCTGGGGATCCCACCTCACTGGATGAGAAAGAGGAAGAGAAACAGAGGAATGTGGGATGTTTCTCACTGCCTGAATCCGTGTCAGAGGCAAGGATGCAGTATGCCTCCTCTGCTGAACAGTGTCTTCTTGACTAAGGGACATTTTTATATTATTCTTCAAAACACTGGGGATGTGTGTGTGAGTGGTGCTTTTACACATGTATTGTGTGGGACTTGTGTAAAGGGTATTATTTATTATAAAAAGTAGAAAGAAAAAAGTAGAGAAAAAACGTAGAAAAAAAATGTAAAGAAAAAAGTAGAGGAAAAAAAAAGGAAAAATTTGGAAGAAACACTTTAAAGGAAAAAAATGAAAAGAAAAATCAGTACAAGTGTACAAGTAAAAATAAGTTTGTATAAAAAAAAATTAGTGACATTCACTACACTAATGCCCTACCTATAAAGTTAGTTTTTTGCAAAAGAAAAACTGACTTCACTAACACTGCCATGTACTCTCCCCTAATGTGCCAGTTAAAAATTTATTCGGCGCTATTCTTTTCTTTTGCAATAGAAAAAGGAAAGTCACTAACACTGCGAAATACGCTCCCCTAATGCACTAGCTAAGTTACCCGGTGCCAACAATTCTTTTTTTTGGAAAAGAAAAAGGTACGTCACTAACACTGCGACGTACGTTCCCCCAATGCACTAAGAAGTTACCCGGTGCTAACAATTCTTTGTTTTTTGCCTACCTATAAAGCTCTTCTGTACTACTTTTTTTTTTCTAAAAGAAAATTGGACGTCAATTACACTGCAACGTCCTCTCCCCTAATGCACTACCTCCCAACCTACAAAGCTACTCTGTACTACTATTATTCTTTTTTTAAAAAAAGAAAATCAGATGTCACTTACTTTGCAACATCCGCTTCCCTAATTCCCTATCAATAAAGCTATTTTGTACTAACGACCATTATTTTTTTTCTAAAAGAAAATTAGATGTCATTTACACTGCGACGTCCGCTACTCTACCTATAGCAAAAAAATGAAAAAGTCCCTTGGCGCAGACTGTGATCAGCAGTTATACTGATCAGAGTGCTGCGGCCACGGGAAGAGCATGAATGCTCAGTACAGGAGGCGGTGTACATGGGAAAGGCGCAAAACAGCGCTTCAAAGACACAATTGAGAATGGGGTGGGGGGGTGGGGTGTTAGTTGGAACAGTGATTTGGAAACAGTTGCTGCTGTGATCACAGATCGGTCACACAGCAGTCTGCACACAGACAGCACAATGCACAGCACTGGATCGCAGGAGACAGGAAATCGCATTGGCCATCAATGAACTTATTTCTCTCAGGTAACACAGAGGGGGTCTACAACTGCTCTGCATGGCAGCTCTGAGGAAGAGATGGTGTAGCGCGCAGGGGATGGGGACGACTCGGTACCCGGGCCTTTGCCTGGTTTGGGGGTGTCGCGGTGGTCGGCTCCTGGGCCCGTACCCTGGGGTCACTCTTGAAAAAGGGGATTGGTACTTGGATAAAATAAATAAACAGTTTGTGACGCCACCTGTGGTACCTGGTAATGATTACCAGCGCTGCTTCAGACCTCCGGGGGTGTTGGGATGCAGCTGAGGTGTTTCTGCTCCCCACAGGTGGAGCGGGCCCCCGGGGCAGTGTGGAGTTTTATGGTGGGTGGTGATGCTGGGGCTTGTAGTGCAGGCGGGATGGCGCAGCAGGAGTAACTGACAGAGACAGGAGATTCGCTTCAATACCTTTACTGGTGCGGATGTCAGGTATGGTCCAGGGTACTCAGTAGGATGGGTGCACTTCAGGACTTCTCCCCAGTGAGCGGGTATAAGGCCTTCTGGTCCGTGTCTGCCTCTCTGTATGCTCCTGGCCAGCCTGCACTGGGCCTAGCTTATGTGTCGTGCTGTTCCTTCACCTGACGCTCAGTAGTAGGACCTTCTGCTGGCAACCACTATCCCTGGGCACCGAGGCCTTCGTGGCTCCTGGTCCTTTAATGGGTCTAGCTTCAGGTTGGCCAGGGACTTGTAGTACTCCTGGAATGCCCGTGATCCCTACTGGGTATACACTGTGTTCCAAATTATTATGCAAATAATATTTTCTCAGATTTTCCCAAATTACCTATATGAATTGCAGTCATTGTAATTTTCCAGTCAAATAACTATTAGAGTACAATTGAAAGGTTTTTGTACAAACTGCCTATGATAACAGTATATTTTTAAAAAAATAAAAAACTCAAACTGCACTCAAAAAGCATGTTCCAAATTATTATGCACAGCAGAGTTTTCAACCTTTTCATTTTAATAAAGAACAAAAAAATGGTCATTTTTGAAATTATATGCATTAGCAGGTTATTACAAACTGAAATCAAACAGTTTTCAACTCAAAACTTTATTCTAGGTGATGTTACATTTGCACATAAGACCCCTTGTTCGCAAGGAGCTTCTGAACTCTCTCGTCCATTGAATTTGTCAGGTTTTGGATGGTTTCTGCTTTAATTGTTTTGCATGAGGACAGAATACCCTCCCAGAGCTGTTGCTTAGATGTGAACTGCCTCCCGCCATCATAGACACTCCTTTTGATGATGCTCCAGAGGTTCTCAATGGGGTTGAGGTCACGGGAGGCAGTTCACATCTAAGCAACAGCTCTGGGAGGGTATTCTGTCCTCATGCAAAACAATTAAAGCAGAAACCATCCAAAACCTGACAAATTCAACGGACGAGAGAGTTCAGAAGCTCCTTTCGAACAAGGGGTCCTATGTGCAAATGTAACATCACCTAGAATAAAGTTTTGAGTTGAAAACTGTTTGATTTCAGTTTGTAATAACCTGCTAATGCTTATAATTTCAAAAATGACCATTTTTTTGTTCTTAATTAAAATGAAAAGGTTGAAAACTCTGCTGTGCATAATAATTTGGAACATGCATTTTGAGTGCAGTTTGAGTTTTTTATTTTTTTTTAAATATACTGTTATCATAGGCAGTTTGTACAAAAACCTTTCAATTGTACTCTAATAGATATTTGACTGGAAAAAATACAATGATTGCAATTCATATAGGTAATTTGGGAAAATCTGAGAAAATATTATTTGCATAATATTTTGGAACACATTGTAAAGGGACCCTGTAGGCGTGGACCCAGTGTCCGGTTGGTATATCGGGGTGAGCCTATGATGCTCCTCTGCCCCCTCTACTCCTCTCTCCTTTCTACTCTTGCCTTCGGCCACACTCGGGGCCCTCAGAAGTCAGGAGCAGACGTGCTGCATCTTCGCTGCTCTCAGGGTCAGCACTCTCTGAACAACTAATTCTGACTGAAGTGCCTGGCTCCACCCTCCATATATATATATCCCTAATGGGGCTCCCCCTGGTGGTATGAGGTGGATAGGTGGAGGTGTTTGTATGAAGTGAGGGCCTCTTGTGGAGAAGTCCATCCATGCACCCTTTTGGGATCTGTGGTGCCTGTGCGCCTGTGGAGTGAAGCACTTTGTAACAGGTTACAATAATAATAACAATTATAATAACATTTTCTTAAAAACATAATAAACACTCTTCTTTAAAATCTCAGTGAGATCCATTAACTGGTGTCCATCTCACTGGTGAAGATGAGCAGCATGAGGGACCCGTCTGAAAACCCTCAACGTAGGCCCTGGGCGTGGCTGCAGGGCATAAGTGATCCAGGTGCTGGACCAAGTCTTCGGCCACTCCAAACGGGTTTTTGTTCTGTGGCCTTATAAGGGGGCACTTTTGATGAGTGCAACTATTTACAAATAAAGTTTTTGGCTGCTCACAGTCCTCAGCCTACAAGTCTCTGTACCCTGACGGGGAACTACAGGCACACATTTAATTTCAGTTTACACAATAAACAATATGCAATACCCTACTGGGTAACTATTTATAAAGTAGGCACTTTGTGTTTATTCCCTAAACCTGGTAGGGATCTGTCCTTGTGTGCTGCGTGTGGACCTTCGTAGCACTGGGGTGTTACTAGTGTCTGTGCATGCACTTTCTGTTAATCTAGCAGATGTACGTGCTGGTAGGTTATAAAACTGTCTTAATCTCTCTATGGGACTGGCAAGTGCAGTGTCCACTGGGCCTGCAGGCTCTGCTTCAACTGGTGCTTCTCCACTTACTGGGGACTCTTCCTGTTCCTGAGCAGGCTCTTCCAGGGTGCTTACAGGTTCTTCTGGTTGTTGATAGAAGTGTATCACCGGTATTATAACTACTCCATCAAGTTGAGGCCAGTCTGCAGGGAAATCTCCTAGAACTGTGTGAAGCACTTCTTCCTTGGGTTCTTCCGGTGATATAGGAGGTAATTCTTGCTCTGTTGTCTTCAGTAGACCTGGGCACACTTTCAAATGGTCTCTTGAGACTGTTGTGGTCGTTTTTCCTCCCTCTTTGCTAATCAGGCAAGATTTACTGTTGTCAAATCTGGAGTTCAGCACTGTGTAGGGCTCTCTTTCCGACTGGTCATCGAGCTTGTGACTTCTTCTCTTCCGCTTTAGCACTATCTCTCCAGGTGCCAAGGGTTCTGCTGGTGCATGTTTATTGTACTGTTCTTCCTGCCTCTCCCTTACTCTGTTCAGACTGTCTTCGACACAGGCCTGTACTCTCCTGTACTGCTCTTGCCGATTTGTATCCCAGTCTTCAGTGGACATATCTGCTTCAGGTTCTACCACTCCGAGTTCCAGGTCCATGGGCAACTTTCCGGGTCTTGCTCTCATGAGGTACAATAGGGTACAATTAGTAGAACTCACAGGTATGTGATTATACAGATCTACCAGGTCAGGTAGTTTGTCTGGCCACTGGTTCCTTTCTTCCAAGGGTAAGGTTTTCAGCAGGTCTATGACGATGTTGTTCATTTTCTCACACAAACCATTAGTCTGAGGGTGATACGGCGTAGTCCGGATCTTCTTGCACCCATACAGATGACAGAATTCTTTAAACAGCTCGGCTTCAAAGGCAGGGCCTTGATCCGTCAGCACTTTGGCCGGTTATCCATGAGGCCTGCAGAAGTATGCTTGGAACGTTCTTGCTGCAGTTTCTGCTGTCAGATCCTTGACAGGGGCTACCACCAGGAACAGGGAATAATGATCCACCATGGTCAGTGCATAGGAATAGCCTGACCTGCTGGGTGACAACTTGATGTGATCCAGAGCGACGATCTCCAGGGGCTGGGTTGTTTTGATGGGCTGCAAGGGTGCTTTCTGGCTGCCGTAGTCTTTCCTTCTGAGGCTACAGGGCCCACAATTCCAGAACCACCTTTCTATGGAACTCCACATTCCAACCCAATAGAACTGCTCCTTCAGCAGGGTTTCCAGCTTTTTCCAGCCAAAGTGACCTGCTTGGTCGTGGTAGGCCTCCAACACCATCTGGATATCTGTCCTGGGTACAACAATCTGCCATACCATTTCATGGGTCTTGGGGTTGACATACCTTCTGCACAGCTTCTCTCTGTAGATGTGTTAGAACCCTCCTGATAGTTTTTGCTATCTAGTGTTTTGCGGTCACGTGACCAGCTGCCTATATATTCCAGCTCCACCCTTCTGACTTTGCTGGACTTCAGTGTTTTTTGCCTGTCTCTCTAGCCAGGTCCTTCGGTGCCTATCTCTGTCTAGTTCTCTTAGTCCTCTGGGATGTCTAGTACTTTTTGTCTGTTTGTCTTTTGCTCTGCAACAACTTCTATTAGGAGGTGTTCCATTTTTGTCCCAGTCCTTAGTTCTTTTAGGGACCCCTCCCTTTATTCTTTAGGTCTCCTTTCAGACTAGCCAAGGACAAAAGCGGGTCTGTTCACAAGGAACAGGCTGCCCGCTACATCGTGGGGATTCAGCTTAGTCTTACTGTAGGGACAGCCTTCCCCTTTCTTTCCTTAGCTTATGTTGCAGATCATAACAGTAAGTCCAGCCCAAAAAAAACTAAAAGGAAAGAAATTCGGGGATCAGTATGGTTTCCGTCCAGGATTTGGCTCAACGCCTGCAGGGATTGTCTCTGGAAGTGTCCGAGCTTCAGCAACATGTGAGTAGCTGTCCTGGAGTGCATTTTGTCGAACCAAAGGTAGGACTGCCTGATGATTTTTATGGTAAACAGCAAGATTTTTTTTCCTTTAAAAATGCTTGTTTGTTATATATTCGTTTGAGATCAAGGTCCTCTGGGAATGAATCACAGCGCATCGGTTTTATTATGTCACTTTTGCGCAATGAACCACAGGGGTGGGCCTTTTCTTTCCAACCTAATGATCTGTGTTTAAGTTCTGTTGAAGAATTTTTTTCTGCTATGGGGCAATTATATGACGATCCTGATCGAATCTCATCTGCTGAATCAGAACTTAGACGTTTGAATCAGAGGTCAGATGATGTTGAAATTTATGGCACACACTTCAGGAGATGGGCCTCAGAAGTTAAATGGAATGATTCGGCATTGAAATGTTTATTTCTTGCTGGTCTGAGTGAAAGGGTTAAGGATTTGCTAATTGCATTCCCTGCACCTGAGACTCTGCAGGAAGCTATGCAGTTAGCTGTTCGTGTGGACAGGAGAATAAGGTCCAGGGTCAATGATGTAAAAACTCCTGTAACTTCAGGTCCTAGTTTCCAGAAAATCTGCTCTGACAGCGGAGAACCAATGGAGGTTGGGGCGATGTCACTCCGCTCTCAAGAAGGAGATCGGAGATTCGCCGAAGGTTTGTGTCTTTATTGTGGTAAAGCTGATCATTTGATTAAGTATTGTGAGCGTCATTTAAGTAAAGGAAAAAAAAAGGTCAGTTACGCAAGTATAGCTTGTTTACGCTCTGCAGGAGTGTTCCTTTCTGGGAGTACTGCTCTGCAGGGAGATTTGATTGAATTTCAGGTATTTGTGGATTGTGGTTGAACACTTAATGTGATTGATAAAGGGTTTTTGGAAAAACTTAAATTGAAATCCAAACCTTTGTCATCTCCTATTTCTGTGGTTGCAATTGATAACACTCCTTTGAAATGTATAACTCACAAGACTGCTGCATTTCCTCTCACTATCAATGGTGTTCACCAAGAAATTTTGGACTTGGTTGTTTTGGATAATTTGCCCTCTCCAGTTGTTCTAGGATTGCCTTGGTTAAAACTGCACAATCCTTTATTGGACTGGTCTACTAATGTGATTAAATATTGGAGTCCAAAGTGCTATGATAAATGTTGTAATGGTCGCATTGCGGCTGTGGAAAAATGGGAATTACCAGTACCTATTCAAGATTTTTGGAGGGTTTTTTCGGAGAAGGAGTCGCAAGTTTTACCTCCTCATAGGGATTATGATTGCGCCATTGAGTTTGTTCCGGGTGCTACTCTTCCCAAAAGTCGATTGTTTAATCTGACTATCCCTGAAAGAAAGGCCTTGGAGGAGTACATAGAGACTAGCCTAGCTGCTGGTCACATTAGACTTTCTAAGTCGCCTGGGGCAGTCGGATTCTTCTTTGTTAAAAAAAAAGGACGGCGGTTTACGTCCATGTCTGGATTTTCGTCAAATTAATAAGATTACTGTACGCAATTCCTACCCATTGCCGTTTATTCCTGACCTGTTTAACCAGTTAGTGGGAGCCAAGTGGATCTCAAAAATTGATCTCCGAGGGGCATACAATTTGTTACGTGTGAAGGAGGGTGATGAATGGAAAACTGCTTTTAACACTCCGGTAGGTCATTTTGAGAATCTGGTGATGCCTTTCGGTCTTACCAATGCACCTGCATTTTTTCAGAACCTTATTAATGACATCCTGAGACCTTTGATTGGTAAGAATGTGGTTGTGTATTTGGATGACATTTTTATTTATTCACCAGATCTAGAGTCCCATTGGCAGAGTGTACGTGAAGTTTTGCAGTTATTGAGTGATAATTCACTCTTTGCTAAGCTTGAGAAATGTGAGTTCGCTGTGCAGAAAATTAGTTTTCTGGGCTACATTGTCTCCAGCGAGGGCTTTGAGATGGACCCTGTGAAGGTTCAGGCTGTGCAGGAATGGCCTAGGCCTGTTGGTTTGAAATCTATACAGAGATTTTTGGGTTTTGACAATTATTACAGGAAATTCATTAAGAATTTTTCTGTAATTGTTAAACCTCTAACCAATCTCACCAGGAAAGGTGCGAATACGGCCCAGTGGACTGCTGAGGCCATTGAAACGTTTGAGTATCTCAAAGAGAGGTTCAGTTCTGCCCCTCTCCTTATGCAGACTGATGAGACCAAGCCTTTTTTGGTCGAGGTCGATGCTTCATCAGTGGGGGTCGGAGCAGTTTTGTCTCAAGAGAACGAGGGTGGAGTACATCCTTGTGCCTTCTTTTCGAAAAAATTTTTGGAAACCGAACTGAATTATGATGTTGGAAATCAGGAGTTGCTGGCTATTAAACTTGCGTTTGAACACTGGCGTCATTTTTTGGAAGGCGCTAGATTTCCTCTTCAGGTTTTCACAGATCATAAGAATTTGATCTATCTGGATGCTGCCAAGCGCTTGAATGCCCGTCAAGCTAGGTGGGCACTTTTTTTTTCTCGGTTTAATTTTTCTGTTACCTATATCCCTGGTACTAAGAATGTTAAAGCCAATGCTTATCTCATAGCTTCTCTCCTACGGTCGGTGCTGAGGAGGAGGAGAGCATTTTGCGGAAAGGAGTTGTGGTGGCGGCATTGGACTCTGATTTGGAGAATGGGATTCTGAATGCTCAAGATGATGCTCCATCTAACACTCCCCATGGGAGGTTGTTCGTGCCTAGAGCCTTTAGGAGAGATTTGTTTGTGGAGTGTCATGAGTCTCGGTTGGCAGGTCATCCAGGAGTTTCGGAGACTAAGAGACTTATCAGTCGCAGTTTTTGGTGGCCTGGATTGCAGAAGGAAGTCATCAAGTGGGTGCGTCAGTGTACTGTGTATGCTAGGTCAAAAGCTTCACATACTCCTGCTGCGGGGTTGCTTTGCCCTCTGGAGGTTCCTAGTGTGCCTTGGACGCATCTCACTATGGATTTTATTACTGATCTTCCTGTGTCTGAGGGTTTTACTGTCATCTGGGTGGTCGTGGACCGTTTTAGTAAGATGTGTCATTTGGTTCCATTCATTAAGTTGCCCTGCATCAAGACACTCGCTGAGGCGTTTGTTAAGGAGGTTGTCAAGCTCCATGGTGTCCCCACGGATATTGCTTCTGATAGAGGATCTCAGTTTGTGGCTCGCTTTTGGCATGCTTTTTGTGACAGGTTGGGAGTCCATTTGTCATTTTCGTCTCGTTATCATCCTGAGTCTAATGGACAGACTGAAAGAAAGAACCAGGATGTTGAACAGTTTTTGCGTTGCTTTGTGGCAGACAATCAAGAGGGGTGGTCTGAGTTTCTGCCTCTTGCAGAATTTGCTCTTAACAATCATACATCCTCCTCTGCTGGGTGTTCTCCTTTTTTTTGTTGTACTGAGAGACATTCGTCTTTTGTTTTTTTCTCCAAATTGGGGTTGGCGATGCGGGAGGAGGAGAATTTTTCCGGTGATTTGGAGAGAGTTTGGACTAATGTACGTTGTAACCTGCAAGAGGCTAACAAGAAGTCCAAGAAGTAATTTGACAGGAAACGTAAAGAGGTTTTGTTTACTGTGGGTGACATGGTTTGGTTGTCCTCGAAGAACCTGTGGTTGAGGATTCCCTCTAAAAAACTGGGTCCTAAGTTTGTGAGTCCATTTAAGGTGCTTCAGGTTGTTAACCCATCTGCTGTCAGGTTGGATGTCCCTACTTCCTGGAAGATTAATCCTGTGTTTCATGTTTCCTTGTTGAAAAAGGCTGATGTTTCTAATAGGGACGCCACTGTCACAGTTCCTCCTGTGGTGGAAGACGGTGAATATGAAATTTCTCGTATTTTGAATTCAAGATGGCATAGAGGGAAATTACAGTATCTTGTCTCCTGGAAGGGTTTCGGTCCCGAAGACAACTCCTGGGTAAGGACAGATGATGTCTCTGCTTCTAGGCTTGTTAAAGCTTTCCACAGGAGGTTTCCTGATAGGCCTGGGCCTGGAGGATCCGGAGGATCCTCATAGAAGAGGGGGTACTGTTATAACCCTCCTGATAGTTTTTGCTATCTTGTGTTTTGCGGTCACGTGACCAGCTGCCTATATATTCCAGCTCCACCCTTCTGGCTTTGCTGGACTTCAGTGTTTTTTGCCTGTCTCTCTAGCCAGGTCCTTCAGTGCCTATCTCTGTCTAGTTCGCTTGGTCCTCTGGGACCTCTAGTACTTTTTGTCTGTTTGTCTTTTGCTCTGCAACAACTTCTGTTTGGAGGATGCTCATTTTTGTCCCAGTCCTTAGTTCTTTTAGGGACCCCTCCCTTTATTCTATAGGTCTCCGTTCAGACTAGCCTATGACGAAGGCGGATCTGTTCACAAGGAACAGGCTGCCCGCTACATCGTAGGGATTCAGCTTAGTCTTACTGTAGGGACAGCCTTCCCCTTTCTTTCCTTAGTTTATGTTGCAGATCATAACAAGATGAACACCCGGCTTCTCTCATTCCACAGTTACTTGGCTTGTGGAGGAGCATCCTTCTCTAGGTGAGAACCTTCCTGGGTGGTCAGTCTTTTGATGAGGCTGACAACCGGGTCACTGTCTTTAGTCTCCTTCCAACTGTGATGGGGTAGAGGATTCAGCGTCCTTCCCTGACGTCTTCTGGTGACGTGTTGCTCATGGACCACTCCGCTTTGGTGGAAAGCAGGTAATTCAACTTCCTCTAAATCATCCACTTTATCCTCGGTGTCTGACTGGTGGGGAATCCTTGACAGGGCATCAGCATTGGTGTTCTTGTGACCTGCCCGGTACTTGATGGTGAACTGATTATTTGACAGTCAGGCCACCCAACGCTGTTCCATGGCTCCCAACCTGGCTGTCTCCAGGTGTGTCAAGGGATTGTTGTCAGTAAAACCTGTAAACTTAGTTGAGGCCAGGTAGTGTTTGAACCTTTCAGTGATAGCCCAGACCAAGGCCAGGAACTCCAGCTTGAAGGAACTGTAGTTATCCGGGTTCCTCTCGGTAGGGCGTGGCTTCCTGCTGGCATACACAATTACCTTCTCTCGTCCATTCTGCTTTTGGGACAACACAGCTCCAAGTCCCTCATTGCTGGCGTCGGTGTACAGCAGGAAAGGCTGTCTGTAGTCAGGGTAAGCCAGGATTTCTTCACCAGTCAGGATTTCCTTTATTACTGCAAAGGATTCGGCCTGTTCTTTGCCCCACTGGAATGGGGGACTCTTTCCTCTTTTGGACTGTCCTACCAGGAGGTCTTGTAGAGGTGCTACCTTTTTGGTATAGTCCTTTATGAACCTCCTGTAGTACCCAACCAGTCCCAGGAATTGCTGTACTTCTTTGATGCTTCTCGGTTCAGGCCACTTCTGGATGGCAGTGACCTTCTCCGGGTCTGGTGCTACTCCCTCCAAGCTGACTACGTGTCCCAGGTACTGAACCTTCTGCTTGAGCAAGTGGCATTTAGAAGGCTTTAGTTTCATCCCATACCAGGACAATGCTTCAAATACCTCCACCAGGTGCTTCAGATGGTCCTCATATGTCCTCGAGTACACGATAATGTCATCCAGGTACAGCAGCACTGTCTCGAAGTTCCGGTGTCCCAAGCAACACTCCATCAACCTCTGGAACGTTCCGGGTGCATTGCAGAGTCCAAACGGCATACTGTTGTACTTGCACAGTCCCATTGGGGTGGTGAAGGCCGTCTTCTCCCGTTCTTCCTCAGCAACAGAGACTTGCCAGTACCCGCTAGTGAGATCCAGTGTGGAGAAATAATTGACAGATTTTAGTGCAGCCAGGGATTCCTCTATACGGGGCAAAGGGTATGCATCTTTATGTGTTATTCGATTAATTTGTCGGTAATCTACACACATCCTCATGCTACAGTCCTTTTTCCTGACCAGGACCAGGGGAGCTGCCCTGGGGCTACAACTATCCCTTACTACCCCTGCCTTTTTCATGTCGTGTAACATTTCCTTGGCTTTCTGATAATGTGCTGGTGGTATGGGTCGGTAACGCTCCTTGATGGGTGGATGGCTACCGGTGGGTATGTGATGTTGTACCCCTTTGACCCTTCCAAAGTCAAGTGGGTGTTTACTAAACACTTGTTCATATTCCTGAACCACTCTGTAAACACCGTGTTTCTGATGGACATGAGTGGCATCAGTTCCAACATGGAGCTGTTGACACCAATCCTCCAGCTGAGCTTCGGAGTCATTGTCCTCCACTGTGTCTGGATGGGTCAAGGATTCCACTGTGTGTATGGCATCATCATTCACAGAATACAATCTGGCAACAGTGGCGTATCTTGGTAATTTAACTTCCTCCTCCCCACAATTTAGGAGACGTATGGGTACCCTCCCATTGCGTACATCAACTACTCCTCTAGCAGTTAAGAGTGTAGGTCTGTGCTCCGAGCTAATGGGCTCCACTACTGCCTGGTAGTTCTTTCCCTTGAGACCTATTGCTGCCCTACACCAAATTAGCATCTCACTCATTGGGGGAATCACAATGGGTATCAGGTCTGTCACCCGTACATTACCAATCTCACCACCTGTTAATTTTACCTGTTGCTGGTACAGGAGGGCTCGAATTTCTCTCTGGAGCACCTTCCTCTGCCCTGGTTTGGCAGTGTCAGCAATCTGTTGGAGCAAAAACAACACTTCTCCCAAACAGTTACCAACAATATTTGTACCAAGTATCATATACAAGTCTGTATCACCAGGGTTAGATTCCACTACAATCAGTCCTTGGTCCTTTAGTTCCGCTCTCCCCACCTTCACTGTCATGTCCTTAAACCCTACTAGGTTAAGAGGAAGGCCGTTAGAAGCATACACAGAGAGGTTCGGGGCTGGAGTTCATCTACGGACCAGTACCTTTCGTAGAGGACATCAGGTATGATGGTTACCTGTGAGCCAGTGTCCAGTAATGCAGGTGTCGCTATACCGTCCAACACGATGGACAGGAAAGGCCTTCCTCCTACAAACTGATGGTACCAGCTTGATGGGCCTGGTTGAGTTACTCCTGGGTGTCGGCCCTCGGCCTCAGGGTTTGCCCGTTTAAAGGACAGTTCCGCGCTGTGTGGCCTGCCTTGTGGCAACGGTAGCAGATGAAGTCTCCTGGAGGGTGACGTTGGTCGTTGGTCCTCCCACGGGGTGGCGTTGTCCTCCTCCGGGGTGGCATTGTCCTCCTATGGGGTGGCGTTGTCCTCCTTCTTCTCCTCATCCAGGGGACATCTTCAGGGCTGTCAGCGAGTAGGATCCTTCCTTCCGGCTCGGGCTCCATCTGTAGCTGCAGGGTGCTCAGGACAGTGGCCAGGGTTTTACTTAGCTCACGCACTTCAGAGCGTAGGCTGTCCAGCTCGCTAGGGGGCACAGTTTGCATCTTTGTTTCAGCTGTTAGTGAAGGAGCAGTGGGTACTGCGGGCACTGGGGTGACCCCACTCTGGTAACGCTGGATAGCAGTATCTGATGGTTCCAGGGGCTGCAGACCCTTAATATCCAGGTCCCTCAGGGTGTCAAAGGTGGCGTCTGGATGATCTAAAGCCCACCATCGTACGGTTCTGCTCTCCTCCTGGCACCTCAACCCCCGGATGAATTGTTCTGTCAGCATTTTATTCTCATCTTGTATGCTGGCCGGACTAACCTGTTTCAGGGCCCACAGGGCTTCCCGTAAGCGCCAGGCATAGTCCCGGATACTATCCTCAGGTTTCTGGGCACAGTGGTAGAACCTCATCCGGAGATCTGTCTCAGTGCAGTTTTCAAAGACAGTTTGCAGTCTCTTAAAGATAATGGATACTGATTCCTGGTCTGCGGCTGGCCTGGTTTCAACTTCCCACTCTGCGGCACCAGTCAATAGTCCCAGAACAACAGCGGCTCTCTGCTTATCAGTCATAGAATACATGTCCAGTACACCGCATATTTTCCTTTTGAATCCAGACAGGGTGTCTGGCTTGCCATCATACCGGGGAAGCCATTTCACTCCAGGGATATACGGCAGGGCCATGGGTATCAATGGAGTCACGACCCCTGCTGGTGGGGCGGCCGCTCCGGTCTGTGCAGTGCCGGGCGCAAGTTGAGCATCAGGAGCATTAACAGGTGCTCCGGCGGCTTGCTGGTTGTCGGCCATGGTTGCGCCCCCCTAGTGAACCATAGTCTACCTTCTTTACTTGGATCGGGTAGGCCGCAGCTCCGCAGGCAACGGTCTCCTTCCAGGACCTTGCGTCTCCCTCGCGGCTGACGTCAGAGCGTGCGCTTGACGACGGTCTCCTTATAGGACCTGACGCTTCCTGGTTTGGAGTCAAGACTGAGGCGGGGCTTGAGCTTCGCGCGCTTCCAGCAGTCACGCCTCTCCGATTACCGGGTATACAAGCTGTTGCTTACTTTTTGGATAAACACACTACGGGAGATCGCAGACAGGATTAGTTTATCTTAGAGCTATTGCATTTCGTCCTGGATAAGAACTACTTTGTTTTTTATCATAAATTCTATCGACAGATAACAGGGACCGCGATGGGTGCACGGTGTGCGCCCTCGTATGCAAATCTATACCTAGGGTAGTGGGAGGAGACTATAGTGTATAAACCTGAGACCTTTTGTAACCATGTATCTACATGGCTTAGATTTATAGATGATGTGTTTTTTCTGTGGACTGGTACCCTGGAGGAGTGTGAGATGTTTATTGCTGACCTTAATAGAAATGTCTTAAATATTCGGCTAACATCCAAAATCTCAAATTTGGAGATTGATTACCTGGTCTTGAAATTATCTAAGGTGGATAATCATATTTGTACCACTCTTTTCAGGAAGGAAACAGCCACAAATAATCTACTACACTATACAAGCTTTCACCCGAAACATCTACGAAATGGTATCTCAAAGGGACAGTTTCTCTGATTGAGGAGCAACTGTACCACACTGGAGGAATTTCAACAACAATATGAAAACATTCACTCAATGAATCATCATGAGGGGCTATCCGAAAAGGATCATTTCCAATGCATTTGAAGGAGCGAGAACCAGGAACCGGGATGATCTATTGCAAACACAGGTACATAAATGTGATAGGCCATTAAGTCTGATCACGACATTTAACAACCAGTGGGGGGATATTCGTGAGATCCTCACAAAAAATTGGGGAATATTACTTAGTGAGCCCAAATTGATGAGACATATTTCGGCAGTCCCCAGCCTGGTTGCTCGGAGGGTGAAGAACTTTAAGGACAGCCTTTGCCATAGTCATTATGTACGTCCTACAACGAGCCTAAAAAGGGGTGGGAGGATTTTTGGAACATACCCCTGTGGTGGCTGTAATATCTGCCAATATACTGTGGCGCAAGATGGGATCACACTTCCAACTGTGCCATATAGGATTCGATCAAGGACGTATTTTAATTGCAGATCCCGAAATTTGGTGTATGCTCTGATCTGCGGATGCCCGAAGGTATATGTGGGGCAGACGACACAGGAATTGAGAAAGAGGATACCACAACATCTTTCTAATATCTCAACGGCTAAGAGAGATCGAGATAAGGATAAACCTATTACATCGGTGGCTGCACATTTCCTGGAGGTCCATAGGTGTAGATTGGCAGGACAACAGGTAATGGGATTAGAGCATGTACGAACAAATATAAGGGGAGGTGATCTGACTAAGGCACTTCTGAGATGTGAATCAAAGTGGATTTATAACTTACATAGCCTGGCTATTGAGGGACTGAATGGAGAGCTACTGTTTACAGGGTTCTATAAACAATTATGAATGGATCGTGTTAATGCTACCCTTAATCATCTCACTTGTAGGTCTGGAGGATATGGAAGCTGAATATGGAGGATTGTGAGGCTGATTTTGGCTCAACGCAATGAGGAAAGACAAGATAAAATATTGCTATGATAGCGATTTATACAGAATATTGCAAGGACCTCTGAATATTCGGGCTCCACTATATGCTGTGGCTTCGTACAAGGAACATTATAAGAACAAGCCAATACCCGGACTATACTGGTGGAGGGAACAAACATTGGGGGTGACCTTATCAGTCACGAAAACTCCAGGACTTACGCTGGGATGTTTTTCTTGTACTCCTTAGCATAACTGTTTATTATATTGCGGATTGCATAATGATTTATCGTGCCCCAGGACTGGGTGTATGTGCCTGTATATCTGTCTACCTTTGCTGGAGGGGCTATGGGTTCGGCCTGGCATATCTCCCTGGTGATCAATAGTGCATTTATGAGGTTTCCTCCCTCCCCTTAGCCCGGTAGTGGGATGCTTTCTTCAGCTTTGTAGCTGGATATATTCATAACGGCCTTTACCTGATGCTGCTCTATAATACAATATGCATTGGTTGTCCTGGCGTGCAAATACCTTTGCCAGGTGTTGGGAAGTTCTCCAAAAGGAATAATGTATATATCTGGCTCTTACGTGAGATATACATGAGATTTCCAGCTATGGGCATATGTATATTTGGATGTCCATCTATGTTTGACCATCATGGAGTCTCCATACTCTGATATGTGTATTTGAATAAACTCTGTATGGAAGTGACAATAACTGTATTGTATGGACATTCAACAGCCGTATGGATATCGAGGTGGCCCATGGGGTGATATTGTGGATATACTTACCTCTCTGGCGACCAATAGTATTTCTCCATCTATTTTCATCTGCCTTATAGTGGGTTTTGCTTATAACAATTCTCTATTAAGTATCTCTATGATATAGACTGTATTGAGAGACCTGATTTGGCAATATTGAGGTGGCCCCTGGGGTGATATTGTGGATATACCTACCTCTATAGCGATCAATAGTATTTCTCAACCTTTTTTCATCTGCCCTTTAGTGGGCTTTACTTATAACAATTCTCTATCAGTTATTTCTATGATATAGACTGCATTGAGGGGCTTGATTTGGCAATAACTTCGCCAATTGTGGGACTTTGTATATACCTGACCCTGACCGGGCTTACCTCTATACTGACATATGTACAAAATCCTTTGTTTGTGAGTGTATGGTTACATCTTGCCAGCATGTTTTCTGGATACTGTGGCACATGCGAAAACCCCCCTAATCGCATGTCAGCAACAGTGCGCACACATCTGGATGTGTAGTATATGTGACGTATCACTATATAGCGACTATTAGGCTCTCAAAATATGACATAATTGCCCTTATGAATCTATATCGGGATGACAATACCTGTATTTCATAGGTGCCTTTTATGGCATCAAAATGGGACCCGTTGTGGATGTACTTACCTGAAATATACTGCTCTTCTGATTTGCGTATACCTGGGTGGCTTCTTGCGGATATTATTTGGGTCACATGCTCTATTAGTGTAATAATGTTTAAAATAGTGTTATCTAATGATGGGTGGGAAGATGTGATGTGTGGCTTACATAATACACCCTGACGTCTGGGGCTGTCTGTGACGGAGCTGTGAATGATTTTGTGGACTGACATAATAAAGTAAACTTGACGATACCCAGGTTGTGGTAATACACAATTTGGTTTATAAAATATATGGTGTGATCAGTCTGTATAGGGGCTGTAGAAATATAGCCTACAGCGATGCGTTGTCGAAGGTGGGGGAAGTATTCTCTCTAACAGGGCTGTGTCCATCCCAAGCAGCGTTCAGAGACAGACAGCCTGCAGTGACATGGTTGCTATGGTGAGGAAAAGCTCCTCTCAAACACACCAAGAACAGCCACTTGCACATGTGCGGTCTGGAGCACTTCCAGGTCGGAGGTCATGCTTTGCTCCAGCAACGTGCGGTCTCTGGCGGTCGTGCACCAGCTGATACACCAGTAATTAGGCTCTGTAACTTGTACCATATATAAAAGCGTCGCAAACCTGTGCCTTACAAGCCCCTGATGAAGCCACCATGTGTGGTGACACGCGTTGGGCATTGATTGTCCACTGACACCATCCCAGTGTAGGCTCTCCCGTATTTGGGGATTAGTGATCTCAGTGTTAATGGGAACAGCAGGGGCACTAACAGCATGAATGAGGGGTTTATTGTGGTCTGGACATTGTTTTTTCTGGTGTGGGATTATATATGATTCACCAGTTTAATGCCCTGGTCTTGTGTTGTTTGTGCCTTGGATTATTTTACCAAACATTTTGAAATTTACATCTTCTGTCATAGTATATATATTTTTTGATATTCTTTGGTATTGTACATTCCCTTTAACACTGGTGGCGGTTAGCCACAGTTATTGTACCAATGTGTAAAACTGATCACCAGGGACAGCCTAAGTGTGTATTTTATCCTGTTACTATCTGATTTATTGTGATCATGTGTTTCTCTGGGATGGTTTTTGGAGTAGGTGGGTTTTCAAACAGTGGATAATCCCACTATAATAAGTTTTACTTGTGTTTTAATGAATTGGATTGTGACGTGGTTTTTTATGTATTTATATATAAAATAATATTTATTGTAATTTATTGAAGTATTGTGTATATTTGGTGATCACTGTACAAGAGCATACCCCTTTCGATGTTTGTTTATGTCTCCGATTCCCGCGGTTACGCCCCTCTTCTTCCCGCGCGGCGACTCGAAAATGGCGGACAATGGCAGGAAACAGCGGCAATTGGCGGGAAAACTTCACCACGGTATGCGACACAGTTCTTTAGGGAGCACAGTACCCGGTGGCAGCGGGCACGATATTCTGTTCAGGAAGTGATATGGCGCCCAGGGGATGGGGACGACTCGGTACCCGGGCCTTTGCCTGGTTTGGGGGTGTCGCGGTGGTCAGCTCCCGGGCCCGTACCCTGGGGTCACTCTTGAAAAAGGGGATTAGAACTTGGATAAAATAAAAAAACTGTTTGTGACGCCACCTGTGGTACCTGGTAATGATTACCAGCGCTGCTTCAGACCTCCAGGGGTGTTGGGGTGGCAGCTGAGGTGTTTCTGCTCCCCACAGGTGGAGCAGGCCCCCGGGGCAGTGTGGAGTTTGATGGTGGGTGGTGATGCTGGGGCTTGTAGTGCAGGCGGGATGGCACAGCAGGAGTAACTGACAGAGACAGGGGATTCGCTTCAATACCTTTACTGGTGCGGATGTCAGGTACGGTCCAGGGTACTCAGTAGGATGGGTGCACTTCAGGACTTCTCCCCAGTGAGCGGGTATAAGGCCTCCTGGTCCATGTCTGCCTCTCTGTATGCTTCTGGCCACCCTGCAACTGGGCCTAGCTTATGTGTCGTGCTGTTCCTTCACCTGACGCTCGGTAGTAGGACCTTCTGCTGGCAACCACTATCCCTGGACACCGGGGCCTTCGTGGTTCCTGGTCCTGTAATGGGTCTAGCTTCAGGTCGGCCAGGGACTTGTAGTCCTCCTGGAATGCCGATGATCCATACTGGGTATAAAGGGACCCTGTAGGCGCGGACCCGGTGTCCGGTTGGTATATCGGGGTGAACCTATGATGCTCCTCTCTCCTTTCTCCTCTTGCCTTCGGCCACACTTGGGGCCCTCAGAACTCAGCAGCAGACGTGCTGCATCTTCGCTGCTCTCAGTGTCAGCACGCTCTCTGAACAACTAACTTTGACTGAACTGCCTGGCTCCACCCTCCATATATATATATCCGTAACGGGGCTCCCTCTGGTGGTATGAGGTGGAAGGGTGGAGGTGTTTGTATGAATTGAGGGCCTCTTGTGGAGGAGTCCGTCCATGCACCCTTTTGGGATCTGTGGTTCCTGTGCGCAGCAGGGCGCCACAATGGCGTGTAGAGTGGTGATCACTATTTTTAGATCAACCCTTTTCGCACTGATTGGTCAATAACTATTGTTCACTCAATCAGCGCCAAAAGGGTTAAGCAGCCAAGGTGACGTCGTGATCACCTCATCCATTGTGACTGCTGTGATTGAGCTGTCCCCAATCACAGCATGTCACATTGATTTATTTTTTTTATAACTTTATTGTCACACCGCTTTGATTGGCTGGTAAGAATTGAGCAGCCAATCACAGCGATCGCGGATGCGGTGGAGGGCGGTACAGCCCAATGGCGGGACGTGCATGGATGGCCTGCTGTTAGAGACAGCAGCCATCTTAACTCAGTCACCGTGCAATGGAAATAACCTATCAAGAATTGGAAGTAGACACCATCATATCAAAAAACAAATTCATCTTAATAAAATAAATATTTAAAAAAACACTCATTAAAATATATGTATAAGGGGAAAGAACTGGTAGAGTAAACGTATCCATAGATCATATATAAATGATCCCACAGGGGGGAGCTCTTGCTCCATCTCAAATAGTAAAAGGATTTTTACTAGGGTTTACATACACAGTGGCAAATCAATAGATTCAATAAGACAAAACCCAAAACTCTACATGAGTAGAGTGATATAAACTCCTCTTTAACCATATTCAAAAATCCATGTCACAGTGACACTCAGATATTTCAGTCTAATATAGATGAATAAAAAATAGGTAACATGGTGGCGGTGCGTCTAACATGACAATCAACTGCTGATCAGAAACATAGAATGCAACATACTAGCACACAAATGGCGGATCAATCAGTGACCGAGTGAGCCAGGGGAAATATGGGGGCTATTCCTAGCAAACTCTCAAAGTTTACATAGTTACATAGGTTGAAAAAAAGCCCTAGCTCCATCAAGTTTAACCTTTCTCCCCAATTGTACATTTTGTTCCTAAATTAACTATAACCCACAATGTTAAGTGTATTGAGAAAATCATTCAGCTCTTTTTTTAAAAGCTGTTATAGTGTCGGCCATTACTACCTCTTGTATTCAGTATAAGGCTGTTGTGTGGTACAGTATCAAATGCCTTTGCAAAGTCCAGATAAATCACATCCGCCGCATTACCAACATCCAGATTTGCACTTACCTCCTCATAGAAACCCAACATGCTAGTTAGACATGACTTATTCTTGAATCCGTGCTGATTGTTAATTATTATATTATTCTTTGCTATTTATGTCTGCAGGTCATCTCTTATGATGCACACTACGCATGTCAGAGTTACTGGACGGTAGTTGCCTGGATCCACCTTCTTATTTTCTCAAACGCAGGCGTAGTTCTTCTTGTGTTAACTTAGTTATATCAGGTGGTAAACGTTGATTTTTGCCTTGTTGAAAGATCCCAGGAACAGGGAACATGGATGAAAAGTGCCTGTTTAATATCGGTTTTTTTCTTTTTGGCATTGATGCATTTATAAAATGTTCTGGGATATATTTTAATGTCGCAGGCACCACACTAGAAGCAGCACCCTATGCATTGAATTGATATGTACAATTTCTTATCTCTATACTTCTACTTTGACTGTCCCTCTGTGCAGTTATCATTGAGGATATTACTTACTGTATTTTCATCTGGCCACTACTCATGAGCACCTGTTTGGTTAAGTTGATTGTTCCACATGTAACCCTATATTCAGGTATACACTTATACACAGTTAGGGCCATTAACCCTTTGGACCTCACTTATGGCCACTAATGAAATAAAAGCATCAGTGCAGTTTATATGGAGATTTGTGCAATATTTCTATTCGTTTACCCCCTTCTTTCGTATATTACCAATTATTTGCAAATTGTCTCTTCAGAGAGAAAGAGAACTAGGACTCTAGTGCATCCTATTGGAAGTATCAATCCTAAAAGTCAATATTGACCCTTTAACGAGCCTTATCACATGACTTAGGATAAAAGTCAAGACCAGAAACTTAATTTGCAGACGCTGTGTTTCGTGGGTACTGCCCCTCATCAGTGCAAAGTGTGAGTTCTGGTTTGGCTGATTGAGAGGCGTCAGACAGGTATCTAAGAAGTAACGTTTCTCCTTGCGGAGAGCGACATGCTAAGCACATCAAGGTGAGGAGACTTTTCGAGCTGCAATGCTCCTCTGGGAAATATATTTGCATTGATCCACTTCGTAGAAGGGTTTAGCTATTATTAAGTCATTGTTTGATCAATACCATATGCTGCTATATTAAAATTGTTGAAATATGACATTTATTATTAATTTTATGTGAGTGCCTTTTATGTTCCACCACATGCCCAATTCCCCAAAATAAAGGTATTTTTAAATCATATTTACTTGTTTCTGTACCTCTTTAACTGTTCTCTGGTTTTATTACAATTTGTTTATCTGTAGATAACTTTGCTAGCTTGATTTTTTTTTTTTTTTTATATTTCTTATTGAAATCTTTATACTCCTGAAATGCTATTTCTGTATTCTCGGCCTTCAAAATTTGGAATTTCCTTTGTTTTTGTCTTATTAAATTTTGTTCTGTATTATTTATCCATAATGGTTTCTTTTTATTCCTTGACATTTTCTTGCCACAGTATATAACTTTTCCACAGGATTCTAGTAGTATATCCTTAAACATGCCCAATTTATGTTCAGTTTCCCCAGTTACCATGACATGGTCCCAGTCTAAGCTCTTCCCTTACTTTGTTGAAATCAGCTTTCCTAAAGTTCCAGGTTTTTGCATTTCCCCTTTTGAATGTTTCAGTGAAAATTACATTGAAACCTACCATATTATGGTCACTGCTTCCCAAATGATCCCTGATCTGTAGATGTGAAATTGTATCTTGTCTATTTGAGAGAACCAGATCTAGCAGATTATCTCCCCTGGATGGTTATCTACCAGCTGAGAGAGGTAATTGTCTTGAATTGCGGATAAGAACTTGCAGCTTTTATGTCTGGATCTGGTCTGTTCATTTATATTAGGAGGCTTGTAGCAAACTCCAATTAGCAGCTTTCCATTATTGCCTTCCCAATGTACATTTACAGACACTGACTGTACATTGTTGACCTCACCAATACAAAAAAAGCTGGCGCCAAACACACCCAAATGTAAGAGTATCAAAGTTGTTCCATTAAAAATATAATTTTTATTACATCAATATTAAAACCTTCATTCCGTAGAAAAGTGATACACACAGAAGTTGCGCGGTGAAAACACAAGAAAATTGTATGACAATTACAAGCGAAAAACATGTATCCATCAATAGTGCGTAGGTAATTGGGTAGCATGTGAAGAGATATCTATACATGTGGATTTGCTGCATTTCAATGTAATCAATAGGCGCAAAATCGTGCCGGAATCGTGCCGCGGCTGGCACTCGGGTCGGGAGAGGAGGCTGCTACTTCTCTCATCTGACCGCTGCTCTGGCTGAAAACAGCAAGAGCAACGTGGATGGGAGAAGCAGCAGCCTGCTTCTCCCAGCCCGCATGCCAGCGGCAGTGTAAAAAAGAATAAAAAAGTAAAAATTAATAATAAACCTTCATACTCACCTCTCTGGCGGCCCCCGGTGTCCTCTTGGGCGATGCTGTCCAGTCGGTGGCTCGATGTACACTGTGGGGCGCGGACTCGCTGTGTACTTACAGGACCTGCGGTGAAGTCATTGATCACCTGATAGTCACACGGCCATCAGCTGATCGGTGACGTCAGCGATCACCTGATGGTCACGTGACCATCAGGTGATAAGTAACGGCAGCAATCAGCTGATGGTCACGTGGCCATCAGGTGATAAGTAACGGCAGCAATCAGCTGATGGTCACGTGGCCATCAGCTGATTGCTGAAACTGGTAATCAGCTGATCGGTCTCATAACCAATCAGCTGATGCTTACCATGAGAGCTTTCACAAGAATCTTCAGCTGATGAACCCCAGCAGCACTGTATACTGACAGGGGTGATTTTACAACCCTCCCTGTCAGTATACAGTGCTGTATTCTACACCTGTGACATCAGTGATGGCTGATGTCACAGCTATAGAAATGATCTGGATCGTCGTGGGACAGACGTGATTGTGGATTGCGTCGTTGACGACGGACAGGTGAGGGATATTGTTGTTTTTTTTTTTCTCGTTTTTTTCAGGAGATCGAGGGCTTCGCAGAGGCGGGTAATAAAAAAAATTGTAGAACCGTATGTGTTTTATTTCAAATAAATAAATATTTAAAATCATGGACGTGTCTTTTATTGAAAATGCGCCATCCATTTTACTATGTGGTTAGTAATGGGGAGACGCCCTCCATTACTAACCTGGGCTTCATGTCAGCCGCCAATACAAAGCTGACGTGAACCCCAACCCCATGCCACCGCTACAGGGCAGTGTGGAAGAGTGAGGCTAAGCGCCAGATTTGGGGCATCTTATGGATGCTGAGGGGTGATATTAACAATCGCGGAGGGGCTAGTATTCATGGCCCCTTCTATGGCTATTAATATCAGCCCGCAGCTGTCTAGTTTAGCCTTTGCTGGCTCGATTTTATAGGGGGGGACCCCACATCAATTTTTTTCTGGGGTCCTCCTGTGATCTAGCCAGTAAAGGCTAAACAAACAGCTGTGGGCTGATATTAATAGCCATGGAACATTGTTGGCTAATGGCCCCTTCCGCAGCTAATAATATCATCCCCCAGAGGTCGACTTTCCCTCTGCTGGTTATAAAAATGATGTGGGAGCCCACACCAATATTTTTTTTTACATTTTAGGCTTTGTGACCATAATTCAGACGTAGCAGCGCTTTGGACGCAAAATTTTGCTGCGTCCAAAACATTGCATTCTATTGAATTCAGGTAAATCCACATGTGTTCACTGAAAGATTTACCGCATTCTATACTCTATTTTATGCAGTGGATTCACATTTACCGACAACAAAAGTGCGGCATTAGAACACCGCGTTTTGGATGCAACATAAATACGTTGTGCCCAAAGCACTGCTAAGTGCTGATCAGGGGATGTAGTGGCTAATGAACCAGCTGGAGATGTTAATTATGGCCAGGGAAAATGTATGCCTAGTGACACATTCCCAGCCTAAAAAAAAACAGCACACAGCAGTCACATAAATTATGTGAATAGAAATGCTAATGAAGATTGGGTGAATGGGACTAGCTGACACCCAGCTTTTTTGTTTGGTGATGTCAAGGTGTCAATCAGACCTTTTCATGACCAAACAAAGTAAACAAACAGACAGACACAGTGTAAACTCTTTATTTGAAATACAACACAACCATTCTTTAATCATTTAAATGAACCAATATACTCACCCCATTTCTATGGTAATCCAAGGGCTTAAACCCACCAACATTATAGCTCCAAAAATCATCATTGATGCTCAAAAACACGCATGTAAAAACGTGTCAAAAACGCATGTAAAAACCACATGTGTTTTTTCTGGCAAGGAGAGACAAAAATGCTCAGGAAATTTCTGCTTCAAATCTGCATCATGGGCACATACCCTAATACTAGCAAATTTATTACTACTCCTCACCTTCCTATGTTCCTTGCATGTCCCAGCCCTCACTAAATCTTCATTGTCTCATACTGTCTCACTCTCTCTGTCTACTCTTCCCCCCAGATCCTAGATTAAATGCTCTTCCATCCTTCTGACCATTTTTTCCCAAGCACAGCTTCCCCCTCCCCATTCAGGTGCAGCCCGTCCCTACTGTAGAGCCTGTAGCCGACAGAGAAGTCGGTCCAGTTCTTCATAAACCCAAACCCTTCCTTCCTGCACCAAATTTCTAAGCCACTTATTTATTCCCCTAAGCTTCCGCTGTCTTTCTAGTGATGCTCGTGGCACTGGCAGTATTTGTGAAAACATCATCTTGGAAGTCCTGGACTTCAGCTTCTCTCCTAGTTCCCTGTAATCATTTTTAAGGTCCTTCCACCTCCCTCTAATTTTGTCATTGGTACTGATGTGTACTATGACTGCTGGGTGGGGCTGGGGTAAACCCAGCGATCTATCTATCCGATCCGCAGTATGCCAAACCCGAGCACCTGGCACACAACACACTGTTCGGCATTCATAGTCTCGGCGGCAGATGACACTGTCAGTCCTCCTAATTACAGAGTCCCCTACCACCAACATCTGTGTGGCCTTTGCTGCACTATTTCCCTCGTTCCTACAGCAGTCGTTTCTCTGGTTTCTGGGACCAACATCCTGCTGTAGTGATCCTAGTCCTGGGCTTGTATTCATATTATCAGCCAAACAGGCATATTTACTTGGTTGTGCCGGATCAGGACTGAGCTCCCTGATACATTTCCCCCTACCCCTTCTTCCAATTGTTACCCAGCTACCTACTTCTGAGTCCTGATCTTTCCCAGCTCCACCCTCCTCCATATCCCTGGCCCCAGTCAGCACATGCTCAGTGAGCTCTAAACTCCTCTCCAGGTTTGCAATGCTCCTGAGTGTTGCAAGCTGCATATTTAGATCCATTACCAAGGTTTCCAAACATGTAACATGCTGACATCGAATGCAGATATATTCATCCTCAAATAGCTGTTCAAGGCATTCAGATATCTCACAAGATGCACACCTGGTTGCAATGTCCATGGAGCACATACTAAATGGGGATAAACAGTACAGATAAAAGCAGAAAAACCAATGGAAAACTAGTAAGGAAAACATCAAACTATGCTCTTCTGTTAAACTAGGATATTGTATTTAACTAAGCACTTATCTGCAGCCCCACACTTAAAATGCAGCCTCTACACCACTCAGCAGCCTTGCTTAGAGTATCTGGAACTTGTACTCCTCCAAACAGCAAAACATAGGTGAGTAATCTATCACTGTGGGATTGGGTGGAGCGACTGAGAAGCATGCTGCGCATGTACTCCATGACCCCTGACATACAGGAGGAGTTAGCCCTTTTGACCCTGGATGGAGAAGCCCAGCAGATGGTCATGTACTGACAGCAGAGAGACCATGACACTGTGGATAAAGGAACTAGAATTTAGAGGACATGCATGGTGACACTATAATTATAGGCCACATACGTATGCGCTTTTCAGTTCAAGGGGAGTGACTGTGGCCTAGTACGTAAACGCCTTGCAGGAAGTGATGGCCCATGTCATCAAGAAGGCCCAAGATGGATACTGAGGGCTGGGGCTCCTAGATGAAGTGCTGTGAGATCAACTGGTTGTTGGACTAAGTCAGACACTAAAAGAACACTTAAAACTCCATCATGAGCTTCCTGAAGGTTGGAGCAGAGGCCCAAGTCCTGGAATGAGAAGCCCCTGTCCTGATGGGTGTGGTACGGAGTCATGATGTGACCACTTTTGGGCCGGCAAATAAAGAGCCCTACTGGGCCCGGGAGCTACGCCAAGAAATACGGTATATCCAAGGTGAGTTGCGTATCATCAGGGAGATCCCCACTAACGTTACTACACTTGTCCCTGTGGTCCAATATGAAGAAAGGCAGGAGCGGGAAAACAGATTCACTCATGCTCATCACTTGACGTCCATAAGCAGAACGCGTAGTAGAATGCTGGACTTCTGGCAAAGGGTCCATCTCACGTGACTGTACAAACTGGGAAAAAAGGAGGAGGGGCGTCCTTTAAAGTAACATGACCCACTGTCGAGGAGCGCTCCATGGGATTCTCAACTCCAGAGAGAGGATGAAGACTCTGAAATTATTTTTTTCTGAGACCCATTGCCTGGGCTGAGTTTAAGGGATGTATTTGCTGTATCATGGACACAGGGTCCCAAGTGACCACTATGCTCAAAGAGTACATTCCGGTTTACTTCACGGAAGTTGCCCACTTCAAGAAGAAACCAAACATTCGACTAGTGACTGCCAACCAATGCCCCATTCCGGTGGCCGGAGTAGTGTGGATGTCTGTAATGGTGTGCGTAAAAGAGATCGGCTGAAAAAGGATCGTATTGGTGAAAGGCTCCGGAGGAGGGGAGCCATCGTGACCCTAGGGATGAATGTGTTGAAGGAAGTACGAGAGTCCCTGGCTAATAGGCCAGTAACAGTTGGATCCATGCTACTCACGACCACGCCAGCAAGAGTGTGTTCCAGAAGCTCGTGCAGATCAGTCAAATTCAGAAGTTGCCAGCAGCCTCCCAGCGTCTCGGCAAAGTGATGATACCCTCAGAAGCTACAGTGACTTTACCTGCGAGACAGACCGTACTCGCCATGCTAGTACTGACCCATGTGTCATTGGAGTGGATGTCCAGATTGAACCTATAGAGGGGGACTATGCGATCTCAGGACTACTGGTTGCTCGCACCCTGGCCACCGTTCGACAAGGATGTGTACCCGTGCGTTGCATAAATTTGAGCGGAACGAGCCTATAGTTAACTCCCCAGCAAGAAGTGGCACCAGTCTACACGTGGAAAATCTAACCAGGGCCTCTGCCACAGAATTAACAACTGTGAAGGGAAACCCATGGACCCTGTCGGTGAGCCCAGAGCTGATCGCTACCTCTTAGAACAAATGTAGACAAATTTCACACAATTCTACTTGAGACAAGTAGGACAGGTAGAACAGTTGTTGCAGCGATACTAAGGAGCGTTTGCACAACATGAAGATGACTTTGGATGCACCTAGGCTATACAACACAAAATTCCCACAGGGAACACCACTCCCATATGAGAGTGGTATTGGCAAAACCCACCTCAAATGTACCAGGAAGTGAAGGAACTGCTGTCACACATGCTACGTAATGGAGTAATACGCGAATGCCAAATCTCTTGAGCTGCACCTATTGTGTTAGCCGGGAAAGAAAGATGGTACACTGAGGTTTTTGTTTGGACTACCGATGGCTGAATGGTTGCACCGTGCGGAACTCCTTCCCCTTACCCAGGATTAAGAAATCCCTATCTGGCATGGGAAAGGCCAAGCACTTCTCTTTCAATCTGTCCAGTGGCTACAGGGAGATTCTGGTGGCTGCTGAGGTTCGGCTGAAGGCTGCCTTCATCCTCTCCAAGGGGCGATTTGAATTTAACTGGATGCCTTTCGGGCTGAAAAATGCACTAGGGACATTCCAGCGACTGATGGATCTGAATTTTGAAGTGACCTTTATATATTTTGTTTACATCATAGTTTACTTACCCACATTTGAAGAACATCTTATCCGGTTGTAACAAGTTTTGGAGTGGCTTCGGAGGCATGTGCTAAATGCCAAACTTCGGAAGTGTAACTTGTTTAAAAGGGAGATTGAATATCTTGGGCACACCATTTCCAGTATCCAGAGTCTATCCCACCACGGAGAAAATGTGAAAATGTGCAATGTGGCAATGCAAAAAAGGCCCACCCCTACCACCCTGAGAGAGCTGAGAGCATTTCTGGAGCTGGCCATGTACTACTGAGATTTATAACAAACTTCTCTAAAATTGTGGCACCACGCAACGATTTGCTAAGAGAAACTGCAGGGGGAGCTAAGCTACAGCCAATCTAGTGGGGCCCCAGGCAAGAAGTTTTCCAAACTTTGAAGATGGCACTGATGGATACTTCTATCTTACTCTGTTTTCTATCAGCCCTTCGTGCTGTATACTGAAAGAAGTCTATATGGACTGGGGGCAATGCTGGCTCGGGTGCAAGAGAGAAGAGAAAGGTTGATAGTGTACACCAGTCGGTCGCTCAGATGACCTGAAAAGAACTCAGAAAACTATAGTTCATTCAAGGTGGAGTTGCTGGTGCTGGTGTGGGCTATTACCCGAAAAGTTTGCAGAATACTTGTCGGGGTCGGAGATACATGTGTGGACTGATAAAAATTCCCTTCCCAACCTGGAGAATGTGAAGCTGGATGCACTTATGCAAAGATGGGCTGCGGGAATGTCCAAGTACTGATGTAAGATCTCCTGTCAGTCCAAATCTGAGAACACGCATGTGGACTTTATACCCCTCTTGAGTTACTCGAGATAGAACAGAAAAAATACCCCATTAAAATTTACCTTTTAATAGATATAGCTAAATAAATGCCCTAGCGGGCACACAATAGGTGCTGTGTGTAGCAAAATAGAACATGATGAGTTTAAGTGACATAGTGCTTAATCAAATTAATCCTACAGTCATTTACCAAAGTCTAGGTATAAATAACTACTCTAGGACCAAGGATCAGGTCTCTGTAGAATATATGATTATAGTA
This sequence comes from Phyllobates terribilis, assembly GCF_046119375.1. NCBI lineage: Eukaryota > Metazoa > Chordata > Amphibia > Anura > Dendrobatidae > Phyllobates > Phyllobates terribilis. Next base: position 17,929,748 of record NW_027362783.1, on the reverse strand, counting down.
TGGTTCTCGTCACCACTAGAAAAAGATATATAAATAGAAAATTGGATCTGGAGTGTATATGTATACAACTATATGAAGCTGCACTAGCGGACACAACATACAGACAAAATCAAGCAGGGGTGTAATCACAAATCTCGATAACTATGATGATCATATATCCCGGTTTGGCCAATGAAAGAACAACCCCCTATTATTTGATAATTAAGGGGTCGTAGGCCAAAAGTCATCAATTTATATAGGTAAAAAGAAACCAATCCATCCCATATAACTTTCAAAGTCTCCCAGCTGGGATATGCGAGAAAGTAACACAGATGATCATAACAGACAATAGACGGTATCAGGTATTCTCAAGTAATAACAGTCAGAAGATCAAAAATAAAACCAGTTACTTATCTCATTATAGAGAGATCTCGCCTCCCCAGTGTGTTTGTAGTTTTCGCGACGTGTTTCTCCATGAGATTTGGGTTCACCAGGAGAATGTGGGACCCATGTCTGGATAATCCTGCTGATAGCTCAGCAGTGTGAACCATTCTGCTCCTATTCCCCTTATAAATCCACCAACACCGGGTTACACTCCAGTTACTTCCAGTCTCACCAATTCAGGGATAAATAGAAGTGGCCATTCATTCAAAAAAACATGTCCTATACCGATATAGTGCGCATGTCTAGTGTCTCTCAGACACTAGAGGTCTACGAAGTCAGCCACGCAACAGCTTCCACTTATGACCTAGAGGACCGACCTAGAGGATTCTTGGTGTCTGTACCCTCAAACTGTACGTCTAGTGACTATTGTTATGGCATTCCTAAATGAATTTCAATTTCAATTGCCAAAGGGTGTCTATATAATATGTGGAGATAAGGCCTATAGATGGATACCAAAGGGGGCGGAGGGTACCTGCACATTGACCAGGTTAGAACCCGCTACATGGGTATGGAAGGATGGGTGCTTCCCCTATAAGAATGTGCCCAGCCATATGCTCGCCAAAAGGAATATAATTACTCCCCCAAGAAAACATCTCATGGGAACTCCCTGGTACCGCAAGGCAGGAATGGTACTAACTGGTTCTCTAGGGGTAACCTTTGGCACAATGAGAAATGCCCAGATGATAGAAGAGTTGGGAGACATTTTTGTAACCGATTATTTATTTGATGCCCTTAACGTTGAGTCTGCATACATGAAAACAACTAATAATGATCACTAATCAGCACTCAATGGTACTGGACTATCTGACTGCCTCACAGGGAGGTTTATGTCAGATGGTCGGTCCAGCATGTTGCCATTTCATAGACCCTACTGGTCTAATGCAAGTTACACACGATATAAAGCAGGCTCAACGGATTAAGGAAGGTGTACGAAAAGCGAATGCATTGGATGACTTACCACTACCCGAATGTCTTTCCTGGATGAATCCTTTAAATTTGTTTAAGGGAATAGGTGGTTGGATAAGTGGTGTCATTCATTTCTTGATTCAGGCAGTGCTTGTAATAATGGTAATTGCGATAATCATAAGACTGTTTGTGATAATTATCAAGAAAATTCTCGCTTCTAATTGTAAGTGTTTTCCAGGTAAAACCGAAATAAAATTGATACAGATACTGAAGTAAAGCAAACCCAAGTCATGACTACAATAATCACTGCAGTACAGCGAGAATGCCTCTTCTGCAATAAGATGACTGGGGCGGACTTATCCGATTGTATGTTCTGCGGAAAACCATTGGTCTGAAGTAAACCTGATTCGTGGAACCCAAGAGATGATGAACTTCCTGCAACTATTTAGTCACAGATACTGGATCATATACCCTATAATTATTGTGTCACATATACTCCCGGCTATCTCATATACTCCTGCACAGATATAAAATAATCCCTTCATACACATAGCAATGATTACTTAATAAACTTAGGGAAAGTAAGGGATAGTAGGCCTGATAACAAGTTAACCTGGATGGATGCGCAGCAGGACTGGCATCCCACTGCATACGTAGGGTTAGCCCCGTGATGTCGTGAAGTAGGGTTATCTTGCAGGCCTAGAGAATAGGTAGCGACATCAGGGACAGATAGTTAGACAAGATGATAAAAAGAGGGGAATTGTTAAAATAATGGTTCAATAGGAACATTGCCTTTAAGACATCTATTTACTCTGAGTTTTTGCCTTTATACAGCTCATCTTGTTTTTCTTTTTCAACAAGTGGTACTCCTCCATTAAGATTAAAAAGGGGTACCAGATCACTCCACGTAGCATCATAGTTCTCAGCTACCCCTTTCACAGCCTTATAATATCCTATCGGGTTTTTATACATGTCTGGAAAACTATTTGCCATTGACAATTGCTCTGATCTAGACCATGGTTTATACCAAGTGGTGGTATCCGTTTTTACCGGCAGTCCTGCATCTCCCTGTGTAGCCCTGGTTGTTTGTGTAATGACTGGGAATGCAGCCATCTTCGGTTTTCTCTTATGATTGCATTTTTCACACCGAAATATTGCGTTACTGTTACTATCCTGACATCCTGGACAGATCAATGTTTTAGAGCGCAATGATATACTTCCCTTTCACTGGTGTGTACGGGGGAGGGCTGTGGGCTGCATGTGTGTGCCTGCATCCTCCACTTCACTTCCCTCTTCTTTTGCCACTGAGCTAGTATCCTGATTCTCCCTGTCTTCCTCTTCGTTCCTGACCTCCCAACTCCCCTCTTCACCTTTCCTTAATTTCAAAATTTCCACCTTGCGTGAAGGGATGGATGGGGATGGTGTTATGTGCAGGTGGAGTGGTGGGTCAGTACTTGCACTGGGCGCGAGGGTATGTATGGGAGAAAGTTGATAGGTTCTGTTCTCAGGGGAATTATGTCTTGTCTTTATTGGGGTTGAGAAGCTGTCGGTGGATCCAGATGAGATCCCCGGATAATGATTTCCTATAGCATAGGCTGGAGGATTCTCAGGTGTACCAGGACTGATATTGGGAGTGGTGCATACTGACAGGGATGCTGATAACCCTGGTACGGTGGCATCATGGTAGGTTGTTGTGCGTAAGGAAAATGAGGTGCATATTGTGGGAGCAGTGAGGGTATAGTCGGATACACCCCGGGTGGTGGAGAGGGAGTCAGAGGGATTTGATCAGCTGACTCAATCATATATGGTATAGTGCTGGATATAGAAACCTCGGACGGTGACTTTTCCTTCTCAACACTTACGCTTGACTCTGACCTAGCCTCCGATGGAGCAGAGGGTGCAGCTGCCTGAACTGGACTTTGCTCCTGTGTAGGTGTTACGGGTTGTCTCGTATGAGATCTGCTTCTGATCACTACCTGATAAGTTTCATCGTCATCATTGGAAATCAAAAAGGGGATGATGTTTCTCACTCGTCCTCAGCCAATCAGCAACCTGCGCTCCATGCTCATGCTTTTCAATCCATCCTGAATGTTCCTGACTGAACCGCTTCCACCTCTCAGCATCCAGACATCCTTTGGCTGGCATACCAGCCCTTTTCAATATCTTTGCTGCATCCCTTATAGCTGCCCTACCATGCTCCATTCATACCAGATCACACATAGTATACCTCGGATCCTTATTCCTTGATCTGGAGATTCGAGCACTCATAACAGAACCTGTCAAAGGTCGCGACCCCTATCTTCAGTATTCTGTTAAGCCCCCGTCTCACATAGCAAGATCGCTAGTGAGATCGCTGCTGAGTCAAGGTTTTGGTGACGCAACAGCGACCTCACCAGCAATGTCGCTATGTGTGACACTTTGCAGCGATCAGGCCCCTGCTGTGAGGTCGCTGATCGCTGCAAAATGTCCTGGACCATTTTTTGGTCTTTGCCCTCCCGCTGGTCAGCACACATCGCTGTGTGTGACCAGCGAGCAGGCTGGTAACCATGATAAATAGCGGGTTACTAGGGGCACACGCACACTTAGTAACCTGCAGTTTATCATGGTTACCACTCTGCTACGGTGAGCCAGGAGCAGGACATCGTGGAAAGATTCTTTCCACGATGTCGCTGCTCCCCTGATCGTTGGTGAGCCTGCCTGTTTGACAGCTCACCAGCGATCACATAGCGACGCAGCAACGATCCCTGACAGGTCGTATCGTTGTCGGGATCGCTGTAGCGTCGCTAAGTGTGACGGGGCCTTTACACAATCAGCTAGATCTACTGGTCTGTTACGTGAACCAGTTATCCCTGATTCAAGGGAAATTAGCTGAATTGAAACTCTATGTTCTGCTCTGATGCTGAGAAAAACTCGTCTAAACAAATGAATGTAGAGTACTACAAACAAAACTGTTCAAAAAGCAATCGCTATATATTCTTCATACATCTGGTTCAGAGTCCCCACTTGAAAAGTATCCCACGTCTATTCTGGAGTCTGTGCCAATATTGGCAAGATAATTATCATGAGTAATAGTATCCTGCCACACAGGCATATACCATCTGTTCTCTATAATGTACTGCCACTCTTTACCTATAGTGTGTGGATGCGGTACAATATGGCAAGGAAAAACTCGGTATGTAATGTTATTTCTTCTATACCTCTGTGCATTTACAGGGTACAAATGTATTCTTTCCAGAAACCAAGCAGTATCCTTACGATGAGGCTTTCGCTTTCTCAGTAACCGAGCACAAACACTTTTCACAAATCATATATGACGTATTCCAGCCTACCAATTATTCCTCCCTCTCAATCACCACTTCAATCATTAGAACATCCTCATTTTCCACCATAGCACTTCTCACACCCCAATTCCTATTGAAATTTCTAGCGCCACTGGGCAAAATAATTTTATATCCTGTGAATCCTGGATTCTATTTGTTACTCCAGCTAAATCAATATCACAATATTCATAAATGGTATAAGGTTCTACAAAACAATGACTGTTAATACGTTCCTTACGTTAGTATATGCGAATATTATCTTCCTCGCGTAGCCCCCACCCTTCAGATTCTACACTAATCTTGCAGCTACCTAAGATGAGTGACAGCTCCATTGTTGTATTTGCTAACCAGAGTACTACACACGCATTCAACACACGTCATCGATTTATATCCCGTACCTCATCACTATGTAGCATGTACTTAACACAGTTATACATAATATGACCGTTAGTTAAGGTGGAGACAGCAATAATTAGAAATAAAAAAATAAATGAGGTGGTATATATGAAATATCGGAGTGGTTAATGAATTCAAAAATGCAATATGATATTTATATTAGTAACACTATATTTATATCAGAAATTATTAGAAATTGATATAATAAAGAGATAAAAGAAGAAATAACTTATTTTACCTGAGGATTTTCCATTCAAGATCCCCGGAGACTGACCTAGGTCGACCCCACCTCTCCCGGAGAGAAAATTCACTTAGGCTGCATGCCCACTATGCATTTTTCAAGCGTTTCCACAACGAAAACGCTTAAAAAACGCTTGGTAATCTGTCCCCCATGACAAGCCGCAATGTCAATGCCCATGCTGCGGATTTTTCCGCAGCGTTTGTGCTGCGCTCAAAAATCCGCAGCATGTCCATTAATTTTGCGGACACGCAGCGTAATCGCCGCCATTGACTTGCATTGGACCGCGTGACATCCGCATCACTACATGTGCACAAGCGGATATCACACGGTTCAAAAACAGGAGACTCTCATCCAGACCTGGGTACCATAAGTACCTGTAAAAAAAAGAATTTAAAATAAAAAATAAAGATTATACTTACCTTCCGATGTCCCCCGGCCTCCTCAGCGATGCGTGCGATCTGTTGGGCGGCTCGCGGTGGTGTGAGGACCTGACATGACGTCATTGAGTCATGTGACAGGTCACGCGACTGCTGACATCGGCGGTCGCGTGACCTATCACATGACTCAATGACGTCATGTCAGGTCCTCATACCACCGTGAGACACGGGGAGACCGGACGGAGCGGCTAAGGAGACCGCGGGCCATCGGAAGGTAAGTATAATCTTTATTTTTTATTTTTCACCCTTCTTATTCTTTTTTTTTAACTATTTCTTGGTCACACTATATAAATCTATGCCGGTTGCATGGATTTATATAGTATGACCAAGTTGTCAAGCACTTTTCCAAGTGATGCTAAAATCGCTTGGAAAAGCGCTTGATAACCGGCATGCAGAAATGCATGCAAAAACGCTTGACAAACGCTTCTACCTGGCGGGAAAAACGCATGTAAAATCCACATGCGTTTTTCCCGCCAGGGAGAAGAGTAAAAAATATGCAGCATTTCCGCATGGTGGGCACATAGCCTTAGAGTGTAAAAGCCACTCACTTACCCGGCCGGGGTTTGTTTCTGTTCGGGATAGAGGTAAACCTGTTGTTTAGTCTCAGATGAAATTAAAGGGAAAATAGATCTCGCTGGGGCCTCCAGCTGTTGAAGACGAGTGGGGATCTGGCTTCTCTCAGGCAGAAAATAGATCTATAAAGAGATCTCTTGTATCGGCGCTTTCAAATAAGACACTCACTACAGACTTTCTCAAGAGAATAGTCCTGTTTATTATTAGATGTCATCAGATTATATACCCTTAGTAAAAGAGGGTAGGACTTTGTAAAATACGAAGGATTATGTAAGTAATATGCTATCTTTGGCACACAGAAATTAAAGAACAATTACTTGTCAATGCGTCTGGAGGATATTCATGATGTATGATACAGTTAACATCCTTTCACACAAATAGTGTTCTGCTTATCGCTAAACTTGGGTATAATCCAGGTTAAGGGAGATTTAGGGAGTTTCCTGTAATTGATATATGGGGATATTGTTGCTGTGGACAGATACAGGACAAGTATGATAATTGCAGACTCCGTCAGCCAATTCCCAAGTCTGTACATAGGTCAATCTTGTGATTTTGAGAAAAACAAGATGAGCTGTATAAAAGCAAAAACTCAGAGTAAATATATGTCTTAAAGGCAATGTTGCTACTGAACCATTATTTTAACACGCCCTGATGGGGGCAGTAGACCGGAAAAAACACAAGAGATACCAAAAATGGCCGGGCTGTCCCCACTGCGCAGGGGCTGCACTACAGGACCCATAAGTACGTGCTGGGAATCAGAGTGCAGGCGCCAAGGTACAGGCCTGCGTGAGCCATCAATAACAGGGTTTGTCTCAGAGAGATGATACAAATATAATAATGAATTCCAATGTAATTTGTCCAGGACAAATCTCCATGAGACAAACCCTGTAACGCTAATATTCTCTGTGATGGGTGGCTATCACCAGAACAGTATGTCTGATTTAATATTTTTTGTTGTTTTGCTTTTTTTCACTCCATGTTATCTTGTACATTATTCCTTATGACTGTTTTTGTTATTGTCCCTACAGTGTATGTGTGATAAAGGTCTCAGACCGAAACGTCATGTATGATAGACAGCATCTACAACCCCTGGAAAAAATTATGGAATCATCGGGCTCGGAGGATGTTCATTCAGTTGTTTAATGTTGTTGAAAAAAAGCAGATCACAGACATGGCACAAAACTAAAGTCATTTCAAATGGCAACTTTAGGGCTTTAAGAAACACTAAAAGAAATCAAGATTAAAAATGTGGTACTCAGTAAGGGTAATTTTTTGCAGACCAAGCAGAGGGAAAAAAATTATGGAACCACTCAATTCTGAGAAAAAAATTATGGAATCATGAAAAACAAACACACAAAAGAACACTCCAATACATTACTAGTAACAGCTTGCAGTATCTGAGGCATGGACTTAATGCGTGACAAACAGTGCTCTTCATCAATCTGGCTCCAACTTTCTCTGATTGCTGTTGCCAGATCAGCTTTGCAGGTTGGATCCTTGTCATTGACCATTTTCTTCAACTTCCACCTAAGATTTTCATTTGGATTGAGATCCGGACTATTTGCAGGTCATGACATTGACCTTATGTGTCTTCTTTCAAAGAATGTTTTCACAGTTTTTGCTCTATGGCAGGATGCATTATCATCTTGAAAAATGATGTCACCATCCCCAAACATCCTTTCAATTGATGGGATAAGAAAACTGTCCAAACTATCAATGTAAACTTGGGCATTTATTGAATATGTAATGACAGCCATCTCTCCAGTGCCTTTACCTGACACGCAGCCCCATATCATCAATGACTGTGGAAATTTGTATGTTCTCTTCAATAAGTCATCTTTATAAATCTCATTGGAACGGCACCAAACAAAAGTTCCAGAATCATCACCTTGCCCAATGCAGATTCGCGATTCATCACTGAATATGACTTTTATCCAGTCATCCACAGTCCAAGATTGCTTTTCCTTAGCCCATTGTAACCTTGTTTTTTTCAGTTTAGGCGTTAATGATGGCTTATGTTTAGCTTTTCTGTATGTAAATCCCATTTCCTTTAGGCAGTTTCTTACAGTTCTGTCACAGACATTGACTCCAGTTTCCTCCCATTCGTTCCTCATTTGTTTTGTTGTGCATTTCCTGTTTTGGAGACATATTGCTTTAAGTTTCCGGTCTTGACGCTTTGATGTCTTCCTTGGTCTACCAGTATGTTTGCCTTTAATAACCTACCCATGTTGTTTGTATTTGGTCCAGATTTTAGACACAGCTGACTGTGAACAACCAACATCTTTTGCAACATTGCGTGATGATTTACCTTCTTTTAAGAGTTTGATAATCCTCTCCTTTGTTTCAATTGACATCTCTTTGGAGCCATGATTGGCCGTGTTGGAGCCATGATTCATGTCACTCCACTTGGTGCAACAGCTCTCCAAGGTGTGATCACTCCTTTTTAGATGGAGACTAACGAGCAGATCTAGTTTGATGCAGGTGTTAGTTTTGGAAATGAAAATTTGCAGGGTGATTCCATAATTTTTTCCTCAGAATTGAATGATTCCATAATTTTTTCCCTCTGCTTGGTCTGAAAAAAATTACCCTTACTGAGTAGCACATTTTTAATCCTGATTTCTTTTAGTGTTTCTTAAAGCCATAAAGTTGCCATTTGAAATGACTTTAGTTTTGCGCCATGTCTGTGATCTGCTTTTTTTCAACAACATTAAACAACTGAATGAGCATCCTCCGAGCCCGGTGATTCCATATTTTTTGCCAGGGGTTGTATTAGGCCACGGCTCCACTATTAGTATTTGGTCAGTATTCGGTCAGTATTTTTTCTCATGAGTGGGAGCCAAAACCAGGTGAGGAACAATCAGAGAAAAGGTATAATAGAAACACGTCACCAATTCTGCATTTATCACCCACTCCTGGTTTTGGCTCCCACTCCTGAGAAAAAATACTGACCGTATACTGACCAAATACTGATAGTGGGGCTGTGGCCTTAGGACCACTGTAATAAAGTCTCATGTTTCTTCACCATACTCAGTTCAGAGTGCCAGATTTTTTCTACTATTTCTTATGAATTCTCAATATATCAGAAATTCCCATGATCAAAGATAGAAAAAATATAACAGATAAATAAATAACAAATAACATTTTAAATTAAATACATTCAAACAGTAATGACAGAAAAAAGTGCACTGGAAAGTCTATACATATGGGTAAAGAAATCAGTCCAGATGAATAAGACAATAACCGTAAAATGCAGCCAATAAGGCCTATATGTAAGGCTATGTGCCCATGATGCAGAAATGCTCAGGATTTTTTCCTGAGCATTTCTGCATCTCCCTGGCAGAAAAAACGCAAGCAGATTGTACATGTGGATTGTACATGCGTTTTTCCTGCCAAAGACATGCGGAAGTGAAGCGTTCTTCACATGCATTTCCACATGTGGGTTGACAAGCACTTTCCAATCGATTTTAGCATCACTTGCAAAGTGCTTGTCAACTTGGTCACACTATATAAATCCGTGCAAACTGCATGGATTTATATACTGTGACCCCCAAAGAATGTAAAAAAATAAATCTATACTTACCTTCCGATGGCCCCCGCAGTCTTGCTTTGCTCCGTCCTGGCTGCCGGCAACTCGCGGTGCACTGCACTGGAGGACCTGCTGTCACATGACTATGACGTCATAGCAGATCCTACAATTCACCATGATCTGCCAGCAAGCACTGAGAAGGAGTCCGGGAGACATCGGAAGGTAAATATAATATTTATTTTTTATTTTATTCTTTTTTTAACAGGTACTATGGCACCCGGGTCCCGAGGAGAGCCTCCTCTTCTCCACACCCAGGTACCATCCGCACATTGAAAAGCATGGAATCCGCATCTAGAGATGCAGTGATGCGTAATCCATGCGTTCCAATTCAAGTAAATGGCGGCGAAAACGCAGCGTTTTCGCAAAATTAATGGACATGCTGCGTTTTTTTCCGCAATGATAATCCGCAGCAGAAATTTCCGCTGCATGTGCACAGCACATGCGGATTATCATTGGGGAACATGGCAGGCCTTCTACCATGCATTTTTTAAGCGTTTCTGCAGCATTTTTGCCGCTGCGGAAACGCTTAAAAAATGCATCGTGGGTACACAGCCTAATGGTTGATTATCCACAAAGACAGGGCAAATATAGGATGAAACAATAACAGTAAAACAAAGTCAATACGGCCTATATGTAATGGTTGATTATCCTAAAAGACAGGGCAAATACAGGATGAAACAATAACAGTAAACCAAGCCAATAGGGCCTATACGTAATGGTTAATCAAGCATGGGAAGATCAGTTACTTTTAAATATTTATCATATAAAGGAGGTATTTGAACAACTCAATAAACCCCCGAGGAACAGATAAGGACGCAAAGAAGGATAAGGACGCATAATATAAATATCAACAAAATTAACTTTATTAAACATATAATTACAAAAATCAAAACAGTGAACAGTCTGTTAAGAACGGTTATTGAAAAACAGCAGTAACTCGCTATGATGTAACCTGCCCGGCTCCAAGCAGGAGAGAAAAAGCTTAACAAAGTTAATTCATAAGTTACCAGACAACCCATATCCGTACGTCTAATAGTGGAGATAAACATCAATAATCGAGTTGTTACAAAGACAGGAACTATCTGGATCAATACAAGAGTACGGAGCATTACAGAAACTTATTCAACAGTATGCACTGATTCTGTCTCCTATGATTACACAATGTGCCTGACATCATAGTGCGTAAACCTGCAGGTGCTGTAGATACATTTATATGAGTTCATAATAAGATCTTAATTTACATAAAGGACATGTGACGGAAGACAGAAAGACAGATGATAACTAATCAAAGTACTTGTGATGCTTGGTAAGGTGACCGACACCTGAGGTCATGTCTCGGAAAGGGTTTGATGCTGGAGCCAGTGTCCTAAGAAAACTGAGTCACCCCCTCCCCCTGCGCTCACAGCTGTTCTCCGGATGTCAGCGAAACTGACAAAACATGTGACAAAGAAGGTGTCAACAATTGTCAAAACATGTTTTCAGGCTGCCCTACTGTAAGTGGAAGATGACTATATATATATTTATATACTGAAAAACTGACACTGAATTTCCCCATGCATAACTCAATGACTCATTCCTAAACGGATGTCCACTGATTCACTCATGAAGAAAACCTTGAATGGCTTTGGTTTGCACTGTACCCTGCAACCGACACTTTAGTTATATTATATAAATAATTTTAAGTATTCCAAAAAGGAATGATGCTGTTCCTTCCTGAATGAAGAATTCCCATGCAGTCTACATACAGTCTTCTATTGATTAGCTACTGGTTCTTTCACTTTTATTTTGAGTCATTGTCATTGCAATAGCTTGTTTCCTCTGCAGTACATTTCCATTAGAGCAGGGCTGGGGAACCTCTGGCCCATGATCAGCTTCTCTGTGGCCCCCCAGGCAGATTACTGGGGACCACAGTACTCGGGCCAGCACTTACGAGGAAACAATGTCAGAGTATTTGGCGCATGTCTGTTTGCGGAGGTGGCCGCCCCTCCAGATGTAAGGTATCATAATTAATGAATTACATAAATATGTATATACACACAAGCTTTGAACGCTCTTTAATGCAGCTACCCCTGATCTCCGGGTGAGACTCCCCCTCCCCCTGCACTCACAGCTGATCTCCGGGTGAGACTCCCCCTCCCCCTGCACTCACAGCTGATCTCCGGGTGAGACTCCCCCTCCCCCTGCACTCACAGCTGATCTCTGGGTGAGATACCCCCTCCTCCTGCACTCACAGCTGATCTCGGGGTGAGACACCTCCTCCTGCACTCAAAGCTGATCTCCAGGTGAGATACCCCCTCCTCCTGCACTCAAAGCTGATCTCCAGGTGAGATACCCCCTCCCCCTGCACTCACAGCTGATCTCGGGGTGAGACACCTCCTCCTGCACTCAAAGCTGATCTCCAGGTGAGATACCCCCTCCTCCTGCACTCACAGCTGATCTCTGGGTGAGACTCCCCCTCCCCCTGCACTCACAGCTGATCTCCGGGTGAGACACTCCCTCCCCCTGCACTCACAGCTGATCTCTGGGTGAGACACTCCCTCCCCCTGCACTCAAAGCTGATCTCTGGGTAAAACACCCCCTCCCCCTGCACTCACAGCTGATCTCCAGGTGAGATACCCCCTCCTCCTGCACTCACAGCTGATCTCTGGGTGAGATACCCCCTCCCCCTGCACTCACAGCTGATCTCCAGGTGAGACACTCCCTCCCCCTGCACTCAAAGCTGATCTCTGGGTAAAACACCCCCTCCCCCTGCACTCACAGCTGATCTCTGGGTGAGATACCTCCTCCTCCTGCACTCAAAGCTGATCTCCGGGTGAGACACTCCCTCCCCCTGCACTCAAAGCTGATCTCTGGGTAAAACACCCCCTCCCCCTGCACTCACAGCTGATCTCCGGGTGAGACACTCCCTCCCCCTGCACTCAAAGCTGATCTCTGGGTAAAACACCCCCTCCCCCTGCACTCAAAGCTGATCTCTGGGTGAGACACCTCCTCCCCCTGCACTCACAGCTGATCTCTGGGTGAGACACCTCCTCCCCCTGCCTTACAGCTGATCTCCGGGTGAGACACACACTCCTCCTGCACTCACAGCTGATCTCGGGGTGAGACACCTCCTCCCCCTGCACTCACAGCTGATCTCTGGGTGAGACACCTCCTCCCCCTGCCTTACAGCTGATCTCCGGGTGAGACACACACTCCCCCTGCACTCACAGCTGATCTCTGGGTGAGACACCTCCTCCCCCTGCCTTACAGCTGATCCCCGGGTGAGACACACACTCCTCCTGCACTCACAGCTGATCTCGGGGTGAGACACCTCCTCCTGCACTCACAGCTGATCTCCGGGTGAGATACCCCCTCCTCCTGCACTCAAAGCTGATCTCCAGGTGAGATACCCCCTCCCCCTGCACTCACAGCTGATCTCCGGGTGAGATACCCCCTCCTCCTGCACTCAAAGCTGATCTCCAGGTGAGATACCCCCTCCTCCTGCACTCACAGCTGATCTCCAGGTGAGATACCCCCTCCTCCTGCACTCAAAGCTGATCTCCGGGTGAGACACTCCCCCCCCTGCACTCAAAGCTGATCTCTGGGTAAAACACCCCCTCCTCCTGCACTCACAGCTGATCTCTGGGTGAGACACCTCCTCCCCCTGCACTCACAGCTGATCTCTGGGTGAGACACCTCCTCCCCCTGCCTTACAGCTGATCCCCGGGTGAGACACACACTCCTCCTGCACTCACAGCTGATCTCGGGGTGAGACACCTCCTCCTGCACTCACAGCTGATCTCCGGGTGAGACACCTCCTCCTGCACTCACAGCTGATCTTCGGGTGAGACACCTCCTCCTGCACTCACAGCTGATCTCAGGGTGAGACACCCCCTTCTCCTGCACTCAAAGCTGATCTCAGGGTGAGATACCCCCTCCTCCTGCACTCACAGCTGATCTCAGGGTGAGATACCCCCTCCTCCTGCACTCACAGCTGATCTAACCTCGTGATGAGGGAGGAATTGCACGATTCACTGATGATAAAGAGAGGATTTTGGGAGCAATTGATGCAGATGCTGGCATTTTATGTATACCATCTTCTACTGATTTGAAACGCTTATTAACACTGCAACTACATTTCACAACTTTAAAAGAATACTATAAAGCCAAGAGAATCCCTAGAGGGTTACAGTCCAGTATTAGACAAATCTGTTCATGAATAACCCTAACTTCTGTGAAAAGTTTATATCCATATCCAATAAATATGAAATTGCGTCCCTCACACAATCAGAGACTGAGAATAAATTAATGGAGTTATTGAAAACGGATGATGGCACAAGGTTTAAAGAAACAGTAGAAAATTGGCTGTTAAAAATACGTGGTGACTTGGAGGATGTAAAACCAAAGAAATGGAACCGTGATATGGAGGATTATAGAAGTGGTTTCATATATAATTGGCAGAGAGACGGCACTAATTCCAAAGCTCAGAAGTGGGAGGACAGCTACAGGACTGTGAAAAAAAGCAATTTTTCTAATTCATCTAATGACCATGCTTTTTTAGGTGGACTTTTGGACCCTCAGACAAGCAGCCCAAGGGGACGCGCAGAGGTGGGAGAAAACATCATAGATCTCAAAAAAGACAAGAGACAGAAAAACAAGACGACAACAAAACAGATAGCGACGAGGAAGAGAAATCTAACCTCATGGTAAACCTAACAAATAGAACTTGAAATGATGTAGAAATGAAATGATTAAGCAAAGGTTTATCGTTTAGTCCCACCTCACACACAGACTGGTTTGAATTGGAAATAGCATTGCTTAGATTTTTTAGATCTATAAAGTTGAAATGTTGGTTTTCTGAGCATTACCTCGTGTAACGGAATTAGATTTGCCTGATCTATCCTTACCAACAGGTAGTAATTTTATGCCAAACATTAATAACCCGGTAATTGACGCATTCATATTGACTATCAATAATGATGTTTCTAAAGTTAAAGTGATGAGTAATGAGAAAGTGTTCAAACAATTTAATTTGAAAACCGAGGAATATGAGGCCCTTATGTCCCTGGTCCATGATGATGACATCACCATCAAACCTGCGGATAAGGGAGGTGCTGTCCTCGTCATGGACACGGATAATTAAATATCTGAAATTATGGGACAACTGGATGATCAAGAGATATATAAGAAGCTGGACAGTGATCCAAAGTTTAATATACTGAAGAAAATTTAATTGATTTTGGATGAGAGTAAAAATGGGGGTGTAATTGATGAGGATTTATATAAGTATCTATATCATGAAAACTCAGTCACGCCAGTCATATATGTTGTTCCTAAAATCCACAAAACATTGGTGAATCCTCCGTGGTGACCCATAATATTGGGTTGCGACTCAATTTTTAGTCATAGTGGAGTCTTTTTAGACAAAATTTTGGGTCCTCTCTCACGATGTACAGCCTCATTCATATTAGATATTACAGATTTTTTATGCAAATTAAGCGAAATTAAATTGGATAGAAGGGTGATTCTTGCCTCTTTTGACATAGTATCATTATACATGTCAATAAATCATGACAAAGGATTAAGAGCGGTTTATAGAAAACAGCAGATACTAGTTACTCAGAGGAGTGTAAAACATTCACTATGAATTTGTTAGAACTGGTTCTGAGAAACAATTATTTTTTATTTGGTGACACTTTTTACAGGCAAGAACGCGGTACAGCAATGGGCGCCAATATGGAGCTGGCTTATGACAACCTGATGATGATGGCATTGGAGGAGGATGTTGTCTGTGTCCCACCACTTCCGGCTTGCCCGGGGGTGGTGGAGATTTATTGATGACGTCTTCCTCCTATGGATGGGGAACACTGAAGAATTACTGGATTTTGAAACCTTTTTAAATCAAATAGACAGAGATATTAAATTTACACTGATATATTCCGAAACGGATATCGAATTTTTGGATGTTTTAGTCCAACAGGATGAGAAAGGGTTATCAACGACCCTATATACAAAAGCCACTGATAAAAATAACTTACTGAAATTTGAGAGCCACCATCTGAGGAGATTGGTTGAATCTTTGCCATATAGCCAGTTTTTGAGGCGTAAAAGAATAATTAGTGATGAAAAATTAGTACAACCCGAATTTGAAAAATTAACAAAGAAATTTCTAAGTAGGGGTTACCCAAAATTAGTTCTAGAGAAAACTAAAAACAGGACTGAAGGTCTATCGTGTGAATCCCTGCTAGTGAAGAAAGACATCAAAACACAAAATAAGAGAATCCCCTTTGCCAGTAAATATGGAGAAGAGACCACAGAGATAGAAAACATCATAAAATGACATTGGCCAATGCTGGGAATGTGTATGCCAGATATAGAAGAATTTAAGGCCCCGCCATTGTTTTCATATATAAAAAAAAGCTAGCCTTTAAGATAAATTGGTACATTCTGATATTGGCACCTTTAAGAGGAATATACAGGGCTCATTGACAGGACACAAACGGATAGGCTGCTTTCCATGCTTGAGCTGTGTTAATTGTAAGTTTATGATAAAGGGAGAACATTTTATACACCCAGGCACTGGAAAGGAGTATGATATTAAGCATTACTTAACGTGTGAGAGTGAATTAGTTATCTATATACTACAATGTCCATGGAATTTAATCTATGTAGGCGAAACAACCAGTGAATTTAAACTCAGGATTAATAATCATCGCCATACAATTAGGAAGAAAAAGATGGATCTGCCAGTCCCCAAACATTTCAGTGAGATGGGACATGGAGAAAGGGACCTTAGATTCTGTATTATAGATCATGTACCTATGCCATGAAGAAGAGGAGATAGGGTTAAAATATTAAAAAATAAAGAAATGAAATGGATTTATGAACTAAATACATTGAGACCTAATGGCCTCAATGCTGATTAGAAATTACATAATTTAATCTGATTAATTGCCATAAAACCGGTAAAACTTTGGATTTATCTGTGTATTTTTAACCATTTTCATTTATATTTTTCTCACTTTTTTCTCTCTTACAGATGAGGGAAGAATTGCACAATTCACTTTACAAAAAAGACATTTCTATGTATTGATCAATTTGTTTATAATAGATAAAATGTTTATTTCATACCATGCACTGTCACTTTAAGTCTGTTGCTATTAGATATCTGCATGGATTGTAAAACATATACTTCGGTAATATAAATATCATCTGTACCTATAGTTGTAATTATTGAAAGTAATATATATGTGCAAACATCTAACCCAATACGGAGATGTGCGCTGAGATATAGTTTAATTATGAGACTGGAGATAGACATTACCGCAGTAGTTATTAGTGCTGCAAGTCTCGAGTACATTGAGCATGCACAGTAAATATCTGTCTGCAACCATGGAGAAATGGTCTCCAATATGGCCACGTGTGTACAGTAGACTTTGTAGTCATTCCCAAGAATCCCCGCACTATGGGATGGGAAGGACGCTGAGAATAGCGTGGCATCACGGACATCAATCACATAGGTGGGTGAAATATATGTTACATAGATATGAAATTTCCCAATTAACACTAATCTAATAATATTAAGTTATGAAATCAAAAATGAACTATGTGATGGGTTGTCTTATATCTGCAGAAGCACTGAGATGCACTTTAACATTTTAATCACTGTATGTAAACATTTCTCTTAATGCTTTTATGAAGATTGGAATTGTAATAAGTCTAATTGTATCACCTATATAATGCTGACTAGATGGATTGAGCACTGCTTGAGAAAGTTCCTCAAGGGGAATTAAACGTTGCCACTGCCACTATGACTATGTGACAAGAAATCACAGCTTATTTTGAAGACTGGAGTGCTGCCTTTACTTTTGTGGACTGCGTTGAGGTTTGGTTCTGTTTGCAAGGCTTTGCACCCATGATTTATACAGCTAACCTGTGCTGCACCTTTTTCAACTTTATATATATATGTGAAGATTTACAAGACATTTCTCCAGCTATTCCTCCAATGGTGATTATAAGAAACGACTTTTACTCAAATTCCATGAAACCATATCCATAGTCCACACAACAGAACAATAGAGATGCAGAGACCCCTCCGGACTACGTGTTCGACACGGGTAGTGCCTTCTTCAAGGTCCAAAACCTGTCTAGATAGAGCTAACTAGGAATATATAAGGCATAGAATTGTTTGGAGGAGAAGTTACAACCAACTGGGTGTGATCCCATCCGTATGCATGTATCAGCCTTTCCCATAGAGAGGAAGTCTCAACATTATCACTGCTAGTTACCTTGATGCTTCATATAGACAGAGTATACATAGAACATGAATAAAAAAACATAAATATGTGAATATAAAAAGAAAATATATATTTTTTTCTGTATATAATGGTGATTATAAATTGCACAGGGAAAAAGCCAAGTTGAGCAATAGATACAGATCACAATCTATTATAGGGTATGTGCCATACCTGTACCTATACAGGAAATAACAGGAAATAATTTTTGTTAGGGTAAATGAGAGTAAGGGTAAAATTGAAACTGATAGGAACATAACAAGCTATGTAGTTGGGAAATAATAAAACAAAAAACACAAAATACAAAAAAAAAACAACCCAAAAAAAGGAAAAAAAACAAACAAAACCCTTATCTGTTCCCTTCTTTTTAGTTGTTTATTACACTATGGTCCCAAACTAGTATTGTGTAATTAGATCTAACCTGTTATTTAAACCATGTGTCAGTGTCTAACAAGAAAATCCACTTACTTTCTCTTTTTAGCACTAATTTATGCATACCACCACCTCTGGTGGGTTTACACACCTGTTCTAAACCCTTAAATGAAAAGGAGCCTAAATCCCCATTATGCTTAAATGCAAATAGATACCGCAGAGTAACCCGCTACTGGGAGGTGAACAGCATCCGAGAGATGTTTCCTAATGCGCTTTTTCAAAGCACCCATCATGCATCCAACGCATTGCAAATATCACACTGAATCAAATGTGATTCAATATCACAGATTCAGTGTTGCAATTAATAAAGTTCCTTATGGGGAATTCTTTACCATTGGCGATGCATTTAAATTTGTTATCTTTTCTAGCAAAACTGCAGCATTTGCATACGTTGGCTCTGCACTTATGGAACCCACTGATACTAAGCCAGGATTTTTAGTATTTTTAACCCTATCCACAAACATACTGGGGGATAATAAGTCCCTCAATGTGGTGGCTCTTTTAGGTACATACTGTATGTCATGTTCATCCACTATACGAGGAAATTACGGCAGAGTATCTTGGCTCATGTCTGTTTGCCGAGGCGGCCGCCCCTCCAGATGTAAGTTATCTTAATTAATGAATTATATAAATATATATATATATATATATACATCTAAGCTTTGAACACTCTTTACGGCAACTTCCGCTGATGAAGACGCACTGGTAGCGGCGATTCGCGAGGGGGAACAACCTTTCTGGTCTTATCCTGTACCTCAGAGTGGTATCCTTCTTAAAGGGGTTGTGTCACCATAAAGAATACAGTTAACCAACCAGAAAAGGTGGAAATAAATAATTTTGTAATTTATAATGATTCAAAATTATGCTTCATTCAAAAGATATCAAGCTTTTAGTATTTGAATAATACTCTCTGGCGCCCCCTGGAGATCTGCAGGGAGTGCAGGGTTAGAGGGTGAATCACCCTGAGATCAGCTGTGAGCGCAGGGGGAGGGAGTGTCTAACCCGGAGATCAGCTGTGAGGGCAGGGGGAGGGAGTGTCTCACCCGGAGATCAGCTGTGAACACAGGGGTAAGGAGGTGTCTCACCCGGAGATCAGCTGTGAGCACAGGGGTAAGGAGGTGTCTCACCCGGAGATCAGCTGTGAGGGCAGGGGAAGGGGGTGTCTAACCCGGAGATCAGCTGTGAGTGCAGGGGGAGGGGGTGTCTCACCTGGAGATCAGCTGTGAGTGCAGGGGGAGGGGGTGTCTCACCCGGAGATCAGCTGTGAGGGCAGGGGAAGGGGGTGTCTCACCCGGAGATCAGCTGTGAACACAGGGGTAAGGAGGTGTCTCACCCGGAGATCAGCTGTGAGCACAGGGGTAAGGAGGTGTCTCACCCGGAGATCAGCTGTGAGGGCAGGGGAAGGGGGTGTCTCACCCAGAGATCAGCTGTGAGGGCAGGGGAAGGGGGTGTCTCACCCAGAGATCAGCTGTGAGGGCAGGGGTATGGAGGTGTCTCACCCGGAGATCAGCTGTGAGGACAGGGGAAGGGGGTGTCTCACCTGGAGATCAGCTGTGAGGGCAGGGGAAGGGGGTGTCTCACCCAGAGATCAGCTGTGAGGGCAGGGGTAAGGAGGTGTCTCACCCGGAGATCAGCTGTGAGGACAGGGGAAGGGGGTGTCTCACCTGGAGATCAGCTGTGAGGGCAGGGGAAGGGGGTGTCTCACCCAGAGATCAGCTGTGAGCACAGGGGTAAGGAGGTGTCTCACCCAGAGATCAGCTGTGAGCACAGGGGTAAGGAGGTGTCTCACCCGGAGATCAGCTCTGAGGGCAGGGGAAGGGGGTGTTTCACCCGGAGATCAGCTGTGAGCACAGGGGTAAGGAGGTGTCTCACCCAGATATGAGTTGTGAGTGCAGGGGGGGGAGGTGTCTAACCCGGAGATCAGCTGAGAGTGCAGGGGGAGGGAGTGTCTAACCCGGAGATCAGCTGTGAGCGCAGGAGGAGGGGGTGTCTCACCCGGAGATCAGCTGTGAGGACAGGGGAAGGGGGTGTCTCACCCGGAGATCAGCTGTGAGCACAGGGGTAACGAGGTGTCTCAGCCAGATATGAGCTGTGAGTGCAGGGGGAGGAGGTGTCTCACCCGGAGATCAGCAGTGAGCGCAGGGGGAGGGAGTGTCTAACCCGGAGATCAGCTGTGAGTGCAGGGGAAGGGGGTGTCTCACCCGGAGATCAGCTGTGAGCGCAGGGGTGAGGGGTTGTCTCACCCGGAGATCAGCTGTGAGGGCAGGGGAAGGGGTTGCCTCACCCGGAGATCAGCTGTGAGCACAGGGGTAAGGAGGTGTCTCACCCAGATATGAGCTGTGAGTGCAGGAGGAGGGGGTGTCTCACCCAGAGATCAGCTGTGAGCGCAGGGGGAGGGAGTGTCTAACCCGGAGATCAGCTGTGAGTGCAGGTGGAGGGGGTGTCTCACCCGGAGATCAGCTGTGAGGGCAGAGGAAGGGGGTGTCTCACCCGGAGATCAGCTGTGAGCACAGGGGTAAGGAGGTGTCTCACCCAGATATGAGCTGTGAGTGCAGGGGGAGGAGGTGTCTCACCCGGAGATCAGCTGTGAGTGCAGGGGGGTGTGGGGGGGAGACACGCAGAGATCAGCTGTGAGCGCAGGGGGAGTCTCACCTGGAAATCAGCTGTGAGCGCAGGGGGAGGGGTTGAATCACTCAGAGATCAGCTGTGAGCGCAGGGGGAGGGGGAGTCTCACCCAGAGATCAGCTGTGAGCGAATGGTGAATCACCCGGAGATCAGCTGTGAGCGCAGGGGGAGGGAGTGTCTAACCCGGAGATCAGCTGTGAGCGCAGGGGAAAGGGGTGTCTCACACGGAGATCAGCTGTGAGCACAGGGGTAAGGAGGTGTCTCACCTGGAGATCAGCTGTGAGTGCAGGGAGAGGGAGTATCTCACCTGGAAATCAGCTGTCAGTGCAGGGAGAGGGGGTATCTCACCTGGAAATCAGCTGTGAGTGCAGGGAGAGGAGGTATCTCACCTGGAGATCAGCTGTGAGTGCAGGGGGAGGGAGTATCTCACCTGGAAATCAGCTGTGAGTGCAGGAGGAGGGGGTATCTCACCTGGAGATCAGCTGTGAGTGCAGGAGGAGGGGGTATCTCACCCGGAGATCAGCTGTGAGTGCAGGGGGAGGAGGTGTCTCACCCGGAGATCAGCTGTAAGGCAGGGGGAGGGGGTGTCTCACCCGGAGATCAGCTATGAGTGCAGGAGGAGGAGGTATCTCACCTGGAGATCAGCTGAGAGTGCAGGGGGAGGAGGTGTCTCACCTGGAGATCAGCTGTGAGTGCAGGGGGAGGAGGTATCTCACCTGGAGATCAGCTGTGAGTGCAGGAGGAGGTGGTATCTCAACTGGAGATTAGCTGTGAGGGCAGGAGGAGGGGGTATCTCACCCGGAGATCAGCTGTGAGTGCAGGGGGAAGAGGTGTCTCACCTGGAGATCAGCTGTGAGGCAGGGGGAGGGGGTATCTCACCTGGAGATCAGCTGTGAGTGCAGGAGGAGGAGGTATCTCACCTGGAGATCAGCTGTGAGTGCAGGGGGAGGGGGTATCTCACCTGGAGATCAGCTGTGAGTGCAGGGGGAGGGGGTATCTCACCTGGAGATCAGCTGTGAGTGCAGGAGGAGGTGGTATCTCACCTGGAGATCAGCTGTGAGTGCAGGGGGAGGGGGTATCTCACCTGGAGATCAGCTGTGAGCGCAGCGAGTCTCTCACCTGTAGATCAGCTGTGAGCGCAGGTGGAGGGGTGTCTCACCCGGAGATCAGCTGTGAGTGCAGGGGGAGGAGGTATCTCACCTGGAGATCAGCTGTGAGTGCAGGGGGAGGGGGTATCTCACCTGGAGATCAGCTGTGAGTGCAGGGGGAGGGGGTATCTCACCTGGAGATCAGCTGTGAGTGCAGGGGGAAGAGGTGTCTCACCTGGAGATCAGCTGTGAGGCAGGGGGAGGGGGTATCTCACCTGGAGATCAGCTGTGAGTGCAGGAGGAGGAGGTATCTCACCTGGAGATCAGCTGTGAGTGCAGGGGGAGGGGGTATCTCACCTGGAGATCAGCTGTGAGAGCAGCGGGTCTCTCACCTGTAGATCAGCTGTGAGTCCAGGTGGAGGGGGTATCTCACCCGGAGATCAGCTGTGAGTGCAGGGGGAGGGGGTATCTCACCTGGAGATCAGCTGTGAGTGCAGGGGGAGGGGGTATCTCACCCGGAGATCAGCTGTGAGTGCAGGGAGAAGGGGTGTCTCACACGGAGATCAGCTGTGAGTGCAGGGGTAGGCGGTGTCTCACCAGTAGATCAGCTGTGAGCGCAATTGGAGGGAGTGTCTCAACCGGAGACAAGTTATGAGTGCAGGGGGAGGGGGTGTCTCACCCAGAGATCAGCAGTGAGTGTAGGGGGAGGGAGTGAATCACCTGGAGGTGAGCAGTGAGCTCAAGGGGTGAATCACACACACTGTGCTTACAGCACGGGACCTTGTGACAGAGAATACATTGTGCAGGCTGTGGGTGGGGAGCTCTTATGACAAAAACTGCTCAAACCCGACCAGCTGATCATCCACTACCAGGACGTAATGGAATAACGCCAGGTGGCGCCAGAGAGCAGCATTCAAAAAATAAAAGTTTGGTATCTTTTGAATAAAGCATAATTTTTAATCACTAGAAATTACAAATCTATATATTTTCACCTTTTCTGGT
Source organism: Phyllobates terribilis (assembly GCF_046119375.1). Lineage (NCBI taxonomy): Eukaryota > Metazoa > Chordata > Amphibia > Anura > Dendrobatidae > Phyllobates > Phyllobates terribilis. Next base: position 17,906,446 of record NW_027362783.1, on the reverse strand, counting down.
TGGTTAACTGTATCCTTTATGGTCACACAACCCCTCTAAATGGACCCACTTTTAATTGGTGGTGCTGGTATTGTATTACTCTTTTATAGTGAGCTCATGCTAATTTACTCTGTACTAAAAACTCCTCATAAGTGCTGAATACTAAAACTGCTACTGGATCTTAAACTTTTATTTGATTAGATCTTTTTGAGTCATTGTCATTGCAATAGCTTGTTTCCTCTGCAGTACATTTCCATTAGAGCAGGGCTGGGGAACCCCGGGCCCGTGATCAGCTTCTCTGTGGCCCCCCAGGCAGATTACTGGGGACCACAGTACTCGGGCCAGCACTTACGAGGAAACAAAGTCAGAGTATTTGGCGCATGTCTGTTTGCCGAGGCGGCCGCCCCTCCAGATGTAAGTTAATTTATGAGTTACATAAATATATATTATATACATACATATACACACAAGCTTTGAACGCTCTTTAATGCAGGTACTCCTGATGAAGCCGCACTGGTAGCGGCGATTCGAGTGGGGGAACACCCTTTCTGGTCTTATCCTGTACCTCAGAGTAGTATCCTTCTTAAAGGGGTTGTGCCACTATAATGAATACAAGTAACCAACCAAAAAAGGTGGAAATAAATAGTTTTGTAATTTAAAGTGATTCAAAATTATGCTTCGTTCAAAAGATACCAAGCTTTTATTTTTTCAATTATGCTCTCTGGCGCCACCTGGCGTTATTCCATTAGGTTCTGGTAGTGGGTGATCAGCTGGTTGCAGTTCCTGTCATAAGAGCTCTCCAACCGCAGCCTGCACAATGTATTGTCTGTCACAAGGCTCCCTGCTGCAAGCACAGAGTGTCTGTGATTCACTCTCTCCCCCTGCACTCACAGCTGATCTCCAGGTGATTCACTACCTCCACCTGTATTCACAGCTGATCTCTGGGTGAGACACCTCCTCCTGCACTCACAGCTGATCTCCAGGTGATTCACACCCTCCTCCTGCACTCACAGCTGATCTCCAGGTGAGACACCTCCTCCCCCTGCACTCACAGCTGATCTCCGGGTGAGACACCTCCTCCCCCTGCACTCACAGCTGATCTCCGGGTGAGACACCTCCTCCCCCTGCACTCACAGCTGATCTCCAGGTGAGATACCCCCTCCCCCTGCACTCACAGCTGATCTCCGGGTGAGACACCTCCTCCTCCTGCACTCACAGCTGATCTCCGGGTGAGACACCTCCTCCCCCTGCACTCACAGCTGATCTCCGGGTGAGACACCTCCTCCCCCTGCACTCACAGCTGATCTCCAGGTGAGATACCCCCTCCCCCTGCACTCACAGCTGATCTCCGGGTGAGACACCTCCTCCCCCTGCCCTCACAGCTGATCTCCAGATGAGACACCTCCTTCCCCTGCACTCACAGCTGATCTCCAGGTGAGACACCTCCTCCCCCTGCCTCACAGCTGATCTCCAGGTGAGATACCCCCTCCCCCAGCACTCACAGCTGATCTCCAGGTGAGACACCTCCTCCCCCTGCACTCACAGCTGATCTCCGGGTGAGATACCTCCTCCCCCTGCACTCACAGCTAATCTCCAGGTGAGATACCTCCTCCCCCTGCACTCACAGCTGATCTACGGGTGAGACACCTCCTCCCCCTGCACTCACAGCTGATCTCCAGGTGGGACACCCCCTCCCCCTGCACTCACAGCTGATCTCCAGGTGAGACACCCCCTCCCCCTTTGCTAACAGCTGATCTCTGGGTGAGACACCTCCTCCCCCTGCACTCACAGCTGATCTCTGGGTGAGACACCTCCTCCCCCTGCACGTACAGCTGATCTCCGGGAGAGACACCTCCTCCACCTGCACTCACAGCTGATCTCTGGGTGAGACACCCCCTCCCCCTGCACTCACAGCTGATCTACGGGTGAGACACCTCCTCCTCCTGCACTCACAGCTGATATCCAGGTGAGATACCCCCTCCTCCTGCACTCACAGCTGATCTCCAGGTGAGATACGCCCTCCCCCTGCACTCACAGCTGATCTCAGGGTGAGATACCTCCCCCCCTGCACTCACAGCTGATCTCCAGGTGAGACACCTCCTCCCCCTGCGCTCACAGCTGATCTCCAGGTGAGATACCCCCTCCCCCTGCACTCACAGCTGATCTCCGGGTGAGACACCTCCTCCCCCTGCACTCACAGCTGATCTCCAGGTGAGACACCTCCTCCCCCTGCACTCACAGCTGATCTCCAGGTGAGATACCCCCTCCCCCTGCACTCACAGCTGATCTCCAGGTGAGATACCCCCTCCCCCTGCACTCACAGCTGATCTCCAGGTGAGACACCTCCTCCCCCTGCACTCACAGCTGATCTCCGGTTGAGACACCTCTTAACCCTGCGCTCACAGCTGATCTCCGGTTGAGACACCTCTTAACCCTGCGCTCACAGCTGATCTGTGGGTGAGACACCCCCTCCCCCTGCACTGACAGCTGGTCTCCGGGTGATTCACTACCTCCACCTGTATTCACAGCTGATCTCCGGGTGAGATCATCTGCTTCACAGACTAAGCACAGGAAATGTCTCTCTGCTATCCTACTTACAATTCTGTGAAGCAGATGACCTCACCTGGAGATCAGCTATGAGTGCAGGAGGAGGAGGTATCTCACCTGGAGATCAGCTGTGAGTGCAGGAGGAGGAGGTATCTCACCTGGAGATCAGCTGTGAGTGCAGGAGGAGGGGGTATCTCACCTGGAGATCAGCTGTGAGTGCAGGAGGAGGGGGTATCTCACCTGGAGATCAGCTATGAGTGCAGGAGGAGGAGGTATCTCACCTGGAGATCAGCTGTGAGTGCAGGGGGAGGGGATATCTCACCTGGAGATCAGCTGTGAGTGCAGGGGGAGGGGGTATCTCACCTGGAGATCAGCTGAGTGCAGGGGGAGGGGGTATCTCACCTGGAGATCAGCTGTGAGGGCAAGAGGAGGGGGTATCTCACCTGGAGATCAGCTATGAGTGCAGGGGGACGGGGTATCTCACCTGGAGATCAGCTGTGAGTGCAGGGGGAGGGGGTATCTCACCTGGAGATCAGCTGTGAGGGCAGAGGGAGGGGGTATCTCACCTGGAGATCAGCTGTGAGTGCAGGAGAAGGGGGTATCTCACCTGGAGATCAGCTATGAGTGCAGGGGGAGGGGGTATCTCACCTGGAGATCAGTTGTGAGGGCAAGAGGAGGGGGTATCTCACCTGGAGATCAGCTATGAGTGCAGGGGGGGGGTATCTCACCTGGAGATCAGCTGTGAGTGCAGGGGGAGGGGGTATCTCACCTGGAGATCAGCTGTGAGGGCAGGGGGAGGGGGTATCTCACCTGGAGATCAGCTGTGAGTGCAGGAGGAGGGGGTATCTCACCTGGAGATCAGCTATGAGTGCAGGGGGAGGGGCTATCTCACCTGGAGATCAGCTGTGAGGGCAAGAGGAGGGGGTATCTCACCTGGAGATCAGCTATGAGTGCAGGGGGAGGGGGTATCTCACCTGGAGATCAGCTGTGAGTGCAGGGGGAGGGGGTATCTCACCTGGAGATCAGCTATGAGTGCAGGGGGAGGGGGTATCTCACCTGGAGATCAGCTGTGAGTGCAGGGGGAGGGGGTATCTCACCTGGAGATCAGCTGTGAGTGCAGGGGGAGGGGTGTCTCACCCAGAGATCAGCTGTAAGTGCAGGAGGAGGGGGTATCTCACCCGGATATGAGCGGTGAGCGCAGGAGGAGGAGGTGTCTTAACCCAAGAACAGCTGTGAGAGCAGGGGGAGGGGGTATCTCACCTGGAGATCAGCTGTGAGTGTAGGAGGAGGGGGTATCTCACCTGGAGATCAGCTGTGTGTGCAGGGGGAGGGGGTATCTCACCTGGAGATCAGCTGTGAGTGCAGGAGGAGGGGGTATCTCACCTGGAGATCAGCTGTGAGTGCAGGGGGAGGGGGTATCTCACCTGGAGATCAGCTGTGAGTGCAGGGGGAGGGGGTATCTCACCTGGAGATCAGCTGTGAGTGCAGGGGGAGGGGGTATCTCACCCGGAGATCAGCTGTGAGGGCAGGAGGAGGGGGTATCTCACCTGGAGATCAGCTGTGAGTGCAGGGGGAGGAGGTGTCTCACCCCGAGATCAGCTGTGAGTGCAGGGGGAGGGGGGGTCTCACCCCGAGATCGGCTGTGTGTGCAGGGGGAGGGGGTATCTCACCTGGAGATCAGCTGTGAGGGCAGGAGGAGAGGGTATCTCACCTGGAGATCAGCTGTGAGTGCAGGGGGAGGGGGTATCTCACCCGGAGATCAGCTGTGAGGGCAGGAGGAGGGGGTATCTCACCTGGAGATCAGCTGTGAGTGCAGGGGGAGGAGGTGTCTCACCCTGAGATCAGCTGTGAGTGCAGGGGGAGGAGGTGTCTCACCCGGAGATCAGCTGTGAGGGCAGGAGGAGGAGGTATCTCACCCGGATATGAGCGGTGAGCGCAGGAGGAGGACGTGTCTTACCGGGAGAACAGCTGTGAGTGCAGGGGGAGGGGGTATCTCACCCAGAGATCAGCTGTGAGCACAGGGGGAGGGGGTGACTCAGTGAGATCAGCTGTGAGTGCAGCGAGTCTCTCACCTGTAGATCAGCTGTGAGCGCAGGTGGAGGGGTGTCTCACCCAGAGATCAGCTGTGAGTGCAGGAGGAGGGGGTATCTCACCCAGAGATCAGCTGTGAGCGCACGTGGAGGGGTGTCTCACCCGGAGATCAGCAGTGAGTGTAGGGGGAGGGAGTGAATCACTTGGAGGTGAGCAGTGAGCTCAAGGGGAGGGGGTGAATCACACACACTGTGCTTACTGCAGGGGGCCTTGTGACAGAGAATACATTGTGCAGGCTGCGGGTGGGGAGCTCTTATGACAGAAACTGCTCAAACCCGACCAGTTGATCACCTACTACCAGGACGTAGTGGAATAACGCCAGGGGGCGCCAGAGAGCAGCATTCAAAAAATAAAAGCTTGGTATCTTTTGAATGAAGCATAATTTTTAATCACTAGAAATTACAAATCTATATATTTGTACCTTTTCTGGTTGGTTTACTGTATTCTTTATGGTCGCACAACCCCTCTAAATGGACCCACTTTTAATTGGTGGTGCTGGTATTGTATTACTCTTTTATAGTGAGCTCATGCTAATTTACTCTGTACTAAAAACTCCTCATAAGTGCTGAATACTAAAACTGCTACTCGATCTTAAACTTTTATTTGATTAGATCTTTTTGAGTCATTGTCATTGCAATAGCTTGTTTCCTCTGCAGTACATTTCCATTAGAGCAGGGGTGGGGAACCTCTGGCCCATGATCAGCTTCTCTGTGGCCCCCCAGGCAGATTACTGGGGACCACAGTACTTGGGCCAGCACTTACGAGGAAACAATGTCAGAGTATTTTGGCGCATGTCTGTTTGCCGAGGCGGCCGCTCCTCCAGATGTAAGTTAATTTATGAGTTACATAAATATATATTATATACATACATGTACACACAAGCTTTGAACGCTCTTTAATGCAGGTACTCCTGATGAAGCCGCACTGGTAGCAGCGATTCGAGTGGGGGAACACCCTTTCTGGTCTTATCCTGTACCTCAGAGTAGTATCCTTCTTAAAGGGGTTGTGCCACTATAATGAATACAAGTAAGCAACCAGAAAAGGTGGAAATAAATAGTTTTGTAATTTAAAGTGATTCAAAATTATGCTTCGTTCAAAAGATACCAAGCTTTTATTTTTTCAATTATGCTCTCTGGCGCCACCTGGCGTTATTCCATTAGGTTCTGGTAGTGGGTGATCAGCTGGTTGCAGTTCCTGTCATAAGAGCTCTCCAACCGCAGCCTGCACAATGTATTGTTTGTCACAAGGCTCCCTGCTGCAAGCACAGAGTGTCTGTGATTCACTCTCTCCCCCTGCACTCACAGCTGATCTCCAGGTGATTCACTACCTCCACCTGTATTCACAGCTGATCTCCAGGTGAGACACCTCCTCCCCCTGCCCTCACAGCTGATCTCCAGGTGAGACACCTCCTCCCCCTGCCCTCACAGCTGATCTCCAGGTGATTCACTACCTCCACCTGTATTCACAGCTGATCTCCAGGTGAGACACCCCCTCCCCCTGCCTCACAGCTGATCTCCAGGTGATTCACTACCTCCACCTGTATTCACAGCTGATCTCCAGGTGAGACACCTCCTCCCCCTGCCCTCACAGCTGATCTCCAGGTGAGACACCTCCTCCCCCTGCCCTCACAGCTGATCTCCAGGTGATTCACTACCTCCACCTGTATTCACAGCTGATCTCCAGGTGAGACACCCCCTCCCCCTGCCTCACAGCTGATCTCCAGGTGATTCACTACCTCCACCTGTATTCACAGCTGATCTCTAGGTGAGACACCTCCTCCCCCTGCACTCACAGCTGATCTCCAGGTGAGACACCTCCTCCCCCTGCACTCACAGCTGATCTCCAGGTGAGACACCCCCTCCCCCTGCACTCACAGCTGAACTCCAGGTGATTCACTACCTCCACATGTATTCACAGCTGATCTCCAGGTGAGACACCTCCTCCCCCTGCACTCACAGCTGAACTGCAGGTGATTCACCACCTCCACCTGTATTCACAGCTGATCTCCAGGTGAGATACCCCCTCCTCCTGCCCTCACAGCTGATCTCCGGGTGAGACACCCCCTCCCCCTGCCCTCACAGCTGATCTCCAGGTGAGACACCCCCTCCCCCTGCACTCACAGCTGAACTCCAGGTGATTCACTACCTCCACCTGTATTCACAGCTGATCTCCAGGTGAGACACCTCCTCCCCCTGCACTCACAGCTGATCTCCAGGTGAGACACCTCCTCCCCCTGCCCTCACAGCTGATCTCCGGGTGAGACACCTCCTCCCCCTGAACTCACAGCTGATCTCCAGGTGAGAAACCCCCTCCCCCTGCACTCATAGCTGATCTCCAGGTGAGACACCTCCTCCTCCTGCACTCACAGCTGATCTCCGGGTGAGACACCTCCTCCCCCTGCACTCACAGCTGATCTCCGGGTAAGACACCTCCTCCCCCTGCACTCACAGCTGATCTGTGGGTGAGACACCCCCTCCCCCTGCACTGACAGCTGATCTCCAGGTGATTCACTACCTCCACCTGTATTCACAGCTGATCTCTGGGTGAGATCATCTGCTTCACAGACTAAGCACAGGAAGAGTCTCTCTGCTATCCTACTTACAATTCTGTGAAGCAGATGACCTCACCTTGAGATCAGCTATGAGTGCAGGAGGAGGAGGTATCTCACCTGGAGATCAGCTGTGAGTGCAGGAGGAGGGGGTATCTCACCTGGAGATCAGCTGTGAGTGCAGGAGGAGGGGGTATCTCACCTGGAGATCAGCTGTGAGTGCAGGAGGAGGGGGTATCTCACCTGGAGATCAGCTGTGAGTGCAGGGGAGGAGGTGTCTCACCTGGAGATCAGCTGTGAGTGCAGGAGGAGGAGGTGTCTCACCTGGAGATCAGCTGTGAGTGCAGGGGGAGGGGGTATCTCACCTGGAGATCAGCTGTGAGTGCAGGAGGAGGGGGTATCTCACCTGGAGATCAGCTGTGAGGCAGGGGGAGGGGGTATCTCACCTGGAGATCAGCTGTGAGGCAGGGGGAGGGGGTATCTCACCTGGAGATCAGCTGTGAGTGCAGGAGGAGGAGGTATCTCACCTGGAGATCAGCTGTGAGTGCAGGGGGAGGGGGTATCTCACCTGGAGATCAGCTGTGAGTGCAGGGGGAGGAGGTGTCTCACTTGGAGATCAGCTGTGAGTGCAGGAGGAGGGGGTATCTCACCTGGAGATCAGCTGTGAGTGCAGGGGGAGGGGGTATCTCACACGGAGATCAGCTGTGAGTGCAGGGGGAGGGGTATCTCACCTGGAGATCAGCTGTGAGTGCAGGGGGAGGGGGTATCTCACCTGGAGATCAGCTGTGAGTGCAGGAGGAGGTGGTATCTCACCTGGAGATCAGCTGTGAGTGCAGGGGGAGGGGGTATCTCACCTGGAGATCAGCTGTGAGCGCAGCGAGTCTCTCACCTGTAGATCAGCTGTGAGCGCAGGTGGAGGGAGGTCTCACCCGGAGATCAGCTGTGAGTGCAGGGGGAGGAGGTATCTCACCTGGAGATCAGCTGTGAGTGCAGGAGGAGGGGGTATCTCACCTGGAGATCAGCTGTGAGTGCAGGGGGAGGGGGTATCTCACCCGGAGATCAGCTGTGAGTGCAGGGGGAGAGGGTATCTCACCCGGAGATCAGCTGTGAGTGCAGGAGGAGGGGGTGTCTCACCCGGAGATCAGCTGTGAGTGCAGGGGGAGGTGTCTCACCTGGAGATCAGCTGTGAGGGCAGGGGGAGGGGGTATCTCACCTGGAGATCAGCTGTGAGTGCAGGGGGAGGGGTATCTCACCTGGAGATCAGCTGTGAGTGCAGGGGGCGGGGTATCTCACCCGGAGATCAGATGTGAGTGCAGGGGGAGGGGGTATCTCACCCGGAGATCAGCTGTGAGTGCAGGGGGAGGGGGTATCTCACCCGGAGATCAGCTGTGAGTGCAGGGGGAGGAGGTGTCTCACTTGGAGATCAGCTGTGAGCGCAGCGGGTCTCTCACCTGTAGATCAGCTGTGAGTCCAGGTGGAGGGGGTATCTCACCCGGAGATCAGCTGTGAGTGCAGGGGGAGGGGGTATCTCACCTGGAGATCAGCTGAGAGTGCAGGGGGAGGGGGTATCTCACCCGGAGATCAGCTGTGAGTGCAGGGAGAAGGGGTGTCTCACACGGAGATCAGCTGTGAGTGCAGGGGTAGGCGGTGTCTCACCAGTAGATCAGCTGTGAGCGCAATTGGAGGGAGTGTCTCAACCGGAGACAAGTTATGAGTGCAGGGGGAGGGGGTGTCTCACCCAGAGATCAGCAGTGAGTGTAGGGGGAGGGAGTGAATCACCTGGAGGTGAGCAGTGAGCTCAAGGGGTGAATCACACACACTGTGCTTACAGCACGGGACCTTGTGACAGAGAATACATTGTGCAGGCTGCGGGTGGGGAGCTCTTATGACAAAAACTGCTCAAACCCGACCAGCTGATCATCCACTACCAGGACGTAATGGAATAACGCCAGGTGGCGCCAGAGAGCAGCATTCAAAAAATAAAAGTTTGGTATCTTTTGAATGAAGCATAATTTTTAATCACTAGAAATTACAAATCTATATATTTTCACCTTTTCTGGTTGGTTAACTGTATTCTTTATGGTCACACAACCCCTCTAAATGGACCCACTTTTAATTGGTGGTGCTGGTATTGTATTACTCTTTTATAGTGAGCTCATGCTAATTTACTCTGTACTAAAAACTCATCATAAGTGCTGAATACTAAAACTGCTACTGGATCTTAAACTTTTATTTGATTAGATCTTTTTGAGTCATTGTCATTGCAATAGCTTGTTTCCTCTGCAGTACATTTCCATTAGAGCAGGGCTGGGGAACCCCGGGCCCGTGATCAGCTTCTCTGTGGCCCCCCAGGCAGATTACTGGGGACCACAGTACTCGGGCCAGCACTTACGAGGAAACAAAGTCAGAGTATTTGGCGCATGTCTGTTTGCCGAGGCGGCCGCTCCTCCAGATGTAAGTTAATTTATGAGTTACATAAATATATATTATATACATACATATACACACAAGCTTTGAACGCTCTTTAATGCAGGTACTCCTGATGAAGCCGCACTGGTAGCGGCGATTCGAGTGGGGGAACACCCTTTCTGGTCTTATCCTGTACCTCAGAGTAGTATCCTTCTTAAAGGGGTTGTGCCACTATAATGAATACAAGTAACCAACCAGAAAAGGTGGAAATAAATAGTTTTGTAATTTAAAGTGATTCAAAATTATGCTTCGTTCAAAAGATACCAAGCTTTTATTTTTTCAATTATGCTCTCTGGCGCCACCTGGCGTTATTCCATTAGGTTCTGGTAGTGGGTGATCAGCTGGTTGCAGTTCCTGTCATAAGAGCTCTCCAACCGCAGCCTGCACAATGTATTGTCTGTCACAAGGCTCCCTGCTGCAAGCACAGAGTGTCTGTGATTCACTCTCTCCCCCTGCACTCACAGCTGATCTCCAGGTGATTCACTACCTCCACCTGTATTCACAGCTGATCTCTGGGTGAGACACCTCCTCCTGCACTCACAGCTGATCTCCAGGTGAGACACCTCCTCCCCCTGCCCTCACAGCTGATCTCCAGGTGAGACACCTCCTCCCCCTGCCCTCACAGCTGATCTCCAGGTGAGACACCTCCTCCCCCTGCCCTCACAGCTGATCTCCAGGTGATTCACTACCTCCACCTGTATTCACAGCTGATCTCCAGGTGAGACACCTCCTCCCCCTGCCCTCACAGCTGATCTCCAGGTGAGACACCTCCTCCCCCTGCCCTCACAGCTGATCTCCAGGTGATTCACTACCTCCACCTGTATTCACAGCTGATCTCCAGGTGAGACACCTCCTCCCCCTGCCCTCACAGCTGATCTCCAGGTGAGACACCTCCTCCCCCTGCCCTCACAGCTGATCTCCAGGTGATTCACTACCTCCACCTGTATTCACAGCTGATCTCCAGGTGAGACACCCCCTCCTCCTGCCCTCACAGCTGATCTCCAGGTGAGACACCTCCTCCCCCTGCACTCACAGCTGATCTCCAGGTGATTCACTACCTCCACCTGTATTCACAGCTGATCTCCAGGTGAGACACCCCCTCCCCCTGCCTCACAGCTGATCTCCAGGTGATTCACTACCTCCACCTGTATTCACAGCTGATCTCCAGGTGAGACACCTCCTCCCCCTGCCCTCACAGCTGATCTCCGGGTGAGACACCCCCTCCCCCTGCCCTCACAGCTGATCTCCAGGTGAGACACCCCCTCCCCCTGCACTCACAGCTGAACTCCAGGTGATTCACTACCTCCACCTGTATTCACAGCTGATCTCCAGGTGAGACACCTCCTCCCCCTGCACTCACAGCTGATCTCCAGGTGAGACACCTCCTCCCCCTGCACTCACAGCTGATCTCCAGGTGAGACACCTCCTCCCCCTGCCCTCACAGCTGATCTCCGGGTGAGACACCTCCTCCCCCTGCACTCACAGCTGATCTCCAGGTGAGATACCTCCTCCCCCTGCACTCACAGCTGATCTCCGGGTGAGACACCTCCTCCCCCTGCACTCACAGCTGATCTCCAGGTGAGACACCTCCTCCTCCTGCACTCACAGCTGATCTCCGGGTGAGACACCCCCTCCCTCTGCACTCACAGGTGATCTCCAGGTGAGAAACCCCCTCCCCCTGCACTCATAGCTGATCTCCAGGTGAGACACCTCCTCCTCCTGCACTCACAGCTGATCTCCGGGTGAGACACCTCCTCCCCCTGCACTCACAGCTGATCTCCGGGTAAGACACCTCCTCCCCCTGCGCTCACAGCTGATCTGTGGGTGAGACACCCCCTCCCCCTGCACTGACAGCTGATCTCCAGGTGATTCACTACCTCCACCTGTATTCACAGCTGATCTCTGGGTGAGATCATCTGCTTCACAGACTAAGCACAGGAAGAGTCTCTCTGCTATCCTACTTACAATTCTGTGAAGCAGATGACCTCACCTGGAGATCAGCTATGAGTGCAGGAGGAGGAGGTATCTCACCTGGAGATCAGCTGTGAGTGCAGGAGGAGGGGGTATCTCACCTGGAGATCAGCTGTGAGTGCAGGGGGAGGAGGTGTCTCACCTGGAGATCAGCTGTGAGTGCAGGAGGAGGAGGTGTCTCACCTGGAGATCAGCTGTGAGTGCAGGAGGAGGGGGTATCTCACCTGGAGATCAGCTGTGAGTGCAGGAGGAGGAGGTATCTCACCTGGAGATCAGCTATGAGTGCAGGAGGAGGAGGTATCTCACCTGGAGATCAGCTGTGAGTGCAGGAGGAGGAGGTATCTCACCTGGAGATCAGCTGTGAGTGCAGGAGGAGGAGGTATCTCACCTGGAGATCAGCTGTGAGTGCAGGAGGAGGGGGTATCTCACCTGGAGATCAGCTGTGAGTGCAGGGGGAGGAGGTGTCTCACCTGGAGATCAGCTGTGAGTGCAGGAGGAGGAGGTGTCTCACCTGGAGATCAGCTGTGAGTGCAGGGGGAGGGGGTATCTCACCTGGAGATCAGCTGTGAGTGCAGGAGGAGGGGGTATCTCACCTGGAGATCAGCTGTGAGGCAGGGGGAGGGGGTATCTCACCTGGAGATCAGCTGTGAGGCAGGGGGAGGGGGTATCTCACCTGGAGATCAGCTGTGAGTGCAGGAGGAGGAGGTATCTCACCTGGAGATCAGCTGTGAGTGCAGGGGGAGGGGGTATCTCACCTGGAGATCAGCTGTGAGTGCAGGGGGAGGAGGTGTCTCACTTGGAGATCAGCTGTGAGTGCAGGAGGAGGGGGTATCTCACCTGGAGATCAGCTGTGAGTGCAGGGGGAGGGGGTATCTCACACGGAGATCAGCTGTGAGTGCAGGGGGAGGGGGTATCTCACCTGGAGATCAGCTGTGAGTGCAGGGGGAGGGGGTATCTCACCTGGAGATCAGCTGTGAGTGCAGGAGGAGGTGGTATCTCACCTGGAGATCAGCTGTGAGTGCAGGGGGAGGGGGTATCTCACCTGGAGATCAGCTGTGAGCGCAGCGAGTCTCTCACCTGTAGATCAGCTGTGAGCGCAGGTGGAGGGGTGTCTCACCCGGAGATCAGCTGTGAGTGCAGGGGGAGGAGGTATCTCACCTGGAGATCAGCTGTGAGTGCAGGAGGAGGGGGTATCTCACCTGGAGATCAGCTGTGAGTGCAGGGGGAGGGGGTATCTCACCCGGAGATCAGCTGTGAGTGCAGGGGGAGGGGGTATCTCACCCGGAGATCAGCTGTGAGTGCAGGAGGAGGGGGTGTCTCACCCGGAGATCAGCTGTGAGTGCAGGGGGAGGAGGTGTCTCACCTGGAGATCAGCTGTGAGGGCAGGGGGAGGGGGTATCTCACCTGGAGATCAGCTGTGAGTGCAGGGGGAGGGGGTATCTCACCTGGAGATCAGCTGTGAGTGCAGGGGGCGGGGTATCTCACCCGGAGATCAGATGTGAGTGCAGGGGGAGGGGGTATCTCACCCGGAGATCAGCTGTGAGTGCAGGGGGAGGGGGTATCTCACCCGGAGATCAGCTGTGAGTGCAGGGGGAGGAGGTGTCTCACTTGGAGATCAGCTGTGAGCGCAGCGGGTCTCTCACCTGTAGATCAGCTGTGAGTCCAGGTGGAGGGGGTATCTCACCCGGAGATCAGCTGTGAGTGCAGGGGGAGGGGGTATCTCACCTGGAGATCAGCTGAGAGTGCAGGGGGAGGGGGTATCTCACCCGGAGATCAGCTGTGAGTGCAGGGAGAAGGGGTGTCTCACACGGAGATCAGCTGTGAGTGCAGGGGTAGGCGGTGTCTCACCAGTAGATCAGCTGTGAGCGCAATTGGAGGGAGTGTCTCAACCGGAGACAAGTTATGAGTGCAGGGGGAGGGGGTGTCTCACCCAGAGATCAGCAGTGAGTGTAGGGGGAGGGAGTGAATCACCTGGAGGTGAGTAGTGAGCTCAAGGGGTGAATCACACACACTGTGCTTACAGCACGGGACCTTGTGACAGAGAATACATTGTGCAGGCTGCGGGTGGGGAGCTCTTATGACAAAAACTGCTCAAACCCGACCAGCTGATCATCCACTACCAGGACGTAATGGAATAACGCCAGGTGGCGCCAGAGAGCAGCATTCAAAAAATAAAAGTTTGGTATCTTTTGAATGAAGCATAATTTTTAATCACTAGAAATTACAAATCTATATATTTTCACCTTTTCTGGTTGGTTAACTGTATTCTTTATGGTCACACAACCCCTCTAAATGGACCCACTTTTAATTGGTGGTGCTGGTATTGTATTACTCTTTTATAGTGAGCTCATGCTAATTTACTCTGTACTAAAAACTCATCATAAGTGCTGAATACTAAAACTGCTACTGGATCTTAAACTTTTATTTGATTAGATCTTTTTGAGTCATTGTCATTGCAATAGCTTGTTTCCTCTGCAGTACATTTCCATTAGAGCAGGGCTGGGGAACCCCGGGCCCGTGATCAGCTTCTCTGTGGCCCCCCAGGCAGATTACTGGGGACCACAGTACTCGGGCCAGCACTTACGAGGAAACAAAGTCAGAGTATTTGGCGCATGTCTGTTTGCCGAGGCGGCCGCCCCTCCAGATGTAAGTTAATTTATGAGTTACATAAATATATATTATATACATACATATACACACAAGCTTTGAACGCTCTTTAATGCAGGTACTCCTGATGAAGCCGCACTGGTAGCGGCGATTCGAGTGGGGGAACACCCTTTCTGGTCTTATCCTGTACCTCAGAGTAGTATCCTTCTTAAAGGGGTTGTGCCACTATAATGAATACAAGTAACCAACCAGAAAAGGTGGAAATAAATAGTTTTGTAATTTAAAGTGATTCAAAATTATGTTTCGTTCAAAAGATACCAAGCTTTTATTTTTTCAATTATGCTCTCTGGCGCCACCTGGCGTTATTCCATTAGGTTCTGGTAGTGGGTGATCAGCTGGTTGCAGTTCCTGTCATAAGAGCTCTCCAACCGCAGCCTGCACAATGTATTGTCTGTCACAAGGCTCCCTGCTGCAAGCACAGAGTGTCTGTGATTCACTCTCTCCCCCTGCACTCACAGCTGATCTCCAGGTGATTCACTACCTCCACCTGTATTCACAGCTGATCTCTGGGTGAGACACCTCCTCCTGCACTCACAGCTGATCTCCAGGTGAGACACCTCCTCCCCCTGCCCTCACAGCTGATCTCCAGGTGATTCACTACCTCCACCTGTATTCACAGCTGATCTCCAGGTGAGACACCTCCTCCCCCTGCCCTCACAGCTGATCTCCAGGTGAGATACCTCCTCCCCCTGCCCTCACAGCTGATCTCCAGGTGATTCACTACCTCCACCTGTATTCACAGCTGATCTCCAGGTGAGACACCCCCTCCTCCTGCCCTCACAGCTGATCTCCAGGTGAGACACCTCCTCCCCCTGCACTCACAGCTGATCTCCAGGTGATTCACTACCTCCACCTGTATTCACAGCTGATCTCCAGGTGAGACACTCCCCCCCCCTGCCTCACAGCTGATCTCCAGGTGATTCACTACCTCCACCTGTATTCACAGCTGATCTCCAGGTGAGACACCTCCTCCCCCTGCCCTCACAGCTGATCTCCGGGTGAGACACCCCCTCCCCCTGCCCTCACAGCTGATCTCCAGGTGAGACACCCCCTCCCCCTGCACTCACAGCTGAACTCCAGGTGATTCACTACCTCCACCTGTATTCACAGCTGATCTCCAGGTGAGACACCTCCTCCCCCTGCACTCACAGCTGATCTCCAGGTGAGACACCTCCTCCCCCTGCACTCACAGCTGATCTCCAGGTGAGACACCTCCTCCCCCTGCCCTCACAGCTGATCTCCGGGTGAGACACCTCCTCCCCCTGCACTCACAGCTGATCTCCAGGTGAGATACCTCCTCCCCCTGCACTCACAGCTGATCTCCGGGTGAGACACCTCCTCCCCCTGCACTCACAGCTGATCTCCAGGTGAGACACCTCCTCCTCCTGCACTCACAGCTGATCTCCGGGTGAGACACCCCCTCCCTCTACACTCACAGGTGATCTCCAGGTGAGAAACCCCCTCCCCCTGCACTCATAGCTGATCTCCAGGTGAGACACCTCCTCCTCCTGCACTCACAGCTGATCTCCGGGTGAGACACCTCCTCCCCCTGCACTCACAGCTGATCTCCGGGTAAGACACCTCCTCCCCCTGCGCTCACAGCTGATCTGTGGGTGAGACACCCCCTCCCCCTGCACTGACAGCTGATCTCCAGGTGATTCACTACCTCCACCTGTATTCACAGCTGATCTCTGGGTGAGATCATCTGCTTCACAGACTAAGCACAGGAAGAGTCTCTCTGCTATCCTACTTACAATTCTGTGAAGCAGATGACCTCACCTGGAGATCAGCTATGAGTGCAGGAGGAGGAGGTATCTCACCTGGAGATCAGCTGTGAGTGCAGGAGGAGGGGGTATCTCACCTGGAGATCAGCTGTGAGTGCAGGGGGAGGAGGTGTCTCACCTGGAGATCAGCTGTGAGTGCAGGAGGAGGAGGTATCTCACCTGGAGATCAGCTGTGAGTGCAGGGGGAGGGGCTATCTCACCTGGAGATCAGCTGTGAGTGCAGGGGGAGGAGGTGTCTCACTTGGAGATCAGCTGTGAGTGCAGGAGGAGGGGGTATCTCACCTGGAGATCAGCTGTGAGTGCAGGGGGAGGGGGTATCTCACACGGAGATCAGCTGTGAGTGCAGGGGGAGGGGGTATCTCACCTGGAGATCAGCTGTGAGTGCAGGGGGAGGGGGTATCTCACCTGGAGATCAGCTGTGAGTGCAGGAGGAGGTGGTATCTCACCTGGAGATCAGCTGTGAGTGCAGGGGGAGGGGGTATCTCACCTGGAGATCAGCTGTGAGCGCAGCGAGTCTCTCACCTGTAGATCAGCTGTGAGCGCAGGTGGAGGGGTGTCTCACCCGGAGATCAGCTGTGAGTGCAGGGGGAGGAGGTATCTCACCTGGAGATCAGCTGTGAGTGCAGGAGGAGGGGGTATCTCACCTGGAGATCAGCTGTGAGTGCAGGGGGAGGGGGTATCTCACCCGGAGATCAGCTGTGAGTGCAGGGGGAGGGGGTATCTCACCCGGAGATCAGCTGTGAGTGCAGGAGGAGGGGGTGTCTCACCCGGAGATCAGCTGTGAGTGCAGGGGGAGGAGGTGTCTCACCTGGAGATCAGCTGTGAGGGCAGGGGGAGGGGGTACCTCACCTGGAGATCAGCTGTGAGTGCAGGGGGAGGGGGTATCTCACCTGGAGATCAGCTGTGAGTGCAGGGGGCGGGGTATCTCACCCAGAGATCAGATGTGAGTGCAGGGGGAGGGGGTATCTCACCCGGAGATCAGCTGTGAGTGCAGGGGGAGGGGGTATCTCACCCGGAGATCAGCTGTGAGTGCAGGGGGAGGGGGTATCTCACCTGGAGATCAGCTGTGAGGCAGGGGGAGGGGGTATCTCACCTGGAGATCAGCTGTGAGTGCAGGGGGAGGAGGTATCTCACCCGGAGATCAGCTGTGAGTGCAGGGGGAGGAGGTATCTCACCTGGAGATCAGCTATGAGTGCAGGGGGAGGGGGTATCTCACCTGGAGATCAGCTATGAGTGCAGGGGGAGGGGGTATCTCACCTGGAGATCAGCTGTGAGTGCAGGGGGAGGGGGTATCTCACTCGGAGATGAGCTGTGAGTGCAGGGGGAGGGGGTATACCACCTGGAGATCAGCTGTGAGTGCAGGAGGAGGGGTATCTCACCTGGAGATGAGCTGTGAGTGCAGGGGGAGGGGGTATCTCACCTGGAGATCAGCTGTGAGTGCAGGGGGAGGGGGTATCTCACCTGGAGATCAGCTGAGAGTGCAGGGGGAGGGGGTATCTCACCTGGAGATCAGCTGTGAGCGCAGGGGGAGGGGCTGTCTCACCCAGAGATCAGCTGTGAGCACAGGGGGAGGGGGTGACTCAGTGAGATCAGCTGTGAGTGCAGGTGGAGGGGTGTCTCACCCGGAGATCAGCTGTGAGTGCAGGGGGAGGGGGAGTCTCACACAAAGTACAGCTTTGAGTGCACGGGGAGAGAGTGAATCACCCGGAGATCAGCAGTGAGTGTAGGGGGAGGGAGTGAATCACCTGGAGGTGAGCAGTGAGCTCAAGGGGAGGGGGTGAATCACAGACACTCTATGCTTGCAGCAGGGGGCCTTGTGACAGAGAATACATTGTGCAGGCTGCAGGTGGGGAGCTCTTATGACAGGAACTGCAACCAGCTGATCACCCACTACCAGAACCTAATGGAATAACGCCAGGTGGCGCCAGAGAGCATAATTGAAAAAATAAAAACTTGGTATCTTTTGAATGAAGCATAATTTTTAATCACAATAAATTACAAATCTATTTATTTTCACCTTTTCTGGTTGGTTTACTGTATTCTTTATGGTCGCACAACCCCTCTAAATGGACCCACTTTTAATTGGTGGTGCTGGTATTGTATTACTCTTTTATAGTGAGCTCATGCTAATTTACTCTGTACTAAAAACTCCTCATAAGTGCTGAATACTAAAACTGCTACTGGATCTTAAACTTTTATTTGATTAGATCTTTTTGAGTCATTGTCATTGCAATAGCTTGTTTCCTCTGCAGTACATTTCCATTAGAGCAGGGCTGGGGAACCCCGGGCCCGTGATCAGCTTCTCTGTGGCCCCCCAGGCAGATTACTGGGGACCACAGTACTCGGGCCAGCACTTACGAGGAAACAAAGTCAGAGTATTTGGCGCATGTCTGTTTGCCGAGGCGGCCGCCCCTCCAGATGTAAGTTATCTTAATTAATGAGTTACATAAATATATCTATCTATCTATCTATAATATAACCGGGGATGCGTGTCTCTGTCTGAAGCGTCCATCATTATTATCAGCACACTATATATACAGGGCTCAGTATAAGTGAGTACACCCCTGTAGTATCAGTACATTATATATACAGTGCTCAGCATAAGTGAGTACACCCCCTGTATTATCATTACATTATATATACAGTGCTCAGCATAAGTGAGTACACCCTGTATTATCAGTACATTATATATACAGGGCTCAGCATAAGTGAGTACACCCCTGTATTATCAGTACATTATATATACAGTGCTCAGTATAACTGAGTACACCCCTGTATTATCAGTACATTATATATACAGGGCTCAGCATAAGTGAGTACACCCCTGTATTATCAGTACATTATATATACGGGGCTCAGCATAAGTGAGTACACCCCTGTATTATCAGTACATTATATATACAGTGCTCAGCATAAGTGAGTACACCCTGTATTATCAGTACATTATATATACAGTGCTCAGTATAAGTGAGTACACCCCAGTATTATCAGTACATTATATATACAGTGCTCAGCATAAGTGAGTACACCCCTGTATTATCAGTACATTATATATATAGGGCTCAGTATAAGTGAGTACACCCCTGTATTATCAGTACATTATATATACAGTGCTCAGTATAACTGAGTACACCCCTGTATTATCAGTACATTATATATACAGTGCTCAACATAAGTGAGTACACCCCGGTATTATCAGTACATTATATATACAGTGCTCAGCATAAGTGAGTACACCCCTGTATTATCAGTACATTATATATATAGGGCTCAGTATAAGTGAGTACACCCCTGTATTATCAGTACATTATATATACAGTGCTCAGTATAACTGAGTACACCCCTGTATTATCAGTACATTATATATACAGTGCTCAGTATAAGTGAGTACACCCCTGTATTATCAGTACATTATATATACAGTGCTCAGTATAACTGAGTACACCCCTGTATTATCAGTACATTATATATACAGAGCTCAGTATAAGTGAGTACACCCCTGTATTATCAGTACATTATATATACAGAGCTCAGTATAAGTGAGTACACCCCCTGTATTATCAGTACATTATATATACAGTGCTCAGCATAAGTGAGTACACCCCTGTAGTATCAGTACATTATATATACAGTGCTCAGTATAAGTGAGTACACCCCTGTAGTATCAGTACATTATATATACAGTGCTCAGCATAAGTGAGTACATCCCTGTATTATCAGTACATTATATATACAGAGCTCAGTATAAGTGAGTACACCCCCTGTATTATCAGTACATTATATATACAGTGCTCAACATAAGTGAGTACACCCCTGTAGTATCAGTACATTATATATACAGTGCTCAGTGTAAGTGAGTACACCCCTGTAGTATCAGTACATTATATATACAGTGCTCAGCATAAGTGAGTACACCCCTGTAGTATCAGTACATTATATATACAGTGCTCAGTATAAGTGAGTACACCCCTGTAGTATCAGTACATTATATATACAGTGCTCAGTATAAGTGAGTACACCCCGGTATTATCAGTACATTATATATACAGTGCTCAGCATAAGTGAGTACACCACTGTATTATCAGTACATTATATATACAGTGCTCAGTATAAGTGAGTACACCCCTGTATTATCAGTACATTATATATACAGAGCTCAGTATAAGTGAGTACACCCCTGTATTATCAGTACATTATATATACAGTGCTCAGCATAAGTGAGTACACCCCTGTAGTATCAGTACATTATATATACAGTGCTCAGTATAAGTGAGTACACCCCTGTAGTATCAGTACATTATATATACAGTGCTCAGTATAAGTGAGTACACCCCGGTATTATCAGTACATTATATATACAGTGCTCAGCATAAGTGAGTACACCACTGTATTATCAGTACATTATATATACAGTGCTCAGTATAAGTGAGTACACCCCTGTATTATCAGTACATTATATATACAGAGCTCAGTATAAGTGAGTACACCCCTGTATTATCAGTACATTATATATACAGAGCTCAGTATAAGTGAGTACACCCCTGTATCATCAGTACATTATATATACAGTGCTCAGCATAAGTGAGTACACCCCTGTATTATCAGTACATTATATATACAGTGCTCAGCATAAGCGAGTACACCCCTGTATTATCAGTACATTATATATACAGAGCTCAGAATAAGTGAGTACACCCCTGTAGTATCAGTACATTATATATACAGAGCTCAGAATAAGTGAGTACACCCCTGTAGTATCAGTACATTATATATAGAGGGCTCAGTATAAGTGAGTACACCCCTGTATTATCAGTACATTATATATACAGAGCTCAGAATAAGTGAGTACACCCTGTATTATCAGTACATTATATATACAGAGCTCAGAATAAGTGAGTACACCCCTGTAGTATCAGTACATTATATATAGAGGGCTCAGTATAAGTGAGTACACCCCTGTATTATCAGTACATTATATATACAGAGCTCAGAATAAGTGAGTACACCCTGTATTATCAGTACATTATATATACAGAGCTCAGAATAAGTGAGTACACCCTGTATTATCAGTACATTATATATACAGAGCTCAGAATAAGTGAGTACACCCTGTATTATCAGTACATTATATATACAGTGCTCAGCATAAGTGAGTACACCCTGTATTATCAGTACATTATATATACAGTGCTCAACATAAGTGAGTACACCCTGTATTATCAGTACATTATATATACAGAGCTCAGAATAAGTGAGTACACCCTGTATTATCAGTACATTATATATACAGTGCTCAACATAAGTGAGTACACCCTGTATTATCAGTACATTATATATACAGTGCTCAACATAAGTGAGTACACCCTGTATTATCAGTACATTATATATACAGAGCTCAGAATAAGTGAGTACACCCTGTATTATCAGTACATTATATATACAGTGCTCAGCATAAGTGAGTACACCCCTGTATTATCAGTACATTATATATACAGTGCTCAGCATAAGTGAGTACACCCCTGTATTATCAGTACATTATATATACAGTGCTCAGCATAAGTGAGTACACACCCTGTATTATCAGTACATTATATATACAGTGCTCAACATAAGTGAGTACACCCTGTATTATCAGTACATTATATATACAGAGCTCAGAATAAGTGAGTACACCCTGTATTATCAGTACATTATATATACAGAGCTCAGAATAAGTGAGTACACCCTGTATTATCAGTACATTATATATACAGAGCTCAGAATAAGTGAGTACACCCTGTATTATCAGTACATTATATATACAGTGCTCAGCATAAGTGAGTACACCCTGTATTATCAGTACATTATATATACAGTGCTCAACATAAGTGAGTACACCCTGTATTATCAGTACATTATATATACAGAGCTCAGAATAAGTGAGTACACCCTGTATTATCAGTACATTATATATACAGTGCTCAACATAAGTGAGTACACCCTGTATTATCAGTACATTATATATACAGTGCTCACCATAAGTGAGTACACCCCTGTATTATCAGTACATTATATATACAGTGCTCAGCATAAGTGAGTACACCCCTGTATTATCAGTACATTATATATGCAGTGCTCAGCATAAGTGAGTACACCCATGTATTATCAGTACATTATATATACAGTGCTCAGCATAAGTGAGTACACCCCTGTATTATCAGTACATTATATATGCAGTGCTCAGCATAAGTGAGTACACCCCTGTATTATCAGTACATTATATATACAGTGCTCACCATAAGTGAGTACACCCCTGTATTATCAGTACATTATATATACAGTGCTCAGCATAAGTGAGTACACCCCTGTATTATCAGTACATTATATATGCAGTGCTCAGCATAAGTGAGTACACCCCTGTAGTATCAGTACATTATATATGCAGTGCTCAGCATAAGTGAGTACACCCCTGTATTATCAGTACATTATATATACAGTGCTCAGCATAAGTGAGTACACCCATGTATTATCAGTACATTATATATACAGTGCTCACCATAAGTGAGTACACCCCTGTATTATCAGTACATTATATATACAGTGCTCAGCATAAGTGAGTACACCCCTGTATTATCAGTACATTATATATGCAGTGCTCAGCATAAGTGAGTACACCCCTGTATTATCAGTACATTATATATACAGTGCTCAGCATAAGTGAGTACACCCCTGTATTATCAGTACATTATATATACAGGGCTCAGCATAAGTGAGTACACCCCTGTATTATCAGTACATAATATATACAGCGCTCAGCATAAGTGAGTACACCCCTGTATTATCAGTACTTTATATATACAGGGCTCAGCATAAGTGAGTACACCCCGGTATTATCAGTACATTATATATACAGTGCTCAGCCTAAGTGAGTACACCCCTGTATTATCAGTACATTATATATACAGTGCTCAGCATAAGTGAGTACACCCCAGTATTATCAGTACATTATATATACAGTGCTCAGTATAAGTGAGTACACCCCTGTATTATCAGTACATTATATATACAGGGCTCAGCATAAGTGAGTACACCACTGTATTATCAGTACATTATATATACAGGGCTCAGCATAAGTGAGTACACCCCCTATTTTATCAGTACATTATATATACAGTGCTCAACATAAGTGAGTACACCCCCTGTATTATCAGTACATTATATATACAGGGTTCAGTATAAGTGAGTACACCCCTGTATTATCAGTACATTATATATACAGTGCTCAACATAAGTGAGTACACCACTGTATTATTAGTACATTATATATACAGGGCTCAGCATAAGAGAGTACACCCCTGTATTATCAGTACATTATATATACAGTGCTCAACATAAGTGAGTACACCACTGTATTATTAGTACATTATATATACAGGGCTCAGCATAAGTGAGTACACCCCTGTATTATCAGTACATTATATATAGAGGGCTCAGTATAAGTGAGTACACCCCTGTATTATCAGTACATTATATATACAGTGCTCAGTATAAGTGAGTACACCCCTGTATTATCAGAACATTATATGTACAGCGCTCAGTATAAGTGAGTACACCCCTGTATTATCAGTACATTATATATACAGCGCTCAGCATAAGTGAGTACACCCCTGTATTATCAGTACATTATATGTACAGCGCTCAGTATAAGTGAGTACACCCCTGTATTATCAGTGCATTATATGTACAGCGCTCAGTATAAGTGAGTACACCCCTGTATTATCAGTACATTATATGTACAGCGCTCAGTATAAGTGAGTACACCCCTGTATTATCAGTACATTATATGTACAGCGCTCAGTATAAGTGAGTACACCCCTGTATTATCAGTACATTATATGTACAGCGCTCAGTATAAGTGAGTACACCACTGTATTATCAGTACATTATATATACAGGGCTCAGTATAAGTGAGTACACCCCTGTATTACAAGTACATTATATATACAGGGCTCAGCATAAGTGAGTACATCCCTGTATTATCAGTACATTATATATACAGGGCTCAGCATAAGTGAGTACACCCCTGTATTATCAGTACATTATATATACAGGGCTCAGCATAAGTGAGTACACACCAGTATTATCAGTACATTATATATACAGTGCTCAGCATAAGTGAGTACACCCATGTATTATCAGTACATTATATATACAGTGCTCACCATAAGTGAGTACACCCCTGTATTATCAGTACATTATATATACAGTGCTCAGCATAAGTGAGTACACCCCTGTATTATCAGTACATTATATATGCAGTGCTCAGCATAAGTGAGTACACCCATGTATTATCAGTACATTATATATACAGTGCTCAGCATAAGTGAGTACACCCCTGTATTATCAGTACATTATATATACAGTGCTCAGCATAAGTGAGTACACCCCTGTATTATCAGTACATTATATATACAGGGCTCAGCATAAGTGAGTACACCCATGTATTATCAGTACATTATATATACAGTGCTCACCATAAGTGAGTACACCCCTGTATTATCAGTACATTATATATACAGTGCGCAGCATAAGTGAGTACACCCCTGTATTATCAGTACATTATATATGCAGTGCTCAGCATAAGTGAGTACACCCCTGTATTATCAGTACATTATATATACAGTGCTCACCATAAGTGAGTACACCCCTGTATTATCAGTACATTATATATACAGTGCTCAGCATAAGTGAGTACACCCCTGTATTATCAGTACATTATATATGCAGTGCTCAGCATAAGTGAGTACACCCCTGTATTATCAGTACATTAAATATACAGTGCTCAGCATAAGTGAGTACACCCCTGTATTATCAGTACATTATATATGCAGTGCTCAGCATAAGTGAGTACACCCCCTGTATTATCAGTACATTATATATACAGTGCTCAGCATAAGTGAGTACACCCCAGTATTATCAGTACATTATATATACAGTGCTCAGCATAAGTGAGTACACCCCTGTATTATCAGTACATTATATATACAGTGCTCAGTATAAGTGAGTACACCCCTGTATTATCAGTACATTATATATACAGTGCTCAGCATAAGCGAGTACACCCCTGTATTATCAGTACATTATATATACAGAGCTCAGAATAAGTGAGTACACCCCTGTAGTATCAGTACATTATATATACAGAGCTCAGAATAAGTGAGTACACCCCTGTAGTATCAGTACATTATATATAGAGGGCTCAGTATAAGTGAGTACACCCCTGTATTATCAGTACATTATATATACAGAGCTCAGAATAAGTGAGTACACCCTGTATTATCAGTACATTATATATACAGAGCTCAGAATAAGTGAGTACACCCCTGTAGTATCAGTACATTATATATAGAGGGCTCAGTATAAGTGAGTACACCCCTGTATTATCAGTACATTATATATACAGAGCTCAGAATAAGTGAGTACACCCTGTATTATCAGTACATTATATATACAGAGCTCAGAATAAGTGAGTACACCCTGTATTATCAGTACATTATATATACAGAGCTCAGAATAAGTGAGTACACCCTGTATTATCAGTACATTATATATACAGTGCTCAGCATAAGTGAGTACACTCTGTATTATCAGTACATTATATATACAGTGCTCAACATAAGTGAGTACACCCTGTATTATCAGTACATTATATATACAGAGCTCAGAATAAGTGAGTACACCCTGTATTATCAGTACATTATATATACAGTGCTCAACATAAGTGAGTACACCCTGTATTATCAGTACATTATATATACAGTGCTCAACATAAGTGAGTACACCCTGTATTATCAGTACATTATATATACAGAGCTCAGAATAAGTGAGTACACCCTGTATTATCAGTACATTATATATACAGTGCTCAGCATAAGTGAGTACACCCCTGTATTATCAGTACATTATATATACAGTGCTCAGCATAAGTGAGTACACCCCTGTATTATCAGTACATTATATATACAGTGCTCAGCATAAGTGAGTACACACCCTGTATTATCAGTACATTATATATACAGTGCTCAACATAAGTGAGTACACCCTGTATTATCAGTACATTATATATACAGAGCTCAGAATAAGTGAGTACACCCTGTATTATCAGTACATTATATATACAGAGCTCAGAATAAGTGAGTACACCCTGTATTATCAGTACATTATATATACAGAGCTCAGAATAAGTGAGTACACCCTGTATTATCAGTACATTATATATACAGTGCTCAGCATAAGTGAGTACACCCTGTATTATCAGTACATTATATATACAGTGCTCAACATAAGTGAGTACACCCTGTATTATCAGTACATTATATATACAGAGCTCAGAATAAGTGAGTACACCCTGTATTATCAGTACATTATATATACAGTGCTCAACATAAGTGAGTACACCCTGTATTATCAGTACATTATATATACAGTGCTCACCATAAGTGAGTACACCCCTGTATTATCAGTACATTATATATACAGTGCTCAGCATAAGTGAGTACACCCCTGTATTATCAGTACATTATATATGCAGTGCTCAGCATAAGTGAGTACACCCATGTATTATCAGTACATTATATATACAGTGCTCAGCATAAGTGAGTACACCCCTGTATTATCAGTACATTATATATGCAGTGCTCAGCATAAGTGAGTACACCCCTGTATTATCAGTACATTATATATACAGTGCTCACCATAAGTGAGTACACCCCTGTATTATCAGTACATTATATATACAGTGCTCAGCATAAGTGAGTACACCCCTGTATTATCAGTACATTATATATGCAGTGCTCAGCATAAGTGAGTACACCCCTGTAGTATCAGTACATTATATATGCAGTGCTCAGCATAAGTGAGTACACCCCTGTATTATCAGTACATTATATATACAGTGCTCAGCATAAGTGAGTACACCCATGTATTATCAGTACATTATATATACAGTGCTCACCATAAGTGAGTACACCCCTGTATTATCAGTACATTATATATACAGTGCTCAGCATAAGTGAGTACACCCCTGTATTATCAGTACATTATATATGCAGTGCTCAGCATAAGTGAGTACACCCCTGTATTATCAGTACATTATATATACAGTGCTCAGCATAAGTGAGTACACCCCTGTATTATCAGTACATTATATATACAGGGCTCAGCATAAGTGAGTACACCCCTGTATTATCAGTACATAATATATACAGCGCTCAGCATAAGTGAGTACACCCCTGTATTATCAGTACTTTATATATACAGGGCTCAGCATAAGTGAGTACACCCCGGTATTATCAGTACATTATATATACAGTGCTCAGCCTAAGTGAGTACACCCCTGTATTATCAGTACATTATATATACAGTGCTCAGCATAAGTGAGTACACCCCAGTATTATCAGTACATTATATATACAGTGCTCAGTATAAGTGAGTACACCCCTGTATTATCAGTACATTATATATACAGGGCTCAGCATAAGTGAGTACACCACTGTATTATCAGTACATTATATATACAGGGCTCAGCATAAGTGAGTACACCCCCTATTTTATCAGTACATTATATATACAGTGCTCAACATAAGTGAGTACACCCCCTGTATTATCAGTACATTATATATACAGGGTTCAGTATAAGTGAGTACACCCCTGTATTATCAGTACATTATATATACAGTGCTCAACATAAGTGAGTACACCACTGTATTATTAGTACATTATATATACAGGGCTCAGCATAAGAGAGTACACCCCTGTATTATCAGTACATTATATATACAGTGCTCAACATAAGTGAGTACACCACTGTATTATTAGTACATTATATATACAGGGCTCAGCATAAGTGAGTACACCCCTGTATTATCAGTACATTATATATAGAGGGCTCAGTATAAGTGAGTACACCCCTGTATTATCAGTACATTATATATACAGTGCTCAGTATAAGTGAGTACACCCCTGTATTATCAGAACATTATATGTACAGCGCTCAGTATAAGTGAGTACACCCCTGTATTATCAGTACATTATATATACAGCGCTCAGCATAAGTGAGTACACCCCTGTATTATCAGTACATTATATGTACAGCGCTCAGTATAAGTGAGTACACCCCTGTATTATCAGTACATTATATGTACAGCGCTCAGTATAAGTGAGTACACCCCTGTATTATCAGTACATTATATGTACAGCGCTCAGTATAAGTGAGTACACCCCTGTATTATCAGTACATTATATGTACAGCGCTCAGTATAAGTGAGTACACCCCTGTATTATCAGTACATTATATGTACAGCGCTCAGTATAAGTGAGTACACCACTGTATTATCAGTACATTATATATACAGGGCTCAGTATAAGTGAGTACACCCCTGTATTACAAGTACATTATATATACAGGGCTCAGCATAAGTGAGTACATCCCTGTATTATCAGTACATTATATATACAGGGCTCAGCATAAGTGAGTACACCCCTGTATTATCAGTACATTATATATACAGGGCTCAGCATAAGTGAGTACACACCAGTATTATCAGTACATTATATATACAGTGCTCAGCATAAGTGAGTACACCCATGTATTATCAGTACATTATATATACAGTGCTCAGCATAAGTGAGTACACCCCTGTATTATCAGTACATTATATATGCAGTGCTCAGCATAAGTGAGTACACCCATGTATTATCAGTACATTATATATACAGTGCTCAGCATAAGTGAGTACACCCCTGTATTATCAGTACATTATATATACAGTGCTCAGCATAAGTGAGTACACCCCTGTATTATCAGTACATTATATATGCAGTGCTCAGCATAAGTGAGTACACCCATGTATTATCAGTACATTATATATACAGTGCTCAGCATAAGTGAGTACACCCCTGTATTATCAGTACATTATATATACAGTGCTCAGCATAAGTGAGTACACCCCTGTATTATCAGTACATTATATATACAGGGCTCAGCATAAGTGAGTACACCCATGTATTATCAGTACATTATATATACAGTGCTCACCATAAGTGAGTACACCCCTGTATTATCAGTACATTATATATACAGTGCTCAGCATAAGTGAGTACACCCCTGTATTATCAGTACATTATATATGCAGTGCTCAGCATAAGTGAGTACACCCCTGTATTATCAGTACATTATATATACAGTGCTCACCATAAGTGAGTACACCCCTGTATTATCAGTACATTATATATACAGTGCTCAGCATAAGTGAGTACACCCCTGTATTATCAGTACATTATATATGCAGTGCTCAGCATAAGTGAGTACACCCCTGTATTATCAGTACATTAAATATACAGTGCTCAGCATAAGTGAGTACACCCCTGTATTATCAGTACATTATATATGCAGTGCTCAGCATAAGTGAGTACACCCCCTGTATTATCAGTACATTATATATACAGTGCTCAGCATAAGTGAGTACACCCCAGTATTATCAGTACATTATATATACAGTGCTCAGCATAAGTGAGTACACCCCTGTATTATCAGTACATTATATATACAGTGCTCAGTATAAGTGAGTACACCCCTGTATTATCAGTACATTATATATACAGGGCTCAGCAAAAGTGAGTACACTACTGTATTATCAGTACATTATATATACAGGGCTCAGCATAAGTGAGTACACCCCCTGTATTATCAGTACATTATATATACAGTGCTCAGCATAAGTGAGTACACCCCTGTATTATCAGTACATTATATATACAGGGCTCAGCATAAGAGAGTACACCCCTGTTTTATCAGTACATTATATATACAGGGCTCAGCATAAGTGAGTACACCCCCTGTATTATCAGTACATTATATATACAGTGCTCAGCATAAGTGAGTACACCCCTGTATTATCAGTACATTATATATACAGGGCTCAGCATAAGTGAGTACACCCCCTGTATTATCAGTACATTATATATACAGTGTTCAACATAAGTGAGTACACCACTGTATTATTAGTACATTATATATACAGGGCTCAGCATAAGAGAGTACACCCCTGTATTATCAGTACATTATATATACAGTGCTCAACATAAGTGAGTACACCCCTGTATTATCAGTACATTATATATATAGGGCTCAGTATAAGTGAGTACACCACTGTATTATCAGTACATTATATATACAGGGCTCAGCATAAGTGAGTACACCCCTGTATTATCAGTACATTATATATACAGGGCTCAGCATAATAGAGTACACCCCTGTATTATCAGTACATTATATATACAGCGCTCAGCATAAGTGAGTACACCCCTGTATTATCAGTACATTATATATACAGCGCTCAGCATAAGTGAGTACACCCCTGTATTATCAGTACATTATATATACAGGGCTCAGCATAAGAGAGTACACCTCTGTATTATCAATACATTATATATACAGTGCTCAACATAAGTGAGTACACCCCTGTATTATCAGTACATTATATATATAGGGCTCAGTATAAGTGAGTACACCCTGTATTATCAGTACATTATATATACAGTGCTCAGCATAAGTGAGTACACCCCTGTATTATCAGTACATTATATATACAGCGCTCAGGATAAGTGAGTACACCCCTGTATTATCAGTACATTATATATACAGTGTTCAGTGTAAGTGAGTACACCCCTGTATTATCAGTACATTATCTATACAGTGCTCATCATAAGTGAGTACACCCCTGTATTATCAGTACATTATATATACAGTGTTCAGTGTAAGTGAGTACACCCCTGTATTATCAGTACATTATCTATACAGTGCTCAGCATAAGTGAGTACACCCCCTGTATTATCAGTACATTATATATACAGTGCTCAACATAAGTGAGTACACCCCCTGTATTATCAGTACATTATATATACAGAGCTCAGCATAAGTGAGTACACCCCTGTATTATCAGTACATTATATATACAGGGCTCAGCATAAGTGAGTACACACTGTATTATCAGTACATTATATATACAGTGCTCAACATAAGTGAGTACGCCCCTGTAGTATCAGTACATTATATATACAGCGCTCAGCATAAGTGAGTACACCCCTGTATTATCAGTACATTATACATACAGAGCTCAGTATAAGTGAGTACACCCCTGTATTATCAGTACATTATATATACAGAGCTCAGTATAAGTGAGTACACCCCCTGTATTATCAGTACATTATATATACAGTGCTCAGTATAAGTGAGTACACCCCTGTATTATCAGTACATTATATATACAGGACTCAGTATAAGTGAGTAAACCCTGTATTATCAGTACATTATACATACAGAGCTCAACATAAGTGAGTACACCCCTGTATTATCAGTACATTATATATACAGAGCTCAGCATAAGTGAGTACACCCCTGTATTATCAGTACATTATATATACAGTGCTCAGCATAAGTGAGTACACCCCTGTATTATCAGTACATTATATATACAGAGCTCAGTATAAGTGAGTACACCCCCTGTATTATCAGTACATTATATATACAGTGCTCAGTATAAGTGAGTACACCCCTGTATTATCAGTACATTATATATACAGGACTCAGTATAAGTGAGTAAACCCTGTATTATCAGTACATTATACATACAGAGCTCAACATAAGTGAGTACACCCCTGTATTATCAGTACATTATATATACAGAGCTCAGCATAAGTGAGTACACCCCTGTATTATCAGTACATTATATATACAGTGCTCAGCATAAGTGAGTACACCCCTGTATTATCAGTACATTATATATACAGGGCTCAGCATAAGTGAGTACACCCCTGTATTATCAGTACATAATATATACAGCGCTCAGCATAAGTGAGTACACCCCTGTATTATCAGTACATTATATATACAGGGCTCAGCATAAGTGAGTACACCCCGGTATTATCAGTATATTATATATACAGTGCTCAGCATAAGTGAGTACACCCCTGTATTATCAGTACATTATATATACAGTGCTCAGCATAAGTGAGTACACCCCAGTATTATCAGTACATTATATATACAGTGCTCAGCATAAGTGAGTACACCCCTGTATTATCAGTACATTATATATACAGTGCTCAGTATAAGTGAGTACACCCCTGTATTATCAGTACATTATATATACAGGGCTCAGCATAAGTGAGTACACTACTGTATTATCAGTACATTATATATACAGGGCTCAGCATAAGTGAGTACACCCCCTGTATTATCAGTACATTATATATACAGTGCTCAGCATAAGTGAGTACACCCCTGTATTATCAGTACATTATATATACAGGGCTCAGCATAAGTGAGTACACCCCTGCATTATCATTACATTATATATACAGGGCTCAGCATAAGTGAGTACACCCCTGTATTATCAGTACATTATATATACAGTGCTCAACATAAGTGAGTACACCCCCTGTATTATCACTACATTATATATACAGGGTTCAGTATAAGTGAGTACACCCCTGTATTATCAGTACATTATATATACAGTGCTCAACATAAGTGAGTACACCACTGTATTATTAGTACATTATATATACAGGGCTCAGCATAAGAGAGTACACCCCTGTATTATCAGTACATTATATATACAGTGCTCAACATAAGTGAGTACACCCCTGTATTATCAGTACATTATATATATAGGGCTCAGTATAAGTGAGTACACCACTGTATTATCAGTACATTATATATACAGGGCTCAGCATAAGTGAGTACACCCCTGTATTATCAGTACATTATATATACAGGGCTCAGCATAAGAGAGTACACCCCTGTATTATCAGTACATTATATATACAGCGCTCAGCATAAGTGAGTACACCCCTGTATTATCAGTACATTATATATACAGTGCTCAGCATAAGTGAGTACACCCCTGTATTATCAGTACATTATATATACAGCGCTCAGCATAAGTGAGTACACCCCTGTATTATCAGTACATTATATATACAGGGCTCAGCATAAGAGAGTACACCTCTGTATTATCAGTACATTATATATATAGGGCTCAGTATAAGTGAGTACACCCTGTATTATCAGTACATTATATATACAGTGCTCAGCATAAGTGAGTACACCCCTGTATTATCAGTACATTATATATACAGCGCTCAGGATAAGTGAGTACACCCCTGTATTATCAGCACATTATATATACAGTGTTCAGTGTAAGTGAGTACACCCCTGTATTATCAGTACATTATCTATACAGTGCTCATCATAAGTGAGTACACCCCTGTATTATCAGTACATTATATATACAGTGTTCAGTGTAAGTGAGTACACCCCTGTATTATCAGTACATTATATATACAGTGCTCAGCATAAGTGAGTACACCCCCTGTATTATCAGTACATTATATATACAGTGCTCAACATAAGTGAGTACACCCCCTGTATTATCAGTACATTATATATACAGAGCTCAGCATAAGTGAGTACACCCCTGTATTATCAGTACATTATATATACAGGGCTCAGCATAAGTGAGTACACACTGTATTATCAGTACATTATATATACAGTGCTCAACATAAGTGAGTACGCCCCTGTAGTATCAGTACATTATATATACAGCGCTCAGCATAAGTGAGTACACCCCTGTATTATCAGTACATTATATATACAGAGCTCAGTATAAGTGAGTACACCCCCTGTATTATCAGTACATTATACATACAGAGCTCAGTATAAGTGAGTACACCCCTGTATTATCAGTACATTATATATACAGAGCTCAGTATAAGTGAGTACACCCCCTGTATTATCAGTACATTATATATACAGTGCTCAGTATAAGTGAGTACACCCCTGTATTATCAGTACATTATGTATACAGGACTCAGTATAAGTGAGTAAACCCTGTATTATCAGTACATTATACATACAGAGCTCAACATAAGTGAGTACACCCCTGTATTATCAGTACATTATATATACAGAGCTCAGCATAAGTGAGTACACCCCTGTATTATCAGTACATTATATATACAGTGCTCAGCATAAGTGAGTACACCCCTGTATTATCAGTACATTATATATACAGTGCTCAGTATAAGTGAGTACATCCCTGTATTATCAGTACATTATATATATAGGGCTCAGTATAAGTGAGTACACCCTGTATTATCAGTACATTATATATACAGTGCTCAGCATAAGTGAGTACACCCCTGTATTATCAGTACATTATATATACAGAGCTCAGCATAAGTGAGTACACCCCTGTATTATCAGTACATTACATATATAGGGCTCAGTATAACTGAGTACACCCTGTATTATCAGTACATTATATATACAGTGCTCAACATAAGTGAGTACACCCCTGTATTATCAGTACATTATATATACAGAACTCAGCATAAGTGGGTACACCCCTGTATTATCAGTACATTATATATACAGTGCTCAGCATAAGTGAGTACACCCCTGTATTATCAGTACATTATATATACAGTGCTCAGCATAAGTGAGTACACCCCTGTATTATCAGTACATTATATATACAGGGCTCAGTATAAGTGAGTACACCCCTGTAATATCAGTACATTATATATATAGGGCTCAGTATAAGTGAGTACACCCTGTATTATCAGTACATTATATATACAGTACTCAGCATAAGTGAGTACACCCCTGTATTATCAGTACATTATATATACACTGCTCAGCATAAGTGAGTACACCCTGTATTATCAGTACATTATATATACAGTGCTCAGCATAAGTGAGCACACCCCTGTATTAACAGTACATTAAATATACAGTGCTCAGCATAAGTGAGTACACCCCGGTATTATCAGTACATTATATATACAGGGCTCAGCATAAGTGAGTACACCCCAGTATTATCAGTACATTATATATACAGTGCTCAGTATAAGTGAGTACACCCCTGTATTCTCAGGACATAATATATACAGTGCTCAGCATAAGTGAGTACACCCCTGTATTATCAATACATTATATATACAGAGCTCAGTATAAGTGAGTAAACCACTGTATTCTCAGTACATAATATATACAGTGCTCAGCATAAGTGAGTACACCCCTGTATTATCAGTACATTATATATACAGGGCTCAGCATAAGTGAGTACACCACTGTATTATCAGTACATTATATATACAGTGCTCATCATAAGTGAGTACACCCCTGTATTATCAGTACATTATATATACAGTGCTCAGCATAAGTGAGTACACCCCCTGTATTAGCAGTACATTATATATACAGGGCTCAGCATAAGTGAGTACACCCCCTGTATTATCAGTACATTATATATACAGTGCTCAGTATAAATGAGTATACACCTGTATTATCAGTACATTATATATACAGTGCTCAGCATAAGTGAGTACACCCCTGTATTATCAGTACATTACATATACAAGGCTCAGCATAAGTGAGTACACCCCTGTATTATCAGTACATTATATATACAGAGCTCAGCATAAGTGAGTACACCCCTGTATTATCAGTACATTATATATACAGTGCTCAGCATAAGTGAGTACACCACTGTATTATCAGTACATTATATATACAGGGCTCAGCATAAGAGAGTACACCCCTGTATTATCAGTACATTATATATACAGTGCTCAACATAAGTGAGTACAGCCCTGTATTATCAGTACATTATATATATAGGGCTCAGTATAAGTGAGTACACCCTGTATTATCAGTACATTATATATACAGTGCTCAGCATAAGTGAGTACACCCTGTATTATCAGTACATTATATATACAGGGCTCAGCATAAGTGAGTACACCCCTGTATTATCAGTACATTATATATATAGGGCTCAGTATAAGTGAGTACACCAAAGTATTATCAGTACATTATATATGCAGCGCTCAGTATAAGTGAGTACACCACTGTATTATCAGTACATTATATATACAGGGCTCAGCATAAGTGAGTACACCCCTGTATTATCAGTACATTATATATACAGTGCTCAGCATAAGAGAGTACAACCCGGTATTATCAGTACATTATATATACAGTGCTCAGCATAAGTGAGTACACCCCTGTATTATCAGTACATTATATATACAGGGCTCAGCATAAGTGAGTACACCCCTGTATTATCAGTACATTATATATACAGTGCTCAGTATAAGTGAGTACATCACTGTATTAACAGTACATTATATATACAGGGCTCAGCATAAGTGAGTACACCCCAGTATTATCAGTACATTATATATACAGTGCTCAGTATAAGTGAGTACATCACTGTATTAACAGTACATTATATATATAGGGCTCAGCATAAGTGAGTACACCCATGTATTATCAGTACATTATATATACAGGGCTCAGTATAAGTGAGTACACCCCCAGTATTATCAGAACATTATATATACAGCGCTCAGCATAAGTGAGTACACCCCCTGTATTATCAGAACATTATATATACAGCGCTCAGCATAAGTGAGTACACCCATGTATTATCAGTACATTATATATACAGGGCTCAGTATAAGTGAGTACACCCCCAGTATTATCAGAACATTATATATACAGCGCTCAGCATAAGTGAGTACACCCATGTATTATCAGTACATTATATATACAGGGCTCAGTATAAGTGAGTACACCCCCAGTATTATCAGTACATTATATATACAGTGCTCAGTATAAGTGAGTACACCCCTGTGTTATCAGTACATTATATATACAGGGCTCAGCATAAGAGAGTACACCCCTGTATTATCAGTATATTATATATAGTGTTCAGTGTAAGTGAGTACACCCCTGTATTAACAGTACATTATATATACAGTGCTCAGCATAAGTGAGTACACCCCTGTATTATCAGTACATTATATATACAGTGCTCAGCATAAGTGAGTACACCCCCTGTATTATCAGTACATTATATATACAGGGCTCAGCATAAGTGAGTATACCCCCTGTATTATCAGTACATTATATATACAGTGCTCAGTATAAGTGAGTACACCCCTGTATTATCAGTACATTATATATACAGGGCTCAGCATAAGTGAGTACACCCCTGTATTATCAGTACATTATATATACAGGGCTCAGCATAAGAGAGTACACCCCTGTATTATCAGTACATTATATATACAGTGTTCAGTGTAAGTGAGTACACCCCTGTATTAACAGTACATTATATATACAGTGCTCAGCATAAGTGAGTACACCCCTGTATTATCAGTACATTATATATACAGTGTTCAGTGTAAGTGAGTACACCCCTGTATTAACAGTACATTATATATACAGTGCTCAGCATAAGTGAGTACACCCCTGTATTATCAGTACATTATATAACAGTGCTCAGCATAAGTGAGTACACCCCTGTATTATCAGTACATTATATATACAGGGCTCAGCATAATTGAGTACACCCCTGTATTATCAGTACATTATATAAACAGGGCTCAGCATAAGTGAGTACACCCCTATATTACCAGGATATTATATATATAGGGCTCAGCATAAGTGAGTACACCCCTGTATTATCAGGCCATTATATATACGGGGCTCAGCATAAGTGAGTACACCCCTGTATTATCAGTACATTATATATACAGGGCTCAGCATAAGTGAGTACACCCCTGTATTATCAGTACATTATATATACTGCGCTTAGCATAAGTGAGTACACCTCTGTATTATCAGTACATTATATATACAGGGCTCAGCATAAGTGAGTACACCCCCTGTATTATCAGGTCATTATATATATAGGGCTCAGCATAAGTGAGTACACCCATGTATTATCAGTACATTATATATACAGGGCTCAGTATAAGTGAGTACACCCCCAGTATTATCAGAACATTATATATACAGCGCTCAGCATAAGTGAGTACACCCCCTGTATTATCAGAACATTATATATACAGCGCTCAGCATAAGTGAGTACACCCATGTATTATCAGTACATTATATATACAGGGCTCAGTATAAGTGAGTACACCCCCAGTATTATCAGAACATTATATATACAGCGCTCAGCATAAGTGAGTACACCCATGTATTATCAGTACATTATATATACAGGGCTCAGTATAAGTGAGTACACCCCCAGTATTATCAGTACATTATATATACAGTGCTCAGTATAAGTGAGTACACCCCTGTGTTATCAGTACATTATATATACAGGGCTCAGCATAAGAGAGTACACCCCTGTATTATCAGTATATTATATATAGTGTTCAGTGTAAGTGAGTACACCCCTGTATTAACAGTACATTATATATACAGTGCTCAGCATAAGTGAGTACACCCCTGTATTATCAGTACATTATATATACAGTGCTCAGCATAAGTGAGTACACCCCCTGTATTATCAGTACATTATATATACAGGGCTCAGCATAAGTGAGTATACCCCCTGTATTATCAGTACATTATATATACAGTGCTCAGTATAAGTGAGTACACCCCTGTATTATCAGTACATTATATATACAGGGCTCAGCATAAGTGAGTACACCCCTGTATTATCAGTACATTATATATACAGGGCTCAGCATAAGAGAGTACACCCCTGTATTATCAGTACATTATATATACAGTGTTCAGTGTAAGTGAGTACACCCCTGTATTAACAGTACATTATATATACAGTGCTCAGCATAAGTGAGTACACCCCTGTATTATCAGTACATTATATATACAGTGTTCAGTGTAAGTGAGTACACCCCTGTATTAACAGTACATTATATATACAGTGCTCAGCATAAGTGAGTACACCCCTGTATTATCAGTACATTATATAACAGTGCTCAGCATAAGTGAGTACACCCCTGTATTATCAGTACATTATATATACAGGGCTCAGCATAATTGAGTACACCCCTGTATTATCAGTACATTATATAAACAGGGCTCAGCATAAGTGAGTACACCCCTATATTACCAGGATATTATATATATAGGGCTCAGCATAAGTGAGTACACCCCTGTATTATCAGGCCATTATATATACGGGGCTCAGCATAAGTGAGTACACCCCTGTATTATCAGTACATTATATATACAGGGCTCAGCATAAGTGAGTACACCCCTGTATTATCAGTACATTATATATACTGCGCTTAGCATAAGTGAGTACACCTCTGTATTATCAGTACATTATATATACAGGGCTCAGCATAAGTGAGTACACCCCCTGTATTATCAGGTCATTATATATATAGGGCTCAGCATAAGTGAGTACAACCCCTGTATTATCAGGTCATTATATATATGGGGCTCAGGATAAGTGAGTACACCCCTGTATTATCAGTACATTATATATACAGAGCTCAGTATAAGTGAGTACACCCCTGTATTATCAGTACATTATATATACAGCGCTCAGCATAAGTGAGTACACCCCGGTATTATCAGTACATTATATATACAGTGCTCAGTATAAGTGAGTACACCCCGGTATTATCAGTACATTATATATACAGTGCTCAGCATAAGTGAGTACACCCCTGTATTATCAGTACATTATATATACAGTGCTCAGCGTAAGTGAGTACACCCCCTGTATTATCAGTACATTATATATACGGGGCTCAGCATAAGTGAGTACACCCCCTGTATTATCAGTACATTATATATACAGCGCTCAGCATAAGTGAGTACACCCCTGTATTATCAGTACATTATATATACAGGGCTCAGCATAAGTGAGTACACCCCCTGTATTATCAGTACATTATATATACAGGGCTCAGCATAAGTGAGTACACCCCTGTATTCTCAGTACATAATATATACAGTGCTCAGCATAAGTGAGTACACCCCTGTATTATCAGTACATTATAAATACAGGGCTCAGCATAAGTGAGTACACCACTGTATTATCAGTACATTATATATACAGTGCTCAGCATAAGTGAGTACACCCCTGTATTATCAGTACATTATATATACAGTGCTCAGCATAAGTTAGTACACCCCCTGTATTATCAGTACATTATATATACAGGGCTCAGCATAAGTGAGTATACCCCCTGTATTATCAGTACATTATATATACAGTGCTCAGTATAAGTGAGTACACCCCTGTATTATCAGTACATTATATATACAGGGCTCAGCATAAGTGAGTACACCCCTGTATTATCAGTACATTATATATACAGGGCTCAGCATAAGAGAGTACACCCCTGTATTATCAGTACATTATATATACAGCGCTCAGCATAAGTGAGTACACCCCTGTATTATCAGTACATTATATATACAGTGCTCAGCATAAGTGAGTACACCCCTGTATTATCAGTACATTATATATACAGCGCTCAGCATAAGTGAGTACACCCCTGTATTATCAGTACATTATATATACAGGGCTCAGCATAAGAGAGTACACCTCTGTATTATCAGTACATTATATATATAGGGCTCAGTATAAGTGAGTACACCCTGTATTATCAGTACATTATATATACAGTGCTCAGCATAAGTGAGTACACCCCTGTATTATCAGTACATTATATATACAGCGCTCAGGATAAGTGAGTACACCCCTGTATTATCAGTACATTATATATACAGTGTTCAGTGTAAGTGAGTACACCCCTGTATTATCAGTACATTATCTATACAGTGCTCATCATAAGTGAGTACACCTCTGTATTATCAGTACATTATATATACAGTGTTCAGTGTAAGTGAGTACACCCCTGTATTATCAGTACATTATATATACAGTGCTCAGCATAAGTGAGTACACCCCCTGTATTATCAGTACATTATATATACAGTGCTCAACATAAGTGAGTACACCCCCTGTATTATCAGTACATTATATATACAGAGCTCAGCATAAGTGAGTACACCCCTGTATTATCAGTACATTATATATACAGGGCTCAGCATAAGTGAGTACACACTGTATTATCAGTACATTATATATACAGTGCTCAACATAAGTGAGTACGCCCCTGTAGTATCAGTACATTATATATACAGCGCTCAGCATAAGTGAGTACACCCCTGTATTATCAGTACATTATATATACAGAGCTCAGTATAAGTGAGTACACCCCCTGTATTATCAGTACATTATACATACAGAGCTCAGTATAAGTGAGTACACCCCTGTATTATCAGTACATTATATATACAGAGCTCAGTATAAGTGAGTACACCCCCTGTATTATCAGTACATTATATATACAGTGCTCAGTATAAGTGAGTACACCCCTGTATTATCAGTACATTATATATACAGGACTCAGTATAAGTGAGTAAACCCTGTATTATCAGTACATTATACATACAGAGCTCAACATAAGTGAGTACACCCCTGTATTATCAGTACATTATATATACAGAGCTCAGCATAAGTGAGTACACCCCTGTATTATCAGTACATTATATATACAGTGCTCAGCATAAGTGAGTACACCCCTGTATTATCAGTACATTATATATACAGTGCTCAGTATAAGTGAGTACACCCCTGTATTATCAGTACATTATATATATAGGGCTCAGTATAAGTGAGTACACCCTGTATTATCAGTACATTATATATACAGTGCTCAGCATAAGTGAGTACACCCCTGTATTATCAGTACATTATATATACAGAGCTCAGCATAAGTGAGTACACCCCTGTATTATCAGTACATTACATATATAGGGCTCAGTATAACTGAGTACACCCTGTATTATCAGTACATTATATATACAGTGCTCAACATAAGTGAGTACACCCCTGTATTATCAGTACATTATATATACAGAGCTCAGCATAAGTGGGTACACCCCTGTATTATCAGTACATTATATATACAGTGCTCAGCATAAGTGAGTACACCCCTGTATTATCAGTACATTATATATACAGTGCTCAGCATAAGTGAGTACACCCCTGTATTATCAGTACATTATATATACAGGGCTCAGTATAAGTGAGTACACCCCTGTAATATCAGTACATTATATATATAGGGCTCAGTATAAGTGAGTACACCCTGTATTATCAGTACATTATATATACAGTACTCAGCATAAGTGAGTACACCCCTGTATTATCAGTACATTATATATACACTGCTCAGCATAAGTGAGTACACCCTGTATTATCAGTACATTATATATACAGTGCTCAGCATAAGTGAGTATACCCCTGTATTAACAGTACATTAAATATACAGTGCTCAGCATAAGTGAGTACACCCCGTTATTATCAGTAAATTATATATACAGGGCTCAGCATAAGTGAGTACACCCCAGTATTATCAGTACATTATATATACAGTGCTCAGTATAAGTGAGTACACCCCTGTATTCTCAGGACATAATATATACAGTGCTCAGCATAAGTGAGTACACCCCTGTATTATCAATACATTATATATACAGAGCTCAGTATAAGTGAGTAAACCACTGTATTCTCAGTACATAATATATACAGTGCTCAGCATAAGTGAGTACACCCCTGTATTATCAGTACATTATATATACAGGGCTCAGCATAAGTGAGTACACCACTGTATTATCAGTACATTATATATACAGTGCTCAGCATAAGTGAGTACACCCCTGTATTATCAGTACATTATATATACAGTGCTCAGCATAAGTGAGTACACCCCCTGTATTAGCAGTACATTATATATACAGGGCTCAGCATAAGTGAGTACACCCCCTGTATTATCAGTACATTATATATACAGTGCTCAGTATAAATGAGTATACACCTGTATTATCAGTACATTATATATACAGTGCTCAGCATAAGTGAGTACACCCCTGTATTATCAGTACATTACATATACAGGGCTCAGCATAAGTGAGTACACCCCTGTATTATCAGTACATTATATATACAGAGCTCAGCATAAGTGAGTACACCCCTGTATTATCAGTACATTATATATACAGTTCTCAGCATAAGTGAGTACACCACTGTATTATCAGTACATTATATATACAGGGCTCAGCATAAGAGAGTACACCCCTGTATTATCAGTACATTATATATA
The DNA here is from genome assembly GCF_046119375.1 of Phyllobates terribilis. NCBI lineage: Eukaryota > Metazoa > Chordata > Amphibia > Anura > Dendrobatidae > Phyllobates > Phyllobates terribilis. Next base: position 17,863,321 of record NW_027362783.1, on the reverse strand, counting down.
CAGTGCTCAACATAAGTGAGTACAGCCCTGTATTATCAGTACATTATATATATAGGGCTCAGTATAAGTGAGTACACCCTGTATTATCAGTACATTATATATACAGTGCTCAGCATAAGTGAGTACACCCTGTATTATCAGTACATTATATATACAGGGCTCAGCATAAGTGAGTACACCCCTGTATTATCAGTACATTATATATATAGGGCTCAGTATAAGTGAGTACACCAAAGTATTATCAGTACATTATATATGCAGCGCTCAGTATAAGTGAGTACACCACTGTACTATCATTACATTATATATACAGGGCTCAGCATAAGTGAGTACACCCCTGTATTATCAGTACATTATATAAACAGTGCTCAGCATAAGAGAGTACAACCCGGTATTATCAGTACATTATATATACAGTGCTCAGCATAAGTGAGTACACCCCTGTATTATCAGTACATTATATATACAGGGCTCAGCATAAGTGAGTACACCCCTGTATTATCAGTACATTATATATACAGTGCTCAGTATAAGTGAGTACATCACTGTATTAACAGTACATTATATATACAGGGCTCAGCATAAGTGAGTACACCCCAGTATTATCAGTACATTATATATACAGTGCTCAGTATAAGTGAGTACATCACTGTATTAACAGTACATTATATACATAGGGCTCAGCATAAGTGAGTACACCCATGTATTATCAGTACATTATATATACAGGGCTCAGTATAAGTGAGTACACCCCCAGTATTATCAGTACATTATATATACAGTGCTCAGTATAAGTGGGTACACCCCTGTGTTATCAGTACATTATATATACAGGGCTCAGCATAAGTGAGTACACGCCTGTATTATCAGTATATTATATATAGTGTTCAGTGTAAGTGAGTACACCCCTGTATTAACAGTACATTATATATACAGTGCTCAGCATAAGTGAGTACACCCCTGTATTATCAGTACATTATATATACAGTGTTCAGTGTAAGTGAGTACACCCCTGTATTAACAGTACATTATATATACAGTGCTCAGCATAAGTGAGTACACCCCTGTATTATCAGTACATTATATAACAGTGCTCAGCATAAGTGAGTACACCCCTGTATTATCAGTACATTATATATACAGGGCTCAGCATAATTGAGTACACCCCTGTATTATCAGTACATTATATAAACAGGGCTCAGCATAAGTGAGTACACCCCTATATTACCAGGATATTATATATATAGGGCTCAGCATAAGTGAGTACACCCCTGTATTATCAGGCCATTATATATACGGGGCTCAGCATAAGTGAGTACACCCCTGTATTATCAGTACATTATATATACAGGGCTCAGCATAAGTGAGTACACCCCTGTATTATCAGTACATTATATATACTGTGCTTAGCATAAGTGAGTACACCTCTGTATTATCAGTACATTATATATACAGGGCTCAGCATAAGTGAGTACACCCCCTGTATTATCAGGTCATTATATATATAGGGCTCAGCATAAGTGAGTACAACCCCTGTATTATCAGGTCATTATATATATGGGGCTCAGGATAAGTGAGTACACCCCTGTATTATCAGTACATTATATATACAGAGCTCAGTATAAGTGAGTACACCCCTGTATTATCAGTACATTATATATACAGCGCTCAGCATAAGTGAGTACACCCCGGTATTATCAGTACATTATATATACAGTGCTCAGTATAAGTGAGTACACCCCGGTATTATCAGTACATTATATATACAGTGCTCAGCATAAGTGAGTACACCCCTGTATTATCAGTACATTATATATACAGTGCTCAGCGTAAGTGAGTACACCCCCTGTATTATCAGTACATTATATATACGGGGCTCAGCATAAGTGAGTACACCCCCTGTCTTATCAGTACATTATATATACAGCGCTCAGCATAAGTGAGTACACCCCTGTATTATCAGTACATTATATATACAGGGCTCAGCATATGTGAGTACACCCCCTGTATTATCAGTACATTATATATACAGGGCTCAGCATAAGTGAGTACACCCCTGTATTCTCAGTACATAATATATACAGTGCTCAGCATAAGTGAGTACACCCCTGTATTATCAGTACATTATAAATACAGGGCTCAGCATAAGTGAGTACACCACTGTATTATCAGTACATTATATATACAGTGCTCAGCATAAGTGAGTACACCCCTGTATTATCAGTACATTATATATACAGTGCTCAGCATAAGTGAGTACACCCCCTGTATTATCAGTACATTATATATACAGGGCTCAGCATAAGTGAGTATACCCCCTGTATTATCAGTACATTATATATACAGTGCTCAGTATAAGTGAGTACACCCCTGTATTATCAGTACATTATATATACAGGGCTCAGCATAAGTGAGTACACCCCTGTATTATCAGTACATTATATATACAGTGCTCAGCAAAAGTGAGTACACCCCTGTATATTCAGTACATTACATATACAGGGCTCAGCATAAGTGAGTACACCCCTGTATTATCAGTACATTATATATACAGTGCTCAGCATAAGTGAGTACACCCCTGTATTATCAGTACATTATATATACAGGGCTCAGCATAAGTGAGTACACCCCTGTATTATCAGTACATTAAATATACAGTGCTCACCATAAGTGAGTACACCCCCTGTATTATCAGTACATTATATATACAGTGCTCAGCATAAGTGAGTACACCACTGTATTATCAGTACATTATATATACAGGGCTCAGCATAAGAGAGTACACCCCTGTATTATCAGTACATTATATATACAGTGCTCAACATAAGTGAGTACACCCCGTGTATTATCAGTACATTATATATATAGGGCTCAGTATAAGTGAGTACACCCTGCATTATCAGTACATTATATATATAGAGCTCAGTATAAGTGAGTACACCCTGTATTATCAGTACATTATATATACAGTGCTCAGCATAAGTGAGTACACCCCAGTATTATCAGTACATTATATATACAGTGCTCAGTATAAGTGAGTACATCACTGTATTAACAGTACATTATATATACAGAGCTCAGCGTAAGTGAGTACACCCCCTGTATTATCAGTACATTATATATACAGGGCTCAGCATAAGTGAGTACACCCCTGTATTATCAGTACATTATATATACAGTGCTCAGTATAAGTGAGTACATCACTGTATTAACAGTACATTATATATATAGGGCTCAGCATAAGTGAGTACACCCCTGTATTATCAGTACATTATATATACAGTGCTCAGCATAAGTGAGTACACCCCCTGTATCATCAGTACATTATATATACAGGGCTCAGCATAAGTGAGTACACCCCTGTATTATCAGTACATTATATATACAGTGCTCAGTATAAGTGAGTACATCACTGTATTAACAGTACATTATATATACAGAGCTCAGCATAAGTGAGTACACCTCTGTATTATCAGTACATTATATATACAGTGTTCAGTGTAAGTGAGTACACCCCTGTATTAACAGTACATTATATATACAGTGCTCAGCATAAGTGAGTACACCCCTGTATTATCAGTACATTATATATACAGTGCTCAACATAAGTGAGTACACCCCTGCATTATCAGTACATTATATATACAGTGCTCAGTATAAGTGAGTACACCCCTATATTATCAGTACATTATATATACAGCGCTCACCATAAGTGAGTACACCCCTGTATTATCAGTACATTATATATACAGGGCTCAGTATAATTGAGTACACCCCTGTATTATCAGTACATCATATATACAGGGCTCAGCATAAGTGAGTACACCCCTGTATTACCAGGTCATTATATATATAGGGCTCAGCATAAGTGAGTACACCCCTGTATTATCAGGTCATTATATATAGGGGGCTCAGCATAAGTGAGTACACCCCTGTATTATCAGTACATTATATATACAGGGCTCAGCATAAGTGAGTACACCCCTGTATTATCAGTACATTATATATACTGCGCTTAGCATAAGTGAGTACACCTCTGTATTATCGGTACATTATATATACAGTGCTCAGCATAACTGAGTACACCCCTGTATTATCAGTACATTATATATACAGTGCTCAGCATAAGTGAGTACACCCCCTGTATTATCAGTACATTATATATACAGGGCTCAGCATAAGTGAGTACACCCCTGTATTATCAGTACATTATATATACAGTGCTCAGCATAAGTGAGTACACCCCTGTATTATCAGTACATTATATATACAGTGCTCAGCATAAGTGAGTACACCCCTGTATTATCAGTACATTATATATACTGTGCTCAGTATAAGTGAGTACACCACTGTATTAACAGTACATTATATATACAGGGCTCAGCATAAGTGAGTACACCCCCTGTATTATCAGTACATTATATATACAGTGCTCAGCATAAGTGAGTACACCCCTGTATTATCAGTACATTATATATACAGTGCTCAGCATAAGTGAGTACACCCCTGTATTACCAGTACATTATATATACAGGGCTCAGCATAAGTGAGTACACCACTGTATTATTAGTACATTATATATACAGGGCTCAGCATAAGAGAGTACACCCCTGTATTATCAGTACATTATATATACAGGGCTCAACATAAGTGAGTACACCCCTGTATTATCAGTACATTATATATACAGTGCTCACCATAAGTGAGTACACCCCTGTATTATCAGTACATTATATATACAGTGCTCAGCATAAGTGAGTACACCCCTGTATTATCAGTACATTATATATACAGTGCTCAGCATAAGTGAGTACACCCCTGTATTATCAGTACATTATATATACAGGGCTCAGCATAAGTGAGTACACCCCTGTATTATCAGTACATAATATATACACCGATCAGCATAAGTGAGTACACCCCTGTATTATCAGTACATTATATATACAGGGCTCAGCATAAGTGAGTACACCCCGGTATTATCAGTATATTATATATACAGTGCTCAGCATAAGTGAGTACACCCCTGTATTATCAGTACATTATATATACAGTGCTCAGCATAAGTGAGTACACCCCAGTATTATCAGTACATTATATATACAGTGCTCAGCATAAGTGAGTACACCCCTGTATTATCAGTACATTATATATACAGTGCTGAGTATAAGTGAGTACACCCCTGTATTATCAGTACATTATATATACAGGGCTCAGCATAAGTGATTACACTACTGTATTATCAGTACATTATATATACAGGGCTCAGCATAAGTGAGTACACCCCCTGTATTATCAGTACATTATATATACAGTGCTCAGCATCAGTGAGTACACCCCTGTATTATCAGTACATTATATATACAGGGCTCAGCATAAGTGAGTACACCCCTGTATTATCATTACATTATATATACAGGGCTCAGCATAAGTGAGTACACCCCTGTATTATCAGTACATTATATATACAGTGCTCAACATAAGTGAGTACACCCCCTGTATTATCACTACATTATATATACAGGGTTCAGTATAAGTGAGTACACCCCTGTATTATCAGTACATTATATATACAGTGCTCAACATAAGTGAGTACACCACTGTATTATTAGTACATTATATATACAGGGCTCAGCATAAGAGAGTACACCCCTGTATTATCAGTACATTATATATACAGTGCTCAACATAAGTGAGTACACCCCTGTATTATCAGTACATTATATATATAGGGCTCAGTATAAGTGAGTACACCACTGTATTATCAGTACATTATATATACAGGGCTCAGCATAAGTGAGTACACCCCTGTATTATCAGTACATTATATATACAGGGCTCAGCATAAGAGAGTACACCCCTGTATTATCAGTACATTATATATACAGTGCTCAACATAAGTGAGTACACCACTGTATTATTAGTACATTAGATATACAGGGCTCAGCATAAGAGAGTACACCCCTGTATTATCAGTACATTATATATACAGTGCTCAACATAAGTGAGTACACCCCTGTATTAGCAGTACATTATATATATAGGGCTCAGTATAAGTGAGTACACCCTGTATTATCAGTACATTATATATACAGTGCTCAGCATAAGTGAGTACACCCCTGTATTATCAGTACATTATATATACAGCGCTCAGCATAAGTGAGTACACCCCTGTATAATCAGTACATTATATATACAGTGTTCAGTGTAAGTGAGTACACCCCTGTATTAACAGTACATTATCTATACAGTGCTCATCATAAGTGAGTACACCCCTGTATTATCAGTACATTATATATACAGTGTTCAGTGTAAGTGAGAACACCCCTGTATTATCAGTACATTATATATACAGTGCTCAGCATAAGTGAGTACACCCCCTGTATTATCAGTACATTATATATACAGTGCTCAACATAAGTGAGTACACCCCTGTATTATCAGTACATTATATATACAGAGCTCAGTATAAGTGAGTACACCCCCTGTATTATCAGTACATTATATATACAGTGCTCAGTATAAGTGAGTACACCCCTGTATTATCAGTACATTATATATACAGGACTCAGTATAAGTGAGTAAACCCTGTATTATCAGTACATTATACATACAGAGCTCAACATAAGTGAGTACACCCCTGTATTATCAGTACATTATATATACAGAGCTCAGCATAAGTGAGTACACCCCTGTATTATCAGTACATTATATATACAGTGCTCAGCATAAGTGAGTACACCCCTGTATTATCAGTACATTATATATACAGTGCTCAGTATAAGTGAGTACACCCCTGTATTATCAGTACATTATATATATAGGGCTCAGTATAAGTGAGTACACCCTGTATTATAAGTACATTATATATACAGTGCTCAGCATAAGTGAGTACACCCCTGTATTATCAGTACATTATATATACAGAGCTCAGCATAAGTGAGTACACCCCTGTATTATCAGTACATTATATATATAGGGCTCAGTATAACTGAGTACACCCTGTATTATCAGTACATTATATATACAGTGCTCAACATAAGTGAGTACACCCCTGTATTATCAGTACATTATATATACAGAGCTCAGCATAAGTGGGTACACCCCTGTATTATCAGTACATTATATATACAGTGCTCAGCATAAGTGAGTACACCCCTGTATTATCAGTACATTATATATACAGTGCTCAGCATAAGTGAGTACACCCCTGTATTATCAGTACATTATATATACAGGGCTCAGTATAAGTGAGTACACCCCTGTAATATCAGTACATTATATATATAGGGCTCAGTATAAGTGAGTACACCCTGTATTATCAGTACATTATATATACAGTACTCAGCATAAGTGAGTACACCCCTGTATTATCAGTACATTATATATACACTGCTCAGCATAAGTGAGTACACCCTGTATTATCAGTACATTATATATACAGTGCTCAACATAAGTGAGTACACCCCTGTATTAACAGTACATTAAATATACATTGCTCAGCATAAGTGAGTACACCCCGGTATTATCAGTACATTATATATACAGGGCTCAGCATAAGTGAGTACACCCCAGTATTATCAGTACATTATATATACAGTGCTCAGCATAAGTGAGTACACCCCTGTATTATCAGTACATTATATATACAGAGCTCAGTATAAGTGAGTACACCCCTGTATTCTCAGTACATAATATATACAGTGCTCAGCATAAGTGAGTACACCCCTGTATTATCAGTACATTATATATACAGGGCTCAGCATAAGTGAGTACACCACTGTATTATCAGTACATTATATATACAGTGCTCAGCATAAGTGAGTACACCCCTGTATTATCAGTACATTATATATATAGTGCTCAGCATAAGTGAGTACACCCCCTGTATTAGCAGTACATTATATATACAGGGCTCAGCATAAGTGAGTACATCCCTGTATTATCAGTACATTATATATACAGTGCTCAGTATAAGTGAGTATACACCTGTATTATCAGTACATTATATATACAGTGCTCAGCATAAGTGAGTACACCCCTGTATTATCAGTACATTACATATACAGGGCTCAGCATAAGTGAGTACACACCTGTATTATCAGTACATTATATATACAGAGCTCAGCATAAGTGAGTACACCCCTGTATTATCAGTACATTATATATACAGGTCTCAGCATAAGTGAGTACACCCCCTGTATTATCAGTACATTATATATACAGTGCTCAGCATAAGTGAGTACACCACTGTATTATCAGTACATTATATATACAGGGCTCAGCATAAGAGAGTACACCCCTTTATTATCAGTACATTATATATACAGGGCTCAGTATAAGTGAGTACACCCCTGTATTATCAGTACATTATATATACAGTGCTCAGCATAAGTGAGTACACCACTGTATTATCAGTACATTATATATACAGGGCTCAGCATAAGAGAGTACACCCCTTTATTATCAGTACATTATATATACAGTGCTCAACATAAGTGAGTACAGCCCTGAATTATCAGTACATTATATATATAGGGCTCAGTATAAGTGAGTACACCCTGTATTATCAGTACATTATATATACAGTGCTCAGCATAAGTGAGTACACCCCAGTATTATCAGTACATTATATATGCAGCGCTCAGCATAAGTGAGTACACCACTGTATTATCAGTACATTATATATACAGGGCTCAGCATAAGTGAGTACACCCCTGTATTATCAGTACATTATATATACAGTGCTCAGCATAAGTGAGTACAGCCCTGTATTATCAGTACATTATATATACAGGGCTCAGCATAAGTGAGTACACCCCTGTATTATCAGTACATTATATATACAGGGCTCAGCATAAGTGAGTACACCCCTGTATTATCAGTACATTATATATACAGGGCTCAGCATAAGTGAGTACACCCCTGTATTATCAGTACATTATATATACAGTGCTCAGCATAAGAGAGTACAACCCGGTATTATCAGTACATTATATACAGTTATATGAAAAAGTTTGGGCACCCCTATTAATCTTAAGCTTAATGTTTTATAAAAATTGGTGTTTTTGCAACAGCTATTTCAGTTTGATATATGTAATAACTGTTGGACACAGTAATGTTTCTGCCTTGAAATGAGGTTTATTGTACTAACAGAAAATGTGCAATCTGCATTCAAACAAAATTTGACAGGTGCATAAGTATGGGCACCTCACCAGAAAAGTGACAATAATATTTAGTAGATCCTCCTTTTGCAAAAATAACAGCCTCTAGTCGCTTCCTGTAGCTTTTAATGAGTTCCTGGATCCTGGATGAAGGTATTTTTGACCATTCCTCTTTACAAAACAATTTCAGTTCAGTTAAGTTTGATGGTCGCCGAGCATGGACAGCCCTCTTCAAATGATCCCACAGATGTTCAATGATATTCAGGTCTGGGGACTGGGATGGCCATTCCAGAACATTGTAATTGTTCCTCTGTATGAATGCCTGAGTAGATTTGGAGCGGTGTTTTGGATCATTGTCTTGCTGAAAGATCCATCCCCTGCGTAACTTCAACTTTATCACTGATTCTTGAACAATATTGTCAAGAATCTGCTGATACTGAGTGGAATCCATGGGTCCCTCAACTTTAACAAGATTCCCGGTGCCAGCATTGGCCACACAGCCCCAAAGCATGATGGAACCTTCACCAAATTTTACTGTGGGTAGCAAGTGTTTTTCTTGGAATGTTGTGATTTTTTGACGCCATGCATAACGCCTTTTTGTATGACCAAACAACTCAATCTTGGTTTCATCAGTCCACAGGACCTTCTTCCAAAAAGAAATTGGCTTCTCCAAATGTGCTTTTGCATACCACAGCCGACTCGGTTTGTGGCGTGCTTGCAGAAACGGCTTCTTTCGCATCACTCTCCCATACAGCTTCTCCTTGTGCAAAGTGCGTTGTATAGTTGACCGATGCACAGTGACACCATCTGCAGCAAGTTGATGCTGCAGCTCTCTGGAGGTGGTCTGAGGATTGTGCTTGACTGATCTCACCATTCTTCTTCTCTGCCTTTCTGATGTTTTTCTTGGCCTGTCACTTCTGGCCTTAACAAGAACTGTCCCTGTGTTCTTCCATTTCCTTACTATGTTCCTCACAGTGGAAACTGACAGGTTAAATCTCTGAGACAGCTTTTTGTATCCTTCCCCTGAACAACTATGTTGAATAATCTTTGTTTTCAGATCATTTGACAGTTGTTTTGAGGAGCCCATGATGCCACTCTTCAGAGGAGATTCAAACAGGAGAACAACTTGCAAGTGGCCACTTTAAGTAGCTTTTCTCATGATTGCATACACCTGGCTATGAAGTTCAAAGCTCAATGAGGTTACAAAACCAAAAAAAGTGCTTTAGTAAGTCAGTAAAAAGTAGGTAGGAGTATTTAAAACAAGAAAATGATAAGGGTGCCCATACTTATGCACCTGACAAATTTTGTTTGAATGCACATTGCACATTTTCTGTTAGTACAATAAACCTCATTTCAAGGCAGAAACATTACTGTGTCCAACAGTTATTACATATATCAAACTGAAATAGCTGTTGTAAAATCGCCAATTTTTATAAAACATTAAGCTTAAGATTAATAGGGGTGCCCAAACTTTTTCATATAACTGTATACAGTGCTCAGCATAAGTGAGTACACCCCTGTATTATCAGTACATTATATATACAGGGCTCAGCATAAGTGAGTACACCCCTGTATTATCAGTACATTATATATACAGTGCTCAGTATAAGTGAGTACATCACTGTATTAACAGTACATTATATATACAGGGCTCAGCATAAGTGAGTACACCCCTGTATTATCAGTACATTATATATACAGTGCTCAGTATAAGTGAGTACATCACTGTATTAACAGTACATTATATATACAGGGCTCAGCATAAGTGAGTACACCCATGTATTATCAGTACATTATATATACAGGGCTCAGTATAAGTGAGTACACCCCCAGTATTATCAGAACATTATATATACAGCGCTCAGCATAAGTGAGTACACCCCCTGTATTATCAGAACATTACATATACAGCGCTCAGCATGAGTGAGTACACCCATGTATTAACAGTACATTATATATACAGTGCTCAGCATAAGTGAGAACACCCCTGTATTATCAGTACATTATATATACAGTGTTCAGTGTAAGTGAGTACACCCCTGTATTAACAGTACATTATATATACAGTGCTCAGCATAAGTGAGTACACCCCTGTATTATCAGTACATTATATATACAGTGCTCAGCATAAGTGAGTACACCCCTGTATTATCAGTACATTATATATACAGGGCTCAGCATAATTGAGTACACCCCTGTATTATCAGTACATTATATATACAGGGCTCAGCATAAGTGAGTACACCCCTATATTACCAGGTCATTATATATATAGGGCTCAGCATAAGTGAGTACACCCCTGTATTATCAGGCCATTATATATACGGGGCTCAGCATAAGTGAGTACACCCCTGTATTATCAGTACATTATATATACAGGGCTCAGCATAAGTGAGCACACCCCTGTATTATCAGTACATTATATATACAGTGCTCAGTATAAGTGAGTACATCACTGTATTAACAGTACATTATATATACAGGGCTCAGCATAAGTGAGTACACCCCTGTATTATCAGTACATTATATATACTGCGCTTAGCATAAGTGAGTACACCTCTGTATTATCAGTACATTATATATACAGGGCTCAGCATAAGTGAGTACACCCCCTGTATTATCAGGTCATTATATATATAGGGCTCAGCATAAGTGAGTACAACCCCTGTATTATCAGGTCATTATATATATGGGGCTCAGGATAAGTGAGTACACCCCTGTATTATCAGTACATTATATATACAGGGCTCAGCATAAGTGAGTACACGCCTGTATTATCAGTATATTATATATAGTGTTCAGTGTAAGTGAGTACACCCCTGTATTAACAGTACATTATATATACAGTGCTCAGCATAAGTGAGTACACCCCTGTATTATCAGTACATTATATATACAGTGTTCAGTGTAAGTGAGTACACCCCTGTATTAACAGTACATTATATATACAGTGCTCAGCATAAGTGAGTACACCCCTGTATTATCAGTACATTATATATACAGTGCTCAGCATAAGTGAGTACACCCCTGTATTATCAGTACATTATATATACAGTGCTCAGCATAAGTGAGTACACCCCTGTATTATCAGTACATTATATATACAGTGCTCAGCGTAAGTGAGTACACCCCCTGTATTATCAGTACATTATATATACGGGGCTCAGCATAAGTGAGTACACCCCCTGTATTATCAGTACATTATATATACAGCGCTCAGCATAAGTGAGTACACCCCTGTATTATCAGTACATTATATATACAGGGCTCAGCATAAGTGAGTACACCCCCTGTATTATCAGTACATTATATATACAGGGCTCAGCATAAGTGAGTACACCCCTGTATTCTCAGTACATAATATATACAGTGCTCAGCATAAGTGAGTACACCCCTGTATTATCAGTACATTATATATACAGTGCTCAGCATAAGTGAGTACACCCCCTGTATTATCAGTACATTATATATACAGGGCTCAGCATAAGTGAGTACACCCCCTGTATTATCAGTACATTATATATACAGGGCTCAGCATAAGTGAGTACACCCCCTGTATTATCAGTACATTATATATACAGTGCTCAGTATAAGTGAGTATACCCCTGTATTATCAGTACATTATATATACAGGGCTCAGCATAAGTGAGTACACCCCTGTATTATCAGTACATTAAATATACAGTGCTCAGCATAAGTGAGTACACCCTCTGTATTATCAGTACATTATATATACAGTGCTCAGCATAAATGAGTACACCACTGTATTATCAGTACATTATATATACAGGGCTCAGCATAAGAGAGTACACCCCTGTATTATGAGTACATTATATATACAGTGCTCAACATAAGTGAGTACACCCCCTGTATTATCAGTACATTATATATATAGGGCTCAGTATAAGTGAGTACACCCCTGTATTATCAGTACATTATATATACAGTGCTCAGTATAAGTGAGTACACCCTGTATTATCAGTACATTATATATACAGTGCTCAGCATAAGTGAGTACACCCCAGTATTATCAGTACATTATATATACAGTGCTCAGTATAAGTGAGTACATCAATGTATTAACAGTACATTATATATACAGAGCTCAGCATAAGTGAGTACACCCCCTGTATTATCAGTACATTATATATACAGGGCTCAGCATAAGTGAGTACACCCCTGTATTATCAGTACATTATATATACAGTGCTCAGTATAAGTGAGTACATCACTGTATTAACAGTACATTATATATATAGGGCTCAGCATAAGTGAGTACACCCCTGTATTATCAGTACATTATATATACAGTGCTCAGCATAAGTGAGTACACCCCCTGTATCATCAGTACATTATATATACAGGGCTCAGCATAAGTGAGTACACCCCTGTATTATCAGTACATTATATATACAGTGCTCAGTATAAGTGAGTACATCACTGTATTAACAGTACATTATATATACAGAGCTCAGCATAAGTGAGTACACCCCTGTATTATCAGTACATTATATATACAGTGTTCAGTGTAAGTGAGTACACCCCCTGTTTTAACAGTACATTATATATACAGTGCTCAGCATAAGTGAGTACACCCCTGCATTATCAGTACATTATATATACAGTGCTCAGTGTAAGTGAGTACACCCCTGTATTATCAGTACATTATATATACAGTGCTCAGCATAAGTGAGTACACCCCTGTATTATCAGTACATTATATATACAGTGCTCAGTGTAAGTGAGTACACCACTGTATTATCAGTACATTATATATACAGTGCTCAGTATAAGTGAGTACACCCCTATATTATCAGTACATTATATATACAGCGCTCACCATAAGTGAGTACACCCCTGTATTATCAGTACATTATATATACAGTGCTCAGCATAAGTGAGTACACCCCTGTATTATCAGTACATTATATATACAGTGCTCAGCATAAGTGAGTACACCCCGGTATTATCAGTACATTATATATACCGTGCTCAGCATAAGTGAGTACACCCCGGTATTATCAGTACATTATATCTACAGTGCTCAGTATAAGTGAGTACACCCCTGTAGTATCAGTACATTATATATACAGTGCTCAGCATAAGTGAGTACACCCCTGTATTATCAGTACATTATATATACAGTGCTCAGCATAAGTGAGTACACCCCTGTATTATCAGTACATTATATATACAGTGCTCAGTGTAAGTGAGTACACCCCTGTATTATCAGTACATTATATATACAGTGCTCAGTATAAGTGAGTACACCCCTATATTATCAGTACATTATATATACAGCGCTCACCATAAGTGAGTACACCCCTGTATTATCAGTACATTATATATACAGGGCTCAGTATAATTGAGTACACCCCTGTATTATCAGTACATTATATATACAGGGCTCAGCATAAGTGAGTACACCCCTGTATTACCAGGTCATTATATATATAGCGCTCAGCATAAGTGAGTACACCCCTGTATTATCAGGTCATTATATATAAGGGGCTCAGCATAAGTGAGTACACCCCTGTATTATCAGTACATTATATATACAGGGCTCAGCATAAGTGAGTACACCCCTGTATTATCAGTACATTATATATACTGCGCTTAGCATAAGTGAGTACACCTCTGTATTATCAGTACATTATATATACAGGGCTCAGCATAAGTGAGTACACCCCCTGTATTATCAGGTCATTATATATATAGGGCTCAGCATAATGAGTAAACCCCCTGTATTATCAGGTCATTATATATAAGGGGCTCAGAATAAGTGAGTACACCCCTGTATTATCAGGTCATTATATATATAGGGCTCAGCATAAGTGAGTACACCCTGTACTATCAGTACATTATATATACAGGGCTCAGTATAAGTGAGTACACCCCTATATTATCAGTACATTATATATACAGCGCTCACCATAAGTGAGTACACCCCTGTATTATCAGTACATTATATATACAGGGCTCAGTATAATTGAGTACACCCCTGTATTAGCAGTACATTATATATACAGTGCTCAGCATAAGTGAGTACACCCCTGTATTATCAGTACATTATATATACAGGGCTCAGCATAAGTGAGTACACCCCTGTATTACCAGGTCATTATATATATAAGGCTCAGAATAAGTGAGTACACCCCTGTATTATCAGGTCATTATATATACGGGGCTCAGCATAAGTGAGTACACCCCTGTATTATCAGTACATTATATATACAGGGCTCAGCATACGTGAGTACACCCCCTGTATTATCAGGTCATTATATATATAGGGCTCAGCATAAGTGAGTACACCCCCTGTATTATCAGGTCATTATACGGGGCTCAGAATAAGTGAGTACACCCCTGTATTATCAGGTCATTATATATATATAGGGCTCAGCACAAGTGAGTACACCCTGTACTATCAGTACATTATATATACAGGGCTCAGCATAAGTGAGTACACCCCCTGTATTATCAGGTTATTATATATACGGGGTTCAGCATAAGTGAGTACACCCCTGTATTACCAGTACATTATATATACGGGGCTCAGCATAAGTGAGTACACCCCTGTATTATCAGTACATTATATATAGGGCTCAGCATAAGTGAGTACACCCTGTATTATCAGTACATTATATATACAGGGCTCAGTATAAGTGAGTACACCCCCTGTATTATCAGTACATTATATATACAGGGCTCAGCATAAGTGAGTACACCCCCTGTATTATCAGGTCATTAAATATATAGGGCTCAGCATAAGTGAGTACACTCCCTGTATTATCAGGTCATTATATATACGGGGCTTAGAATAAGTGAGTACACCCCTGTATTATCAGGTCATTATATATACGGGGCTCAGCATAAGTGAGCACACCCCTGTATTATCAGGTCATTATATATACGGGGCTCAGCATAAGTGAGTACACCCCCTGTATTATCAGTACATTATATATACAGGGCTCAGCATAAGTGAGTACACCACTGTATTATCAGTACATTATATATACAGTGCTCAGCATAAGTGAGTACACCCCTGTATTATCAGTACATTATATATACAGTGCTCAGCATAAGAGAGTACACCCCTGTATTATCAGTACATTATATATACAGAGCTCAGTATAAGTGAGTACATCCCTGTATTATCAGTACATTATATATACAGCGCTCAGCATAAGTGAGTACACCCCGGTATTATCAGTACATTATATATACAGTGCTCAGTATAAGTGAGTACATCACTGTATTAACAGTACATTATATATAAAGGGCTCAGCATAAGTGAGTAGACCCCTGTATTATCAGTACATTATATATACAGTGCTCAGCATAAGTGAGTACACCTCCTGTATCATCAGTACATTATATATACAGGGCTCAGCATAAGTGAGTACACCCCTGTATTATCAGTACATTATATATACAGTGCTCAGTATAAGTGAGTACACCCCTGTATTATCAGTACATTATATATACAGTGTTCAGTGTAAGTGAGTACACCCTTGTATTAACAGTACATTATATATACAGTGCTCAGCATAAGTGAGTACACCCCTGTATTATCAGTACATTATATATACAGTGCTCAACATAAGTGAGTACACCCCTGCATTATCAGTACATTATATATACAGTGCTCAGTATAAGTGAGTACACCCCTATATTATCAGTACATTATATATACAGTGCTCACCATAAGTGAGTACACCCCTGTATTATCAGTACATTATATATACAGGGCTCAGTATAATTGAGTACACCCCTGTATTATCAGTACATTATATATACAGGGCTCAGCATAAGTGAGTACACCCCTGTATTACCAGGTCATTATATATATAGGGCTCAGCTTAAGTGAGTACACCCCTGTATTATCAGGTCATTATATATACGGGGCTCAGCATAAGTGAGTACACCCCTGTATTATCAGTACATTATATATACAGGGCTCAGCATAAGTGAGTACACCCCTGTATTATCAGTACATTATATATACTGCGCTTAGCATAAGTGAGTACACCTCTGTATTATCAGTACATTATATATACAGGGCTCAGCATAAGTGAGTACACCCCCTGTATTATCAGGTCATTATATATATAGGGCTCAACATAAGTGAGTACACCCCCTGTATTATCAGGTCATTATATATAAGGGGCTCAGAATAAGTGAGTACACCCCTGTATTATCAGGTCATTATATATATAGGGCTCAGCATAAGTGAGTACACCCTGTACTATCAGTACATTATATATACAGGGCTCAGTATAAGTGAGTACACCCCTATATTATCAGTACATTATATATACAGCGCTCACCATAAGTGAGTACACCCCTGTATTATCAGTACATTATATATACAGGGCTCAGCATAAGTGAGTACACCCCTGTATTACCAGGTCATTATATATATAGGGCTCAGCATAAGTGAGTACACCCCTGTATTATCAGGTCATTATATATACGGGGCTCAGCATAAGTGAGTACACCCCTGTATTATCAGTACATTATATATACAGGGCTCAGCATAAGTGAGTACACCCCTGTATTATCAGTACATTATATATACTGCGCTTAGCATAAGTGAGTACACCTCTGTATTATCAGTACATTATATATACAGGGCTCAGCATAAGTGAGTACACCCCCTGTATTATCAGGTCATTATATATATAGGGCTCAGCATAAGTGAGTACACCCCCTGAATTATCAGGTCATTATATATACGGGGCTCAGAATAAGTGAGTACACCCCTGTATTATCAGGTCATTATATATATAGGGCTCAGCATAAGTGAGTACACCCTGTACTATCAGTACATTATATATACAGGGCTCAGCATAAGTGAGTACACCCCTGTATTATCAGGTCATTATATATACGGGGCTCAGCATAATTGAGTACACCCCTGTATTATCAGTACATTATATATACAGGGCTCAGCATAAGTGAGTACACCCCTGTATTATCAGTACATTATATATACTGCGCTTAGCATAAGTGAGTACACCTCTGTATTATCAGTACATTATATATACAGGGCTCAGCATAAGTGAGTACACCCCCTGTATTATCAGGTCATTATATATATAGGGCTCAGCATAAGTGAGTACACCCCCTGTATTATCAGGTCATTATATATAAGGGGCTCAGAATAAGTGAGTACACCCCTGTATTATCAGGTCATTATATATATAGGGCTCAGCATAAGTGAGTACACCCTGTACTATCAGTACATTATATATACAGGGCTCAGTATAAGTGAGTACACCCCTATATTATCAGTACATTATATATACAGCGCTCACCATAAGTGAGTACACCCCTGTATTATCAGTACATTATATATACAGGGCTCAGCATAAGTGAGTACACCCCTGTATTACCAGGTCGTTATATATATAGGGCTCAGCATAAGTGAGTACACCCCTGTATTATCAGGTCATTATATATACGGGGCTCAGCATAAGTGAGTACACCCCTGTATTATCAGTACATTATATATACAGGGCTCAGCATAAGTGAGTACACCCCTGTATTATCAGTACATTATATATACTGCGCTTAGCATAAGTGAGTACACCCCCTGTATTATCAGGTCATTATATATATAGGGCTCAGCATAAGTGAGTACACCCCCTGAATTATCAGGTCATTATATATACGGGGCTCAGAATAAGTGAGTACACCCCTGTATTATCAGGTCATTATATATATAGGGCTCAGCATAAGTGAGTACACTCTGTACTATCAGTACATTATATATACAGGGCTCAGCATAAGTGAGTACACCCCCTGTATTATCAGGTTATTATATATACGGGGTTCAGCATAAGTGAGAACACCCCTGTATTACCAGTACATTATATATACGGGGCTCAGCATAAGTGAGTACACCCCTGTATTATCAGTACATTATATATAGGGCTCAGCATAAGTGAGTACACCCTGTATTATCAGTACATTATATATACAGGGCTCAGTATAAGTGAGTACACCCCCTGTATTATCAGTACATTATATATACAGGGCTCAGCATAAGTGAGTACACCCCCTGTATTATCAGGTCATTAAATATATAGGGCTTAGCATAAGTGAGTACACCCCCTGTATTATCAGGTCATTATATATACGGGGCTCAGAATAAGTGAGTACACCCCTGTATTATCAGGTCATTATATATACGGGGCTCAGCATAAGTGAGCACACCCCTGTATTATCAGGTCATTATATATACGGGGCTCAGCATAAGTGAGTACACCCCCTGTATTATCAGTACATTATATATACAGGGCTCAGCATAAGAGAGTACACCCCTGTATTATCAGTACATTATATATACAGAGCTCAGTATAAGTGAGTACACCCCTGTATTATCAGTACATTATATATACAGTGCTCAGCATAAGTGAGTACACCCCTGTATTAACAGTACATTATATATACAGAGCTCAGCATAAGTGAGTACACCCCTGTATTATCAGTACATTATATATACAGTGTTCAGTGTAAGTGAGTACACCCCTGTATTAACAGTACATTATATATACAGTGCTCAGCATAAGTGAGTACACCCCTGTATTATCAGTACATTATATATACAGTGCTCAACATAAGTGAGTACACCCCTGCATTATCAGTACATTATATATACAGTGCTCAGTATAAGTGAGTACACCCCCTGTATTATCAGTACATTATATATACAGGGCTCAGCATAAGTGAGTACACCACTGTATTATCAGTACATTATATATACAGTGCTCAGCATAAGTGAGTACACCCCCTGTATTATCAGTACATTATATATACAGGGCTCAGCATAAGTGAGTACACCAGTGTATTATCAGTACATTATATATACAGAGCTCAGTATAAGTGAGTACATCCCTGTATTATCAGTACATTATATATACAGCGCTCAGCATAAGTGAGTACACCCCGGTATTATCAGTACATTATATATACAGTGCTCAGTATAAGTGAGTACACCCCCTGTATTATCAGTACATTATATATACAGTGCTCAGTATAAGTGAGTACACCCCCTGTATTATCAGTACATTATATATACAGTGCTCAGCATAAGTGAGTACACCCCTGTATTATCAGTACATTATATATACAGAGCTCAGTATAAGTGAGTACACCCCTGTATTATCAGTACATTATATATACAGCGCTCAGCATAAGTGAGTACACCCCGGTATTATCAGTACATTATATATACAGTGCTCAGTATAAGTGAGTACACCCCCTGTATTATCAGTACATTATATATACGGGGCTCAGCATAAGTGAGTACACCCCCTTTATTATCAGTACATTATATATACAGCGCTCAGCATAAGTGAGTACACCCCTGTATTATCAGTACATTATATATACAGGGCTCAGCATAAGTGAGTACACCCCCTGTATTATCAGTACATTATATATACAGGGCTTAGTATAAGTGAGTACACCCCGGTATTATCAGTACATTATATATACAGGGCTCAGCATAAGTGAGTACACCCCTGTATTCTCAGTACATAATATATACAGTGCTCAGCATAAGTGAGGACACCCCTGTATTATCAGTACATTATATATACAGGGCTCAGCATAAGTGAGTACACCACTGTATTATCAGTACATTATATATACAGGGCTCAGCATAAGAGAGTACACCCCTGTATTATCAGTACATTATATATACAGTGCTCAACATAAGTGAGTACACCACTGTATTATCAGTACATTATATATACAGGGCTCAGCATAAGTGAGTACACCCCTGTATTATCAGTACATTATATATACAGTGCTCAGCATAAGTGAGTACACCCTGTATTATCAGTACATTATATATACAGGGCTCAGTATAAGTGAGTACACCCTGTATTATCAGTACATTATATATACAGTGCTCAGCATAAGTGAGTACACCCCAG
This sequence comes from Phyllobates terribilis, assembly GCF_046119375.1. Taxonomy (NCBI): domain Eukaryota; kingdom Metazoa; phylum Chordata; class Amphibia; order Anura; family Dendrobatidae; genus Phyllobates; species Phyllobates terribilis. The sequence goes on along the minus strand of NW_027362783.1, from coordinate 17,842,212 downwards.
TATTATCAGTACATTATATATACAGCGCTCAGCATAAGTGAGTACACCCCTGTATTAACAGTACATTATATATACAGAGCTCAGCATAAGTGAGTACACCCCCTGTATTATCAGTGCATTATATATACAGGGCTCAGCATAAGTGAGTACACCCCTGTATTATCAGTACATTATATATACAGTGCTCAGTATAAGTGAGTACACCCCTGTATTATCAGTACATTATATATACAGGGCTCAGTATAAGTGAGTTCACCCCTGTATTATCAGTACATTATATATACAGGGCTCAGCATAAGTGAGTACACCCCTGTATTATCAGTACATTATATATACAGTGCTCAGTATAAGTGAGTACACCCCTGTATTATCAGTACATTATATATACAGCGCTCAGTATGAACGAGTACACCCCTGTATTATCAGTACATTATATATACAGGGCTCAGCATAAGTGAGTACACCCCTGTATTATCAGTACATTATATATACAGTGTTCAGTGTAAGTGAGTACACCCCTGTATTAAGAGTACATTATATATACAGTGCTCAGCATAAGTGAGTACACCCCTGTATTATCAGTACATTATATATACAGTGTTCAGTGTAAGTGAGTACACCCCTGTATTAACAGTACATTATATATACAGTGCTCAGCATAAGTGAGTACACCCCTGTATTATCAGTACATTATATATACAGTGCTCAACATAAGTGAGTACACCCCTGTATTATCAGTACATTATATATACAGTGCTCAGTATAAGTGAGTTCACCCCTATATTATCAGTACATTGTATATACAGCGCTCACCATAAGTGAGTACACCCCTGTATTATCAGTACATTATATATACAGGGCTCAGTATAATTGAGTACACCCCTGTATTATCAGTACATTATATATACAGGGCTCAGCATAAGTGAGTACACACCTGTATTACCAGGTCATTATATATATAGGGCTCAGCATAAGTGAGTACACCCCTGTATTATCAGGTCATTATATTTAGGGGGCTCAGCATAAGTGAGTACACCCCTGTATTATCAGTACATTATATATACAGGGCTCAGCATAAGTGAGTACACCCCTGTATTATCAGTACATTATATATACTGCGCTTAGCATAAGTGAGTACACCTCTGTATTATCAGTACATTATATATACAGGGCTCAGCATAAGTGAGTACACCCCCTGTATTATCAGGTCATTATATATACGGGACTCAGAATAAGTGAGTACACCCCTGTATTATCAGGTCATTATATATATAGGGCTCAGCATAAGTGAGTACATCCTGTATTATCAGTACATTATATATACAGGGCTCAGCATAAGTGAGTACACCGCCTGTATTATCAGGTTATTATATATACGGGGTTCAGCATAAGTGAGTACACCCCTGTATTACCAGTACATTATATATACGGGGCTCAGCATAAGTGAGTACACCCCTGTATTATCAGTACATTATATATAGGGCTCAGCATAAGTGAGTACACCCTGTATTATCAGTACATTATATATACAGGGCTCAGTATAAGTGAGTACACACCCTGTATTATCAGTACATTATATATACAGGGCTCAGCATAAGTGAGTACACCCCTGTATTATCAGTACATTATATATACAGGGCTCAGTATAAGTGAGTACACCCCCTGTATTATCAGTACATTATATATATGGGGCTCAGAATAAGTGAGTACACCCCCGTATTATCAGGTTATTATATATACGGGGCTCAGCATAAGTGAGCACACCCCTGTATTATCAGGTCATTATATATACGGGGCTCAGCATAAGTGAGTACACCCCCTGTATTATCAGTACATTATATATACAGGGCTCAGCATAAGTGAGTACACCACTGTATTATCAGTACATTATATATACAGTGCTCAGCATAAGTGAGTACACCCCTGTATTATCAGTACATTATATATACAGTGCTCAGCATAAGAGAGTACACCCCTGTATTATCAGTACATTATATATACAGAGCTCAGTATAAGTGAGTACATCCCTGTATTATCAGTACATTATATATACAGCGCTCAGCATAAGTGAGTACACCCCGGTATTATCAGTACATTATATATACAGTGCTCAGTATAAGTGAGTACATCACTGTATTAACAGTACATTATATATAAAGGGCTCAGCATAAGTGAGTAGACCCCTGTATTATCAGTACATTATATATACAGTGCTCAGCATAAGTGAGTACACCTCCTGTATCATCAGTACATTATATATACAGGGCTCAGCATAAGTGAGTACACCCCTGTATTATCAGTACATTATATATACAGTGCTCAGTATAAGTGAGTACACCCCTGTATTATCAGTACATTATATATACAGTGTTCAGTGTAAGTGAGTACACCCTTGTATTAACAGTACATTATATATACAGTGCTCAGCATAAGTGAGTACACCCCTGTATTATCAGTACATTATATATACAGTGCTCAACATAAGTGAGTACACCCCTGCATTATCAGTACATTATATATACAGTGCTCAGTATAAGTGAGTACACCCCTATATTATCAGTACATTATATATACAGTGCTCACCATAAGTGAGTACACCCCTGTATTATCAGTACATTATATATACAGGGCTCAGTATAATTGAGTACACCCCTGTATTATCAGTACCTTATATATACAGGGCTCAGCATAAGTGAGTACACCCCTGTATTACCAGGTCATTATATATATAGGGCTCAGCATAAGTGAGTACACCCCAGTATTATCAGTACATTATATATACGGGGCTCAGCATAAGTGAGTACACCCCTGTATTATCAGTACATTATATATACAGGGCTCAGCATAAGTGAGTACACCCCTGTATTATCAGTACATTATATATACTGCGCTTAGCATAAGTGAGTACACCTCTGTATTATCAGTACATTATATATACAGGGCTCAGCATAAGTGAGTACACCCCCTGTATTATCAGGTCATTATATATATAGGGCTCAGCATAAGTGAGTACACCCCCTGTATTATCAGGTCATTATATATAAGGGGCTCAGAATAAGTGAGTACACCCCTGTATTATCAGGTCATTATATATATAGGGCTCAGCATAAGTGAGTACACCCTGTACTATCAGTACATTATATATACAGGGCTCAGTATAAGTGAGTACACCCCTATATTATCAGTACATTATATATACAGCGCTCACCATAAGTGAGTACACCCCTGTATTATCAGTACATTATATATACAGGGCTCAGCATAAGTGAGTACACCCCTGTATTACCAGGTCATTATATATATAGGGCTCAGCATAAGTGAGTACACCCCTGTATTATCAGGTCATTATATATACGGGGCTCAGCATAAGTGAGTACACCCCTGTATTATCAGTACATTATATATACAGGGCTCAGCATAAGTGAGTACACCCCTGTATTATCAGTACATTATATATACTGCGCTTAGCATAAGTGAGTACACCTCTGTATTATCAGTACATTATATATACAGGGCTCAGCATAAGTGAGTACACCCCCTGTATTATCAGGTCATTATATATATAGGGCTCAGCATAAGTGAGTACACCCCCTGAATTATCAGGTCATTATATATACGGGGCTCAGAATAAGTGAGTACACCCCTGTATTATCAGGTCATTATATATATAGGGCTCAGCATAAGTGAGTACACCCTGTACTATCAGTACATTATATATACAGGGCTCAGCATAAGTGAGTACACCCCTGTATTATCAGGTCATTATATATACGGGGCTCAGCATAAGTGAGTACACCCCTGTATTATCAGTACATTATATATACAGGGCTCAGCATAAGTGAGTACACCCCTGTATTATCAGTACATTATATATACTGCGCTTAGCATAAGTGAGTACACCTCTGTATTATCAGTACATTATATATACAGGGCTCAGCATAAGTGAGTACACCCCCTGTATTATCAGGTCATTATATATATAGGGCTCAGCATAAGTGAGTACACCCCCTGTATTATCAGGTCATTATATATAAGGGGCTCAGAATAAGTGAGTACACCCCTGTATTATCAGGTCATTATATATATAGGGCTCAGCATAAGTGAGTACACCCTGTACTATCAGTACATTATATATACAGGGCTCAGTATAAGTGAGTACACCCCTATATTATCAGTACATTATATATACAGCGCTCACCATAAGTGAGTACACCCCTGTATTATCAGTACATTATATATACAGGGCTCAGCATAAGTGAGTACACCCCTGTATTACCAGGTCGTTATATATATAGGGCTCAGCATAAGTGAGTACACCCCTGTATTATCAGGTCATTATATATACGGGGCTCAGCATAAGTGAGTACACCCCTGTATTATCAGTACATTATATATACAGGGCTCAGCATAAGTGAGTACACCCCTGTATTATCAGTACATTATATATACTGCGCTTAGCATAAGTGAGTACACCCCCTGTATTATCAGGTCATTATATATATAGGGCTCAGCATAAGTGAGTACACCCCCTGAATTATCAGGTCATTATATATACGGGGCTCAGAATAAGTGAGTACACCCCTGTATTATCAGGTCATTATATATATAGGGCTCAGCATAAGTGAGTACACTCTGTACTATCAGTACATTATATATACAGGGCTCAGCATAAGTGAGTACACCCCCTGTATTATCAGGTTATTATATATACGGGGTTCAGCATAAGTGAGAACACCCCTGTATTACCAGTACATTATATATACGGGGCTCAGCATAAGTGAGTACACCCCTGTATTATCAGTACATTATATATAGGGCTCAGCATAAGTGAGTACACCCTGTATTATCAGTACATTATATATACAGGGCTCAGTATAAGTGAGTACACCCCCTGTATTATCAGTACATTATATATACAGGGCTCAGCATAAGTGAGTACACCCCCTGTATTATCAGGTCATTAAATATATAGGGCTTAGCATAAGTGAGTACACCCCCTGTATTATCAGGTCATTATATATACGGGGCTCAGAATAAGTGAGTACACCCCTGTATTATCAGGTCATTATATATACGGGGCTCAGCATAAGTGAGCACACCCCTGTATTATCAGGTCATTATATATACGGGGCTCAGCATAAGTGAGTACACCCCCTGTATTATCAGTACATTATATATACAGGGCTCAGCATAAGAGAGTACACCCCTGTATTATCAGTACATTATATATACAGAGCTCAGTATAAGTGAGTACACCCCTGTATTATCAGTACATTATATATACAGTGCTCAGCATAAGTGAGTACACCCCTGTATTAACAGTACATTATATATACAGAGCTCAGCATAAGTGAGTACACCCCTGTATTATCAGTACATTATATATACAGTGTTCAGTGTAAGTGAGTACACCCCTGTATTAACAGTACATTATATATACAGTGCTCAGCATAAGTGAGTACACCCCTGTATTATCAGTACATTATATATACAGTGCTCAACATAAGTGAGTACACCCCTGCATTATCAGTACATTATATATACAGTGCTCAGTATAAGTGAGTACACCCCCTGTATTATCAGTACATTATATATACAGGGCTCAGCATAAGTGAGTACACCACTGTATTATCAGTACATTATATATACAGTGCTCAGCATAAGTGAGTACACCCCCTGTATTATCAGTACATTATATATACAGGGCTCAGCATAAGTGAGTACACCAGTGTATTATCAGTACATTATATATACAGAGCTCAGTATAAGTGAGTACATCCCTGTATTATCAGTACATTATATATACAGCGCTCAGCATAAGTGAGTACACCCCGGTATTATCAGTACATTATATATACAGTGCTCAGTATAAGTGAGTACACCCCCTGTATTATCAGTACATTATATATACAGTGCTCAGTATAAGTGAGTACACCCCCTGTATTATCAGTACATTATATATACAGTGCTCAGCATAAGTGAGTACACCCCTGTATTATCAGTACATTATATATACAGAGCTCAGTATAAGTGAGTACACCCCTGTATTATCAGTACATTATATATACAGCGCTCAGCATAAGTGAGTACACCCCGGTATTATCAGTACATTATATATACAGTGCTCAGTATAAGTGAGTACACCCCCTGTATTATCAGTACATTATATATACGGGGCTCAGCATAAGTGAGTACACCCCCTTTATTATCAGTACATTATATATACAGCGCTCAGCATAAGTGAGTACACCCCTGTATTATCAGTACATTATATATACAGGGCTCAGCATAAGTGAGTACACCCCCTGTATTATCAGTACATTATATATACAGGGCTTAGTATAAGTGAGTACACCCCGGTATTATCAGTACATTATATATACAGGGCTCAGCATAAGTGAGTACACCCCTGTATTCTCAGTACATAATATATACAGTGCTCAGCATAAGTGAGGACACCCCTGTATTATCAGTACATTATATATACAGGGCTCAGCATAAGTGAGTACACCACTGTATTATCAGTACATTATATATACAGGGCTCAGCATAAGAGAGTACACCCCTGTATTATCAGTACATTATATATACAGTGCTCAACATAAGTGAGTACACCACTGTATTATCAGTACATTATATATACAGGGCTCAGCATAAGTGAGTACACCCCTGTATTATCAGTACATTATATATACAGTGCTCAGCATAAGTGAGTACACCCTGTATTATCAGTACATTATATATACAGGGCTCAGTATAAGTGAGTACACCCTGTATTATCAGTACATTATATATACAGTGCTCAGCATAAGTGAGTACACCCCAGTATTATCAGTACATTATATATACAGCGCTCAGCATAAGTGAGTACACCCCTGTATTAACAGTACATTATATATACAGAGCTCAGCATAAGTGAGTACACCCCCTGTATTATCAGTGCATTATATATACAGGGCTCAGCATAAGTGAGTACACCCCTGTATTATCAGTACATTATATATACAGTGCTCAGTATAAGTGAGTACACCCCTGTATTATCAGTACATTATATATACAGGGCTCAGTATAAGTGAGTTCACCCCTGTATTATCAGTACATTATATATACAGGGCTCAGCATAAGTGAGTACACCCCTGTATTATCAGTACATTATATATACAGTGCTCAGTATAAGTGAGTACACCCCTGTATTATCAGTACATTATATATACAGCGCTCAGTATAAACGAGTACACCCCTGTATTATCAGTACATTATATATACAGGGCTCAGCATAAGTGAGTACACCCCTGTATTATCAGTACATTATATATACAGTGTTCAGTGTAAGTGAGTACACCCCTGTATTAAGAGTACATTATATATACAGTGCTCAGCATAAGTGAGTACACCCCTGTATTATCAGTACATTATATATACAGTGTTCAGTGTAAGTGAGTACACCCCTGTATTAACAGTACATTATATATACAGTGCTCAGCATAAGTGAGTACACCCCTGTATTATCAGTACATTATATATACAGTGCTCAACATAAGTGAGTACACCCCTGTATTATCAGTACATTATATATACAGTGCTCAGTATAAGTGAGTTCACCCCTATATTATCAGTACATTGTATATACAGCGCTCACCATAAGTGAGTACACCCCTGTATTATCAGTACATTATATATACAGGGCTCAGTATAATTGAGTACACCCCTGTATTATCAGTACATTATATATACAGGGCTCAGCATAAGTGAGTACACCCCTGTATTACCAGGTCATTATATATATAGGGCTCAGCATAAGTGAGTACACCCCTGTATTATCAGGTCATTATATTTAGGGGGCTCAGCATAAGTGAGTACACCCCTGTATTATCAGTACATTATATATACAGGGCTCAGCATAAGTGAGTACACCCCTGTATTATCAGTACATTATATATACTGCGCTTAGCATAAGTGAGTACACCTCTGTATTATCAGTACATTATATATACAGGGCTCAGCATAAGTGAGTACACCCCCTGTATTATCAGGTCATTATATATACGGGACTCAGAATAAGTGAGTACACCCCTGTATTATCAGGTCATTATATATATAGGGCTCAGCATAAGTGAGTACATCCTGTATTATCAGTACATTATATGTACAGGGCTCAGCATAAGTGAGTACACCCCCTGTATTATCAGGTTATTATATATACGGGGTTCAGCATAAGTGAGTACACCCCTGTATTACCAGTACATTATATATACGGGGCTCAGCATAAGTGAGTACACCCCTGTATTATCAGTACATTATATATAGGGCTCAGCATAAGTGAGTACACCCTGTATTATCAGTACATTATATATACAGGGCTCAGTATAAGTGAGTACACACCCTGTATTATCAGTACATTATATATACAGGGCTCAGCATAAGTGAGTACACCCCTGTATTATCAGTACATTATATATACAGGGCTCAGTATAAGTGAGTACACCCCCTGTATTATCAGTACATTATATATATGGGGCTCAGAATAAGTGAGTACACCCCCGTATTATCAGGTTATTATATATACGGGGTTCAGCATAAGTGAGTACACCGCTGGATTATCAGTACATTATATATACGGGGCTCAGCATAAGTGAGTACACCCCCTGTATTATCAGTACATTATATATACAGGGCTCAGCATAAGTGAGTACACCACTGTATTATCAGTACATTATATATACAGTGCTCAGCATAAGTGAGTACACCCCTGTATTATCAGTACATTATATATACAGTGCTCAGCATAAGAGAGTACACCCCTGTATTATCAGTACATTATATATACAGAGCTCAGTATAAGTGAGTACACCCCTGTATTATCAGTACATTATATATACAGCGCTCAGCATAAGTGAGTACACCCCGGTATTATCAGTACATTATATATACAGGGCTCAGCATAAGTGAGTACACCCCCTGTATTATCAGTACATTATATATACAGGGCTCAGTATAAGTGAGTACACCCTGTATTATCAGTACATTATATATACAGGGCTCAGTATAAGTGAGTACACCCCCTGTATTATCAGTACATTATATATACAGGGCTCAGTATAAGTGAGTACACCCTGTATTATCAGTACATTATATATACAGTGCTCAGTATAAGTGAGTACACCCCCTGTATTATCAGTACATTATATATACGGGGCTCAGCATAAGTGAGTACACCCCCTGTATTATCAGTACATTATATATACAGTGCTCAGCATAAGTGAGCACACCCCTGTATTATCAGTACATTATATATACAGGGCTCAGCATAAGTGAGTACACCCCCTGTATTATCAGTACATTATATATACAGGGCTCAGTATAAGTGAGTACACCCTGTATTATCAGTACATTATATATACAGGGCTCAGTATAAGTGAGTACACCCCCTGTATTATCAGTACATTATATATACGGGGCTCAGCATAAGTGAGTACACCCCTGTATTATCAGTACATTATATATACGGGGCTCAGCATAAGTGAGTACACCCCTGTATTATCAGTACATTATATATACAGCGCTCAGCATAAGTGAGTACACCCCTGTATTATCAGTACATTATATATGCAGTGCTCAGCATAAGTGAGTACACCCATGTATTATCAGTACATTATATATACAGTGCTCAGCATAAGTGAGTACACCCCTGTATTATCAGTACATTATATATACAGTGCTCAGTGTAAGTGAGTACACCCCTGTATTATCAGAACATTATATATACGGGGCTCAGCATAAGTGAGTACACCCCTGTATTATCAGTACATTATATATACAGTGCTCAGTGTAAGTGAGTACACCCCTGTATTATCAGAACATTATATATACGGGGCTCAGCATAAGTGAGTACACCACTGTATTATCAGTACATTATATATACAGGGCTCAGCATAAGTGAGTACACCACTGTATTATCAGTACATTATATATACAGGGCTCAGCATAAGTGAGTACACCCCTGTATTATCAGCACATTATATATACAGTGCTCAGCATAAGTGAGTAAACCCCTGTATTATCAGTACATTATATATACAGGGCTCAGCATAAGTGAGTACACCCCCTGTATTATCAGTACATTATATATACAGGGCTCAGTATAAGTGAGTACACCCTGTATTATCAGTACATTATATATACAGGGCTCAGTATAAGTGAGTACACCCCTGTATTATCAGTACATTATATATACAGCGCTCAGCATAAGTGAGTACATCACTGTATTAACAGTACATTATATATACAGAGCTCAGCATAAGTGAGTACACCCCCTGTATTATCAGTACATTATATATACGGGGCTCAGCATAAGTGAGTACACCCCTGTATTAACAGTACATTATATATACAGAGCTCAGCATAAGTGAGTACACCCCCTGTATTATCAGTATATTATATATTCAGTGCTCAGCATAAGTGAGTACACCCCTGTATTATCAGTACATTACATATACCGTGCTCAGCATAAGTGAGTACACCCCCTGTATTATCAGTACATTATATATACAGCGCTCAGTATAAGTGAGTACACCCCCTGTATTATCAGTACATTATATATACAGCGCTCAGCATAAGTGAGTACACCCCCTGTATTATCAGTACATTATATATACGGGGCTCAGCATAAGTGAGTACACCCCTGTATTATCAGTACATTATATATACAGGGCTCAGCATAAGTGAGTACACCCCTGTATTATCAGTACATTATATATACAGTGCTCAGTATAAGTGAGTACACCCCTGTATTATCAGTACATTATATATACAGGGCTCAGTATAAGTGAGTTCACCCCTGTATTATCAGTACATTATATATACAGGGCTCAGCATAAGTGAGTACACCCCTGTATTATCAGTACATTATATATACAGTGCTCAGTATAAGTGAGTACACCCCTGTATTATCAGTACATTATATATACAGCGCTCAGTATAAACGAGTACACCCCTGTATTATCAGTACATTACATATACAGGGCTCAGCATAAGTGAGTACACCCCTGTATTATCAGTACATTATATATACAGTGTTCAGTGTAAGTGAGTACACCCCTGTATTAAGAGTACATTATATATACAGTGCTCAGCATAAGTGAGTACACCCCTGTATTATCAGTACATTATATATACAGTGTTCAGTGTAAGTCAGTACACCCCTGTATTAACAGTACATTATATATACAGTGCTCAGCATAAGTGAGTACACCCCTGTATTATCAGTACATTATATATACAGTGCTCAACATAAGTGAGTACACCCCTGTATTATCAGTACATTATATATACAGTGCTCAGTATAAGTGAGTTCACCCCTATATTATCAGTACATTGTATATACAGCGCTCACCATAAGTGAGTACACCCCTGTATTATCAGTACATTATATATACAGGGCTCAGTATAATTGAGTACACCCCTGTATTATCAGTACATTATATATACAGGGCTCAGCATAAGTGAGTACACCCCTGTATTACCAGGTCATTATATATATAGGGCTCAGCATAAGTGAGTACACCCCTGTATTATCAGGTCATTATATATAGGGGGCTCAGCATAAGTGAGTACACCCCTGTATTATCAGTACATTATATATACAGGGCTCAGCATAAGTGAGTACACCCCTGTATTATCAGTACATTATATATACTGCGCTTAGCATAAGTGAGTACACCTCTGTATTATCAGTACATTATATATACAGGGCTCAGCATAAGTGAGTACACCCCCTGTATTATCAGGTCATTATATATACGGGACTCAGAATAAGTGAGTACACCCCTGTATTATCAGGTCATTATATATATAGGGCTCAGCATAAGTGAGTACATCCTGTATTATCAGTACATTATATATACAGGGCTCAGCATAAGTGAGTACACCCCCTGTATTATCAGGTTATTATATATACGGGGTTCAGCATAAGTGAGTACACCCCTGTATTACCAGTACATTATATATACGGGGCTCAGCATAAGTGAGTACACCCCTGTATTATCAGTACATTATATATAGGGCTCAGCATAAGTGAGTACACCCTGTATTATCAGTACATTATATATACAGGGCTCAGTATAAGTGAGTACACACCCTGTATTATCAGTACATTATATATACAGGGCTCAGCATAAGTGAGTACACCCCTGTATTATCAGTACATTATATATGCAGGGCTCAGTATAAGTGAGTACACCCCCTGTATTATCAGTACATTATATATATGGGGCTCAGAATAAGTGAGTACACCCCCGTATTATCAGGTTATTATATATACGGGGTTCAGCATAAGTGAGTACACCGCTGGATTATCAGTACATTATATATACGGGGCTCAGCATAAGTGAGTACACCCCCTGTATTATCAGTACATTATATATACAGGGCTCAGCATAAGTGAGTACACCACTGTATTATCAGTACATTATATATACAGTGCTCAGCATAAGTGAGTACACCCCTGTATTATCAGTACATTATATATACAGTGCTCAGCATAAGAGAGTACACCCCTGTATTATCAGTACATTATATATACAGAGCTCAGTATAAGTGAGTACACCCCTGTATTATCAGTACATTATATATACAGCGCTCAGCATAAGTGAGTACACCCCGGTATTATCAGTACATTATATATACAGTGCTCAGTATAAGTGAGTACACCCCGGTATTATCAGTACATTATATATACAGTGCTTAGCATAAGTGAGTACACCCCTGTATTATCAGTACATTATATATACAGTGCTCAGCGTAAGTGAGTACACCCCCTGTATTATCAGTACATTATATATACGGGGCTCAGCATAAGTGAGTACACCCCCTGTATTATCAGTATATTATATATTCAGTGCTCAGCATAAGTGAGTACACCCCTGTATTATCAGTACATTACATATACCGTGCTCAGCATAAGTGAGTACACCCCCTGTATTATCAGTACATTATATATACAGCGCTCAGTATAAGTGAGTACACCCCCTGTATTATCAGTACATTATATATACAGCGCTCAGCATAAGTGAGTACACCCCCTGTATTATCAGTACATTATATATACGGGGCTCAGCATAAGTGAGTACACCCCTGTATTATCAGTACATTATATATACAGGGCTCAGCATAAGTGAGTACACCCCTGTATTATCAGTACATTATATATACAGTGCTCAGTATAAGTGAGTACACCCCTGTATTATCAGTACATTATATATACAGGGCTCAGTATAAGTGAGTTCACCCCTGTATTATCAGTACATTATATATACAGGGCTCAGCATAAGTGAGTACACCCCTGTATTATCAGTACATTATATATACAGTGCTCAGTATAAGTGAGTACACCCCTGTATTATCAGTACATTATATATACAGCGCTCAGTATAAACGAGTACACCCCTGTATTATCAGTACATTACATATACAGGGCTCAGCATAAGTGAGTACACCCCTGTATTATCAGTACATTATATATACAGTGTTCAGTGTAAGTGAGTACACCCCTGTATTAAGAGTACATTATATATACAGTGCTCAGCATAAGTGAGTACACCCCTGTATTATCAGTACATTATATATACAGTGTTCAGTGTAAGTCAGTACACCCCTGTATTAACAGTACATTATATATACAGTGCTCAGCATAAGTGAGTACACCCCTGTATTATCAGTACATTATATATACAGTGCTCAACATAAGTGAGTACACCCCTGTATTATCAGTACATTATATATACAGTGCTCAGTATAAGTGAGTTCACCCCTATATTATCAGTACATTGTATATACAGCGCTCACCATAAGTGAGTACACCCCTGTATTATCAGTACATTATATATACAGGGCTCAGTATAATTGAGTACACCCCTGTATTATCAGTACATTATATATACAGGGCTCAGCATAAGTGAGTACACCCCTGTATTACCAGGTCATTATATATATAGGGCTCAGCATAAGTGAGTACACCCCTGTATTATCAGGTCATTATATATAGGGGGCTCAGCATAAGTGAGTACACCCCTGTATTATCAGTACATTATATATACAGGGCTCAGCATAAGTGAGTACACCCCTGTATTATCAGTACATTATATATACTGCGCTTAGCATAAGTGAGTACACCTCTGTATTATCAGTACATTATATATACAGGGCTCAGCATAAGTGAGTACACCCCCTGTATTATCAGGTCATTATATATACGGGACTCAGAATAAGTGAGTACACCCCTGTATTATCAGGTCATTATATATATAGGGCTCAGCATAAGTGAGTACATCCTGTATTATCAGTACATTATATATACAGGGCTCAGCATAAGTGAGTACACCCCCTGTATTATCAGGTTATTATATATACGGGGTTCAGCATAAGTGAGTACACCCCTGTATTACCAGTACATTATATATACGGGGCTCAGCATAAGTGAGTACACCCCTGTATTATCAGTACATTATATATAGGGCTCAGCATAAGTGAGTACACCCTGTATTATCAGTACATTATATATACAGGGCTCAGTATAAGTGAGTACACACCCTGTATTATCAGTACATTATATATACAGGGCTCAGCATAAGTGAGTACACCCCTGTATTATCAGTACATTATATATGCAGGGCTCAGTATAAGTGAGTACACCCCCTGTATTATCAGTACATTATATATATGGGGCTCAGAATAAGTGAGTACACCCCCGTATTATCAGGTTATTATATATACGGGGTTCAGCATAAGTGAGTACACCGCTGGATTATCAGTACATTATATATACGGGGCTCAGCATAAGTGAGTACACCCCCTGTATTATCAGTACATTATATATACAGGGCTCAGCATAAGTGAGTACACCACTGTATTATCAGTACATTATATATACAGTGCTCAGCATAAGTGAGTACACCCCTGTATTATCAGTACATTATATATACAGTGCTCAGCATAAGAGAGTACACCCCTGTATTATCAGTACATTATATATACAGAGCTCAGTATAAGTGAGTACACCCCTGTATTATCAGTACATTATATATACAGCGCTCAGCATAAGTGAGTACACCCCGGTATTATCAGTACATTATATATACAGTGCTCAGTATAAGTGAGTACACCCCGGTATTATCAGTACATTATATATACAGTGCTTAGCATAAGTGAGTACACCCCTGTATTATCAGTACATTATATATACAGTGCTCAGCGTAAGTGAGTACACCCCCTGTATTATCAGTACATTATATATACGGGGCTCAGCATAAGTGAGTACACCCCCTGTATTATCAGTACATTATATATACAGCGCTCAGCATAAGTGAGTACACCCCTGTATTATCAGTACATTATATATACAGGGCTCAGCATAAGTGAGTACACCCCCTGTATTATCAGTACATTATATATACAGGGCTCAGTATAAGTGAGTACACCCTGTATTATCAGTACATTATATATACAGGGCTCAGTATAAGTGAGTACACCCCCTGTATTATCAGTACATTATATATACAGGGCTCAGTATAAGTGAGTACACCCTGTATTATCAGTACATTATATATACAGTGCTCAGTATAAGTGAGTACACCCCCTGTATTATCAGTACATTATATATACGGGGCTCAGCATAAGTGAGTACACCCCCTGTATTATCAGTACATTATATATACAGTGCTCAGCATAAGTGAGCACACCCCTGTATTATCAGTACATTATACATACAGGGCTCAGCATAAGTGAGTACACCCCCTGTATTATCAGTACATTATATATACAGGGCTCAGTATAAGTGAGTACACCCTGTATTATCAGTACATTATATATACAGGGCTCAGAATAAGTGAGTACACCCCCTGTATTATCAGTACATTATATATACGGGGCTCAGCATAAGTGAGTACACCCCTGTATTATCAGTACATTATATATACGGGGCTCAGCATAAGTGAGTACACCCCTGTATTATCAGTACATTATATATACAGCGCTCAGCATAAGTGAGTACACCCCTGTATTATCAGTACATTATATATGCAGTGCTCAGCATAAGTGAGTACACCCATGTATTATCAGTACATTATATATACAGTGCTCAGCATAAGTGAGTACACCCCTGTATTATCAGCACATTATATATACAGTGCTCAGCATAAGTGAGTACACCCCCTGTATTATCAGTACATTATATATACAGGGCTCAGCATAAGTGAGTACACCCCTGTATTATCAGTACATTATATATACAGTGCTCAGTGTAAGTGAGTACACCCCTGTATTATCAGAACATTATATATACGGGGCTCAGCATAAGTGAGTACACCACTGTATTATCAGTACATTATATATACAGGGCTCAGCATAAGTGAGTACACCACTGTATTATCAGTACATTATATATACAGGGCTCAGCATAAGTGAGTACACCCCTGTATTATCAGCACATTATATATACAGTGCTCAGCATAAGTGAGTAAACCCCTGTATTATCAGTACATTATATATACAGGGCTCAGCATAAGTGAGTACACCCCCTGTATTATCAGTACATTATATATACAGGGCTCAGTATAAGTGAGTACACCCTGTATTATCAGTACATTATATATACAGGGCTCAGTATAAGTGAGTACACCCCTGTATTATCAGTACATTATATATACAGCGCTCAGCATAAGTGAGTACATCACTGTATTAACAGTACATTATATATACAGAGCTCAGCATAAGTGAGTACACCCCCTGTATTATCAGTACATTATATATACGGGGCTCAGCATAAGTGAGTACACCCCTGTATTAACAGTACATTATATATACAGAGCTCAGCATAAGTGAGTACACCCCCTGTATTATCAGTATATTATATATTCAGTGCTCAGCATAAGTGAGTACACCCCTGTATTATCAGTACATTACATATACCGTGCTCAGCATAAGTGAGTACACCCCCTGTATTATCAGTACATTATATATACAGCGCTCAGCATAAGTGAGTACACCCCCTGTATTATCAGTACATTATATATACAGCGCTCAGCATAAGTGAGTACACCCCCTGTATTATCAGTACATTATATATACGGGGCTCAGCATAAGTGAGTACACCCCTGTATTATCAGTACATTATATATACAGGGCTCAGCATAAGTGAGTACACCCCTGTATTATCAGTACATTATATATACCGTGCTCAGCATAAGTGAGTACACCCCTGTATTATCAGTACATTATATATAGGGCTCAGCATAAGTGAGTACACCCTGTATTATCAGTACATTATATATACAGGGCTCAGTATAAGTGAGTACACACCCTGTATTATCAGTACATTATATATACAGGGCTCAGCATAAGTGAGTACACCCCTGTATTATCAGTACATTATATATACAGGGCTCAGTATAAGTGAGTACACCCCCTGTATTATCAGTACATTATATATATGGGGCTCAGAATAAGTGAGTACACCCCCGTATTATCAGGTTATTATATATACGGGGTTCAGCATAAGTGAGTACACCGCTGGATTATCAGTACATTATATATACGGGGCTCA
Source organism: Phyllobates terribilis (assembly GCF_046119375.1). NCBI lineage: Eukaryota > Metazoa > Chordata > Amphibia > Anura > Dendrobatidae > Phyllobates > Phyllobates terribilis. The sequence goes on along the minus strand of NW_027362783.1, from coordinate 17,824,616 downwards.
GCATAAGTGAGTACACCCCCTGTATTATCAGTACATTATATATACAGGGCTCAGCATAAGTGAGTACACCACTGTATTATCAGTACATTATATATACAGTGCTCAGCATAAGTGAGTACACCCCTGTATTATCAGTACATTATATATACAGTGCTCAGCATAAGAGAGTACACCCCTGTATTATCAGTACATTATATATACAGAGCTCAGTATAAGTGAGTACACCCCTGTAATATCAGTACATTATATATACAGCGCTCAGCATAAGTGAGTACACCCCGGTATTATCAGTACATTATATATACAGTGCTCAGTATAAGTGAGTACACCCCGGTATTATCAGTACATTATATATACAGTGCTTAGCATAAGTGAGTACACCCCTGTATTATCAGTACATTATATATACAGTGCTCAGCGTAAGTGAGTACACCCCCTGTATTATCAGTACATTATATATACGGGGCTCAGCATAAGTGAGTACACCCCCTGTATTATCAGTACATTATATATACAGCGCTCAGCATAAGTGAGTACACCCCTGTATTATCAGTACATTATATATACAGGGCTCAGCATAAGTGAGTACACCCCCTGTATTATCAGTACATTATATATACAGGGCTCAGTATAAGTGAGTACACCCTGTATTATCAGTACATTATATATACAGGGCTCAGTATAAGTGAGTACACCCCCTGTATTATCAGTACATTATATATACAGGGCTCAGTATAAGTGAGTACACCCTGTATTATCAGTACATTATATATACAGTGCTCAGTATAAGTGAGTACACCCCCTGTATTATCAGTACATTATATATACGGGGCTCAGCATAAGTGAGTACACCCCCTGTATTATCAGTACATTATATATACAGTGCTCAGCATAAGTGAGCACACCCCTGTATTATCAGTACATTATATATACAGGGCTCAGCATAAGTGAGTACACCCCCTGTATTATCAGTACATTATATATACAGGGCTCAGTATAAGTGAGTACACCCTGTATTATCAGTACATTATATATACAGGGCTCAGTATAAGTGAGTACACCCCCTGTATTATCAGTACATTATATATACGGGGCTCAGCATAAGTGAGTACACCCCTGTATTATCAGTACATTATATATACGGGGCTCAGCATAAGTGAGTACACCCCTGTATTATCAGTACATTATATATACAGCGCTCAGCATAAGTGAGTACACCCCTGTATTATCAGTACATTATATATGCAGTGCTCAGCATAAGTGAGTACACCCATGTATTATCAGTACATTATATATACAGTGCTCAGCATAAGTGAGTACACCCCTGTATTATCAGTACATTATATATACAGTGCTCAGCATAAGTGAGTACACCCCTGTATTATCAGTACATTATATATACAGTGCTCAGTGTAAGTGAGTACACCCCTGTATTATCAGAACATTATATATACGGGGCTCAGCATAAGTGAGTACACCCCTGTATTATCAGTACATTATATATACAGTGCTCAGTGTAAGTGAGTACACCCCTGTATTATCAGAACATTATATATACGGGGCTCAGCATAAGTGAGTACACCACTGTATTATCAGTACATTATATATACAGGGCTCAGCATAAGTGAGTACACCACTGTATTATCAGTACATTATATATACAGGGCTCAGCATAAGTGAGTACACCCCTGTATTATCAGCACATTATATATACAGTGCTCAGCATAAGTGAGTAAACCCCTGTATTATCAGTACATTATATATACAGGGCTCAGCATAAGTGAGTACACCCCCTGTATTATCAGTACATTATATATACAGGGCTCAGTATAAGTGAGTACACCCTGTATTATCAGTACATTATATATACAGGGCTCAGTATAAGTGAGTACACCCCTGTATTATCAGTACATTATATATACAGCGCTCAGCATAAGTGAGTACATCACTGTATTAACAGTACATTATATATACAGAGCTCAGCATAAGTGAGTACACCCCCTGTATTATCAGTACATTATATATACGGGGCTCAGCATAAGTGAGTACACCCCTGTATTAACAGTACATTATATATACAGAGCTCAGCATAAGTGAGTACACCCCCTGTATTATCAGTATATTATATATTCAGTGCTCAGCATAAGTGAGTACACCCCTGTATTATCAGTACATTACATATACCGTGCTCAGCATAAGTGAGTACACCCCCTGTATTATCAGTACATTATATATACAGCGCTCAGTATAAGTGAGTACACCCCCTGTATTATCAGTACATTATATATACAGCGCTCAGCATAAGTGAGTACACCCCCTGTATTATCAGTACATTATATATACGGGGCTCAGCATAAGTGAGTACACCCCTGTATTATCAGTACATTATATATACAGGGCTCAGCATAAGTGAGTACACCCCTGTATTATCAGTACATTATATATACAGTGCTCAGTATAAGTGAGTACACCCCTGTATTATCAGTACATTATATATACAGGGCTCAGTATAAGTGAGTTCACCCCTGTATTATCAGTACATTATATATACAGGGCTCAGCATAAGTGAGTACACCCCTGTATTATCAGTACATTATATATACAGTGCTCAGTATAAGTGAGTACACCCCTGTATTATCAGTACATTATATATACAGCGCTCAGTATAAACGAGTACACCCCTGTATTATCAGTACATTATATATACAGGGCTCAGCATAAGTGAGTACACCCCTGTATTATCAGTACATTATATATACAGTGTTCAGTGTAAGTGAGTACACCCCTGTATTAAGAGTACATTATATATACAGTGCTCAGCATAAGTGAGTACACCCCTGTATTATCAGTACATTATATATACAGTGCTCAGTGTAAGTCAGTACACCCCTGTATTAACAGTACATTATATATACAGTGCTCAGCATAAGTGAGTACACCCCTGTATTATCAGTACATTATATATACAGTGCTCAACATAAGTGAGTACACCCCTGTATTATCAGTACATTATATATACAGTGCTCAGTATAAGTGAGTTCACCCCTATATTATCAGTACATTGTATATACAGCGCTCACCATAAGTGAGTACACCCCTGTATTATCAGTACATTATATATACAGGGCTCAGTATAATTGAGTACACCCCTGTATTATCAGTACATTATATATACAGGGCTCAGCATAAGTGAGTACACCCCTGTATTACCAGGTCATTATATATATAGGGCTCAGCATAAGTGAGTACACCCCTGTATTATCAGGTCATTATATATAGGGGGCTCAGCATAAGTGAGTACACCCCTGTATTATCAGTACATTATATATACAGGGCTCAGCATAAGTGAGTACACCCCTGTATTATCAGTACATTATATATACTGCGCTTAGCATAAGTGAGTACACCTCTGTATTATCAGTACATTATATATACAGGGCTCAGCATAAGTGAGTACACCCCCTGTATTATCAGGTCATTATATATACGGGACTCAGAATAAGTGAGTACACCCCTGTATTATCAGGTCATTATATATATAGGGCTCAGCATAAGTGAGTACATCCTGTATTATCAGTACATTATATATACAGGGCTCAGCATAAGTGAGTACACCCCCTGTATTATCAGGTTATTATATATACGGGGTTCAGCATAAGTGAGTACACCCCTGTATTACCAGTACATTATATATACGGGGCTCAGCATAAGTGAGTACACCCCTGTATTATCAGTACATTATATATAGGGCTCAGCATAAGTGAGTACACCCTGTATTATCAGTACATTATATATACAGGGCTCAGTATAAGTGAGTACACACCCTGTATTATCAGTACATTATATATACAGGGCTCAGCATAAGTGAGTACACCCCTGTATTATCAGTACATTATATATACAGGGCTCAGTATAAGTGAGTACACCCCCTGTATTATCAGTACATTATATATATGGGGCTCAGAATAAGTGAGTACACCCCCGTATTATCAGGTTATTATATATACGGGGTTCAGCATAAGTGAGTACACCGCTGGATTATCAGTACATTATATATACGGGGCTCAGCATAAGTGAGTACACCCCCTGTATTATCAGTACATTATATATACAGGGCTCAGCATAAGTGAGTACACCACTGTATTATCAGTACATTATATATACAGTGCTCAGCATAAGTGAGTACACCCCTGTATTATCAGTACATTATATATACAGTGCTCAGCATAAGAGAGTACACCCCTGTATTATCAGTACATTATATATACAGAGCTCAGTATAAGTGAGTACACCCCTGTATTATCAGTACATTATATATACAGCGCTCAGCATAAGTGAGTACACCCCGGTATTATCAGTACATTATATATACAGTGCTCAGTATAAGTGAGTACACCCCGGTATTATCAGTACATTATATATACAGTGCTTAGCATAAGTGAGTACACCCCTGTATTATCAGTACATTATATATACAGTGCTCAGCGTAAGTGAGTACACCCCCTGTATTATCAGTACATTATATATACGGGGCTCAGCATAAGTGAGTACACCCCCTGTATTATCAGTACATTATATATACAGCGCTCAGCATAAGTGAGTACACCCCTGTATTATCAGTACATTATATATACAGGGCTCAGCATAAGTGAGTACACCCCCTGTATTATCAGTACATTATATATACAGGGCTCAGTATAAGTGAGTACACCCTGTATTATCAGTACATTATATATACAGGGCTCAGTATAAGTGAGTACACCCCCTGTATTATCAGTACATTATATATACAGGGCTCAGTATAAGTGAGTACACCCTGTATTATCAGTACATTATATATACAGTGCTCAGTATAAGTGAGTACACCCCCTGTATTATCAGTACATTATATATACGGGGCTCAGCATAAGTGAGTACACCCCCTGTATTATCAGTACATTATATATACAGTGCTCAGCATAAGTGAGCACACCCCTGTATTATCAGTACATTATACATACAGGGCTCAGCATAAGTGAGTACACCCCCTGTATTATCAGTACATTATATATACAGGGCTCAGTATTAGTGAGTACACCCTGTATTATCAGTACATTATATATACAGGGCTCAGAATAAGTGAGTACACCCCCTGTATTATCAGTACATTATATATACGGGGCTCAGCATAAGTGAGTACACCCCTGTATTATCAGTACATTATATATACGGGGCTCAGCATAAGTGAGTACACCCCTGTATTATCAGTACATTATATATACAGCGCTCAGCATAAGTGAGTACACCCCTGTATTATCAGTACATTATATATGCAGTGCTCAGCATAAGTGAGTACACCCATGTATTATCAGTACATTATATATACAGTGCTCAGCATAAGTGAGTACACCCCTGTATTATCAGCACATTATATATACAGTGCTCAGCATAAGTGAGTACACCCCCTGTATTATCAGTACATTATATATACAGGGCTCAGCATAAGTGAGTACACCCCTGTATTATCAGTACATTATATATACAGTGCTCAGTGTAAGTGAGTACACCCCTGTATTATCAGAACATTATATATACGGGGCTCAGCATAAGTGAGTACACCACTGTATTATCAGTACATTATATATACAGGGCTCAGCATAAGTGAGTACACCACTGTATTATCAGTACATTATATATACAGGGCTCAGCATAAGTGAGTACACCCCTGTATTATCAGCACATTATATATACAGTGCTCAGCATAAGTGAGTAAACCCCTGTATTATCAGTACATTATATATACAGGGCTCAGCATAAGTGAGTACACCCCCTGTATTATCAGTACATTATATATACAGGGCTCAGTATAAGTGAGTACACCCTGTATTATCAGTACATTATATATACAGGGCTCAGTATAAGTGAGTACACCCCTGTATTATCAGTACATTATATATACAGCGCTCAGCATAAGTGAGTACATCACTGTATTAACAGTACATTATATATACAGAGCTCAGCATAAGTGAGTACACCCCCTGTATTATCAGTACATTATATATACGGGGCTCAGCATAAGTGAGTACACCCCTGTATTAACAGTACATTATATATACAGAGCTCAGCATAAGTGAGTACACCCCCTGTATTATCAGTATATTATATATTCAGTGCTCAGCATAAGTGAGTACACCCCTGTATTATCAGTACATTACATATACCGTGCTCAGCATAAGTGAGTACACCCCCTGTATTATCAGTACATTATATATACAGCGCTCAGCATAAGTGAGTACACCCCCTGTATTATCAGTACATTATATATACAGCGCTCAGCATAAGTGAGTACACCCCCTGTATTATCAGTACATTATATATACGGGGCTCAGCATAAGTGAGTACACCCCTGTATTATCAGTACATTATATATACAGGGCTCAGCATAAGTGAGTACACCCCTGTATTATCAGTACATTATATATACCGTGCTCAGCATAAGTGAGTACACCCCTGTATTATCAGTACATTATATATAGGGCTCAGCATAAGTGAGTACACCCTGTATTATCAGTACATTATATATACAGGGCTCAGTATAAGTGAGTACACACCCTGTATTATCAGTACATTATATATACAGGGCTCAGCATAAGTGAGTACACCCCTGTATTATCAGTACATTATATATACAGGGCTCAGTATAAGTGAGTACACCCCCTGTATTATCAGTACATTATATATATGGGGCTCAGAATAAGTGAGTACACCCCCGTATTATCAGGTTATTATATATACGGGGTTCAGCATAAGTGAGTACACCGCTGGATTATCAGTACATTATATATACGGGGCTCAGCATAAGTGAGTACACCCCCTGTATTATCAGTACATTATATATACAGGGCTCAGCATAAGTGAGTACACCACTGTATTATCAGTACATTATATATACAGTGCTCAGCATAAGTGAGTACACCCCTGTATTATCAGTACATTATATATACAGTGCTCAGCATAAGAGAGTACACCCCTGTATTATCAGTACATTATATATACAGAGCTCAGTATAAGTGAGTACACCCCTGTATTATCAGTACATTATATATACAGCGCTCAGCATAAGTGAGTACACCCCGGTATTATCAGTACATTATATATACAGTGCTCAGTATAAGTGAGTACACCCCGGTATTATCAGTACATTATATATACAGTGCTTAGCATAAGTGAGTACACCCCTGTATTATCAGTACATTATATATACAGTGCTCAGCGTAAGTGAGTACACCCCCTGTATTATCAGTACATTATATATACGGGGCTCAGCATAAGTGAGTACACCCCCTGTATTATCAGTACATTATATATACAGCGCTCAGCATAAGTGAGTACACCCCTGTATTATCAGTACATTATATATACAGGGCTCAGCATAAGTGAGTACACCCCCTGTATTATCAGTACATTATATATACAGGGCTCAGTATAAGTGAGTACACCCTGTATTATCAGTACATTATATATACAGGGCTCAGTATAAGTGAGTACACCCCCTGTATTATCAGTACATTATATATACAGGGCTCAGTATAAGTGAGTACACCCTGTATTATCAGTACATTATATATACAGTGCTCAGTATAAGTGAGTACACCCCCTGTATTATCAGTACATTATATATACGGGGCTCAGCATAAGTGAGTACACCCCCTGTATTATCAGTACATTATATATACAGTGCTCAGCATAAGTGAGCACACCCCTGTATTATCAGTACATTATATATACAGGGCTCAGCATAAGTGAGTACACCCCCTGTATTATCAGTACATTATATATACAGGGCTCAGTATAAGTGAGTACACCCTGTATTATCAGTACATTATATATACAGGGCTCAGTATAAGTGAGTACACCCCCTGTATTATCAGTACATTATATATACGGGGCTCAGCATAAGTGAGTACACCCCTGTATTATCAGTACATTATATATACGGGGCTCAGCATAAGTGAGTACACCCCTGTATTATCAGTACATTATATATACAGCGCTCAGCATAAGTGAGTACACCCCTGTATTATCAGTACATTATATATGCAGTGCTCAGCATAAGTGAGTACACCCATGTATTATCAGTACATTATATATACAGTGCTCAGCATAAGTGAGTACACCCCTGTATTATCAGTACATTATATATACAGTGCTCAGCATAAGTGAGTACACCCCTGTATTATCAGTACATTATATATACAGTGCTCAGTGTAAGTGAGTACACCCCTGTATTATCAGAACATTATATATACGGGGCTCAGCATAAGTGAGTACACCCCTGTATTATCAGTACATTATATATACAGTGCTCAGTGTAAGTGAGTACACCCCTGTATTATCAGAACATTATATATACGGGGCTCAGCATAAGTGAGTACACCACTGTATTATCAGTACATTATATATACAGGGCTCAGCATAAGTGAGTACACCACTGTATTATCAGTACATTATATATACAGGGCTCAGCATAAGTGAGTACACCCCTGTATTATCAGCACATTATATATACAGTGCTCAGCATAAGTGAGTAAACCCCTGTATTATCAGTACATTATATATACAGGGCTCAGCATAAGTGAGTACACCCCCTGTATTATCAGTACATTATATATACAGGGCTCAGTATAAGTGAGTACACCCTGTATTATCAGTACATTATATATACAGGGCTCAGTATAAGTGAGTACACCCCTGTATTATCAGTACATTATATATACAGCGCTCAGCATAAGTGAGTACATCACTGTATTAACAGTACATTATATATACAGAGCTCAGCATAAGTGAGTACACCCCCTGTATTATCAGTACATTATATATACGGGGCTCAGCATAAGTGAGTACACCCCTGTATTAACAGTACATTATATATACAGAGCTCAGCATAAGTGAGTACACCCCCTGTATTATCAGTATATTATATATTCAGTGCTCAGCATAAGTGAGTACACCCCTGTATTATCAGTACATTACATATACCGTGCTCAGCATAAGTGAGTACACCCCCTGTATTATCAGTACATTATATATACAGCGCTCAGTATAAGTGAGTACACCCCCTGTATTATCAGTACATTATATATACAGCGCTCAGCATAAGTGAGTACACCCCCTGTATTATCAGTACATTATATATACGGGGCTCAGCATAAGTGAGTACACCCCTGTATTATCAGTACATTATATATACAGGGCTCAGCATAAGTGAGTACACCCCTGTATTATCAGTACATTATATATACAGTGCTCAGTATAAGTGAGTACACCCCTGTATTATCAGTACATTATATATACAGGGCTCAGTATAAGTGAGTTCACCCCTGTATTATCAGTACATTATATATACAGGGCTCAGCATAAGTGAGTACACCCCTGTATTATCAGTACATTATATATACAGTGCTCAGTATAAGTGAGTACACCCCTGTATTATCAGTACATTATATATACAGCGCTCAGTATAAACGAGTACACCCCTGTATTATCAGTACATTATATATACAGGGCTCAGCATAAGTGAGTACACCCCTGTATTATCAGTACATTATATATACAGTGTTCAGTGTAAGTGAGTACACCCCTGTATTAAGAGTACATTATATATACAGTGCTCAGCATAAGTGAGTACACCCCTGTATTATCAGTACATTATATATACAGTGCTCAGTGTAAGTCAGTACACCCCTGTATTAACAGTACATTATATATACAGTGCTCAGCATAAGTGAGTACACCCCTGTATTATCAGTACATTATATATACAGTGCTCAACATAAGTGAGTACACCCCTGTATTATCAGTACATTATATATACAGTGCTCAGTATAAGTGAGTTCACCCCTATATTATCAGTACATTGTATATACAGCGCTCACCATAAGTGAGTACACCCCTGTATTATCAGTACATTATATATACAGGGCTCAGTATAATTGAGTACACCCCTGTATTATCAGTACATTATATATACAGGGCTCAGCATAAGTGAGTACACCCCTGTATTACCAGGTCATTATATATATAGGGCTCAGCATAAGTGAGTACACCCCTGTATTATCAGGTCATTATATATAGGGGGCTCAGCATAAGTGAGTACACCCCTGTATTATCAGTACATTATATATACAGGGCTCAGCATAAGTGAGTACACCCCTGTATTATCAGTACATTATATATACTGCGCTTAGCATAAGTGAGTACACCTCTGTATTATCAGTACATTATATATACAGGGCTCAGCATAAGTGAGTACACCCCCTGTATTATCAGGTCATTATATATACGGGACTCAGAATAAGTGAGTACACCCCTGTATTATCAGGTCATTATATATATAGGGCTCAGCATAAGTGAGTACATCCTGTATTATCAGTACATTATATATACAGGGCTCAGCATAAGTGAGTACACCCCCTGTATTATCAGGTTATTATATATACGGGGTTCAGCATAAGTGAGTACACCCCTGTATTACCAGTACATTATATATACGGGGCTCAGCATAAGTGAGTACACCCCTGTATTATCAGTACATTATATATAGGGCTCAGCATAAGTGAGTACACCCTGTATTATCAGTACATTATATATACAGGGCTCAGTATAAGTGAGTACACACCCTGTATTATCAGTACATTATATATACAGGGCTCAGCATAAGTGAGTACACCCCTGTATTATCAGTACATTATATATACAGGGCTCAGTATAAGTGAGTACACCCCCTGTATTATCAGTACATTATATATATGGGGCTCAGAATAAGTGAGTACACCCCCGTATTATCAGGTTATTATATATACGGGGTTCAGCATAAGTGAGTACACCGCTGGATTATCAGTACATTATATATACGGGGCTCAGCATAAGTGAGTACACCCCCTGTATTATCAGTACATTATATATACAGGGCTCAGCATAAGTGAGTACACCACTGTATTATCAGTACATTATATATACAGTGCTCAGCATAAGTGAGTACACCCCTGTATTATCAGTACATTATATATACAGTGCTCAGCATAAGAGAGTACACCCCTGTATTATCAGTACATTATATATACAGAGCTCAGTATAAGTGAGTACACCCCTGTATTATCAGTACATTATATATACAGCGCTCAGCATAAGTGAGTACACCCCGGTATTATCAGTACATTATATATACAGTGCTCAGTATAAGTGAGTACACCCCGGTATTATCAGTACATTATATATACAGTGCTTAGCATAAGTGAGTACACCCCTGTATTATCAGTACATTATATATACAGTGCTCAGCGTAAGTGAGTACACCCCCTGTATTATCAGTACATTATATATACGGGGCTCAGCATAAGTGAGTACACCCCCTGTATTATCAGTACATTATATATACAGCGCTCAGCATAAGTGAGTACACCCCTGTATTATCAGTACATTATATATACAGGGCTCAGCATAAGTGAGTACACCCCCTGTATTATCAGTACATTATATATACAGGGCTCAGTATAAGTGAGTACACCCTGTATTATCAGTACATTATATATACAGGGCTCAGTATAAGTGAGTACACCCCCTGTATTATCAGTACATTATATATACAGGGCTCAGTATAAGTGAGTACACCCTGTATTATCAGTACATTATATATACAGTGCTCAGTATAAGTGAGTACACCCCCTGTATTATCAGTACATTATATATACGGGGCTCAGCATAAGTGAGTACACCCCCTGTATTATCAGTACATTATATATACAGTGCTCAGCATAAGTGAGCACACCCCTGTATTATCAGTACATTATACATACAGGGCTCAGCATAAGTGAGTACACCCCCTGTATTATCAGTACATTATATATACAGGGCTCAGTATAAGTGAGTACACCCTGTATTATCAGTACATTATATATACAGGGCTCAGAATAAGTGAGTACACCCCCTGTATTATCAGTACATTATATATACGGGGCTCAGCATAAGTGAGTACACCCCTGTATTATCAGTACATTATATATACAGCGCTCAGCATAAGTGAGTACACCCCTGTATTATCAGTACATTATATATGCAGTGCTCAGCATAAGTGAGTACACCCATGTATTATCAGTACATTATATATACAGTGCTCAGCATAAGTGAGTACACCCCTGTATTATCAGCACATTATATATACAGTGCTCAGCATAAGTGAGTACACCCCCTGTATTATCAGTACATTATATATACAGGGCTCAGCATAAGTGAGTACACCCCTGTATTATCAGTACATTATATATACAGTGCTCAGTGTAAGTGAGTACACCCCTGTATTATCAGAACATTATATATACGGGGCTCAGCATAAGTGAGTACACCACTGTATTATCAGTACATTATATATACAGGGCTCAGCATAAGTGAGTACACCACTGTATTATCAGTACATTATATATACAGGGCTCAGCATAAGTGAGTACACCCCTGTATTATCAGCACATTATATATACAGTGCTCAGCATAAGTGAGTAAACCCCTGTATTATCAGTACATTATATATACAGGGCTCAGCATAAGTGAGTACACCCCCTGTATTATCAGTACATTATATATACAGGGCTCAGTATAAGTGAGTACACCCTGTATTATCAGTACATTATATATACAGGGCTCAGTATAAGTGAGTACACCCCTGTATTATCAGTACATTATATATACAGCGCTCAGCATAAGTGAGTACATCACTGTATTAACAGTACATTATATATACAGAGCTCAGCATAAGTGAGTACACCCCCTGTATTATCAGTACATTATATATACGGGGCTCAGCATAAGTGAGTACACCCCTGTATTAACAGTACATTATATATACAGAGCTCAGCATAAGTGAGTACACCCCCTGTATTATCAGTATATTATATATTCAGTGCTCAGCATAAGTGAGTACACCCCTGTATTATCAGTACATTACATATACCGTGCTCAGCATAAGTGAGTACACCCCCTGTATTATCAGTACATTATATATACAGCGCTCAGCATAAGTGAGTACACCCCCTGTATTATCAGTACATTATATATACAGCGCTCAGCATAAGTGAGTACACCCCCTGTATTATCAGTACATTATATATACGGGGCTCAGCATAAGTGAGTACACCCCTGTATTATCAGTACATTATATATACAGGGCTCAGCATAAGTGAGTACACCCCTGTATTATCAGTACATTATATATACCGTGCTCAGCATAAGTGAGTACACCCCTGTATTATCAGTACATTATATATACAGCGCTCAGCATAAGTGAGTACACCCCTGTATTATCAGTACATTATATATACAGGGCTCAGCATAAGTGAGTACACCCCTGTATTATCAGTACATTATATATACAGTGCTCAGCATAAGTGAGCACATCCTGTATTATCAGTACATTATATATACGGGGCTCAGCATAAGTGAGTACACCCCCTGTATTATCAGTACATTATATATACAGTGCTCACCATAAGCGAGTACACCCCCTGTATTATCAGTACATTATATATACAGTGCTCAGCATAAGTGAGTACACCCCTGTATTATCAGTACATTATATATACAGTGCTCAGCATAAGTGAGTACCCCCTGTATTATCAGTACATTATATATATAGGACTCAGTATAAGTGAGTACACCCCTGTATTATCAGTACATTATATATACAGCGCTCAGCATAAGTGAGTACACCCCTGTATTATCAGTACATTATATATACAGGGCTCAGCATAAGTGAGTACACCCCTGTATTATCAGTACATTATATATACAGTGCTCAGCATAAGTGAGTACACCCCTGTATTATCAGTACATTATATATACAGAGCTCAGTATAAGTGAGTACACCCCTGTATTATCAGTACATTATATATACAGCGCTCAGCATAAGTGAGTACACCCCGGTATTATCAGTACATTATATATACAGTGCTCAGTATAAGTGAGTACACCCCCTGTATTATCAGTACATTATATATACGGGGCTCAGCATAAGTGAGTACACCCCCTTTATTATCAGTACATTATATATACAGGGCTCAGCATAAGTGAGTACACCCCTGTATTATCAGTACATTATATATACAGGGCTCAGCATAAGTGAGTACACCCCCTGTATTATCAGTACATTATATATACAGGGCTTAGTATAAGTGAGTACACCCCGGTATTATCAGTACATTATATATACAGGGCTCAGCATAAGTGAGTACACCCCTGTATTCTCAGTACATAATATATACAGTGCTCAGCATAAGTGAGTACACCCCTGTATTATCAGTACATTATATATACAGGGCTCAGCATAAGTGAGTACACCATTGTATTATCAGTACATTATATATACAGGGCTCAGCATAAGTGAGTACACCCCTGTATTATCAGTACATTATATATACAGTGCTCAGCATAAGTGAGTACACCCTGTATTATCAGTACATTATATATACAGGGCTCAGTATAAGTGAGTACACCCTGTATTATCAGTACATTATATATACAGTGCTCAGCATAAGTGAGTACACCCCAGTATTATCAGTACATTATATATACAGCGCTCAGCATAAGTGAGTACACCCCTGTATTAACAGTACATTATATATACAGAGCTCAGCATAAGTGAGTACACCCCCTGTATTATCAGTGCATTATATATACAGGGCTCAGCATAAGTGAGTACACCCCTGTATTATCAGTACATTATATATACAGTGCTCAGTATAAGTGAGTACACCCCTGTATTATCAGTACATTATATATACAGGGCTCAGTATAAGTGAGTTCACCCCTGTATTATCAGTACATTATATATACAGGGCTCAGCATAAGTGAGTACACCCCTGTATTATCAGTACATTATATATACAGCGCTCAGGATAAGTGAGTACACCCCTGTATTATCAGTACATTATATATACAGCGCTCAGTATAAACGAGTACACCCCTGTATTATCAGTACATTATATATACAGGGCTCAGCATAAGTGAGTACACCCCTGTATTATCAGTACATTATATATACAGTGTTCAGTGTAAGTGAGTACACCCCCTGTATTATCAGTACATTATATATACAGGGCTCAGCATAAGTGAGTACACCCCCTGTATTATCAGTACATTATATATACAGGGCTCAGTATAAGTGAGTACACCCCTGTATTATCAGTACATTATATATACAGCGCTCAGTATAAACGAGTACACCCCTGTATTATCAGTACATTATATATACAGGGCTCAGCATAAGTGAGTACACCCCTGTATTATCAGTACATTATATATACAGTGTTCAGTGTAAGTGAGTACACCCCTGTATTAAGAGTACATTATATATACAGTGCTCAGCATAAGTGAGTACACCCCTGTATTATCAGTACATTATATATACAGTGTTCAGTGTAAGTGAGTACACCCCTGTATTAACAGTACACTATATATACAGTGCTCAGCATAAGTGAGTACACCCCTGTATTATCAGTACATTATATATACAGTGCTCAACATAAGTGAGTACACCCCTGTATTATCAGTACATTATATATACAGTGCTCAGTATAAGTGAGTTCACCCCTATATTATCAGTACATTGTATATACAGCGCTCACCATAAGTGAGTACACCCCTGTATTATCAGTACATTATATATACAGGGCTCAGTATAATTGAGTACACCCCTGTATTACCAGGTCATTATATATATAGGGCTCAGCATAAGTGAGTACACCCCTGTATTATCAGGTCATTATATATAGGGGGCTCAGCATAAGTGAGTACACCCCTGTATTATCAGTACATTATATATACAGGGCTCAGCATAAGTGAGTACACCCCTGTATTATCAGTACATTATATATACTGCGCTTAGCATAAGTGAGTACACCTCTGTATTATCAGTACATTATATATACAGGGCTCAGTATAAGTGAGTACACCCCCTGTATTATCAGGTCATTATATATACGGGACTCAGAATAAGTGAGTACACCCCTGTATTATCAGGTCATTATATATATAGGGCTCAGCATAAGTGAGTACATCCTGTATTATCAGTACATTATATATACAGGGCTCAGCATAAGTGAGTACACCCCCTGTATTATCAGGTTATTATATATACGGGGTTCAGCATAAGTGAGTACACCCCTGTATTACCAGTACATTATATATACGGGGCTCAGCATAAGTGAGTACACCCCTGTATTATCAGTACATTATATATAGGGCTCAGCATAAGTGAGTACACCCTGTATTATCAGTACATTATATATACAGGGCTCAGTATAAGTGAGTACACACCCTGTATTATCAGTACATTATATATACAGGGCTCAGCATAAGTGAGTACACCCCTGTATTATCAGTACATTATATATACAGGGCTCAGTATAAGTGAGTACACCCCCTGTATTATCAGTACATTATATATATGGGGCTCAGAATAAGTGAGTACACCCCCGTATTATCAGGTTATTATATATACGGGGTTCAGCATAAGTGAGTACACCGCTGGATTATCAGTACATTATATATACGGGGCTCAGCATAAGTGAGTACACCCCCTGTATTATCAGTACATTATATATACAGGGCTCAGCATAAGTGAGTACACCACTGTATTATCAGTACATTATATATACAGTGCTCAGCATAAGTGAGTACACCCCTGTATTATCAGTACATTATATATACAGTGCTCAGCATAAGAGAGTACACCACTGTATTATCAGTACATTATATATACAGAGCTCAGTATAAGTGAGTACACCCCTGTATTATCAGTACATTATATATACAGCGCTCAGCATAAGTGAGTACACCCCGGTATTATCAGTACATTATATATACAGTGCTCAGTATAAGTGAGTACACCCCGGTATTATCAGTACATTATATATACAGTGCTTAGCATAAGTGAGTACACCCCTGTATTATCAGTACATTATATATACAGTGCTCAGCGTAAGTGAGTACACCCCCTGTATTATCAGTACATTATATATACGGGGCTCAGCATAATTGAGTACACCCCCTGTATTATCAGTACATTATATATACAGCGCTCAGCATGAGTGAGTACACCCCTGTATTATCAGTACATTATATATACAGGGCTCAGCATAAGTGAGTACACCCCCTGTATTATCAGTACATTATATATACAGGGCTCAGTATAAGTGAGTACACCCTGTATTATCAGTACATTATATATACAGGGCTCAGTATAAGTGAGTACACCCCCTGTATTATCAGTACATTATATATACAGGGCTCAGTATAAGTGAGTACACCCTGTATTATCAGTACATTATATATACAGTGCTCAGTATAAGTGAGTACACCCCCTGTATTATCAGTACATTATATATACGGGGCTCAGCATAAGTGAGTACACCCCCTGTATTATCAGTACATTATATATACAGTGCTCAGCATAAGTGAGCACACCCCTGTATTATCAGTACATTATATATACAGGGCTCAGCATAAGTGAGTACACCCCCTGTATTATCAGTACATTATATATACAGGGCTCAGTATAAGTGAGTACACCCTGTATTATCAGTACATTATATATACAGGGCTCAGTATAAGTGAGTACACCCCCTGTATTATCAGTACATTATATATACGGGGCTCAGCATAAGTGAGTACACCCCTGTATTATCAGTACATTATATATACGGGGCTCAGCATAAGTGAGTACACCCCTGTATTATCAGTACATTATATATACAGCGCTCAGCATAAGTGAGTACACCCCTGTATTATCAGTACATTATATATGCAGTGCTCAGCATAAGTGAGTACACCCATGTATTATGAGTACATTATATATACAGTGCTCAGCATAAGTGAGTACACCCCTGTATTATCAGTACATTATATATACAGTGCTCAGCATAAGTGAGTACACCCCCTGTATTATCAGTACATTATATATACAGGGCTCAGCATAAGTGAGTACACCCCTGTATTATCAGTACATTATATATACAGTGCTCAGTGTAAGTGAGTACACCCCTGTATTATCAGAACATTATATATACGGGGCTCAGCATAAGTGAGTACACCACTGTATTATCAGTACATTATATATACAGGGCTCAGCATAAGTGAGTACACCACTGTATTATCAGTACATTATATATACAGGGCTCAGCATAAGTAAGTACACCCCTGTATTATCAGCACATTATATACAGTCATATGAAAAAGTTTGGGCACCCCTATTAATCTTAAGCTTAATGTTTTATAAAAATTGGTGTTTTTGCAACAGCTATTTCAGTTTGATATATGTAATAACTGTTGGATACAGTAATGTTTCTGCCTTGAAATGAGGTTTATTGTACTAACAGAAAATGTGCAATCTGCATTCAAACAAAATTTGACAGGTGCATAAGTATGGGCACCTCACCAGAAAAGTGACATTAATATTTAGTAGATCCTCCTTTTGCAAAAATAACAGCCTCTAGTCGCTTCCTGTAGCTTTTAATGAGTTCCTGGATCCTGGATGAAGGTATTTTTGACCATTCCTCTTTACAAAACAATTCCAGTTCAGTTAAGTTTGATGGTCGCCGAGCATGGACAGCCTCTTCAAATGATCCCACAGATGTTCAATGATATTCAGGTCTGGGGACTGGGATGGCCATTCCAGAACATTGTAATTGTTCCTCTGCATGAATGCCTGAGTAGATTTGGAGCGGTGTTTTGGATCATTGTCTTGCTGAAAGATCCATCCACTGCGTAACTTCAACTTTATCACTGATTCTTGAACACTATTGCCAAGAATCTGCTGATACTGAGTGGAATCCATGCGTCCCTCAACTTTAACAAGATTCCCAGTGCCGGCATTGACCACACAGCCCCAAAGCATGATGGAACCTCCACCAAATTTTACTGTGGGTAGCA
The DNA here is from genome assembly GCF_046119375.1 of Phyllobates terribilis. Taxonomy (NCBI): domain Eukaryota; kingdom Metazoa; phylum Chordata; class Amphibia; order Anura; family Dendrobatidae; genus Phyllobates; species Phyllobates terribilis. The sequence goes on along the minus strand of NW_027362783.1, from coordinate 17,805,662 downwards.
AGTGTTTTTCTTGGAATGCTGTGTTTTTTTGCCACCATGCATAACGCTTTTTGTATGACCAAACAACTCAATCTTGGTTTCATCAGTCCACAGGACCTTCTTCCAAAAAGAAATAGGCTTCTTCAAATGTGCTTTTGCATACCTCAGCCGACTCTGTTTGTGCGTACTTTCAGAAACGGCTTCTTTCGCATCACTCTCCCATACAGCTTCTCCTTGTGCAAAGTGCGTTGTATAGTTGACCGATGCACAGTGACACCATCTGCAGCAAGTTGATGCTGCAGCTCTCTGGAGGTGGTCTGAGGATTGTCCTTGACTGATCTCACCATTCTTCTTCTCTGCCTTTCTGATGTTTTTCTTGTCCTGACACTTCTGGCCTTAACAAGAACTGTCCCTATGTTCTTCCATTTCCTTACTATGTTCCTCACAGTGGAAACTGACAGGTTAAATCTCTGAGACAGCTTTTTGTATCCTTCCCCTGAACAACTATGTTGAATAATCTTTGTTTTCAGATCATTTGACAGTTGTTTTGAGGAGCCCATGATGCCACTCTTCAGAGGAGATTCAAACAGGAGAACAACTTGCAAGTGGCCACTTTAAGTAGCTTTTCTCATGATTGCATACACCTGGCTATAAAGTTCAAAGCTCAATGAGGTTACAAAACCAAAAAAAGTGCTTTAGTAAGTCAGTAAAAAGTAGGCAGGAGTATTTAAAACAAGAAAATGATAAGGGTGCCCATACTTATGCACAGGTCAAATTTTGTTTGAATGCAGATTGCACATTTTCTGTTAGCACAATAAACCTCATTTCAAGGCAGAAACATTACTGTGTCCAACAGTTATTACATATATCAAACTGAAATAGCTGTTGCAAAAACACCAATTTTTATAAAACATTAAGCTTAAGATTAATAGGGGTGCCCAAACTTTTTCATATGACTGTATACAGTGCTCAGCATAAGTGAGTAAACCCCTGTATTATCAGTACATTATATATACAGGGCTCAGCATAAGTGAGTACACCCCCTGTATTATCAGTACATTATATATACAGGGCTCAGTATAAGTGAGTACACCCTGTATTATCAGTACATTATATATACAGGGCTCAGTATAAGTGAGTACACCCCTGTATTATCAGTACATTATATATACAGCGCTCAGCATAAGTGAGTACATCACTGTATTAACAGTACATTATATATACAGAGCTCAGCATAAGTGAGTACACCCCCTGTATTATCAGTACATTATATATACGGGGCTCAGCATAAGTGAGTACACCCCTGTATTAACAGTACATTATATATACAGAGCTCAGCATAAGTGAGTACACCCCCTGTATTATCAGTATATTATATATTCAGTGCTCAGCATAAGTGAGTACACCCCTGTATTATCAGTACATTACATATACCGTGCTCAGCATAAGTGAGTACACCCCCTGTATTATCAGTACATTATATATACAGCGCTCAGCATAAGTGAGTACACCCCCTGTATTATCAGTACATTATATATACAGCGCTCAGCATAAGTGAGTACACCCCCTGTATTATCAGTACATTATATATACGGGGCTCAGCATAAGTGAGTACACCCCTGTATTGTCAGTACATTATATATACAGGGCTCAGCATAAGTGAGTACACCCCTGTATTATCAGTACATTATATATACAGCGCTCAGCATAAGTGAGTACACCCCTGTATTATCAGTACATTATATATACAGGGCTCAGCATAAGTGAGTACACCCCTGTATTATCAGTACATTATATATACAGTGCTCAGCATAAGTGAGTACATCCTGTATTATCAGTACATTATATATACGGGGCTCAGCATAAGTGAGTACACCCCCTGTATTATCAGTACATTATATATACAGTGCTCACCATAAGCGAGTACACCCCCTGTATTATCAGTACATTATATATACAGTGCTCAGCATAAGTGAGTACACCCCTGTATTATCAGTACATTATATATACAGTGCTCAGCATAAGTGAGTACCCCCTGTATTATCAGTACATTATATATATAGGGCTCAGTATAAGTGAGTACACCCTGTATTATCAGTACATTATATATACAGCGCTCAGCATAAGTGAGTACACCCCTGTATTATCAGTACATTATATATACAGGGCTCAGCATAAGTGAGTACACCCCTGTATTATCAGTACATTATATATACAGAGCTCAGCATAAGTGAGTACACCCCTGTATTATCAGCACATTATATATACAGTGCTCAGCATAAGTGAGTACACCCCTGTATTATCAGTACATTATATATACAGAGCTCAGTATAAGTGAGTACACCACTGTATTATCAGTACATTATATATAGAGTGCTCAGCATAAGTGAGTACACCCCTGTATTATCAGTACATTATAAATACAGGGCTCAGCATAAGTGAGTACACCCCCTGTATTATCAGTACATTATATATACAGGGCTCAGCATAAGTGAGTACACCCCCTGTATTATCAGTACATTATATATACAGGGCTCAGTATAAGTGAGTACACCCCCTGTATTATCAGTACATTATATATACAGGGCTCAGTATAAGTGAGTACACCCCCTGTATTATCAGTACATTATATATACAGGGCTCAGTATAAGTGAGTAAACCCCTGTATTATCAGTACATTATATATACAGGGCTCAGCATAAGTGAGTACACCCCCTGTATTATCAGTACATTATATATACAGGGCTCAGCATAAGTGAGTACACCACTGTATTATCAGTACATTATATATACAGTGCTCAGCATAAGTGAGTACACCCCTGTATTATCAGTACATTATATATACAGTGCTCAGCATAAGAGAGTACACCACTGTATTATCAGTACATTATATATACAGAGCTCAGTATAAGTGAGTACACCCCTGTATTATCAGTACATTATATATACAGCGCTCAGCATAAGTGAGTACACCCCGGTATTATCAGTACATTATATATACAGTGCTCAGTATAAGTGAGTACACCCCGGTATTATCAGTACATTATATATACAGTGCTTAGCATAAGTGAGTACACCCCTGTATTATCAGTACATTATATATACAGTGCTCAGCGTAAGTGAGTACACCCCCTGTATTATCAGTACATTATATATACAGGGCTCAGTATAAGTGAGTACACCCTGTATTATCAGTACATTATATATACAGTGCTCAGTATAAGTGAGTATACCCCCTGTATTATCAGTACATTATATATACGGGGCTCAGCATAAGTGAGTACACCCCCTGTATTATCAGTACATTATATATACAGTGCTCAGCATAAGTGAGCACACCCCTGTATTATCAGTACATTATATATACAGGGCTCAGCATAAGTGAGTACACCCCCTGTATTATCAGTACATTATATATACAGGGCTCAGTATAAGTGAGTACACCCTGTATTATCAGTACATTATATATACAGGGCTCAGTATAAGTGAGTACACCCCCTGTATTATCAGTACATTATATATACGGGGCTCAGCATAAGTGAGTACACCCCTGTATTATCAGTACATTATATATACGGGGCTCAGCATAAGTGAGTACACCCCTGTATTATCAGTACATTATATATACAGCGCTCAGCATAAGTGAGTACACCCCTGTATTATCAGTACATTATATATGCAGTGCTCAGCATAAGTGAGTACACCCATGTATTATGAGTACATTATATATACAGTGCTCAGCATAAGTGAGTACACCCCTGTATTATCAGTACATTATATATACAGTGCTCAGCATAAGTGAGTACACCACCTGTATTATCAGTACATTATATATACAGGGCTCAGCATAAGTGAGTACACCCCTGTATTATCAGTACATTATATATACAGTGCTCAGTGTAAGTGAGTACACCCCTGTATTATCAGAACATTATATATACGGGGCTCAGCATAAGTGAGTACACCACTGTATTATCAGTACATTATATATACAGGGCTCAGCATAAGTGAGTACACCACTGTATTATCAGTACATTATATATACAGGGCTCAGCATAAGTGAGTACACCACTGTATTATCAGTACATTATATATACAGGGCTCAGCATAAGTGAGTACACCACTGTATTATCAGTACATTATATATACAGGGCTCAGCATAAGTGAGTACACCCCTGTATTATCAGCACATTATATATACAGTGCTCAGCATAAGTGAGTAAACCCCTGTATTATCAGTACATTATATATACAGGGCTCAGCATAAGTGAGTACACCCCCTGTATTATCAGTACATTATATATACAGGGCTCAGTATAAGTGAGTACACCCTGTATTATCAGTACATTATATATACAGGGCTCAGTATAAGTGAGTACACCCCTGTATTATCAGTACATTATATATACAGCGCTCAGCATAAGTGAGTACATCACTGTATTAACAGTACATTATATATACAGAGCTCAGCATAAGTGAGTACACCCCCTGTATTATCAGTACATTATATATACGGGGCTCAGCATAAGTGAGTACACCCCTGTATTAACAGTACATTATATATACAGAGCTCAGCATAAGTGAGTACACCCCCTGTATTATCAGTATATTATATATTCAGTGCTCAGCATAAGTGAGTACACCCCTGTATTATCAGTACATTACATATACCGTGCTCAGCATAAGTGAGTACACCCCCTGTATTATCAGTACATTATATATACAGCGCTCAGCATAAGTGAGTACACCCCCTGTATTATCAGTACATTATATATACAGCGCTCAGCATAAGTGAGTACACCCCCTGTATTATCAGTACATTATATATACGGGGCTCAGCATAAGTGAGTACACCCCTGTATTATCAGTACATTATATATACAGGGCTCAGCATAAGTGAGTACACCCCTGTATTATCAGTACATTATATATACCGTGCTCAGCATAAGTGAGTACACCCCTGTATTATCAGTACATTATATATACAGCGCTCAGCATAAGTGAGTACACCCCTGTATTATCAGTACATTATATATACAGGGCTCAGCATAAGTGAGTACACCCCTGTATTATCAGTACATTATATATACAGTGCTCAGCATAAGTGAGTACATCCTGTATTATCAGTACATTATATATACGGGGCTCAGCATAAGTGAGTACACCCCCTGTATTATCAGTACATTATATATACAGTGCTCACCATAAGCGAGTACACCCCCTGTATTATCAGTACATTATATATACAGTGCTCAGCATAAGTGAGTACACCCCTGTATTATCAGTACATTATATATACAGTGCTCAGCATAAGTGAGTACCCCCTGTATTATCAGTACATTATATATATAGGGCTCAGTATAAGTGAGTACACCCTGTATTATCAGTACATTATATATACAGCGCTCAGCATAAGTGAGTACACCCCTGTATTATCAGTACATTATATATACAGGGCTCAGCATAAGTGAGTACACCCCTGTATTATCAGTACATTATATATACAGAGCTCAGCATAAGTGAGTACACCCCTGTATTATCAGCACATTATATATACAGTGCTCAGCATAAGTGAGTACACCCCTGTATTATCAGTACATTATATATACAGAGCTCAGTATAAGTGAGTACACCACTGTATTATCAGTACATTATATATAGAGTGCTCAGCATAAGTGAGTACACCCCTGTATTATCAGTACATTATATATACAGGGCTCAGCATAAGTGAGTACACCCCCTGTATTATCAGTACATTATATATACAGGGCTCAGTATAAGTGAGTACACCCCCTGTATTATCAGTACATTATATATACAGGGCTCAGTATAAGTGAGTACACCCCCTGTATTATCAGTACATTATATATACAGGGCTCAGTATAAGTGAGTAAACCCCTGTATTATCAGTACATTATATATACAGGGCTCAGCATAAGTGAGTACACCCCCTGTATTATCAGTACATTATATATACAGGGCTCAGTATAAGTGAGTACACCCTGTTTTATCAGTACATTATATATACAGGGCTCAGTATAAGTGAGTACACCCCCTGTATTATCAGTACATTATATATACGGGGCTCAGCATAAGTGAGTACACCCCTGTATTATCAGTACATTATATATACAGCGCTCAGTATAAGTGAGTACATCACTGTATTAACAGTACATTATATATACAGAGCTCAGCATAAGTGAGTACACCCCCTGTATTATCAGTACATTATATACATAGTGCTCAGCATAAGTGAGTACACCCCTGTATTATCAGTACATTATATATACCGTGCTCAGCATAAGTGAGTACACCCCTGTATTATCAGTACATTATATATACAGGGATCAGTATAAGTGAGTACACCCCCTGTATTATCAGTACATTATATATACCGTGCTCACCATAAGTGAGTACACCCCCTGTACTATCAGTACATTATATATACAGCGCTCAGCATAAGTGAGTACACCCCCTGTATTATCAGTACATTATATATACGGGGCTCAGCATAAGTGAGTACACCCCTGTATTATCAGTACATTATATATACAGGGCTCAGCATAAGTGAGTACACCCCTGTATTATGAGTACATTATATATACAGGGCTCAGCATAAGTGAGTACACCCCTGTATTATCAGTACATTATATATACAGGGCTCAGCATAAGTGAGTACACCCCTGTATTATCAGTACATTATATATACAGTGCTCAGCATAAGTGAGTACACCCTGTATTATCAGTACATTATATATACAGGGCTCAGCATAAGTGAGTACACCCCCTGTATTATCAGTACATTATATATACGGGGCTCAGCATAAGTGAGTACACCCCTGTATTATCAGTACATTATATATACAGCGCTCAGCATAAGTGAGTACACCCCTGTATTATCAGTACATTATATATGCAGTGCTCAGCATAAGTGAGTACACCCATGTATTATGAGTACATTATATATACAGTGCTCAGCATAAGTGAGTACACCCCTGTATTATCAGTACATTATATATACAGTGCTCAGCATAAGTGAGTACACCCCCTGTATTATCAGTACATTATATATACAGGGCTCAGCATAAGTGAGTACACCCCTGTATTATCAGTACATTATATATACAGTGCTCAGTGTAAGTGAGTACACCCCTGTATTATCAGAACATTATATATACGGGGCTCAGCATAAGTGAGTACACCACTGTATTATCAGTACATTATATATACAGGGCTCAGCATAAGTGAGTACACCACTGTATTATCAGTACATTATATATACAGGGCTCAGCATGAGTGAGTACACCACTGTATTATCAGTACATTATATATACACGGCTCAGCATAAGTGAGTACACCCTTGTATTATCAGCACATTATATATACAGTGCTCAGCATAAGTGAGTAAACCCCTGTATTATCAGTACATTATATATACAGGGCTCAGCATAAGTGAGTACACCCCCTGTATTATCAGTACATTATATATACAGGGCTCAGTATAAGTGAGTACACCCTGTATTATCAGTACATTATATATACAGGGCTCAGTATAAGTGAGTACACCCCTGTATTATCAGTACATTATATATACAGCGCTCAGCATAAGTGAGTACATCACTGTATTAACAGTACATTATATATACAGAGCTCAGCATAAGTGAGTACACCCCCTGTATTATCAGTACATTATATATACGGGGCTCAGCATAAGTGAGTACACCCCTGTATTAACAGTACATTATATATACAGAGCTCAGCATAAGTGAGTACACCCCCTGTATTATCAGTATATTATATATTCAGTGCTCAGCATAAGTGAGTACACCCCTGTATTATCAGTACATTACATAAACCGTGCTCAGCATAAGTGAGTACACCCCCTGTATTATCAGTACATTATATATACAGCGCTCAGCATAAGTGAGTACACCCCCTGTATTATCAGTACATTATATATACAGCGCTCAGCATAAGTGAGTACACCCCCTGTATTATCAGTACATTATATATACGGGGCTCAGCATAAGTGAGTACACCCCTGTATTATCAGTACATTATATATACAGGGCTCAGCATAAGTGAGTACACCCCTGTATTATCAGTACATTATATATACCGTGCTCAGCATAAGTGAGTACACCCCTGTATTATCAGTACATTATATATACAGCGCTCAGCATAAGTGAGTACACCCCTGTATTATCAGTACATTATATATACAGGGCTCAGCATAAGTGAGTACACCCCTGTATTATCAGTACATTATATATACAGTGCTCAGCATAAGTGAGTACATCCTGTATTATCAGTACATTATATATACGGGGCTCAGCATAAGTGAGTACACCCCCTGTATTATCAGTACATTATATATACAGTGCTCACCATAAGCGAGTACACCCCCTGTATTATCAGTACATTATATATACAGTGCTCAGCATAAGTGAGTACACCCCTGTATTATCAGTACATTATATATACAGTGCTCAGCATAAGTGAGTACCCCCTGTATTATCAGTACATTATATATATAGGGCTCAGTATAAGTGAGTACACCCTGTATTATCAGTACATTATATATACAGCGCTCAGCATAAGTGAGTACACCCCTGTATTATCAGTACATTATATATACAGGGCTCAGCATAAGTGAGTACACCCCTGTATTATCAGCACATTATATATACAGTGCTCAGCATAAGTGAGTACACCCCTGTATTATCAGTACATTATATATACAGAGCTCAGTATAAGTGAGTACACCACTGTATTATCAGTACATTATATATAGAGTGCTCAGCATAAGTGAGTACACCCCTGTTTTATCAGTACATTATATATACAGGGCTCAGCATAAGTGAGTACACCCCCTGTATTATCAGTACATTATATATACAGGGCTCAGCATAAGTGAGTACACCCCCTGTATTATCAGTACATTATATATACAGGGCTCAGTATAAGTGAGTACACCCCCTGTATTATCAGTACATTATATATACAGGGCTCAGTATAAGTGAGTACACCCCCTGTATTATCAGTACATTATATATACAGGGCTCAGTATAAGTGAGTAAACCCCTGTATTATCAGTACATTATATATACAGGGCTCAGCATAAGTGAGTACACCCCCTGTATTATCAGTACATTATATATACAGGGCTCAGTATAAGTGAGTACACCCTGTATTATCAGTACATTATATATACAGGGCTCAGTATAAGTGAGTACACCCCCTGTATTATCAGTACATTATATATACGGGGCTCAGCATAAGTGAGTACACCCCTGTATTATCAGTACATTATATATACAGCGCTCAGTATAAGTGAGTACATCACTGTATTAACAGTACATTATATATACAGAGCTCAGCATAAGTGAGTACACCCCCTGTATTATCAGTACATTATATACACAGTGCTCAGCATAAGTGAGTACACCCCTGTATTATCAGTACATTATATATACCGTGCTCAGCATAAGTGAGTACACCCCTGTATTATCAATACATTATATATACAGGGATCAGTATAAGTGAGTACACCCCCTGTATTATCAGTACATTATATATACCGTGCTCACCATAAGTGAGTACACCCCCTGTACTATCAGTACATTATATATACAGCGCTCAGCATAAGTGAGTACACCCCCTGTATTATCAGTACATTATATATACGGGGCTCAGCATAAGTGAGTACACCCCTGTATTATCAGTACATTATATATACAGGGCTCAGCATAAGTGAGTACACCCCTGTATTATGAGTACATTATATATACAGGGCTCAGCATAAGTGAGTACACCCCTGTATTATCAGTACATTATATATACAGGGCTCAGCATAAGTGAGTACACCCCTGTATTATCAGTACATTATATATACAGTGCTCAGCATAAGTGAGTACACCCTGTATTATCAGTACATTATATATACAGGGCTCAGCATAAGTGAGTACACCCCCTGTATTATCAGTACATTATATATACAGGGCTCAGCATAAGTGAGTACACCACTGTATTATCAGTACATTATATATACAGGGCTCAGCATAAGTGAGTACACCCCTGTATTATCACTACATTATATATACAGGGCTCAGCATAAGTGAGTACACCCCTGTATTAACAGTACATTATATATACAGGGCTCAGCATAAGTGAGTACACCCCCTGTATTATCAGTACATTATATATACAGTGCTCACCATAAGCGAGTACACCCCCTGTATTATCAGTACATTATATATACAGTGCTCAGCATAAGTGAGTACACCACTGTATTATCAGTACATTATATATACAGTGCTCAGCATAAGTGAGTACACCCCTGTATTATCAGTACATTATATATACAGTGCTCAGCATAAGTGAGTACACCCCTGTATTATCAGTACATTATATATACAGTGCTCACCATAAGCGAGTACACCCCCTGTATTATCAGTACATTATATATACAGTGCTCAGCATAAGTGAGTACACCACTGTATTATCAGTACATTATATATACAGTGCTCAGCATAAGTGAGTACACCCCTGTATTATCAGTACATTATATATACAGGGCTCAGCATAAGTGAGTACACCCCCTGTATTATCAGTACATTATATATATAGGGCTCAGCATAAGTGAGTACACCTCTGTATTATCAGTACATTATATACACAGGGCTCAGCATAAGTGAGTACACCCCCTGTATTATCAGTACATTATATATACAGGGCTCAGCATAAGTGAGTACACCCCTGTATTATCAGTACATTATATATACAGTGCTCAGCATAAGTGAGTACACCCCTGTATTATCAGTACATTATATATACGGGGCTCAGCATAAGTGAGTACACCCCCTGTATTATCAGTACATTATATATACGGGGCTCAGCATAAGTGAGTACACCCCCGTATTATCAGTACATTATATATACAGTGCTCAGTATAAGTGAGTACACCCCTGTATTATCAGTACATTATATACACAGGGCTCAGCATAAGTGAGTACACCACTGTATTATCAGTACATTATATATACAGGGCTCAGCATAAGTGAGTACACCCCCTGTATTATCAGTACATTATATACACAGGGCTCAGCATAAGTGAGTACACCACTGTATTATCAGTACATTATACAGTCATATGAAAAAGTTTGGGCACCCCTATTAATCTTAAGCTTAATGTTTTATAAAAATTGGTGTTTTTGCAACAGCTATTTCAGTTTGATATATGTAATATCTGTTGGATACAGTAATGTTTCTGCCTTGAAATGAGGTTTATTGTACTAACAGAAAATGTGCAATCTGCATTCAAACAAAATTTGACAGGTGCATAAGTATGGGCACCTCACCAGAAAAGTGACATTAATATTTAGTAGATCCTCCTTTTGCAAAAATAACAGCCTCTAGTCGCTTCCTGTAGCTTTTAATGAGTTCCTGGATCCTGGATGAAGGTATTTTTGACCATTCCTCTTTACAAAACAATTCCAGTTCAGTTAAGTTTGATGGTCGCCGAGCATGGACAGCCTCTTCAAATGATCCCACAGATGTTCAATGATATTCAGGTCTGGGGACTGGGATGGCCATTCCAGAACATTGTAATTGTTCCTCTGCATGAATGCCTGAGTAGATTTGGAGCGGTGTTTTGGATCATTGTCTTGCTGAAAGATCCATCCACTGCGTAACTTCAACTTTATCACTGATTCTTGAACACTATTGCCAAGAATCTGCTGATACTGAGTGGAATCCATGCGTCCCTCAACTTTAACAAGATTCCCAGTGCCGGCATTGACCACACAGCCCCAAAGCATGATGGAACCTCCACCAAATTTTACTGTGGGTAGCAAGTGTTTTTCTTGGAATGCTGTGTTTTTTTGCCACCATGCATAACGCCTTTTTGTATGACCAAACAACTCAATCTTGGTTTCATCAGTCCACAGGACCTTCTTCCAAAAAGAAATAGGCTTCTTCAAATGTGCTTTTGCATACCTCAGCCGACTCTGTTTGTGCGTACTTGCAGAAACGGCTTCTTTCGCATCACTCTCCCATACAGCTTCTCCTTGTGCAAAGTGCGTTGTATAGTTGACCGATGCACAGTGACACCATCTGCAGCAAGTTGATGCTGCAGCTCTCTGGAGGTGGTCTGAGGATTGTCCTTGACTGATCTCACCATTCTTCTTCTCTGCCTTTCTGATGTTTTTCTTGTCCTGACACTTCTGGCCTTAACAAGAACAGTCCCTATGTTCTTCCATTTCCTTACTATGTTCCTCACAGTGGAAACTGACAGGTTAAATCTCTGAGACAGCTTTTTGTATCCTTCCCCTGAACAACTATGTTGAATAATCTTTGTTTTCAGATCATTTGACAGTTGTTTTGAGGAGCCCATGATGCCACTCTTCAGAGGAGATTCAAACAGGAGAACAACTTGCAAGTGGCCACTTTAAGTAGCTTTTCTCATGATTGCATACACCTGGCTATAAAGTTCAAAGCTCAATGAGGTTACAAAACCAAAAAAAGTGCTTTAGTAAGTCAGTAAAAAGTAGGCAGGAGTATTTAAAACAAGAAAATGATAAGGGTGCCCATACTTATGCACAGGTCAAATTTTGTTTGAATGCAGATTGCACATTTTCTGTTAGCACAATAAACCTCATTTCAAGGCAGAAACATTACTGTGTCCAACAGTTATTACATATATCAAACTGAAATAGCTGTTGCAAAATCACCAATTTTTATAAAACATTAAGCTTAAGATTAATAGGGGTGCCCAAACTTTTTCATATGACTGTATATACAGGGCTCAGCATAAGTGAGTACACCCCCTGTATTATCAGTACATTATATATACAGTGCTCAGCATAAGTGAGTACACCCCTGTATTATCAGTACATTATATATACAGGGCTCAGGATAAGTGAGTACACCCCTGTATTATCAGTACATTATATATACAGGGCTCAGCATGAGTGAGTACACCACTGTATTATCAGTACATTATATATACAGGGCTCAGCATAAGTGAGTACATCACTGTATTAACAGTACATTATATACACAGGGCTCAGCATAAGTGAGTACATCACTGTATTAACAGTACATTATATACACAGGGCTCAGCATAAGTGAGTACACCCTGTATTATCAGTACATTATATATACGGGGCTCAGCATAAGTGAGTACACCCCCGTATTATCAGTACATTATATATACAGGGCTCAGCATAAGTGAGTACATCACTGTATTAACAGTACATTATATACACAGGGCTCAGCATAAGTGAGTACACCCCCTGTATTATCAGTACATTATATATACAGTGCTCAGTATAAGTGAGTACACCCCTGTATTATCAGTACATTATATACACAGGGCTCAGCATAAGTGAGTACACCCCCTGTATTATCAGTACATTATATATACAGCGCTCAGCATAAGTGAGTACACCCCCTGTATTATCAGTACATTATATATACAGCGCTCAGCATAAGTGAGTACACCACTGTATTATCAGTACATTATATATGCAGTGCTCAGCATAAGTGAGTACATCACTGTATTAACAGTACATTATATACACAGGGCTCAGCATAAGTGAGTACACCCTGTATTATCAGTACATTATATATACAGCGCTCAGCATAAGTGAGTACACCCCCTGTATTATCAGTACATTATATATACAGTGCTCAGCATAAGTGAGTACACCCCCTGTATTATCAGTACATTATATATACAGTGCTCAGTATAAGTGAGTACACCCCTGTATTATCAGTACATTATATATACAGGGCTCAGCATAAGTGAGTACACCCCTGTATTATCAGTACATTATATATACAGTGCTCAGTATAAGTGAGTACACCCCCTGTATTATCAGTACATTATATATACAGTGCTCAGTATAAGTGAGTACACCCCTGTATTATCAGTATATTATATATACAGTGCTCAGCATAAGTGAGTACACCCCTGTATTATCAGTACATTATATATACAGAGCTCAGCATAAGTGAGTACACCCCTGTATTATCAGTACATTATATATACAGTGCTCAGTATAAGTGAGTACACCCATGTATTATCAGTACATTATATATACGGGGCTCAGCATAAGTGAGTACACCCCCGTATTATCAGTACATTTTATATATTTTGGACGCTTTCTGTTGTCTGTAGCAGGATCAGTGTCACCTGTGCAGTGAGTCGCCAGAGTCAGTATGTGTGTATACCGCACTGCTGCGCCATTTTATTGAAGACACTGCGTTTGCGAATTCACAGACAGAGTCTTCAATAAAATGGAGCTGGATATCGTGGGATGCGCACGCCGGGCATTACAATTATCCCTATAGGCGGGTGTGCGCTCTGCTATGTTGCCGGAGTCAGAACGTGCGCATCCTGCGATATCCAGCTCCATTTTACTGAAGACACTGTCTGTAAATTCGCAGACATAATGTCTTTAAAAAATGGCGCAGGATAGCGCGATAAGCGCACGCGCCGACTCCTCTGCCATTAATAAAATTAAAAATGTACCAATAAAAATGCTCGCCACCCGGGCGTAGAACGGGTTCAATAGCTAGTTTTTATATCAATATATACACACAAGCTTTGAACGCTCTTTAATGCAGGTACCCCTGATGAAGCCGCACTAGTAACGGCGATTCGAGTGGGGGAACACCCTTCCAGGTCTTATCCTGTACTGAGTAGCTCAGAATAGTATCCTACTTAAATGGGTTGTACCACCATAAACCGACTAGAAAAGGTGGAAATAGTTTTGTAATTTCTAGTGATTAAAAATTATGCTTCATTCAACAGATACCAAGCTTTTATTTCTTGAATGCTGCTCTCTGGCGCCACCTGGCGATATTCCATTACGCTCAGGTAGTGGGTGATAAGCTTGTCGAGTTTGCGCAGTTTCTGTCATAAGAGCTCCCCACCCGCAGAGTGCACAATGTATTCTTGGTCACAAGGCTCAGATTCAGACCCTCCCCCTGCACTCACAGCTGATCTCCAGGTGATTCACACCCTCCCCCTGCACTCACAGCTGATCTCCAGGTGAGACACCTCCTCCCCCTGCACTCACAGCTGATCTCCAGGTGAGATACCTCCTCGTCCTGCACTCACAGCTGATCTCTGGTGAGACACCTCCTCCCTCTGCACTCATAGCTGATCTCTGGGTGAAACACCCCCTCCCCCTGCACTCACAGCTGATCTCCAGGTGAGACACCTCCTCCCCCTGCACTCACAGCTGATCTCCAGGTGAGATACCTCCTCCTCCTGCACTCACAGCTGATCTCTGGGTGAGACACCCCCTCCCTCTGCACTCACAGGTGATCTCTGGGTGAGATACCCCCTCCCCCTGCACTCACAGCTGATCTCCAGGTGAGATACCCCTCCCCCTGCACTCACAGCTGATCTCCAGGTGAGATACCCCCTCCTCTTGCACTGACAGCTGATCTCCGGGTGATTCACTACCTCCTCCTGCACTCACAGCTGATCTCCGGGTGAGATCATCTGCATCACAGACTAAGCACAGGAAGAGTCTCTCTGCTATCCTGCTTACAATTCTGTGAAGCACATGACCTCACCTGGAGATCAGCTATGAGTGCAGGAGGAGGAGGTATCTCACCTGGAGATCAGCTGTGAGTGCAGGAGGAGGGGGTATCTCACCTGGAGATCAGCTGTGAGTGCAGGAGGAGGGGGTATCTCACCTGGAGATCAGCTGTGAGTGCAGGAGGAGGAGGTATCTCACCTGGAGATCATCTGTGAGTGCAGGAGGAGGGGGTATCTCACCTGGAGATCAGCTATGAGTGCAGGAGGAGGAGGTATCTCACCTGGAGATCAGCTGTGAGTGCAGGAGGAGGAGGTGTCTCACCTGGAGATCAGCTGTGAGTGCAGGGGGAGGGGGTATCTCACCTGGAGATCAGCTGTGAGTGCAGGAGGAGGGGGTATCTCACCTGGAGATCAGCTGTGAGTGCAGGAGGAGGGGTATCTCACTCGGAGATGAGCTGTGAGTGCAGGAGGAGGAGGTATCTCACCCTGAGATCTGCTGTGAGTGCAGGGGGAGGGGGTATCTCACCTGGAGATCAGCTGTGAGTGCAGGAGAAGAGGGTATCTCACCTGGAGAACAGCTGTGAGTGCAGGAGAAGAGGGTATCTCACCTGGAGATCAGCTGTGAGTGCAGGGGGAGGGGGTGTCTCACCTGGAGATCAGCTGTGAGTGCAGGGGGAGGGGGTATCTCACCTGGAGATCAGCTGTGAGTGCAGGGGGAGGGGGTATCTCACCTGGAGATCAGCTGTGAGTGCAGGGGGAGGGGGTATCTCACCTGGAGATCAGCTGTGAGTGCAGGGGGAGGGGGTATCTCACCTGGAGATCAGCTGTGAGTGCAGGGGGAGGGGTATCTCACCTGGAGATCAGCTGCGAGTGCAGGGGGAGGGGGTATCTCACCTGGAGATCAGCTGTGAGTGCAGGGGGAGGAGGTGTCTCACCTGGAGATCAGCTGTGAGTGCAGGGCGACGGGGTATCTCACCTGGAGATCAGCTGTGAGTGCAGGGGGAGGAGGTGTCTCACCTGGAGATCAGCTGTGAGTGCAGGGGGAGGGGGTATCTCACCTGGAGATGAGCTGTGAGTGCAGGGGGAGGCTGTGTCTCACCCGGAGATCAGCTGTGAGTGCAGGGGGAGGGAGTGTCTCACCCGGAGATCAGCTGTGAGGCAGGAGGAGGAGGTGTCTTATCCAGATTTCAGCTGTGAGTGCAGGGGGAGGGGGTGTCTCACCCGGAGATCAGCTGTGAGTGCAGGGGGAGGGAGTGTCTCACCCGGAGATCAGCTGTGAGGCAGGGGAAGGGGGTATCTCACCCGGAGATCAGCTGTGAGTGCAGGGGGAGGGGGTATCTCACCCGAATATGAGCTGTTAGCACAGGGGGAGGGGGTGTCTCACCTGGAGATCAGCTGTGAGGCAGGGGGAGGGGGTGTCTCACCTGGGGATCAGCTGTGAGTGCAGGAGGAGGGGGTATCTCACCCGAATATGAGCTGTTAGCACAGGGGGAGGGGGTGTCTAACCCGGAGATCAGCTGTGAGCCCAGGGGGAAGGTGTCTCACCCGGAGATCAGCTGTGAGAGCAGGGGGAGGGGGTATCTCACCTGGAGATCAGCTGTGAGTGCAGAAGGAGGGGTATCTCACCTGGAGATCAGCTGTGAGTGCAGGGGGAGGGGGTATCTCACCTGGAGATCAGCTGTGAGAGCAGGGGGAGGGGGTATCTCACCTGGAGATCAGCTGTGAGTGCAGGAGGAGGGGGTATCTCACCTGGAGATCAGCTGTGAGTGCAGGGGGAGGGGGTGTCTCACCTGGAGATCAGCTGTGAGTGCAGGGGGAGGGGGTATCTCACCCGGAGATCAGCTGTGAGTGCAGGAGGAGGGGGTATCTCATCCGGATATGAGTGGTGAGCGCAAGGAGAGAGGGTGAATACCCCGGAGAACAGCTGTGAGTTCAGGAGGAGGGGGTGAGTCAGCAGGAGGTGAGCAGTGAGCACAAGGGGAGGGGGTGAATCACAGACACTGTGCTTACAGCAGGGGGCCTTGTGACAGACAATACATTGTGCAGGCTGCGGGTGGGGAACTCTTATGACAGGAACTGCGCAATCTTGACCAGCTGATCACCCACTACCAGAACATAGTGGAATAACGCCAGGGGGCGCTAGAGAGCATAATTTAAAAAGTAAAAGTTTGGTATCTTTTGAATGAAGCATAATTTTTAATCACAATAAATTACAAATCTATTTATTTTCACCTTTTCTGGTTGGTTTACTGTATTCTTTATGGTCGCACAACCCCTCTAAATGGACCCACTTTTAATTGGTGGTGCTGGTATTGTATTACTCTTTTATAGTGAGCTCATGCTAATTTACTCTGTACTAAATACTCCTCATAAGTGCTGAATACCAAAACTGCTACTGGATCTTAAACTTTTATTTGATTAGATCTTTTTGAGTCATTGTCATTGCAATAGCTGGTTTCCTCTGCAGTACATTTCCATTAGAGCAGGGCTGGGGAACCCCGGGCCCGTGATCAGCTTCTCTGTGGCCCCCCAGGCAGATTACTGGGGACCACAGTACTCGGGCCAGCACTTACGGGGAAACAATGTCAGAGTATTTTGGCGCATGTCTGTTTGCCGAGGCGGCCGCCCCTCCAGATGTAAGTTATCTTAATTTATGAGTTACATAAATATATATTATATACATACATGTACACACAAGCTTTGAACGCTCTTTAATGCATGTACTCCTGATGAAGCCGCACTGGTAGCGGCGATTCGAGTGGGGGAACACCCTTTCTGGTCTCATCCTGTACCTCAGAGTAGTATCCTTCTTAAAGGGGTTGTGCCACTATAATGAATACAAGTAACCAACCAGAAAAGGTGGAAATAGTTTGTAATTTATGGTGATTCAAAATTATTCTTCATTAAAAAGATACCAAGCTTTTACTTTTATGAATGCTGCTCTCTGGCGCCACCTGGCGTTATTCCACTATGTTCTGGTAGTGGGTGATCAGCTGGTTGAATTTGCGCAGTTTCTGTCATAAGAGCTCCCAACCGACAGCGTGCAAAATGTATTCTCTGTCACAAGGCTCCTTGCCGTAAGCACAGTGTGTCTGTGATTCACCCCCTCCCCCCGCAATCACAGCTGATCTCAGGTTGGAACCTCCTCCCCCTGCTTCATAGCTGATCTCCGGGTGAGATACCCCCTCCCCAGGCGCTCACAGCTGATCTCCAGGTGAGATACCCCCTCCCCCTGCACTCACAGCTCATCTCCAGGTGAGATACCCCCTCCCCCTGCACTCACAGCTGATCTCCGGGTGAGATACCCCCTCCATCTGCACTCACAGCTGATCTCCAGGTGAGACACGCCCTCCCCAGGCGCTCACAGCTGATCTCCAGGTGAGATACCCCCTCCCCCTGCACTCACAGCTGATCTCCAGGTGAGACACCTCCTCCCCCTGCACTCACAGCTGATCTCCAGGTGAGATACCTCCTCCCCCTGCACTCACAGCTGATCTCCAGGTGAGACACCTCCTCCCCCTGCACTCACAGCTGATCTCCGGGTGAGATACCCCCTCCTCCTGCCCTCACAGCTGATCTCCAGGTGAGATACCCCCTCCCTCTGCACTCACAGCTGATCTCCAGGTGAGATACCCTCTCCTCCTGCACTCACAGCTGATCTCCAGGTGAGACACATCCTCCCCCTGCACTCACAGCTCATCTCCGAGTGAAATACCCCCTCCCCCTGCACTCACAGCTGATCTCCGGGTGAGATACCCCCTCCCCCTGCACTCACAGCTGATCTCCGGGTGAGATACCTCCTCCTCCTGCACTCACAGCTGATCTCCAGGTGAGATACCTCCTCCTCCTGCACTCACAGCTGATCTCCGGGTGAGATACCCCCTCCTCCTGCCCTCACAGCTGATCTCCAGGTGAGATACCCCCTCCCTCTGCACTCACAGCTGATCTCCAGGTGAGATACCCTCTCCTCCTGCACTCACAGCTGATCTACAGGTGAGACACATCCTCCCCCTGCACTCACAGCTCATCTCCGAGTGAAATACCCCCTCCCCCTGCACTCACAGCTGATCTCCGGGTGAGATACCCCCTCCCCTTGCACTCACAGCTGATCTCCGGGTGAGATACCTCCTCCTCCTGCACTCACAGCTGATCTCCAGGTGAGATACCCTCTCCTCCTGCACTCACAGCTGATCTCCAGGTGAGACACCTCCTCCCCCTGCACTCACAGCTGATCTCCAGGTGAGATACCCCCTCCCTCTGCACTCACAGCTGATCTCCAGGTGAGATACCCTCTCCTCCTGCACTCACAGCTGATCTCCAGGTGAGACACCCCCTCCTCCTGCACTCACAGCTGATCTCCAGGTGAGATACCCCCTCCTCCTGCACTCACAGCTGATCTCAGGGTGAGACACCCCCTCCCCCTGCACTGACAGCTGATCTCCAGGTGATTCACTACCTCCACCTGCATTCACAGCTGATCTCTGCGTGAGATCATCTGATTCACAGACTAAGCACAGGAAGAGTCTCTGCTATGCTGCTTACAAGTCTGTGAACTAGATGATCTCACCCGGAGATCAGCAGTCAGCGCAGGGGGAGGAGGTGTCTCATCCAGATTTCATCTGTGAGTGCAGGGGGAGGAGGTGTCTCATCCAGATTTCAGCTGTGAGTGCAGGGGGAGGGGGTATCTCACCTGGAGATCAGCTGTGAGTGCAGAGGGAGGGGGTGTCTCACCTGGAGATCAGCTGTGAGTGCAGAGGGAGGGGGTGTCTCACCTAGAGATCAGCTGTGAGTGCAGGGGGAGGGGGTATCTCACCTGGAGATCAGCTGTGAGTGCAGGGGGAGGGGGTGTCTCACCTGGAGATCAGCTGTGAGTGCAGAGGGAGGGGGTGTCTCACCCGGAGATCAGCTGTGAGTGCAGGGGGAGGGGGTGTCTCACCTGGAGATCAGCTGTGAGTGCAGATGGAGGGGGTATCTCACCTGGAGATCAGCTGTGAGTGCAGGGGGAGGAGGTGTCTCACCTGGAGATCAGCTGTGAGTGCAGGGGGAGGGGGTGTCTCACCTGGAGATCAGCTGTGAGTGCAGAGGGAGGGGGTGTCTCACCCGGAGATCAGCTGTGAGTGCAGGGGGAGGGGGTGTCTCACCTGGAGATCAGCTGTGAGTGCAGATGGAGGGGGTATCTCACCCGGAGATGAGCTGTGAGTGCAGGGGGAGGAGGTGTCTCACCTGGAGATCAGCAGTCAGCGCAGGGGGAGGAGGTGTCTCATCCAGATTTCAGCTGTGAGTGCAGGGGGAGGAGGTGTCTCATCCAGATTTCAGCTGTGAGTGCAGGGGGATGGGGTGTCTCACCCAGAGATCAGCTATGAGTGCAGAGGGAGGGGGTGTCTCACCCGGAGAACAGCTGTGAGTGCAGGGGGAGGGGGTGTCTCATCTGGAGATCAGCTGTGAGTGCAGGGGGAGGAGGTGTCTCACCTGGAGATCAGCTGTGAGTGCAGGGAGATGGGTGAATCACCTGGAGATCAGTTGTGAGTGCAGGGGGAGAGGGTGTCTCATCTGGAGAACAGCTGTGAGTGCAGGGGGTGGGGTGAATCACGTGGAGATCAGCTGTGAATGCAGGGGGAGAGGGTGTCTCATCTGCAGAACAGCTGTGAGTGCAGGGGGTGGGGTGAATCACGTGGAGATCAGTTGTGAGTGCAGGGGGAGGAGGTGTCTCATCTGCAGAACAGCTGTGAGTGCAGGGGGTGGGGTGAATCACCCGGAGATCATCTGTGAGTGCAGGGGGAGAGGGTGAATCACCTGGAGATCAGTTGTGAGTGCAGGGGGAGAGGGTGAATCACCAGGAAACCAGATGTGAGTGCAGGGGGTGGGGTGAATCACCTGGAGATCAGTTGTGAGTGCAGGGGGAGAGGGTGAATCACCAGGAAACCAGATGTGAGTGCAGGGGGTGGGGTGAATCACCCGGAGATCAGTTGTGAGTGCAGGGGAGAGAGTGAATCATCAGGAAACCAGATGTGAGTGCAGGGGGAGAGGGTGAATCACCTGGAGATGAGCTGTGAGTGCAGGGGGAGAGGGTGAATCACCAGGAAATCAGATGTGAGTGCAGGGGGTGGGGTGAATCACCTGGAGATGAGCTGTGAGTGCAGGGGGAGAGGGTGAATCACCAGGAAACCAGATGTGAGTGCAGGGGGAGAGGGTGAATCACCTGGAGATGAGCTGTGAGTGCAGGGGGAGAGGGTGAATCACCAGGAAATCAGATGTGAGTGCAGGGGGAGGGTCTGAATCTGAGCCTTGTGACAGAGAATACATTGTGCACGCTGCGGGTGGGGAGCTCTTATGACAGGAACTGCGCAAATTCAACCAGCTGATCACCCACTACCAGGACGTAATGGAATAACATGAGGGGGCACCAGAGAGCAGCATTCAAAAAATAAAAGCTTGGTAACTTTTGAATGAAGCATAATTTTGAATCACTATGAATTACAAAACTATTTCCACCTTTTCTGGTTGGTTTACTGTATTCTTTATGGTGGCACAACCCCTCTAAATGGACCCACTTTTAATTGGTGGTGCTGGTATTGTATTACTCTTTTATAGTGAGCTCATGCTAATCTACTCTGTACTAAAAACTCCTCATAAGTGCTGAATACCAAAACTGCAGATTAACATTAGTAATGCTGCGGATTGATATAGGATTTTATTCACATATTTGCTGCTGTGTATACGTAAAGCATATTTGCTTCCCATTGCACTTGATATGAATGTTATGCACTTTCTATATTCTTGAGTACATTAAATTTATCAAGTATATGAGCCCTGACTAATCTGTATGTAATCATCTTTTTTGTATAATTATTAAACATGTTATACACCAATCATGTTATACATTGTTTGAGGTTTCAGGGCAGTTGGCTGGACCCAAGTCCTACAGAGACTAGGTCAGTTTTTGTCTTATTATCGTTTTGGTCTTTTTAAATGTTTTTTACATTATACGAGAGTAGAAGCCAACCCGAATAAAAGCCGAGGCACCTAATTTTACCACAAAAAATAGGAAAAAGTATTGACTCGAGTATAAGCCAGGGGTGGGAAATGCAGCAACTACTGGTAAATTTCCCCTTCCTGGCAAGCATTGCCCCTCATCCCCAATCCTTGTATGCATGGGTCCCTCATCCCCAATCCTGGTATGCATGGGCCCCTCATCCCCAATCCTGGCATGCATGGGCCCCTCATCCCCAATCCTGGCATGCGTGGGCCCCTCATCCCCAATCCTGGTATGCGTGGGTCCCTCATCCCTAATCCTGGAATGCATGGGTTCCTCACCCTAATCCTGGTATGCATGAGTCCCTCATCCCCAATCCTGGTAGGTATGGCCCCCTCATCCCCAATCCTCATATGCATGGTCCCCAATCCTGGTATATATGGCCCTCTCATCTAATCCTGGTATGCATGGCTCCCGTCATCACCAATCCTGGTAAGCATGGTCCCCTCATACCCAATTCTGGTATGAATGGTCCCCTCATCCCCAATCCGGGTATGCATGGTCACCTTATCACCAATCCTGCTATGTATGGCAACCCTCATCCCCAATCGTGGTATGCATGGCCCCCTATCCTGGTATACATGCCCCCCCCATCACCGCACACAAGAAAAAAATAAACACTTTTACTCACCTTCCTTCCTCCCCTCTGCTCCAGCGCTGTATCCTGTTCTGCCACTAGTTCATCTCAGCACTTGAGCATCGCATGATGTCACTGCCATGCGCCCTCAGATGCCAATGTGAGCTGTGGGGATATTCACTCCTCTTCACACCAGGACTATGGGCGTGGAGAGGAGTGAATATCCACTTTCTTTAACAGCGCATACTGTCAGCAACAATCCTGTGTGTGCCCATGGGAGTGGAGAGGAGTGAATATTCATTCTCTCTAATAGTGGGCACAGAGGATAGCTGAGCCGCAGCAGAAGCTGCGGCGCTGCTGACAGTGCGCGCTATTAAAGAAAATTAATATTCACTCCTCTCCACTCACATGAGCATGGAGAAGAGTGAGTATTAATTTTCTTTTAGCAGCGGGCACACGTGGTAGCTGCAGCAGCGGCTACTGCCTGTGCAGTGCTCTTCTGCTGCCGCAACCTCCCCACCACCATCGGAACGTATATACTATACCTGAGTATATAACGTATAAGCCGATGGGGGCTTTTTCAACATAAAAAATGTTCTGAAAAAGTCAGCTTAGACTTGCGTATATACGGTATATACCATTTGATCATGTCAACTAAATAAAATTGCCTTTACATAACGTGAGGTTTGAATAACTGTTACTACATGACTGAGAAAAATTAAGAATGTGATTTTTAATAAAGTGTATCACATTCCCATCATCCACACAGGGCTGTGCATGGTCTATAGAAAATAAATTAATAGGTTAGTTGAGAAAGTGATTTACAAAAATAAAAAGCTACAAGGGAGTAGAGAGAGACTCTGAAAGTTGCAAAACAAAGTGCTGTATTACATTAGAATCTCCTCTTCATTAAAATCACTGGGGAGGGCTGAGAAGCATATACATCAGTAGGGACAGCTGGTGTGCATATACATCAATGTGGAGGGCTAGGGGGCACAGACATCCCTGGGGGCATAGACATCACTGAGGAGGGCTGGGAGGCATATACATCAATGGGGTGAGCTGGGGTCATAGATAACGCTGGGGGGCATAAATATCACTGAGTAGGGCTGGGGGTATGGACATCACTGGGGAAGGCTCCCAGCCTGCCCAGTAATGTCTATACCCCGAGCCCTATAAAAATTAATAAAAAACGTTTGATTTAAAAAAAAAATAGTCGTAAGATAAAGTTTTGGCAATGGGTTTCTTGACACAAGCAGATTTTACTGGTACGCTATAAAATATAAAATCTCTAATAGCAGAATGACAGCAGATAGGAAAAACAAGGCAAAGACAAACTTGATTATTTTCATGCTGTCATTAAAAAGTAATTAAAGCAATTTAAGAACTTGACAACACCTCATTAAATAACAGTGGATGAACATAGTAGCTGCTGTATAAAGTATGTAGACTGCATGGGAATCATTAAAGGGAACCTGTCAACTAATTTGTGCTGAGTAAATCATGGGCAGCACGAATCAGAGCCTGGCAGCACGAATGCCAGTGACTCTCTCAGCCAGCTTATCACAGTGATGCACCAGGGAATTGAGAGGACTCTCCCTATGTACACACAGGAGAGACCTGTCAATCAGGTAGGTTGCAGGATACAGTGCAGAACAGAGCCAATCAAGATTTTCTTTATGAGTGAATCAGTGAAGATATATACACACACACAAACATATACGTATGTACAAATATATATTAGAAATAGTTACTACAAACAGTATAAAACACACACACACACACACACACACACACACATATATAACATTCTATATTCCCACTTACAGTAGGGCAGCCGGTCGTGAACTAAGAATCACAGCCTGTGATAAAATTCTTATATAAAATGTGGAAGGCCGGCATTGTTTTTATTGGCTTTTCTTCTTTTAGATTACACGAACTGTTGATGGAAAAATAAAGAGGTTTCAATAAATAAATACTCTTGACTCTTGCAATCAAGTCTTTACAAGTCTGGTAATTTAACACAGATAATATTATGTGTATATATATATATATTATGTTTTTTTGAAGAGAATTAAGTTAGGCTAAAAAGCTTTTCTCACCACTTTCCAAAAAATGCTAATGACGCTTCAAGGTTACATGGACAGCTTGGTGAACATCAAGCCACAGGTAAACTAAATGCAACATGGTAAGAAAGGATCCCGCACTTTACACAAGCCCACTCCTTCTGAAATGATCCTCTACCTGACTCAGGCATGTGCCAGCTGCATGCCAACACAGGGGGGTGGGGGGGAGGTATTGCTTTATCACTTTTATGTATCATCCTAACAACCCTTTTAACAGGTCTAATACAAGGAGAGGACTGGAAATAACATTTTCATAAAACAGAAGGAATTTGAAATTTCCAATTAATTAAAAGATTTCAACCAGGACTTAATTGTAGAAGTCAACTTCTAGATCATTATTATTATAGGAATACAATAAATCATTATTGATATCGAAAAAAGATTTTCTTTCCATTTTCCATATTACAATATTTAAAAGAAAAAACTGAAATATTGTAATTTTCACACATCGCTGAGCATAATACTGGATTTCCTGTTCTGTACAGATGACTTTTCAGCAGTCGCATTATCATTACATTCAGAACTACAACAGCTTCATTTACAATCACCATTCATTAAGCTGCATGTCAACAGCGTTATCATGCTGCACGGCGCCTGCGCGTAGCCGAATGCAGCGGGGAGAAAATTAACTGTATTCTCCCCACCAGCGTTCAGTTTCAGTCATGGGGGTGAGGGTGGTGCTGGCCAAGTCACCTGCTCCGAGTATAGACCGCAGCGGCTGTAATGGCGCCCCAGCATTGACTGACAATCAGCCGCAATGCAGAGCCAATGTCAGTCAGGGCCGGGGGTGCGGTTAAACTTGCAGATTAACCGGATATCTGCAAGTTAATAGTATTATTTCTGATGACTAGTGATGAGCGAGTATGTTCTGTTAACCCTTTCATCGAGCATGCTCGAGTGCTCGCCGAGTATTTTCAGCGTGCTCGGGTGTTATGTTTAAGTCTCTCTGTGCGCATGATTTGCGATTGTTTGACAGCTTTAATACATGTGAGGAATGCCTAAGAAACAGGCATTCCTCACATGAATTAAAGCTGTCAAACAGTTGCAAATCATGTGCACGGAGTGAGTCAAACATAACACCCGAGCACGCTGAAAATACTCGGAAAACGCTTGACCATGCTCGTAAATCTCGAGTAACGAGCATGCTCGCTCATCACTACTGGTAACATGTTCCCTTTAAGGTGACTAAAAAGTAAAGTAAAGTAAAAATAAAATAAAAACTTTGTTCATAAAACATAAAAAATCCAATTATACAAAAGTTTATAATCAGTCCTTTGTTCCCTTCAAAAATAAAAAAGTTAAAAATTAGTATAAAAAAACAGCAGCTCGGGATGCAAAAAAGCAAGACCCCCAGAGCTCCATTGATGGACAGGTCTCAGAAAATGGCAGCTTTTCTGCAATAGATTTTTATCATTATTTATGAAAAGTATAGCAAGATAACACAGAATTGCAAGAACAAGCAGTTACAAGAAAACATCTGCTAGCACACAGGCCAGCATATATAAAATGTAGTATATATCATATAATGTGATATGGAAAATGCCATCATATGTCAGCCTGTCAAGTATGAGTAAAATAAGAGAAGAGGAAGAAAGAAGAAATAAACTTAAGATGTGCAAGATGGGGAAAGAAGGAGGAAGGGATGAAGAATAAAGATTTGGAGGGGGAGTAGGTAGGGGTGAGGAGGTAAAGAAAATAGCAAACAAAAGACTAAGACTATGTTCACACACGTTGTGTTTTTCAGCGAATTTTGTGGCAGATTTTTATGCAAATTTTCAGTTGCGTTTTGAAGTACCAGCAAAGTCTATGAGAAACCAGAATTCTCTGTTCACACAACTTGTGTTTTTTTGCTGCGTATTTTCTGCCTTGGTTGGGTTTTTGGAAAATAGAGCATGTCACTTCTTTCAGCGTTTTTTCACCCATAGGAAGTAATGAGTGGTAAAAAAAACCCGTTGAAAAAACGCACCAAAAAACGCAGGTACATTTTTTCAGCATTTTTGATGGCAAAATAGAAAGGGGTTCTTTTTTTCACAGAATTTTATGTACATGCATGAATAGAGACAGAAGGACAGTGAAAAAAATGCTGAAAAACCCCTGAAAAAAAGCAGCAAAACAAGCATTTTTTAGGCAGATTTCCTGCCAGAGATCAGTTTTGCTGCATATTTTTGATTGAAAAAAACACAACGTGTGTGAACATAGCCTAAGACTCAATAGAAGAAGTAGCCAAAGACTAGGATGACCACAGGGACCATATTTTTCAATTTCAATTGCCAGTTTCATGATGAAAATGAGTTTATTTTAAGTGGGATATCTTCAACGACAATATTCAGATCTGCTAAACCTGGATGTGCCTGGATGTCAGTTTTAGTAACCATAGAAAGAGGTTTTAAAATATTAGTCCGAATTCCACTCACTATTGGACAAAACCACCAAGCATGGCTTAGATTCCTGGTTGGAAACAGCCTTTCCAACAGAAAGGAAAAAACCTTGAGAACAGTTGGCTAGTCTTCCAAGTGTCAAATAGCATCTCTATAGCAAGGGTGGAGAATCTCAGGGCCAAGGGCCATTTACAGCCCTAGATGGCCTTTTTTCCTGCCGCCAAGCAGATTTCTGGGGACTACAGTGCGTGGGTTGGCAGCTTAGTTTTGATGCCCCTTAGTTTCTTCTTACTCTGTGAGCACATGCAATGCAGCTTTCACTACTGAACGCTTTCACTACGTAATGCTGATTACGTCCTGACACCAGTGCCAGCGTTAAGGCTTAATTTGTGGGTGGAGTTAGCATACAATTTGTACGGTCCCCGAAGGATGGTATGAATATCCAAATGGAGGTTTCTTCACCCCTGTTCTATAGGACTAATACATGTAGTTGTTTTTTGAGACCCAACTAGAGCTCAATGACACTGCGTTCATGTAAATGGAAAGGATGAACCCTCCTTCCATTTGACCATATAAGGGAGTTTCTGATCATCCAGGGGGGCATTTAACAACTTGTAAATAATTGAGGACTTTTGTATTAAGAGAAAAGTTTTGAAAGGGAAAGAAAGAAGAATTACAAGAGTAAGGGAAAACGGAAGATAAAGTGTCTAATCTGCAGATATTGGTAAAAACTATCCATGTTGAAGAGACGAAAGGGAACTTAACAGCTGATACATTCTGCCCGATCAAAGGGCACCATGTATCAAACCCTGGCTGCATGATTCCAGCCATATAAGTCTAACTCTGAAATGCCATAGTGTTTCAGATAAAAACATAGTTGGAAAGCTACCGGGTACTGTCATACAAGAGACTAGTCAGACGGGAGGGTCCCTGGTGGCTTCTCGCCAACACCTTGCCCTAGAATGAGAGGTCTCTCCCTGCAGAGGGAGAGACGTGTCCATGGCCGCAGTCCACGGCGACTATTAAACTATGTTTTTCTCTGAAACTCTGCAGTGTTTCACAGTTGCACATGAATGGCTGAAGTCGTGCAGCTAGTGTCTGATACATGCTGCCCGGTCCACGGGCAGCATGTATCAGCTGTCAGGTGCCCTTTAACAATCTCATCAAATGATAAAGGAGAGGAACTTCCACACGTCTGCTAGAGTCAATAACTCATGATGACATATTTAGATAAGGAATATGATTTAACGGAAATCTCAGATAAATGAACATGTTTTTAATCATCCAGTGTTTCCAAACGGTGATGATAGCAGACATGGTTGGAGAATTGAAGCAAAAGAGGATGCTTTCATATCTTCTGTATCAAGAGTTCATCTAGCAGAACAAAGCTTAGCAAACTAATTTTAAATCTGTTACCACCTACCGTATTTTGCGGATTATTAGAAACACTGGATTATAAAACGTACCACAAATTTTGAAGAAGAAAATAGGAAAAATTTTTTTTAAATAAAATGATGGTGCGTCTTATAGTCTGTTTTTACGGTAGCTGGAGGCAGGAGTGGGGCGATGCTGTGGGCTCCAGGCTGGTAGGAGAGGGTGTTCAGTAGTGCGGGGGCTCTGCTGACATTTTGTGAAGGTGGCACATGCGTAGATTGATATCTCAGCACCAAGATGTCGATCTGCCATGCGCCGCCTTCGGCGACCATTTTCCCAAAGTCCACTGCATTCAAAATCATGGAAAGTGTGGGGGCTCCAGGCTTTCTCAAAATGTCGGCGAACCCCTCCACTGCTCAACACCCCCTCCTACCAGCCTGGGAACAACAGCATCGCCGCACTCCTCCAAACGCCCCCAGTTTCCTGCAGCAATGACCCTGGGTCCCTGCTCCACCTCAGCCGGTAAGCTACATTCAGATTATAAGACGCACTCCCATTTCCCCTGCAAATTTTGAGGAAAGAAAGTGTGTCTTATAATCTGAAAAATAAGGTATGTGTCATATTTGAAATACACCAACCTTTAGTCAAGTCTAAAATTGCAGGCTTAGCATAGACCATAACGTGAGGGGCTCCCATCAGACATAAATTATTAGAAAAAAACATCCCTTTTTGTGCAAATCTTGGGCCCAGAATCAGTACGACTGGCGTTTCGCACAAATTTATTAAGACCCACTTAATAAATTTTGCACATCTTATAAAAACTGGAATAACATTTTTGCCATAAGAGAAAAAAAATAAATAAAAAAATCGCAATTTTTTTTCGCAACATCAATTTGCAAAAAATTTTTATGAGCCTTTTCAAAAAGTTTTGGCCGAAAACACTTTGATGAATAGAGCTTGGAATTTAGAGATTCGAGTCCTTGGAATGTTTACAGCAATGCTTCTGAAGAGATACAAAATCTTCGTCATGAAGATCATTCTAAAATAGTGGACTGCAGATCAGATTTGAGAGAGATATAAAGATCAAAGTTCTTTTTCACAATCATGTGAGAAGTAGTCAGTGCAATCCCTTGTTTGCGATACCCTCCTCAGACTGTCTGAATGAAAATAGTGATTCAAGATTGGCCTTACTTTGTATAAGGACATAAATTGGGAAAATCAGGGACTTCGTAGCCTCAAAGGGGTGGTTGGGCACCTAAAATGTATTTTCTAAATATCTATCCTTACACCCTAACCACTTTTGTAATGAGTTTTATTACACAAATACACTTTTCCATATCTAGCTAATCTCTAAATGTGCTTTTTACTGTACTTCCTGTGACGTTTCATTTGAGGAGTCTCAAACGTGAAGTCACAGAAGGCTTGGACTGCACTCACTCCCCTCAGAGTCCATTGCCTGTCTGGAACAGGATGTCACAGGGGACAGTGCTGCAATTACTCACTAGTTTCTTGCATCGCTGCCCCCTCTGAAGAAGTCCTGAATCATGGGTATGGATGCCATGGGAGATGTGAGTGCTTCTATCTCAACTGTCGTTTCTGTGAACGAAGACGTCATCAGGGGGCGGAGATAATGTAGAAGCAGTGAGTAATACCAGCATCGCCCAACAGCTTCTAGTACCGCCCTCAAACAAATCATCATCCGGGGGAAAGACTCTTCTCAAACAAAACGTCACAGGATGTACAGTAAGAAAATACATTTAGAGATTAGGTAGATAGGGAAAAGTGTAGGGAGTTACGCACGTGGTTGTGGAACTACTATGCCACAGTCCGGGGAGAGTCTGGAGAGGCATAACTAAGTGACCACTTGGTTCTTCACTAGAATCCCTGACGGTGGGGCAGACCCCGGAGCCGCAGCAACTGTCCCCCAAAGGGTCAGGGAAGCAGAACCGGCAAGGAACTGGTAAATAGGAAGACGTGTGGCTGGTTAGACAGTACAGGTTCAGGATCTGGACTGCTCGGCTGGTAGACAGAACAGGTTCTGGATCAGGAATGGACAGGATAGGTTAAGAAACACAAGCAGGGTCACAGGTGCAGGTTCAGACTGAATTGGTGAGGGTAGCGGTATACAGTGCTGGCCAAAAGTATTGGCACCCCTGCAATTCTGTCAGATAATACTCAGTTTCTTATTGAAAATGGTTGCAATCACAAATTCTTTGGTATTATTCTCTTCATTTAATTTGCTTGCAAGGAAAAAACACAAAAGAGAATGAAGCAAAAATCAAATCATTGATCATTTCACACAAAACTCCAAAAATGGGCCAGACAAAAGTATTGGCACCCTCAGCCTAATACTTGGTTGCACAACCTTTAGCCAAAATAACTGCGAACAACCGCTTCCGGTAACCATCAATGAGTTTCTTACAATGCTCTGCTGGAATTGTAGACCATTCTTCTTTGGCAAACTGCTCCAGGTCCCTGATATTTGAAGGGTGCCTTCTCCAAACTGCCATTTTGAGATCTCTCCTCAGGTGTTCTATGGGATTTAGGTCTGGACTCATTGCTGGCCACCTTAGAAGTCTCTAGTGCTTTCTCTAAAACCATTTTATAGTGCTTTTGGAAGTGTGTTTTGGGTCATTGTCCTGCTGGAAGACCCATGACCTCTGAGGGAGACCCAGCTTTCTCACACTGGGCCCTACATTATACTGCAAAATTTGTTGGTAGTCTTCAGACTTCATAATGCCATGCACACGGTCAAGCAGTCCAGTGACAGAGGCAGCAAAGCAACTCCAAAACATCAGGGAACCTCCGCCATGTTTGACTGTAGGGACCGTGTTCTTTTCTTTGAATGCCTCTTTTTTTTCCTGTACACTCTATGTTGATGCTTTTTCCCAAAAAGCTCTACTTTTGTCTCATCTGACCAGAGAACATTCTTCCAAAACGTTTTAGGCTTTCTCAGGTACGTTTTGGCAAACTCCAGCCTGGCTTTTTTATGTATCGGGGTAAGAAGTGGGGTCTTCCTGGGTATCCTACCATACAGTCCCTTTTCCTTCAGACGTCGACGGATAGTACGGGTTGACACTGTTGTACCCTCGGACTGCAGGGCAGCTTGAACTTGTTTGGATGTTAGTCGAGGTTCTTTATCCACCATCCGCACAATCTTGCGTTGAAATCTCTCATCAATTTTTCTTTTCCGTCCACATCTAGGGAGGTTAGCCACAGTGCCATGGGCTTTAAACTTCTTGATGACACTGCGCACGGAAGACACAGGAACATTCAGGTCTTTGGAGATGGACTTGTAGCCTTGAGATTGCTCATGCTTCCTCACAATTTGGTTTCTCAAGTCCTCAGACAGTTCTTTGGTCTTCTTTCTTTTCTCCATGCTCAATGTGGTACACAAGGACACAGGTTGAGTCAACTTTAATCCATGTTAACTGGCTGCAAGTGTGATTTAGTTATAGCCAACACCAGTTAGGTGCCACAGGTAAGTTACAGGTGCTGTTAATTACACGAATTAGAGAAGCATCACATGATTTTTCAAAGGGTGCCAATACTTTTGTCTACCCCCTTTTTTAGGTTTGGTGTGGAATTATATCGAATTTGGCTTTAGGGCAATTCTTTTTGTGTTTTTTTCATTGAAGACAAATTAAATGATGAGAATAATACCAAAGAATTTGTGATTGCAATCATTTTCAGGAATAAACTGAGTATTATCTGACAGAATTGCAGGGGTGCCAATACTTTTGGCCAGCACTGTAGGTGCGGACAATGCAAATCAGACTCAGGACTTTGTAGAGATAGGACTGGCTCAGAAACAGGTTACAGAGAAATGGGCAGGATCACGATCAGACAGGACAAACCCAGAGCCCCAACATGTGTGTTTTACCCTGCTTCCGCAGGTGACGTGTGTAAAGGGGAGAAAGTGCTGTGGATTAAAGTATTGTGTAATGACCAATAGAATGAGGCCAGAACCGCAATTCCAGCTGAAATCAATAAGCATTCAAGTCGCGTGTGTGGCGCATAGCATGTCGGCTCATGGGATGGTGTAATGTCCTCTTTCTGTTTCGGGGCAGCGAGACGCAAGCCAGGCCCAGACACCATTGTAGCGATGTGCAAAGTACGTCCAGCATGCGCCGGAGTCCCGCTGTGCTGTGCTACATGAGCAGGAACCCAGGAGTTAAGGTCAAGCATGCGCACTTCGACACGAGGTGACGAGGAACCTCAACGAGTAGCAGGAGCGTTATTGCACTATTAAGAACAACAGCATGTCAAGGATGAATGAATGAGTGTGGCTGCTCCGATATATGCAAGGGCTTAGAAAAATCTTTAGCACCGAGTATCCAAGGAAGGCATTAAATGAATGGATGATGACTACCCCTAATAATAAACGTACTTTGTGTGCATGGAAGAAGATAGGTAAATGATGGTGATAATAGACCAATATAGACTATAGACCATGAAGTAAATATAACAAATGGGATCCTAAACAATATTGGAATTATTGAAAGTAAAAGTGTAAAAAAGAATTAACAATAAATAAAAAACATACATAACAAATACATAGCTAAAAATATATATATGTATATATGTAATACATAAATAATAATGAATACATTATTTTTTTCAACTTTTGTTTTTTTATTCATTATTATTAGTTATTTATTATTTTTGCATGCGATTGTGCATTGTTCTGCATGAAAATCATGTTTTTCTGGGAAGATGCAGTCTTTTCCTGCAGCACAGCTTCTAAAATCTGGCAGTAGGTTTGGAAGTTGACATTGAGTTTTCAACCAAAAAAAAGTCCAAATAGCTAATCTTTAATAAAACCAGCCCATAGCAGTACCCCACCTCCACCTTGCTGGCATATGAGTCGAAGTTGAGGTCTCTGCCCACTACTGATCCAGGAATGAGAGTAATGATGGTGACCAGCAGCTAGAAGAACATTCTGGGTCCACAGACACAGAAATGTTTGAAATAGAGGAACACAGTATTGTAACTGAGGAGCAAATTGAAGTTGCTTCACATGAACAGCAACATGATAGTTTAGATGATCTTGTTGAAACTGTGTCAATACGTTCTTTCATTCATCACATGCGCTGTGTTGTGCATACGCTACAGCTGGCTATAAGAGACTGTCTGCAAGAAGGACATGCTGCTGCACTGATTGGCAAGGTGAGAAAATTGGCTACTGTTGCCAGAACCCCTAAAGTTGACTCAATTTTGAAGAGACGTGCTGGAAAAAGGGCAATTATTGATCAAGCCACACGATGGGGCAGTACTTACTTAATGATTCAGCGCTTGGTTGAACTGAAAACCTTTCTTGTAGACATGGCTAACCCTCAACTGACGCTAAATGAAAGTCAGTGGCATCAGGTGACTGAGCTGGAAAAATTGCTAGAGCACCCATTTACAGTGACTAAAAAATTACAAGCAGAGGACTTAACTCCAGGTATTTTCTTAAAGGAGTGGAAGAACCTGATGTTTCGCCTGTCCCAAAGAGGAGGGTTAATTGCAAGTGGCATTGCTACATCAATGAAACGGAGAGAAGAGCTACTATTACAAAATAACATTCTTTTGGCAGCTGTTTAGGTAGACCCAATGCATCGGATTCTTCTAGATGATCAACAGCTAACTAAAGGAAAAGAAGCTCTGTTTGAAATAGCAGTAAGGATGAAAGGGTTGCAGAACAGTCAGGAGGAACAAGAAGAATTTGGTCGTCCTGCCACATCTTCACCCTCATCAACTGATGAAGAATTTAATTTAGAAAAATATTTGGATCACAAGGACCGTGCAAAGCGTTCCCGCATAGAAGAGTCATCCCCATCAAAGAACACAGCCAGTACATTTCAGCAGAATTTTTCATGTGCACTAAAAGAAATTGAGAAATTTGACCGTTCATCAAAAATAACAGTGCAACAAGCGATTCCTCTGTATCCTGACATTGTCAGAGATGTTGCCCGAGTGGTTACTGCTTTGCCACCAACCCAAGTTAGTGTAGAGAGGTTGTTCTCTGCTCTCAAAATAATTAGATCAGATTTGAGGGCATCCATGAAGGAGGATCTGACAGAGGCAATACTTTTTCTGAGGACAAATTTATAGACTTCTTATTAACTGCATAACAGTGTTTATTGCATATTTACTTACAAGAGTTTAGAAAAGTTTATAAAAGTTATTTGCTATATTCTAATTGTATTCTAATAAATATAGTTTTTGCTCTAAGTGGTCTGATTACTTATATGATGGTGAGAAACTGAATAAGCACAATGTTAATATTTTACAACAGTAAATTTATTGTTACAAATTGGCCATTTATGAAGGAGTCGGAGTCGGAGCCGGAACCTGATAAAATCCAGGAGTCGGAGTCGCAACTGTGGCTTACCGACTCCACAGCCCTGGTTTACGCTCCCCTTCTTTTTCTTGAGCAGCCACCACGTCGGCTGCAAAATGAGTGAAATCCGTGTTCTCGTCGCCTTCTAGATCTTCATCTGTGTCTCCCTTTGGACTTATTGAAGTGACTTGAGACAAATATCGGCATGGGTATTGTGATGAAAGCCGGCCGGTGGGTGCAGCTCTCTGGCGCCCCCTTACCTCTCAGGTCAGTCAAGGTACTGCACCTAGAGAAAGTAGTGCCAGGAAGCTGCAACCAGCGCAGGGAACACGGTAGTGTGTTATCCCTTCAACGTCACTAAACCGTAACGTCACTACACAGCACAACTCGCTAGCGCCCTCTTAGCCTCAGGTCAGTCAAGGAACTGCACCTAGGATAAGCGGTCGCCAGGGAGACTGTCCTGTAACCTACTGGGTATCGGGGCCCTCTGTAGTGAGGGCGGTATATATATCTTCCTTGGCCGCGCCAGGAATATATATATCTGAACCTCCGACCGTCACTACCAGCCTTCCCCAATCCCCAGTTGGTATGCTGCCACCAGTCCCTATTTTAGATATACGCCCAGTCCGTGAATGGGCCTATATCGGGTCAGGAACCAACCCTGGGTAGCGTTTTTGGCTTGAGCCGAGCTCACACGGACGTGCGTTCGTTATGCAGAATAAAAGGCAGGCCCACAATTACTTGAGGTAATTGATTATAATAATACACTAGATACACGATATACAACTAAATATACACAGGTATAAGGTCAGGCTAAACTATACAACAATGGAATACAACACACAGAATCACCACAGCATATCAGTTACCGGTTTCTTGATTTTCTTGTGACGCAGGGAGAGGATTCTGCGATCGCAGGCACGGTTCTTTGTTACAGGCTGAGGCCTACCACCGCATGGTCAAACTGCTCCTCCCCTTGGTGGCCTCAGCTGGTGCTCAGATGTTCAGCACACCACTCTTGGGTCAAGACTGACTTGTCTCTTGTCTGTCCTGCTATCTTACCTGCCCTGTCCCGCCCACTGCTGGTGAGGTCAGCTGACTCAGTCTCCACCCTCAGGTCTAACTTCGATCAGAAGCCCAAATTCTATGGAACCCAATAACTTCTTCTGGGATGGTCTCATGATACCCCCAGGGGTTCCCATGGATTCGGGCCGCCGTAACCGACCTTTTGATATCAATTATGATACCATACGGTCCTCAGGAATGGCTCCGCGCTATATCTTGGCTTCCAGAGCACGTACAAACGTCTACCGCGGAGGCTTGTGTGCGCAATGGCTCCGGGACGCCGTGATATTTTTTTATTGGCCCATCCCACGCAACATGCGTGTACTATTCATGTTTCTATATCTTATGCCTCCATGCTTGTGACAGACAAAGAAACTAGTCCTATGGGACAAATGGTCAGGTACAGATAGACGAAGCACCCCCCCCTGCTGGCTGTGTTTCCTCTCGAAGTCTTTGAAGCTCCTAGCATTCAAGTGTTAAGTAGGCTTCTTATCTTACAGGAGCCTGGATGGGGGGAAACTATCTAGTTGACGTTTTAACAGAAGGTCCCAAGGGTGGGGGCTGCTGAAGTGTGGCCATCCCTGGATATGATTTATCATTACCAAGATGGCGGCTACAGGTTCATCACAGGTATTCTGAGCTTTTGACCAATACGCGATTCAGCACTGGTACTTGGATATTCTGGCAACCCACCTTTGTTCCAGCGCTCCTAACTTTGCATTTTCGCGATGAGCAAGGAGATTGTTATCGGTTCTCACCTGAACCTCTGACCCTGACAGATCCTTAACAACCTTTTCAGCTCTAACTTGAATGAACTGTAGTTATCAGGGTTCCTTTCAGTTTCTCTCAGTGACCAACAAGCATATACAATCACCCGTTCTTTGCCTTCTTGAATTTGCACTAATACTGCTCCTAAGCCGTACAGACTTCCATCGTGTATAGTAAGAAGGGTTGGGAGAAGTCGCCATAGGCCGATATGGGAGCATTGGTTAATGCCATATTCAGGGTACAAAAGGCTTCTTGCTGTCGGCGCCCCTACTGAATGGCCCATTGTCTATGTTCCCCAGCTGATCCTCTCAGAAGCTTGTGGTGAGGGGTCGCTATTTAGGCAAAATCTTTGATGAATCTTCGATAGTAGCCTGCCAGGCCCAGGAACGCTCTTAGCTCTCTTATATTAGTCGGAATGGGCCAGTTCTGTACAGCCAACACTTTTTCTTGGGTGGGGTAGACCCCAGCACAGGAGACTGTGCCCCAGATACTCAATCTCCCTCTGGAACAAGTGAAATTAGTGAAATTTCGGAGTATTAATCTTCAGCCCAAGCTTTTGGATCCTCTCTAACACTTGTTCTAACCGACGGAGATCTTCCTCGAAGGTGGAAAATAATACAATGTCATCCAGATAGATTAAGCTCGCTTTTAAATTGATCTCTCCATCAACCGTTGAAAAGTTCCAGGTGCGTTAGTTAGGCCAAAGGGCATCTGGTTGAACTCGTACAGACCAATGGGGAGGATGAAGGCAGTCTTCAACCGACCCTTATCGGCTGTCACGGCACAGCTGCCGAGTGCACAGGGTTCAGGGGCTCCTACCCTGACCCTAACACTAGGGGGCGCCCTTGCTTGCCCTATTCCACAGGATACCTCTGAAGATGAGGATGCCGTGGCATCCACCCTCTCCCTAACTCTTGAGTTAGCCCTCCGATTGATCTCCTCCCCCACCCAGGGAAGAGGGGCGCTTCTGTGCACCGAAGTACACCCACCCGACAAACAGGGCAACACAGAAAGGGGTAAACAGAAAACTCCAGGCACACAAAATATTCTCTCACATATAACAGAGGGAATCACCAGGGTGTGAAGATAGGGTGAATGAACCAAAATGGAAAAGGAATAACCACACATACGAACAAAACACCAGTCACAAGTAATTCCTCCAAAGCTCCTTTTCATAAACTCCACTCTCCACTAGCCATGCAGCAAGATGCTAGCTCTGACAAAGAACAGAGTCAGAGCCCAGATTATAAAGGGAGAGTGAGTGATTAACCTAGCTCAGCTGTGAACAGGGAAATTCAAGATGGCCGCTTAACCCCTGTTCTGCCAAAAGAAACCAACACATTTAAAATGAAGGAGAAGTGCTTCTTCTCAAAGCAGCAGTAGGAGCCATCTGACTCTGAGGTCTTCTGGCTCCAAACTGTCACGGTAACCCCGTGACGTCGGCCATAGGAACTTGCCAGTAGCCGCTGGCCAGCTTGAGGGAGGAGAAATATTAAGCTTTTCCTAAATCAGACAGGGACTCTTCAATCCGCGGCAGGGGATAGGAATCCCACATCGTACAAGCGTTCAACCGTCCCATTCTTCTTCCGAACTAGTACAATGGGTGCAGCCCAAGGGCTCTGACTTTCTCAAATTACTCCATTTCGTAACATATGGGACAAGAGGTCTTTCACTTCTTGATACATTCGTGGCAGAATCTTACGGTATCTCTCTCTAATGAGAGCGGTGTCCCCCATAGGTATCTCATTCTGGATAGCCTCAGTGCACCCAAAATAGTCTTCACGACGAGCGAACACCCCGTGATAACGCTGCAGTAGGCCCTCAATTTGTTCTGCTTGCTCAGGGGAAAATTCGGTAAGGTCAGCCTTCATCTGTTCTAGGAGAGAGCAACCAACCCATGCTCCCCTTTCTTTTATTCTCTTAGTGAGAGACACTGATAGAGTCCATGGATCTCCTTCCAGGGGTGTTAACTCAATGGAGTCTAGTTTGGGGAGATCCTCTGGCATTAAGTTCACCTGGGCGATTTCATTCTGAGGGTTCAACTATAAATTTATTTCGCTCAAGTTAACGCAGCATACTGGCACATGCCTGTGCCGCACTGGGGTGAGAGTTCAGGTGACCAAGAGCCCAGGTTTTGTCACCTTCTCTGGGCTCAAATTGCAACTTCACCCCCTCAATAGGTACACAAGCCCTTACAGGGAGGGTGAGTGTAGTTTGTCCAATGGGTAGAGTCACGGCAGCCTCCGGAGGCATAATCACTTTGCCAAGAAGCTGAGAGGTGTCTGGTGAGTTCTGGACCTGACTCCCTTGGATGAGTTATTGAAAAACACTTTGTCTAACGTGACGCCTGGTTACGCGATTCCAGTTGCCTCTTTGTGATTCACCAATCAGGAACTCCCCTACTTCCTTTAGGCTATTCATTCTCAATGTCACTATGGGCCCGGGGATTATTGGGCCTTTCACCAACACAATCCTTTTCTTTCCTAATTTTCATCCACACATACAGACAGTCATCCATATCACCCCAGCCACTGGAATGGGGAGCTGGTTGGCAGCTACTAGTCTAATATTCGGCCCCTTGTTGGACCAGCTGACTGCAGGGAAGTGAGCGTGGAAGTATTCTTCAGCCACAGTGGTCACCCCATGTCCATTAAACATTGAATGCGTTTCCCATCAAATCCGTCCCAAATCATGGGCCTTTCAGAGACAATGTTTTCGGAGCCTTCCTCCCCTTCTCCTGGGACATGGTACCCCACGGTGTGCTCCTCAACTGTGGGGCTCCTTAGTTTAAAGGATGCCCCCTTCTTCCTTGGCTCCGGCTTGGGCACTCTCAGGATATATGTCCTCAGTCACCACAGTTCCAACATTCAACTCTTTGCTCTTCCGTCCGGTGACGGGTCTGAGACAAGGAATGTGCGGGTATAGCATCCTCTCCATCCTGGTCCTTCTTTTATATATCTGAGGGGCCATCCCTTGGCAAGTTACTAGAGGCTCCTTTGAGATTGTGTAACTCTCCTCGAATATTTCTAATATCCTGACGAAATTCTCGTGCCCAGTCAGGTTCCCTGTTAGCCTCCGATGCGGTAGCTACCTGGTGACTCCAGACCATACCCATCAAGGCGGGTGCCTCTTTTTCTCGAACTTGTGCCTCAGCCCCGTTTCCAAGAAAGTCATGTCCGGATTAGTCAGTTACTGCTCCTTCAGAGCCTGTCGCAGGCAGGGTTCCCTTAGTCCGGCAACAAATTGATCCCACAGTACTTCGTCTAAGGATCCTAGCCCTTGAAATTCCTCTTCTTGGCGATATGGGCCGTCACCTCCCGCAGAGCAATAGTCTCACTTTCCCCTTGAATTCATTTAAATAAGCGCATGGGTAAGTTACCAAGGTCAGTAGTGTCACTGTGCATAAAGGCTAGCTCTGCCTGCATGGCTGGGGTCATAGGGTACATGCTGATCATCATCTGCAGTCTCTCCACCCAATCCCTCAACTCTATATTATTCCCCGCAAATTTTGGGAAGTTACTGAGCAGGGCCCCTAGGGCAAGACTTCTCCTGACATGTCCGCCATCACCCTGTCCCGCCTTTTCCGCACTGGAATGTTGCATCCTGCCGAATACGCCAAATATAGTGCAGTCAAACAAGTAATATAAACTGTAAAATGTATTATATGGTAACAATTTCTTTACAACATTTGACAGTAAAATTAGCAGCCAATCACATAACAGAATAAATTATCAGAGTACACTAGAATTCAGGGGTTGGTAGTTTCAAATGATCTATTGGAGGAAAGGGGAACTATATTAACTATAGTGGGCAAGAGGCAGTCTTTTAAAGCTTTGGCAATACTCTGTTCCTATCACAACTCGCTGTCCCTTTGCCCCGTAACTCCCTATCCACTTTTGCAATGCCGCTCTGGCGTCTGCTGGTCCTCGAATGACTACTGTCTTTCCCTCTATCTGTGACCGGTACTATATGTCCCTGTCAGCGGTAACGGCCCGTTTCGTGTATCCTTCTTGGTCGTCGACCCGACCATGAATCTCCAATCTGACAACTGAAAAGCTTTTGCGACGTCTTGTCACTGCCGCACACGTCTGAGAACTGTGCCACCACAACCTGTTCCCGTTCTGTTGACAGACGTCACCCGTATGAAGAATCTTGACTGGCATCGCTCGAGTCTTCACCGTCGACTTCTGGGCTGAGAACTTTTACTGGCATCACTTGGGTCTTCGGGGCTTGAACGTGGACGTCTGTCCTCGGTGGATACGTGGCACCTTTCTTCCTGACAGGAGCTCCGGACGCTACTGTTGCTCCTCCCGTCTCTCTCTTTAGTGTCATAACCACCTCAGAACTTGTACACGTGCTGTTTTTCTCCTCAGCTCATTTTCCTGACAATGCTGTCCCCAGAGACCTGATCAAACTCCTCCCCTCTGCCACACCTCCATGCTGTTCTGGTACCAGTGTCTTGTCTCTTCACACACAAAAAAAATTGTATATCATGTGGGAGACTCCTCAAATGTATGGAAGAAGGTGCAGTGGTCAGATGAGACCAAAATAGAACTTTTTGGCCACCAAGGTAAATGCTATGTCTGGCACCAAACCAACACAGCTCATCAACCCAAGAACACCGCACTGAAGCATAGTGGTCGCAACATCATGCTGTGGGGATGTTTTTCAGCAGCAGAGACATTGAAAATGGTCCGAGTCTGAGGTAAGGTGGATGGCGCTAAATACAGGGATATTCTTCAGCAAAACCTGTTTCAGTCTGTCAGTGATTTGAGACTGGGAAGGAGGTTAGCCTTCCAAAAAGACAATGACCCAAAGCATACTGCTAAAGCAACACTCAAGTGGTTTAAGGGGAAATGTGTAAATGTTTTGCAGTGGCCTAGTGAAAGCTCAGACCTTAATCCAATTGAGAATCTGTAGTCAGACTTGAAGATTAGTGTTCATCAGAGGAAACCACCTGACTTGAAGGAACTGGAGCACTTTTGCCTTGAGTAATGGGCAAAACTCCCAGTGACAAAGCGATAAAGAAAGCTCAGAGACTTATCCAAAGTGACTTTCAGCTGTAATTGCAGCAAAAGGAGGCACAACAAAGTAGTCACTTTAGGGGGGTGAATAGTTATGCACACTGAAGTTTTCAGGTATTTTGTCCTATATGTTGTTTTCTTCACAATAAAAAGAAAACCAAATGTTCACATTTGTAGGCATGTTTTTTATATAAACTTATGCAAACCCTTAAAAAAAAATCTGTGAAATTCCATGTTAGGTAGCAAAACACGAAGGGGGGTGAATACTTCCAAAAGCCACTGTATATAGTTTTTTTTATGTTTGGCTGCTGTCATGCTGTTACACACTAAAAGACGCATTGTTTTGCAAAATAAAGTTTTTGCATCGCCATATTTTGAGAGCTATCATTTTCACGCCGACAGAGTCATGTGAGGGCTCTATTTTTGCGGGACAAGTTGATGTTTTTATTGGTACCATTTTTTAGCTTATAACATTTTTTGATCGCTTTTGTATTATGATTTTTGGGAGGCAGAATTAACAAAAAAGAGCAATTCAGAAATTGTTTTTTGGGCGGTTTTATTTAATGGCGTTCACAGTGTGGTAAAAGTGATAACATTTATTTATTCTTCTCTTCGGGTCAGTACGATTACAGCGATACCACATTTATATAATTTTTTATGTTTTGTCACTTCTTCACAATAAAAACTATTTTATAGAAAAAATATTGTTTTTGCATCGCTTTATTCTGAGAGCTATAACTTTTTTATTTTTTTCACTGATGGGGCTGTATGTTGGCTTGTTTTTTGAAGGGCAAGGTTGTATTTTCAGCGATACTCTTTTTAGTAACATTGGTCTTTTTGACTGTGTTTTATTCTACTTTTTTTCCACCGGTATGATGAAAAACCATAGTTTTTTCCACTTTTTTTTTTTACAGTGTTCACTGAAAACGTTAACTAGTGAGACAGTTTTGTAGATCAAATCGTTCCAGACGTGGCAATACTAAATGTGTGTACTTTTTTGTTTTTGCATCATGCATTGCAATGTATGAGACCTGTGTGATTACACAGGCAGAACCACTGTTATAACCAGTCTATGGCTGGGTGTAACAGGCCACTGTACATGGCACACCAGGTGGTTATTGTTTGACATCTGGGTGCCGTGACAACCATCGACTCCCCTTGATTTGGTCACGGGGGTGCCAAAGGGATTTAGAGAGGGAGCCGCCTCCCTCTCACAACCTTTCAAATGTTGCGATCGCTCTCAATCGTGGCATCTGGAGGGATAATGAGCCTGGGGCTGTGCTGGCACCGTCTCTGGCTCTCATTGCAGGAGCTCGGTTGTTAGCTGCGTCAAGCTCCTGCGGGGATCATGTGGGAGGTGCTGATATTTTAATACTTCCTGCATGATCATACTGTGTCAGTCACATTGACTGACCAAACACAGCACTCTGAGCACGTTGACCAC
This sequence comes from Phyllobates terribilis, assembly GCF_046119375.1. Classification (NCBI taxonomy): domain Eukaryota; kingdom Metazoa; phylum Chordata; class Amphibia; order Anura; family Dendrobatidae; genus Phyllobates; species Phyllobates terribilis. The sequence continues at coordinate 17,762,013 of NW_027362783.1, read as the reverse complement.
CGGCATGGGTCCCCGCACCTCTTCCCGTGCTGCTCAGCTGTTAGCATGTTACTGTCACAGCATGTTTACACGCATTGACAGTTTTAAATCACAATGGACATAGCACGTCATGATGTGGAAACTGCTCATGACATGCTATGTCCGCCATTGGTCGTAAAGGGGTTAAACAAACCGCCAATACTGTGTTTTGTTGCTCTGGTCCCTGTTGTGTGGATTCAGCAGTGACGCTACGTCGACAGCCCTGCAGCTAATCACTCCACTCAGCAGGTCTGCGAATGTAAATGGCAGAAGCTACGGAGTTTAGTATTGTTTGGGTGCAGCGCTGTTGACATTATGCTGCAGCTAAACAGAGAGAGGGGTAGTGGGGAAGACTCAGTATATAACCCAGTAAGAGCAAGCAAAGCTAGCGTGCAAAAGATTGCTGAAAGAGGACAATCCCTTCAACCCCTTCATCCCAGGGTGATTTTCCGTTTTCACCTCCACCTTTTCCAAGAGCCATAACTCCTTTACTATTCCAACAAAATAGAAGTATGATGGCTTGTTTTTTGTGGGGTGAGTTGCACTTTTAAATTACATCATTCATTTTATCAAGTGATGCACTGGAAAGCAGAGAAAAAAAATAAAAGTGTGCTGAGTTGCAAAAAAATTGCAATACCAAAATTGTTTTTTGGGTTTACCATGTACACTAAAGTATGTAGTAAAACGGACCGGGCAGTATGATTCTCCAAGTCAGTCAGAGTATGTAGATACCACATACAGTGGTGGCCAAAAGTATTGGTACCCCTGCAATTCTGTCAGATAATACTCAGTTTCTTCCTGAAAATGATTGCAATCACAAATTCTTTGGTATTAGTGCCTTCATTTAATTTGTCTAAATTGAAAAAACACAAAAAGAATTGTACTAAAGCCAAATTGGATACAATTCCACACCAAACCTAAAAAAGGGGCCGGACAAAAGTATTGGCACTGTTTGAAAAATCATGTGATGCTTCTCTAATTCGTGTAATTAACAGCACCTGTAACTTACCTGTGGCACCTAACAGGTGTTGGCAATAACTAAATCACACTTGCAGCCAGTTAACATGGATTAAAGTTGACTCAACCTCTGTCCTGTGTCCTTGTGTGTACCACATTGAGCATGGAGAAAATAAAGAAGACCAAAGAACTGTCTGAGGACTTGAGAAACCAAATTGTGAGGAAGCATGAGTAATCTCAAGGCTACAAGTCCATCTCCAAAGACCTGAATGTTCCTGGGTCTTCCGTGTGCAGTGTCATCAAGAAGTTTAAAGCCCATGGGACTGTGGCTATCCTCCCTAGGTGTGGACGGAAAAGAAAAATTGACGAGAGATTTCAACGCAAGATTGTGCGGATGGTGGATAAAGAACCTCGACTAACATCCAAACAAGTTCAAGCTGCCCTGCAGTCCGAGGGTACAACAGTGTCAACCCGTACTATCCGTCGGCATCTGAATGAAAAGGGACTGTATGGTAGGATACCCAGGAAGACCCCACTTCTTACCCCGAGACATAAAAAATCCAGGCTGGAGTTTGCCAAAACTTACCTGAGAAAGCCTAAAACGTTTTGGAAGAATGTTCTCTGGTCAGATGAGACAAAAGTAGAGCTTTTTGGGAAAAAGCATCAACATAAAGTGTACAGGAAAAAAAAAGAGGCATTCAAAGAAAAGAACACGGTCCCTACAGTCAAACATGGCAGAGGTTCCCTGATGTTTTGGGGTTGCTTTGCTGCCTCTGGCACTGGACTGCTTGACCGTGTGCATGGCATTATGAAGTCTGAAGACTACCAACAAATTTTGCAGCATAATGTAGGGCCAAGTGTGAGAAAGCTGGGTCTCCTTCAGAGGTCATGGGTCTTCCAGCAGGACAATGACCCAAAACACACTTCCAAAAGCACTAGAAAATGGTTTGAGAGAAAGCACTGGAGACTTCTAAGATAGCCAGCAATGAGTCCAGACCTGAATCCCATAGAACACCTGTGGAGAGATCTCAAAATGGCAGTTTGGAGAAGGCACCCTTCAAATATCAGGGACCTGGAGCAGTTTGCCAAAGAAGAATGGTCTACAATTCCAGCAGAGCATTGTAAGAAACTCATTGATGGTTACCGGAAGCGGTTGTTCGCAGTTATTTTGGCTAAAGGTTGTGCAACCAAGTATTAGGCTGAGGGTGGCAATACTTTTGTCTGGCCCATTTTTGGAGTTTTGTGTGAAATGATCAATGATTTGATTTTTGCTTCATTCTCTTTTGTGTTTTTTCCTTGCAAGCAAATTAAATGAAGATAATAATACCAAAGAATTTGTGATTGCAATCATTTTCAGGAAGAAACGGAGTATTATCTGACAGAATTGCAGGGGTGCCAATACTTTTGGCCACCACTGTATGCGGGGCTGGTGCCACCATCCGGCGAACCCAGGAAATGCTGGGGTAATTGGACAAACGGGGAGGCCAACTCGCTGTCGGCATGGGGAATAACTACCGCAGTCGCAGTTGTGATTGCCTGGGCCCAGCGGGTGAGGAGCCCGCCAACATCAGCAAATATTTTAGCTAGATGTGCATCCTCGGACGCACATTCAACTGAAGTGTAGTGTAGCGAACAGACCCATTGGGTCCGTGCGCAGCAAAACACACTGCCAGCCAATCAGAGGTAAGCAGCTGACGTTGGCGTGCACGTGACCGGGGTCGCATGGGGTCAACTTTTATATATATTGCCTGGAAAAGTGCGGGCTCAGTGTTGGAGCCCGCGCTGAACAGGGGGTTATGATATCAGGAGTACTATTACGTCTGACGTCATAAAGTGGTTAATATATGGAACACTATAGGCTGTTCATTATACTGTATGGGTGACTATGGGTTGCGCATTATACTACATTGATAAAAAAAAATATGAAAATGGGCTGTGAAAATGGGCTGTGCATTATACTATATGGATTACTATTGGTTTTGCATTATACAACAAGGATGACTATGGGATGAGCATTATACTCCATGGATAACTATGGAATGAGCATTATACTCCATGGTTGACTATGGGATGAGCATTATACTCCATGAATGACTATTGGCTGTGTATTATACTACATATATGGATGACTATGGGCTGTGCATTGCACTACTACATTGATGACATTTTTTTATTTAAATGGTGAAAAAAAATTATGAAATTCTTAAGACAAAATTTTTCTTTGTCGCCATTTTCCCAAGACCTATAGCATTTTTATTTTTTGTGATATGGAGCTATATGAGGGGCTATCTTTTGTGCCGTGAGCTGACATTATATTGATACCATTTTGGGATAGATACAATGTTTTGATCGTTCTTTACAGCATTTTATTGCAATGTTGTGGCGGCCCAAAAAAAAGTAATTCTGGAGTTTCAACTTTTTTCTCGTTACGTTATTTACAAATCTGATTAGCTTACTTTATATTTTTATTGTTTTATTTTGAATGGAGCAAAAGGGGGTGTTTTGAACTTTTGGTTTTCATTTTTTTATTACTTTTTAAAACTTTTTTTTTTTTTAACTTTTTACTGGCTTCAATAGTCCCCTTAGGAGACTTTGAAGCTGTGATCATCCGATCGCCTGTGCTACACATAGAAGGGCTTTAGCCCTGCTAAGTGTAGTTGAAATCACTATCTCTTATGAATGCCGAATCTTCGGCAGACCCCTGGCTCTCATGACAACCCATCGGCGCCCCGTGATCACGTGACAGGAGTGTTGATGGGTGGGTCTTGTGACACACTTCTAGACATTGCGTGTTAAATGCTGCTGTCAGTGATTAACAGCCGCATGTGGATGTCGCATGAGCAGGGAAAGATGCGGGCTCAGCATCGGAGCCCGTATCAAAGGAAGGGACACGACCTTGGACGTACCAATATGTCCAAGGTTGTGAGGGGGTTATACCTTCTACTAAATTTAGGTCATTATAATTTAGGACTAATTCTGAATATATCTGAAATTTGATGAAAATTTAAAAAATTTTAATTTGTATACCTTTAAAACAGTCAGTTCACATAAAATGGTTAATAGATAACTTTTACAGAATTAAACCTACAGTACATTTAAGACCATGTCCAGCATTTAGTCAGTATTTTACATCAGTAAGCCAAAATCAGGAACGGAACAATAAGGCCACGTGTATACGTGAAGTATTTGGTGAGTATTTTAGCTGAAGATTTGTAAGCCAAAACAAGGAGTAGAACAAAGTATAAGGCTACATTCCCACAATGAGCTTTTGATGTTGCCGAATTTCTGCACCATTTCTACACCTATTATTTAAATTAAGTCATTTGCATTTTTTCATTGTGTTTTTGTGAGCGTTATTTAACACTGTCTCTGTTTGGTGTGTCATTCTTTAAATAAAGCTGCTTTGTTTTTGAAACTCCTTGGTATTTTGATTTCATTGAAATTTATTCATATAGTTAGGTGCGGATTACATGTGTTTTTGATGCGTTTAAGCTGTGTAAATGCACTAAAAACACATGTGCATTTTTACCTGCGGATTTTCCGAATCTAGCGTAAGTTTATGAGGAAAATCTGCACAGAAACCTCAGCGTACCCTCAAGGGAAATTGACATGTTGCGCATTTGAAAAATGGACCGCAGGTCAGTTTACACAACGTAAAGAAGAAGCACGGTGGGCGTGAGATTTCTAGAAATCCCATCCACTTTGCTGGAACTGTAAGATGTTGCGTTTAAGATGCAGGGAAAATGCGCAGTGTCAAAAACGCAATAAAAGCTCATCATGGGAACGAAGCCCGTAGAAACACGCAACACTTCTGTATTTTTCACCCACTCCTGATTTTGGCTTACAAATACTGATGTAAAATACTGAACATGTGAACGTAGCCTAAATCTCCAAACACACTACAACAAGACCCCTGTGAGATTAACTAAACACAAAACAAACCAAATGGGACAGGAACCAGTTAAGGCCATTTGCACAAGCGTCTTTTTCAGCTACATTCTGCCCAGAATCCGCTTGAAAAAGTGCCACATAGGCATCCCATAAAATGAGCATTGTGCACAGTAATGTATTGTGATTGCTGGCCACGTTATGCCTTATTTCACTTCTTTTAACTGTTTTAGGGTTCGTAAACCCTGAAGCGGTTAGAAAAAGTAACATGTTCAATCTTTGGGCGGCTTCTTTTGGGAAGCTGCCATGCTCTATATTCAGAGTACAAATTGAAAACCGCCAGTGAAACTGCTTTAGGAAAACAATTGCAGGCGTTATCATCAAGTGGCTTCAATTGGGAATATGTGGCAGCTGCGATGCTGTGTGCACATACCCTAATACTGGATTTGTCAAATGAAAAAAAAAGATTGTAATAATAATATAAGAGGCCAAACTAAAAAGATAAGCATCAGGGGGAAGTTCTGAAAATATGGTAGCAAACAAAAGTCTCCCTGATGCAAGAGGCATTCCCCCCCCCTCCACATTTTGTAGGCATCGGTTTACAATAGTAATGTGGCACTAGCAACACTAGGAAAGCAATTAGCATATATTATCAATATAATTGTACATGTCATAAGAAATACTGAAAGTCACACAGTGTAATAATGTTAGATATAACTAAGATAATACCACAATCATGAAACCAAGAGCTCAGAGATGATCCCAGAAATAAAGGACCTTTATATAGATACAATATATTACTTGCCAGTTAAACAGCGTAAAGAGCAACAAGCCTACTGTGAGACAGTGAGTGGAATTATATTCGAGGACCGGTATGTATCCCCCAGGATGTGCTTAAAAGCATATTGAATCGCTGGAGAGCAGAGTAATCACAGTTACTATACAAAATAAAAGTGTGGACTGGGTCAAGTTATTTGACCAAATCAGTTTAGGAAAACCTGTATTGGGCTTTTATTTTTGGAGAGATCTGTAGGATGGTAGTGGGACGGATTTCTCCCTCCATTCTGGACTGTACAAATGGCCCATGGTCATGGTTTTTATTTAAACCTGCAGTTAAGTTTTGGATTTCACATGAAGCAGAACTGAAGGCACTGTGGATGTATGACTAGCTGTGTGAAGCTAGCACAGACCAGAGCCAGCAACGTGGGCATCAACGATGGCACCCAAGAACCTTACGGGGATGCAAGTGCTAGCTGCACTGGGCTTTATTGAAGTGTTCCCAGCTGCTAATCGGAGGTGAGCAATTTCATGTGTGCAGTATTTGGACAATAAAGGACATTTTACTTAACTTGCCTAGGTCACTGTCTCACTAAATTTTGTGGTGGAAACACTGCTGCCTTACATATGGTGGAGAATGCGAGCAGTGTGAATTGAAACATACCCCAAAGAAAACTGCGTGTCGGTAATTAAGGCTGCAAAATTACAAATCAGGCCCTTGGTCCTCCCCCAGCAGCAGCAGCTGCAGTTTAAGTGGCAACAACAGGATCAGCACAAACAGCAACAGCTGTACCAGTAGAAGCAGACGAACAATCTGATTCTGCAACAGACTGTGGCCCTGCGAGAGACTGCCAACCCTGGTTCGTCTTGAGGCCTGGGACATAGTCAGGTCGACACTGAGGAAGATGAGTCCAGAGGACAACATAGAAGCTTTCCTCACCATGTTTGAATGCACAGCGAAGTGGGAGAGCTTGCCAATTTTACAGTGGGCTGAAGTGGTGACTCCGTTCCTGATGCGAGACTCCCAGCCAGGAACAGAGGTACTTTAACCTCCGCCAGGAGGATGGCCAGAACTATGGGAAACTCAAAGGTGAGATCCTTGCCCGTATGGAAGTTAATACATATGTATGGGAACACCTTGAGTACCAGTTGTCATTTGTAGAAACCAGCCCCGCTTGGCGTTTGATTTGTTACAGTTACAGTAAAAAATGGCTCCAGCCTGAGACCTTGAGCCCAGCCTAGATGGTAGAGAGGGTAGTAGTCGACCAGTTGGTGCGACCTTCGCCAGTAGCCATACAGCGCTTGGCGTGACAAGGGGACCCATGAAGCCTATATCAGGTGGCCTGATCTAGGGTAAGGTGGCCACACACGACTTTGTACGAGATTCTGCCCCACTGCAAATATCATGCCGGGCCCTACGAGCCCAGAAACATGTCATAGGGATACGATTCTCTGCTGCGGTTAGTCCGGAGCATGCCACAATTGATCGGGAAGAGTCCAGTATACCCTAAACCGATCTCGCTAAGTCCCACTGCTATCAGGTGCTGGCTGTGCCAAGGGCCAGGACATGTGGTGGCTGCCAACTTCTCCCTGACTGCAAAGCCCAATGACTGCGGGTTTACTCAACGGTTATCTATATATGCCCAGACAAGCAATGAGGGGAATGATGGGGTCATCAGATGGTTTCTGTCCTTAAAAAAAATTAGTTTTTGAGTGGAACATCGAGGTAGGAAGTCACAAAGGAATGTGGATGCCCTGTCACGGGCACCCTGTTCACAGGTGTTCAACCCCACAAGTTACAACAGAGGGGTGGGTGGTAGGATAATGAGGGGAATCAAATTCGAGGGCCATTATGTATTCACCAAAATGTGCTAAGAAGCATACTGAACCGCTGGAGTACATACTAATCACAGCCACGGCTGTTGTTATCATGCAAAGTAAAAGTAAGTGTGGACTGGGTCAAGTTATTTGACCAAGTCAGTTTAGGAAAACAACCCTCAATACACCAGTAAACAAGCAAAATCTTGGTTCCAGTCCAACAAATTGGAGGTTATGGAGTGGCCAGCCCAATCCCCGGACCTTAATCCGATAGAATACTTGTGGGGTGACATAAAAAATGCAGTTTCTGAGGCAAAGCCAACAAATGCCAAAAAATTGTGGGATGTAGTCAAAGCATCCTGGGCTGGAATAACAGTTGACAGGTCCCAGAAGTTCGTTGACTCTATGCAACATAGATATGAACCAGTTCCAAAAAAACTGTGGGTATACAACTAAATATTAGGTTAGTGATCCACAGGAATGCTAAATCTCCAAAAAAGAGTACATATTGTGAGTTTGTAAAGACAAATGCAGACACTGCTATTATTTTGAACAGCCCAATGTTCATTTTTTTGTTATTTTCTGTAAAGTAGTTAAAAATTATATACATTTCTCTTCATGTTTTGAATTAGAAAACAGTGTGCAATGTTTCCAATGAATCGAAATAAAAACTAGTATGAAGATTTTGTGCTTAACTCATGTTTTTGAACTCTGCTATTATTTTGAACACTACTCTATAGGTCATTAAGGGTATACAATTAACTTTCAAAGTTTCATATTTTTCAAAATTTTCTGAAACTTTGAAATATTTTCATGAATAACAACAAAACATACTGATCTAAATTTACCAGTAGCAACAGGTACAATGTGTTACAAAAACAGGATTTTTGGTTACTGACCGTAAAATCTGTTTCTCAGAGCCTTCATTGGGGGACACAGGAAACCATGGGTGTATGTTGCTGCCACTAGAAGGCTGCCACTATGCTGGGGAGGAGCTATTTTTTTTTGTACATTGTACACCTCACCAACTGCCATTAAGTTAATCAGTTTGTATACAAGCAGTAGGAGAAGCAACATTAAACAGAGAGAAATACAAGAAAAAAACAAACTGTAACATAACAATAAAAGTTAGTAAAGCTGTCAAAATGGGAGGGTGCTATGTTCCCCAATGAAGACTCCGAGAAACAGATTTTATGGTGAGTAACCAAAAATCCTGCTTTCTCTATTGATTCATTGGGGGACACAGGAAACCATGGGATGTCCAAAACCAGTCCCTGGCGAGGGAAACAACAGAAAGAAACTCCATTCAGGTGGGAGAACTAACCACTGTCACCTGAAGGATTCTCCTACCTAGGGTGGCATCTGCTGAAGAATAGGTATGAAACCTGTAAAACTTGGTGAACGTGTGGATGGAGGACCAGGTTGCCGCTTTGCAAAGCTGTTGTCACAGCTGTGTCAGGTTTGACAGACAGTCATTCTGGATCCAGCTATAGAAAGTCTCTGCACTTGGCCTTGCAGACATCTTCTTGATCCTTCCATCATCGGAGGACCCAGCGGTGATCTCCACTTTCTACGGCTAATTGACACACCTTTGCTGGATCTTTAACCCCTTTCCGACGTGGTCAGTAATAGTACGCACCACATCGGAAAGGCCGGTTCAGCGGGGGCTCCGGCGCTGAGCCCACGCTGAACCGGGCACATGTCAGCTGATTTATACAGCTGACATGTGCCCGCAACAGCCGCGGGTGGAATCGCGATCCACCCGCGGCTGTTAACCAGTTAAATGCCGCTGTTAATCTCTGACAGCGGGATTTAACTTGCACTTACAGGAAGCATGTCCTAAGCCCCACCCATCGGTGACCCAGTCCCGTAATCGTGGGTCATCGATGGATTGGCATGTCTCGATTGCTTTGAGCGCCACCCAGTGGTCGGCACTCATAGTAAGTGAGCATTTCTACTACATAGAGGCGATCTGCTCATCGCCTCTATGTAGCAGAGGCGATCGGACAGCTGCTGCTTTTAGTCTCCTATGGAGACTATTGAAGCAAGCAAAAAGTGTAAAAAAAATGTTTTTAAAAATATTAAAAAAATATAAAAGTTTAAATCACCCCCCTTTTGCCACATTCAAAATAAAATAAAAAATAAACCCCACATACACATATTTAGTATTGCCGCGTTCAGAATCGCCCGATCTATCAATATAAAAAAAGAATTAATCCGATCGTTAAACAGCGTAACGAGAAAAAATTTCCAAACGCCAGAATTACGTTTTTTTTGGTCGCCGCAACATTGTAATAAAATGCAATAAAGGGCGATCAAAACATGGGATCTACCCCAAAATGGTATTAATAAAAATGTCAGCCCAGCGCGCAAAACATAAGCCCTCACCCGGCCCCAGATCCTGAAAAATGGAGACGCTACGGGTCTCTAAACATTTTTTTTACCAAATTTTGGAATTTGTTTTCACCACTTAAATAAAAAATAACCTATACATGTTTGGTGTTTAAGAACTCATAATGACCTTGAGAATAATAATGGCAGGTCAGTTTTAGCATTCAGTGAACGTGGTAAAAAAACAAAAAACAAATGTGGAATTGCATTTTTTTTGCAATTTCACCGCACTTGGAATTTTTTTCTTGTTTTCTAGTACACAATATGGTAAAACCAGTGATGGCATTTAAAAGTAAAACTCGTCTCGCAAAAAATGAACCCTCACATGGCCATATTGAGCAAAAAATAAAAAAGTTCTGGCTCTGGAAAGAAGGGGAGCAAAAAAGAAAACGCAAAATGATCCGGTCATTAAGGGGTTAAATACACTCAGTTTATCCAGAAACTTGCTGGTGATAGAGTAAATTCCTCTGTACAGGTCTGAATTCTAGTAGTCGGCTAGGTTATCCTTGGAGTTCCTTTGTAGATTGTAGTCGTTATCTCTCTGGTGTCTTCTCAAAGTTAAGTGTATCCCCTTGTATGTCTCCCTTGTTTGTCTTTAGTTGCAGTGGGGCTGACTAGTGCTCACCCCTCCCTAACTAGGGCCTAGCTCTAGGGTCAGAAAGGGCTAAGGTATCCTGCTTGGCGATCGGTGCGGAACCTATTTAGGGATGATAGGGGAGTCATGGAGTTGTTAGATCTGCATTGGGGTCTCCACTCCCCCTTTTCTCTAGTTGCTGGGCTAACCACCTTTTCCCATCTTCGTACGCTGGTTTTTTTCCATAGCTAGCATGACAGCTGTAGAGCGGACTGCCCAGGAGGCGCCAATAGCTCTGGTAGATTGGGCTTAATTCCGGGAGGAGCAGTCCTGTTCTTACTCCGGTATGCCTCAAAGATTGCCGTCCGGATCCAGAGAGAAATTGTAGCCTTAAAAGCCGGAAGGCCTTCCGCACCCCCTCAGGGATAACAAAGAGGTATTCGTCTTCCGGAAGGGGGCGGCCCTTGCAAGATAAACCCTAACTGCTCTGACAATGTCCAACCTATTCAGGGAACACACCAGAGGGTGACAGAGCCAGACAAAAACAAGGGAGGATGAGGTCCTCACTGAAGTGAAAGGTGGAGACCACCTGGGGAGGAACGAAGGCACCGGTCGCAAGACCACCTTGTCCTGGTGGAGGATCAGGAAAGGAGATCAATAGAAAAAAAGGCCGCCAGCTCTGAAATACACCGAGTGAAAGTGATGTCCACCAGAAAGACCACCTTCCAAGAGAAAAAAGACAGAGACACTTCTTGCAGCAGTTCAAAGGGGGAACTCCTAATGGCCCCCAGAACTAGGTTGAGGCCCACCCGGGATCGACGAGCGTTCGGTACGGAGGGACAGAGTGAGCTATTCCCTGAAGAAAGGTTTTGACCTGAGAGCGAGATGCCAAATTCTTCTGGAAGAGGATAGTAAGTGCAGAGACTTGGCCCTTCAAGGAGCTGACAGCAAGTCGTGCGTCAAGCCCAGCCTGAAGGAAGGCCAAAATTGCCGGAAGGGCGAATGTCATAGGTGCGTTGTGATTAATCTCACAATGGAAAAAGGCCGTCTGATAGTATACTCGAGACGATGATGGCTTCCATACCCAGATCATCGTCTCAGCAACTCGTTCTGAAAATCCAGATGCTCTTAGGACCAGGGTTTCAACAGCCAAGCCGTCAAATCGAGCAACCGAGAATTTCCGGTGGGAGATGGGGCCCTGGGAAAGCAGAGCTGATCTGTCCTGGAGCTTCCAAGGGGCATCTGCGAGAAGACTGATGACCTCTACATACAAGGACCTCGTGGGCCAATCCGGAGCGATCATGATGACCGGCACCCCTTCTGCTTTGATCTTCTTCAACAGTCTGGGAAGAAGGGAAAGAGGCGGGAACAGATAAGGAAGTGCAAACTGCAACCAGGGTATCGACAACACGTCGTCTCCCACCATGAGGGGGTCGGAGGGACCTGGAAATGAACTGCGGCACCTTCCGGTTAAACCAGGACACCATGAGATCTACAACCGAAGTGCCCCTCCTCAGGCAAATCTGAAGGAAGACGTCCTGATGTAGAGACCATACCATCGCGACTGAGAAAATCGGCGGACCAGTTCTCGACGCCGGGGATATGCACTGCGGATATTGCCGGAACCCTGCTATCAGCACAGAGAAGGATCTTGGAGACTTCGGATAATGCCAAAGGACTCAAGAGTCTCTCCCTGGTGGTTGACATATGCCACCACCGTGGCATTGTCTATCTGAACTCGGACTGGTAGGCCTCCGAGAAGGTCCTGCAGTGACAAAGGGACAATGGAATGGCTCTGATCTCTAGAATATTGATCGGCAGAGTGGACTCCTCCTACGACCAATGTCCCTGGACAGCAATGTTGTGGAGTACCGCTCCCCAGTCAAGGAGGCTGGCATCTGTAGTCACCACTTGCCAGTGAACGGGGAGAAGGAATCGACCCTGATTAATAAGAGGGGAACACAGTCACCAGTTCAGAGACATCCTGACCCGGGACGAGATCCGAACTGGACGGTCAAGGGAGAGAGATGATCTGTTCCATTAGGAAAGGATGGCGTGCGGAAGTGGTCTGTTGCGGAACTGCTCAAAAGGAATCGCTACCAACACCGCCACCATCCTCCCCAGGACCGCCATAGCCGAGCAGAGCGATAATGGTTGAGGGGTCTGAAGAGAGCTAACAATCGGCTGGTGCGCGGAGAGTAGGATGCCGAGGAAGATCAGGCGCTGGGTAGGAACAAGACAAGATTTTTTCCTGTTTACAAGTCACCCGAGTCGAGACAGTGTATCAAGAGCAAGAGCAATGGAAAGACTGGGCGAGGGAGAAGGATGGAACCTTGACGAGAATGTCTCAAGGTAAGGAATGATCACTAGGCCCCTGACCTGAAGGACCATTACCGCTGCCATTATCTTTGTGAAAAGTCTGAGCTGTAGAAAGGCCGAATGGCAGGGTGACGAAATGGAAGTGGTCCTGAAGTACCGCAAAGCGCAGGAATCTCTGATCCACTGGGAAGATAGGGACATGGAGGTACAGTACAGACCAAAAGTTTGGACACACCTTCTCATTTAAAGATTTTTCTGTATTTTCATGACTATGAAAATTGTACATTCACATTGAAGGCATCAAAACTATGAATTAACACATGTGGAATTATATACTTAACAAAAAAGTGTGAAATAACTGAAAATATGTCTTATATTCTAGGTTCTTCAAAGTGGCCACCTTTTGCTTTGATGACTGCTTTGCACACTCTTGGCATTCTCTTGATGAGCTTCAAGAGGTAGTCACCGGAAATGGTTTTCACTTCACAGGTGTGCCCTGTCAGGTTTAATAAGTGTGATTTCTTGCCTTATAAATGGGGTTGGGACCATCAGTTGTGCTGTGCAGAACTCTGGTGGATACACAGCTGATAGTCCTACTGAATAGGCTGTTAAAATTTGTATTATGGCAAGAAAAAAGCAGTTAAGTAAAGAAAAACGAGCGGCCATCATTACTTTAAAAAATGAAGGTCAGTCAGTCCGAAAAATTGGGAAAACTTTGAAAGTATCCCCTAGTGCAGTTGCAAAAACCATCAATCGCTACAAAGAAACTGGCTCACATGAGGACCGACCCAGGAAAGGAAGACCAAGAGTCATCTTTGCTCCTGAGGATAAGATTATCTGAGTCACCAGCCTCAGAAATCGCAGGTTAACAGCAGCTCAGATTAGAGACCAGGTCAATGCCACACAGAGTTCTAGCAGCAGACACATCTCTTCAACAACTGTTAAGAGGAGACTTTGTGCAGCAGGCCTTCATGGTAAAATAGCTGCTAGGAAACCACTGATAAGGACAGGCAACAAGCAGAAGAGACTTGTTTGGGCTAAAGAACACAAGAAATGGACATTAGACCAGTGGAAATCTGTGCTTTGGTCTGATGAGTCCAAATTTGAGATCTTTGGTTCCAACCACCGTGTCTTTGTGTGACGCAGAAAAGGTGAATGGATGGACTCTACATGCCTGGGTGCCCACTGTGAAGCATGGAGGAGAAGGTGTGATGGTGTGGGGGTGCTTTGCTGGTGACACTGTTGGGGATTTATTCAAAACTGAAGGCATACTGAATCAGCATGGCTACCACAGCATCTTGCAGCGGCATGCTATTCCATCCGGTTTTCGTTTAGTTGGACCATCATTTATTTTTCAACAGGACAATGACCCCAAACATACCTCCAGGCTGTGTAAGGGCTATTTGACCAAGAGGGAGAGTGATGGGGTGCTACGCCAGATGACCTGGCCTCCAGTCACCAGACCTGAACCCAATCGAGATGGTTTGGGGTGAGCTGGACCGCAGAGTGAAGACAAAAGGGCCAACAATTGCTAAGCATCTCTGGGAACTCCTTCAAGATTGTTGGAAGACCATTTCCGGTGATTACCTCTTGAAGCTCATCAAGAGAATGCCAAGAGTGTGCAAAGCAGTCATCAAAGCAAAAGGTGGCCACTTTGAAGAACCTAGAATATAAGACATATTTTCAGTTGTTTCACACTTTTTTGTTAAGTATATAATTCCACATGTGTTAATTCATAGTTTTGATGCCTTCAGTGTGAATGTACAATTTTCATAGTCATGAAAATACAGAAAAATCTTTAAATGAGGTGTGTCCAAACTTTTGGTCTGTACTGTAGGTGTCTTGGATGTCTATAGAGCACAGGAACTCTTGCAACTCCATGGAAGCTATTACTGAACGAATGGTGAAGACAAACCTTTCTGTTCAGCAATTTTAAATCCAGGATGGGACAAACTGACCAGTCCTTCTTTGGAACCACAAAGAGTCTCGAATAAAAGCCTGTGAAACGTTCCTGAATTGGAATACGAACGATGACCCCTGATTTGAGGAGAGAGGCAACGGCTTCCAAAAAAACCCAGGACCAGAGATGGATCCCTTGGGGAGAAGGATTCGAAGTAATCTCAGGGCCACAAAACAAAATCTGTCTTGTATCCTGAAGATACAACTTCTCTGACCCAGGTGTCCTCAATGGAAGCTAGCCAGATGTCCTTGAAATACATGAGACGACCGCCCAACCTGTGGGAATCCCTGGGTGGTAGTGAGTAAAGCGGAGGAGAACATGCCAGGCTGGGCTGTGGAGGATCTGCCTTGAAAGGGGTTGGTTTAAAGGAAACCCTTTTCCTCTCCTTACGTGCCTGCTGCTTCTCCCAGCTTGAGGGCTCATCCGTGGATGAAAGGGGCGAAAAGACCAAAGCTTAAGTTTCGGAGGAGGACGTCGGGGTTTGGCCAGAGGACGGAGAGAGCTTGTCCCTACCATGGCGTTCTTAATAATCTGGTCCAGCTTGGTACCAAATAGCTGCGATCCCTGGAAAGGTAGATTGGTAAGGGACTTCTTAGATGTCAAGTCCACTTGCCACGCCTTTAGCCAAATGGTTCTGCGGATGGCCACTACATTACTGGCCACTTGGGCGGCACATGAAGCTGCGTAAAAGGAGGAAGATACCACGTATTTTCCCGCATGAGATATCTGATCCGCCAAATCAGCTAACTCCTCAGCCCGAGCTCCAGTGAGGATGACTTGACTGAGTTGTTTAGCCCATGCAGAGATGGATTTTGAAACCCATGTAGTGGCAAAGGCAGTGCACAACATGGAAGATGCTGCTTCGAAGGCTGATTTGGAAAACTACTCTAAGAGCCTGTCATGGGAGTCCTTGAGGGATGCCCCGTCCGTAACAGGAAGACCCATGTTGGTGGATAACCTAGAGACTGGAGGTCTACCATGGGGGATGTGGTCCAGTTCTCAGTAACGTCAGAGAGCAAAAAAGTGGTACAGGATGCCGAGACGCTTCCCTCTCTGGAAGCATCTGGTGAGGTATTCTCGCTCCCTGGAAAGGACCTCTTCAAATTCCTTTTGAGCAGCGAATAAATTAGGAGTTGGTCTAGACCATCAAAAACAAAACTGGCTGTTCAGCGGCTTCCATAGCGGTATCCTTAATGTTAAAGGTCTGGTTGACAGCTAAAATAAGGCTCTGAACTATGTCCCACTTGTTAGAGGCCTGGTCATAGTCCATGTCAGAGTCAGGTTCGGTAAACGTATCCGAGTCTGGCTCGACAGGTGAGTCAGGGGATGAGGACCGGGAAGAAGCTGCCCGCCGGGAAGGACCAGGGGGAGTGTGGGAGAGAGAGGAGGACCTGGAACGGCTTTCCTGCCTAGATCTCTTACAGCCGAAATTGGTAGGCTTAGCCGGAGGTTCCTGTGATTCGTTGGCAGTGGTAGAAGCAGGTGTAGCTAATCTGTATAATGCAGATACCAGGATCTGAGATACAATCTGTCACGGACCTTACCAGGGTAACAGGGAAGTCGCCCACCCGTGATAGGGGGAACACTCACTCCGGACGCAATGGGACCTCTGGGGTAGCAGGAGCGGGAGTAATGTTGCAGTTCCGACAGAGGAAAGAAAAGTGACCCGAAGGGAGACTGCATTTACATAAAGAACAGACAAATTCAGTTACCAGAGTAGTAGAGGCTGGAGGGCGAGAGTGCTCTCCTTTAGACTTAGACATGATAAAAGAGACGGCAGAGTCACTAACCAATGCCAGAGGTCAGGGGACAGGTAAAGATTTGCTGAGGAGAGTGCCAGTTTGCAGAGCAGAGCTTACCCACAGAAGTGATGAGGTCCTAAAGTCTGCTGCTAGTAGTCTGAGGAGAGGATGTACCAGGAAGGAACTGCTGAAGATACTCCTGGAGAAGGGAGGGCTCAGGGCGACCGGAGGAAAGCGCCTGTCACAAGCTGGCTGGATGTCGGCAAATAGGGGGCAGCAGGATGAAGCAGGAGAAAGAGGAGGTAAAAAGGCACGCAGATTCCGCGCCACTGGGAAGGGGACTTGACCGAGGCAGACAGAGAAGCCCACTCAATGAGGCCGGATAAGGGTGGAGCTAACCACAGACAGAGAAAAGCCCGCTTGAGGGGACAGGGAAGGGACAGAGCTAAACACTGCAATTAGGCCACACTGAAGCCAGAGCCTAAATTAGAAAGTGAGGCCGGCGAAGAGGGGGGTTGCGGCATGAAGGCTGTAAAAGACGTTGCAAGTAGCCTAGAGTCCCATTTAAGATGCCCAGATACAGCCTGCTGCAGGGGAAACACAAATAAGCAGGGCCCCTGTAGAGATAAATGCACAAAGTTCAGACTAACGTGCCCGGGTAAGCACAATGTAACAGTACACAGTAACAATAAAATCAGCCCCATGCCTATGGAATCTTCTTTCTTCTTCCTATCGAACTTTGTCTTCTCTTAGCCTCTGGAATGAGAACCTGATGGAGAGCGAAAAAGAAGTACCTCTCCATCCCTGAAGATGTAGTGGGATCAAAAGATGTCCAGGCTTCATTGGGTTGTAGGACGTCCACCGCTCCTGAAACTGTCAAGCTCTGGTAGACAACCGGGCAGGAGAGGGGTGCGAGGAACGACGATTGGATCACCTGAACACACTGTAAGGGGTTGGGGTCCTAGCCGATAGTCATGAGGAAATGGAGTGGCAGTTCACACCATACTCATAGCCTTTAAATGGGAGTACAGTGTGACCGTCGCACACTGTATCCCTCCAGAGCTAATCTAGGAGAAGAGCCTTCTGAAGAAGAGGGAGACACTACTGGAAAACTACGAAACTCGAGGTAAATCTGGGTCTAGTAAAATATCAGTGTCCACCTCCTACTGACACTAAACTAAACTGATTAACTTAATGCCAGTCAGTGGGGTGTACATTGCTGGGGAGAAGCTAACTTTTTTGTGCATAGTGTCAGCCTCCTAGTGGCAGCAGCATACACCCATGGTTTCCTGGGTCACCTAATGAAGCGAAAGAGAAAAGAAAATCACAATCTCAGTATCACTGGCAGAAGCATTTTACAGTTATTACCACATAAATTGATGTGTCAAACTTGAATAATGGGGCTGTCAGGAAGGTTAATACTGATTACCACAAGACAAGGTTAGGAGACATGGAATGGTAATGTGCAGTACATACCTGACAAATCAAGTCATGCTCTTCTTATGCTAAATAGTAATTAGAGGAAATACTGATTAGTCAGGGTAATACAATAATGTATGTAACATGAAAATAGGTGATATATTTATGCATGTTTAAATGTAATTTTTTTTGCAGTGCTCAGCAAAAAGTGACCACAACTCCTTCAAAAAGTAGGATTTTAACTAATACCTCACTGAACACAAGAACAATTTCCAAAATGCTGATAAGAAGGGTTTCACAGAACATTTTTTTTGACCCATAAAGCATAAAGGTAAGGTTAATATTATAACTTTCTTTACAAACTCTTCAGTTTTCCCACATTAGTTGATGCAAAAATGTATACACCCCACATCAAAACTACTACATGTAGTATTTTGTATGACCTCTATATTGTTAAGGACAGCACCAAGTCTTCTAGACATGGAATGAAAAAGTTGGTGACATATTGTAACATCTATCTTTTTCTATTCTTATAGAAGGACCTTTTTAGAGCCTGAATGTAGAGCGATTCTTAACTTGTCTCTTTAGAATTCCCCCACAGCTGTTCAGGTTGGGTTCAGACAGTCACAGGGGTACAGTGGGGCAATCATATTGAATTGGGGGTGTGGAGCCAACACATTTTGTGGGCAGCATTCTGTGCATATGGTGGCTGTGTGAGGAGGGATCTGTTTGGTATCATACCTTGTGTGTGTCTGGGGGAGAACTTTGAGGAATGATACTGTATGTATGGGGTACCATAAAATGTGTAGGGTGAACAGTAGTCATCCTGCCATAGGGGCATCTACTATGTGTATGGTGGCTGTGATGGCTATTATACTGTGCGTGGGAGGGAGCTTTGGGGCATGGGCGATATAAAAATCAATAAATTATATGGTTTTGATTGGCTGCTCGAAGTAAGAGCACGTTACAATAAGCTCTATTAATAGTGGCAGTTGATCAACATGCTTGTGATAAATAGCAAGCAGTCAAAATTAATATAATAATAACTTTGCTTAATATTTCTACTAATATTCTTAAATTCAGTGTGTTGGTTTAACCCTGCACAACAGGCGCAGTCTCTTATGTGAGCCCTTGAGAAAACTAATTGCTGACCCCAGATCCATGCTCTATTGAAGGGAATCTGTCAGCAGGTTTTGTCTATGTAATCTGAGGACAGCAGGAGATAGAGGCTGAAACACAGAATTCAAGGATGTGTCACTTGTCAAACTGCATGCAGTTATTTGCTAACTGTGAAGGGTTTATCACTAAGCCATTGTTTATATGTATCCTTTATAAAAGACATAAAAATTTGGAATAAATAAAATAAGGACATACCGCATGAATGATACAAATGTTCCACAATGCTGTAGATTAGAAAAAAGCACATTACTACATGCATGTGCAAAATATTAACTACAATAAAAAAACTGTTATAGAGTAAAACAATAGTACTGAAATTTACATTAAAGGGAAACTTTCAAGTGAAACAACGCAATTAACCTGCACATATGGAGATAATCTGCAGGTTAATACAATTCTGAACCTGCCCTGCGCCGACACTTAGACCCCCCAAATTAAATTTCCCCCGGTAGTGATTAGGTTTCAGTCATGGGGGTGGCACCAACATTGGTTCAGTCACTGCTCTGATTAATAAAGTTAATGAATAAAGTTAATTTCCTCCCAGCATCAAAAGGGTTCCCTATAAAGGAATGCTCATATACAGTACCAATAATAAGTTTGAACATAAATAATATTCCTTTATTTTATTGAAATGTGCTCATTGTAGATTCAGACTGAAGGCAGCAAAATCACGAAGGAACACAAATGGAAACTAGGAGTAAAGAAATACACTTAAAACAAACCAGGATATGTGTTAAACCTTTAGGCTATGTGCCAACAATGCAGAACTGATGCAGATTTTTCCTGAGCGTTTCTGCCTCTCCCTGGCAGAAAAAAAGCATGCGGATTTTACTTGTGTTTTTTCTGCCAGGGAGAAGCGTTTTTGCATGCGTTTTTTCAAGCGCTTTTCCAAGCGATTTTGAGCATCACTTGGATAAAATGTTTGACAAGTTGGTTACACAATATAAATCCATGCAACTGGCATGGATTTATATTGTGTGACCAACTTATGCTGCTTTAAATGCAGCATGAATAGTAAAAAAAATGAATTAAAATGTAAAAAAACAAAAAAAAAACCATTACACTTACCTCCCTGGTGGCCCCCGGTCTCCTCTCTGGTGGCGCCCTCGGTCATCTGCATCCCACGGTGTTCTCAAAGGACCTGCGTTGACGTCATTTAGTCAGCTGACAGGTCACGCGACCGTCGACGTCAGCGGTCGCGTGACCATCACATGACTAAATGACGTCACCGCAGGTCCTTTGAGAACACTGCGGGACGCCGAGGACAGAGCACGCCACCGGAGAGGAGACCGGGGGCCACCGGAGAGGTAAGTATAATGTTTTTTTTTAATTCTCTTTTTACTATTGGTACCCGAGTCTGGAGGAAAGTTTCCTCTTTTCCAGACCCGGGTACCATCCGCGCATTGAACCACACAACACACCGCAATTACGCACAATAAATGGTTGTGCTGCGGATATTTCCACAATGATAATCCGCATCAGAAATTTCTGCAGCACATGCGGATTATCATTGGGAAACATGGCAGACAACTTAACAAGCGTTTTTAATGCGTTTTTGTGGCGGAAATGCAGCCACGGAAACGCATTAAATCCGCATCGTGGGCACACAGCCTTATACATCCTCGGCATTGTTTCAAGCAGCTTCTAACTCAAAATGGCAGCAGTGGTAAATGAAGCTTGCTTAGACTGAACAATTCAGCCCTTCATAAGCCAGCACATACTTTGGTTTGTTTCACATGTGCTTTTTTACACTTTGTTTCAATATGTGTCCTTTTGTGGATTTGGTGTCTTAGGCTATATGCCCACAATGCTGAATTTTTCCTGAGCGTTTCTGCCTCTCCCTGGTAGAAAAAAAACGCATGCGGATTTTACATGCGTTTTTTCTGCCAGGGAGAAGCGTTTTTGCATGCATTTTATCATGTGTTTTTTCAAGCGCTTTTCCAAGCGATTTTGAGCATCACTTGGAAAAGTGCTTGCAACTGGCATTGATTTATATTGATTTATATTGTGTCACCAACTTATGCTGCTTTAAATGCAGCATCAATAGTAAAAAAAAAAAGAATTAAAATATAAATATAAAATATAAAAAATAAAAAAATAACATTATACTTTTTACCTCTCCGTTGCATCCTTTGTCCTCGGCGTCCTGAAATGACCTGTGGTCGTCATTTAGTCAGCTGACAGGTCACGCGACCGCTGACATCAGAGGTCGCGTGATCATCACATAACTAAATTACGTCACCGCAGGTCCTTTCAGAACACCGCGGGACGCCGAGGACAGAAGACGCCACCGGAGAGGAGACTGGGGACCGCCAAAGAGGTAACTTTAATGTTTTTTTTTTATTTATTTTTTACGTTTTAATTATTTTTTTACTAATGGTACCCGGGTCTGGAGGAGAGTCTCCTTTTCACCAGACCCAGGTACCATCCGCGCATTGAACCGCATAACATCTGCAAGTATGTATGTATGCAGTTCAATGCAAGTCAATGGCGGCGATTTTGCACAATAACTGGTTGTGCTGCGGATTTTTATGCAATGATAATCCGCAGCGGAAATTTCCGCAGCATGTGCACAGCACATGCGGATTATCATTGGGAAGCATGGAAGACAACTTAACAAGCGTTTTTAATGTGTTTTCGCGGTGGAAACGCCGTCGCGGAAAAGCTTTGAATCCGCATCTTGGGCCCACAGCCTTAAGTCTAAATCTACAATGAGTACTTTCCAATAAAAAAAGGAAAACCATTGCATAAAAAGGATTCTTCAAACTTTTGATTAGTACTGAGCTTAACCCTTTCATGACACGACGTGACATTTGGGGGAAGTCGTATGTTGTGTCTCTCCCTTTGATGAGGCTCCGGCGCTGAGCCTTGATCTTTTCAGGCACATGACAGCTGATCTGATCAGCAGTCATGTGTCTCTAACAGAAGCGGGTGTAATCGTGATCCACACACGGCTGTTAACATGTTAAATGTTGGTGTCAACCTCTGACAGCGGCATTTAACATGCCCGGGCTGGAAGCGCGTCAATGGCTACGGCCATCGGCGCACCTGTCACATGATCGCAGGGCGCCCATGGGTTGGCCTGCCAACACGGGTTTTGTAGAAGACTGCAGGTTGTCTGCTATGAGCGCCACCCAGTGGCCAGCGTTCATAGTATATGAGCATTTCTGCTACACATAGCAAGGCTGAAACCCTAATATGTTCAGCACAAGCAATCGGATAACCGCAGTTGAAGTCTCCCAAGAAAAGTAAAGATTTCCAAAAATATTTAAAAAAATTAAAACCATATAAAGTTCAAATCGACACCCTTTTGCGCCATTCAAAATAGAACTATATAAAAAAAAACAAAAAACACATATTTGTGATATACGTATCGGCAGGTTCAGAAATGCCCGATCTATCAAAATATAAAAATAATTAATCCGATCGGTAAACGGCATAATGAGTAAAAAATTCAAAACGCCTGAATTACATTTTTTTGGTCGCCTCAACATTGCAATAAAAGGGGATCAAAACATTGTATGTACCCCAAAATGGTATCGATAAAAACGTCAGCTCAGGCCACAAAAAATAAAGCCCAAAATCCGGAAAAATGGAGACGCTACGGGACTCAGAAATGGTGACATTTTTGTTTTTTTTACCAACTTTGGATTTTTTTTCACCACTTACACAAATAAGAACCTATACATGTTTGGTATCTGTGAACTCGTAAAGACATGTAGAATAATAATGGCAGATCACTTTTAGAATTTAGCTAGCATGGTAAAAAAAACACAATTGTGGAATTGCACTTATTTAAAAAAAAAAAAAACTTTGGCACTAGGAATTTTTTCCCTGTTTTCCAGTACACTATATGGTAAATTCAATGATGTTTTTCAAAAGTACAACTTCCTCAAAATACAAGCCCTCACATGGCTATATTGAGGGAAAAATAAAAAAGTTATTGCTCTGGGAAGAAAGGGAACAAAAATCAAAAATGAAAACAAAGCAGAAAATTGCCCGGGAGTGAAGGGGTTAAAGGGAAATGGACACATGCTGCCTAATCCGTGGGCAGCATATCTCCATCACTGACTGAATGAACTCAGCCATGTATATTTTACTCTGAAAAGCTGCGTTCTTAGGTTCCCTTTAAGTACAGTACCAAACAGAGAAAAACAAACTTTTACTAGCCACTCGCATCCCTGACATGACAGGCCTCTGCCTATGAGCGCGTACAGCCCTGAATAAGAGCATATAGCCAACATAGATAACATAGCACCTGGCTTAGCCCTAGAATGGTCCAGCTGTGCAAAACAGCATATATATGGCTAGAAAAGACACTATCACTTTGCTTTATGCATATTATGTTCATATTAACTTTTACTTTAAGTTAAGTTTAAGTTGAATTCAAAAGTTATATAAATTGTTAATCTTTTATTTCTATTATTCTATGTTGTCAAAATTACTTACAACTCTGAATCTTCCACGACACAGATGAACTTGCGGGGGGGATGTCTTTACACCCACATGATTTACTGCAGAAACATACAAATCAAGGTCTCTTTTAGTATTAAAAACAAAATAAAAATAACATTTTAACTAATAAAACCATCATGGTGGGGGCATTGTCCTAGCAAATGTGGAGTGAAGACGTGTTCATTGTTCTCCTGGGCCCTAATCCACAACTAATCAGATTGCATTTTACCTAACCAGATGGGTGGCAAAAGAGAAGATAGACACCTACACCATCACAAGACACTACAATTACCATGGAAGGCAGCATCCACCAATTCCTTACTGATACCTCAGATTGCGCTCCTAGATTCAGATGCAGACAGTTCAAGGTTCTGGAGTGTCCATCTCAGTCTCCTGACCTCAATATCATTGAGCCACTCTGGGGAGATCTGAAGCGCACATTTCATGCTAGACAGCCCAGGAATTTACAGGAACTGGAGGCTTTTTGCCAAGAAGAATGGTCAGCTTTACCATGTGAGAACATAAAGAATCTCATCCACAACTACCACAAAAGACTTCAAGCAGTCATTGATGTTAGAGGGGGCAAATCACGGTATTAAGAACTGGGTTATGTGAACTTTTGATCAGGGTCATTTGGATGTTTTTGGTTGTCATTAAGATTTAAAACGAGAAAACACAGTAGTTTGACAATAAATGGCTTCACCCAACCAATGATGAATTTATGTATCAATGGTGTATTTAAGTACTGATGGTGATGCTTGTGGAATACTGATGGAATGTTCTGGTGATGTATTCATTTAACGATGATCGTTCTGTTGATGCCTTCCCTCATTAAAAATAAAATAACAATTTAAAATATTTGGTATGTCCACATCCACAAAAGTCTTATTTTGTGCTTACTTTGCCTCTACAGCCTCTTCCTCAATTACTGGCCTTTTTCTTTTTTTCTGTTGCCTTCCTAAAATATATAACAAAACTGATTATGATTCTCATTCATCTCCATATTTACACATTGTCAAAAGCAGCAGTCTCCACCTCTCACTAATGAAAGAAGCAGAACCTATTACACACCATATGGATAAACCTATTGAGACACATACACATTACTCCCAGAGATGCTTTTATGGCATTCCTTTTTAAATCCAGGGTCATTAATATGGAGTTGATCTCCCTTTGCAGGTAATAAAGCTTCCACTCTTTTGGAAGGCTTTCTTAAAAAAAAAATTGGGAATATTTCTATGTTGACTTTTATCCACTCTTCTAGAAGAGCATTTATCAGGTCAGTCGCTGATGTTGGACAGGAGGACCTGGCTTGCAATCTCTAGCTCATCTGATAGAGGTATCTGATGGAGTTGAGGTTAATCAAGTTCTTCCACATCAAACTCATCCAACTATGGCTTATTTGGACTTTCATGAACTGCCTTAAGACAACATATTACAGCAACATGCTGAATTCAGTGAGCTCTTTAGAACAAGCCATTCTTTCACAAATGTTTGCAGAGGCAGACTACATGTTTAGATGCTGGATTTTATATACCCGTGCCATTGGGACCAAAAGAGAAAACCTGAATTCAATGATTAAGAGGTGACTTTCCATCCTTGTCCATACAGTGTAAGGGCTCTTTCACACGTCAGTGTGTCCGGTACGTGTGGTGTCAGTTTCCACACATACCCAAGACACCAAATGAATGGGTCTACGCAAATGTCAGTGTGTTTCCACGGACCGTGTGTCCGAGTGACACACACGTAGACATGTCTGTTTTTGGCCAGCAGCTTGGATCACATGGACCCATTCAAGTCAATGGGTCTGTGTAAACACATACGGCACACGGATGCTATCCGTATGACACGTACCGGAGCCTGGGATCAGCGGTACAGTTAGCGCTGTTCCCAAGTGTCGGGTGCTGAATGCTGCCCTCATCATTGTTCCCTGCTTGCACTGCGATCAGCACCAGCAGGGACAATGATGAATAGTAGTATTCTGCTCCCACAGTGTCCAACTGTAAAATAAAAAAATCTTATACTCACCTGTCCTAGGTGTCCCCCCGCTGTAATCCATGCGAATGATTACACGCGGAGAATGACATGCTGCAGCGAGAGGGCCCCGGAGCTGCGCTCAGTGAGTGACAGGACACCGCTTGATGAGCTCAGCAGAGGTCCGGTGCCCTCTTGCTGCAGGAGCCATTTTCCCCGGCTCCTCTGTGTGAGCGGTTGCATGGATTACAGCAGTGGACACTTAGGACAGATGTGTATAAGTTTTTTTTTGTTTAATTCTCATTTCTACAGTTGGACACTGCGGGAGCAGACACTTCTATTCTCAAAATTGTCCCTGCTGGTGCTGATCACAGCGCAAGCAGGGAACTATGATGAAGGCAGAGTTCAGCACCCACCCGGTGCTTGGGAACAGGGCTAACTGTACACTGATTCCCCAGCCCCTGTACGTGTGATCCACACACGGACACAGATATCTCCGGTACTGGTGTTTCTGGTACCGGAAATATCAAGACATGTGAAAGAGCCCTAAAGCCTCCTTCACATGTACGTGTTTCCGGTACATGTGGCATCCGGTTTCACATGCACCGGAGACAAGTATCCACACATACCTATTATAATCTATGGTGATCTTCGTATGACCAGTCCATTTTCTCCCGGCTGCATGGATGACAAGAGCCAATACAAGTTTATGGCTCTGTGTAAAACATCCTTGTAACATCTTTGTGCTGTACATGTTTAACATTGCAAAGTATAGGAGAAGCTTTTGAATTGATATTTCTGAAGTCATAGTGGAAAAAAAATGGATGGCACACGGATGGAACACTGATCCAAAATACTGATGACAATGGTACCAGTATTATATGGATGTGTTAAGGGGGCCTTAGTCAAAGGAATCTATTACACATGTCATCCTTCGAATAACAAACCCTGAGCAGGAGGTTGCAACGAGGTAGACATAGAGCTTTTTCCCAGGATAGTGTAACTTTGTCTTTTACTCCATTTCTAATAAGAGCCATAAACTTTTTATATTTCAACATAGCTGCAAGAGGGCTTGTTATTTGCAGAACACCATTTATTTATGAAATAAGTGGAAACGGTGAGGAGAAAAACACTAGTTCCACAAATTCTTATTTGGAGTTTTGCATTAGCTCTGCTCACTTTGTGGTAATGTGGTGGTGATCTGTTAACTTTGTTCTATGGGTCAGTATGGTTACGGGATACCAAATCTATATATTCTTCTTTTGATTTACTACTTAAAAATAAAATAAAACCAATTACAAAAACAATTTGGCTTTGTCAACAATTTTCTGACAGCCATAATTTTTTAAAAAGTGGGCATCCGGCAATCAAGATAACCCTTCGGAAATCTGCGTCCATACTGCACGGTGGGCACATGGTCAATAGAACTGATGGCCACCATGTTGAAGTCTTTTACATGCCACTATCACACTTTAAAGAAGTAAAACTGATGTGAACAGAGACAACTGTAAGGCTAGGTACACACTCTGTTTGTGCTTGACATTGGCCACAGTCAGGATGGGTGTCATCCATCAGCTATAGGGGCGCACTGCAAGGAAAACATACTGTATAGCATACGTTTCTCTGCCGTGGGCTTCTGTGTAGAAAGGCACAGCCCACTGTGATTTGCTTTTCCAGTTTTTTTGCCAAGTTTTTAATTTATTTTTTAACGGTGTTCACTGAAGGGGTTAACTTCAGTTTTATAGATCAGGTCATTTCGACGATAACAAATGTGTACTTTTATTTTTGTTTTTACATAAATATAGTTATTTATTGGCATGTTTATTATTTTTATTTTGTAATTTTTTTTTTAGATTTTTACAATTTTTTACTTTTTTTTTTTTACTTTGTCCTATAGGATTTTAATTTTTATTACTCTAGATTACTGGTACAACACATTTCAATGCTCCAGCACTGCAATACATTATACCTGTCAGTGTTAGGCAATGTTCACATATTGCGTTTTTGATTCATGTTTTTTATGCAAATTAACCTCTTCACCCCCTGGCCATTTTCAATTTTTGTGCTTTCTTTTTGCTCCCCTTCTTTCTAGAGCCTTAACTTTTTTTATTTTTCTGGCAATATGGCTGTGTGAGGACTTATTTTTTTGCAGGACGAGTTGTACTTTTCAACAACACCATTGATTTTACCCTATAATGTACTGAAAAACAGGGAAAAAAACTTCCAAGTGTGGTGAAATTCCAAAAAAAGTGCAATTCCACAACTGTTTTTTTTTTTTTTTATCTACCATGCTCACTAAATGTTAAAACTAATCAGCCATTATGATTCTCCAGGTCATTACAAGTTTGCAGATACAAAACATATGTAGGTTCGCATTTATTTAAAGGGGTACTCTGGGGAGATAAAAAAAATGTGTACTGTTCCTGCACTCATACACTATAAAGACAAAATGGTCAGTGCAGTTTAATTATCTTTATAACCCTTGCAATTCCACGTGACAGAATCTGCTCCTGACCACTCACCCTTCCCATCCGGGTCATTACATGATACACAAGTGTTCAGCCCCCCCCCGTAAGGAACAGCCACCCTGAGAAGAGGGGACATGGCCTGTTCCAGTGCTGTTCAGAGCTCCAGCGCCATGATATCTGTTTGGTTAGTTCAAAAATATGGGGCATGCTCCCTTCTAGCAGGGCTGTGGAGTCGGGAGTCGGTGCCCATTTTGGTGGAGTCGGAATCCGTATAAAATGGTCCGACTCCAACTCCTAAAATGTATAATAAATTGGGTACAGTAGTTCAATGCAGTTTGTGGGGAATATTTTTTCATAAGAATTTGGGAAAGTTATGAAATGTCCTATAAATGTATGTCCTATTCCCCATCTAAGGGTCTAGACTTTTAGCTGAGATTAATCTGTGATACAGTAAATTTATCACTTAAATATGAGTCATGCATGAGGGAGTTGGTGTCATGGAAATTGAGGAGTCAGAGGTTTGGCAAACCGACTCCACAGTCCTACCTTCTAGTAGCAGTCATGTCAACAAGAAGATGCAAACACATGCTCGGCTGTACAACAGGAAAAAATGGACCCCAAAATTTCAAAATTTGTTATGCAATTTATCCTGAGTACACCGATACCCCATATGTGGGGGAAATCCACTGTTTTGGAGCACGGCATGGCTCGGAAGGGAAGCATCGCCATTTGATTTTTTTGGATGTAAAATTTCCTTGAATAATTTGCAGACGCCATGTCGTGTTTGGGGAGCCCCTGATGTGCCTAAACATGGGAAACAACCCACAAGTGACACCATTTTGGAAACTAGACCCCTTAAGGAACTTATCTAGATGTGTGGTGAGCACTTTGAACCCCAAGTGTTTTACAAAAGTTTATAACGTAGAGCCGTGAAAATAAAAAAATCTCTTTTTTTCAACAAAAATTATCTCCTGAGTACGCTGAGGCCTCCATATGTTGGGTAAAACTATTGTTTGGCCACACGGCAGGGCTCAGAAAGGAAGACGTATAATTTTGGAATGCACATTTTGATGGAATGGTCTGTGTGTGTCATATCGTGTTTGGAGAGCCCCTGATGTGCTTAAACCAGGGCTGTGGAGTCGGTAAGCCAAACCTTGGACTTTGACTCCTCAATTTCCATGACACCAACTCCGACTCCATGACTCTGACTCCCTCATACATTGCTCATGTTTAATTGATAAATTTACTGTAGCACAGATTAATCTCAGCTAAAAGTCTAGACCCTGAGATCAGGAATAGGACATTCATAGGACATTTCATAACTTTCCCAAATTCTTGTGAAAAAATATTCCCCACAAACTTTATTGAACTACTGCACCCAATTTATTATATATTTTCGGAGTCGGTCCATTTTATACCAACTCCACAGCCCTGGCTTAAACAGTGGAAAACCCCCACAAGTGACCCCATTTTGGAAGCTAGACCCTTTAAGGAACTTATCTAGATGTATAGTGAGCACTTTGAACCCCAAGTGTTTTACAAAAGTTTATAATGTAGAGCCATGAAAATAAAAAAAAAAACACTTTTTTTGAACAAAAATAATCTTTTAGGCCCCATTTTTTTTATCTTCATAAGGATAACATGAGAAATTGAACCCCAAAAGTTGTTGAGCCATTTCTCCTGAGTACGCTGATGCCCCCATATGTGGGGTAAAACTATTGAAGGGCGCACGGCAGGGCTCAGAAAGGAAGAAGAGAAATTTTGGAATGCACACTTTGATGGAATAGTCTGCAGGTGTCATATTGCGTTTGGAAAGCCCCTGATGTGCTTTAACAGTGGAAAAACCATACAAATTACCCCATTTTGGAAACTAGACAGAAGGAATAAATCTAGATGTGTGGTGAGCACAGGTGCATCACAGAATTTTACAACATGGATGTGTAAAAATAAAAAAATATATACAGTAGTTTCCCCACAAAAAATTTGTTTTAGCCCCCAATATTTTCATTTTCACAAGGATAGCAGGGAAAATGAACTCATCTAGCGGTGCAGTGAGCATGTTGACACCACATGTGCCTCACAGAAATTTACCCCATTGGGCGGTGAAGAAAGAATAATTACATTTTTCACCACCAAAGTTTTGTTTTAGATTTTACATTTTCACACAGGAAAATGGGTAAAAATGGCACCAAAATTTGTCCCACAATTTATGCTGAATGTGGAAATACCCCATATGTGGCTGTACAGTACTGCTTAGCCACATCGTGAGACTCCGGAGGGAAGGAGCGCTATTTGCCTCCTGGAGCGCAGATTTTGCTAGAATAGTTTGCAGACTCCATTAACAGAGACCCTAAGTGCTAAAAGAGCAGAATCTCCCCTCAAGTGACTCCATTTTGGAAATTATACCCCTTTGAGAATTTATGTACAGGTGTGGTGAGGATTTTAACTACATGGGTGTTTTCCAGAAACAAGCAGCAGTGGATGCTGCTGACTGAAAATTGCAAACTGCCATTGTAGTGACCAGTACGTTACGCCTAGCTTGTGCTTCTGGAGACATGCACCCGTAAATTAGGCGGGCTCTTGTCGCAAAAGTAATGCCAAACATGTGGATGCTAACTGCGATTTAGGCACACTGTGGGGCTCAAAAGGGAGGTGGGCATTTGTATTTGGGAGCACAGAATTTACTGAATTTCTTTTGGGGGCAAGAGCCATTTCGCTTTTCCAGAGCTTTTGTGCTACTAATAACGTGGAAGCCCCCTATATTTCCGTTAACAGATGATGGACCCGAGTGGGTACTTGCTTTTTTCGTGGATTGAGCCAAAGCTTTTATTGTGATCCAAAATGTTATGTAAAATGTTCCCATTTATCCTGTGCTCTAAGCTCAGCAGTGATATCGGGGTTTCCATTTAAATCTAAGAGTGACGTAATTCAGATGAAACTCCAGAGGGATCCATTCATTATAATGAGGCAGCAGAGTTACTCTGGACCCTGTCTGGCCTCTGTTTAGCAGTGTCCTTTTTTTTCAGAGGTGAATAAAACTATGGCCGACGGCACTTTTTTATGCACACCTAATAAAAAAGACGGACATCGTGGGATTACAGGCCACACGGCGTCCACAGGGTCTCCATTTGCCTCATTATAGGAAATCTTCCGCCGGGGGTTCCGTCTGAATCACGTATTTCAGAGATTTACACAGGAAGCACTGTGAGTGCTCAGCACAGGATAAATGTGAGCCGAGCCTTACTGCAATCCTTGGGAGGCAGAAGGAACAAATCAGCAGCAGGTGAAGAATTGGCTTAATTTATTTTTTACGCTATTCCTTGTGCGGTGTAAGTGATTAGACGTCTTTATTCTTCAGGTCGGTGCGATTACAGCGATACCAGATTTATAATGGATTTTTATGTTTGGCAGCTGTCACACACTAAAAGTGCTTTTTTTCCTCCAAACACTAGTTTCTCCAAACACTAGTTTTTGCATCGCCATATTTTGAGAGCTATAATTTTTTCATATTTCGGCTGACAGAGTCAAGGTAACGATTTTAGCGGTAACATTTTTATTTACATTTGTCTTTTTGATCGCGTTTTATTCCACTTTTTCTTCAGCGGCATGATGATAAAACACCTTTTTTTTCCTTCATTTTTTTTTTTTTACCGTGTTCACTAAAGGGGTAAATAGTGGGATTGTTTCATAGGTCAGGTCATTCCTGACGAGGCATAATATTTATGGGTACTACGCCAGATGACCTGGCCCCCACAGTCACCAGACCTGAACCCAATCGAGATGGTTTGGGGTGAGCTGGATAGCAGAGTGAAGGCAAAAGGGCCAACAAGTGCTAAGCATCTCTGGGAACTCCTTCAAGATTGTTGGAAGACCATTTCCGGTGACTACCACTTGAAGCTCATCAAGAGAATGCCAAGAGTGTGCAAAGCAGTCATCAAAGCAAAAGGTGGCTACTTTGAAGAACCTAGAATATAAGACATATTTTCAGTTATTTCACACTTTTTTGTTAAGTATATAATTCCACATGTGTTAATTCATAGTTTTGATGCCTTCAGTGTGAATGTACAATTTTCATAGTCATGAAAACACAGAAAAATCTTTAAATGAGAAGGTGTGTCCAAACTTTTGGTCTGTACTGTATATGTTACATTTTTGAAGAACTGGGGGAAAGAGATTCAGTGGCCAAGAATTAATCTGAACCCAATCAAGACACCTATGGGGAATTCTGAAGAGACAAGTTAAAGAGGTTGTTCCATGAACAGAAGTTCATTTTAATCAATAGATTTTGAAATAATTATAATTTCCACAATTAGATGTGTTTAAAAAAAAGGTTTCTGTGCTGAGATAATCTTATAAATGTGCCCCTGCTGTGTACTATGTAATGGCTGTGTCTGACCGTGCAGGAACATGATCTGATCATACTACATCTCCTGGGCAAGGGGGTTGAAAAAAAGTGAACAGACATTACAGCAGGGGATCGCAGATGATTCTTTCTTTGAAGTATAACATTGTTTAAGAACAGGCAGGGAAATGTTTTATCTCACAAAAAGAATCAGCTGTGAACCCACGCTGTAATGTCTGTATACTCTTTGGCTCCCCCCACCCCCTGCCCAAGAGATGTGGCATTATCAGACTATGTCTCTGTATGGTCGGTGAGACACGGCCATTACACAGTACACAACAGGGGCACATTTATAAGATCTCAGCAAAGAAACATTTTATTTAAACACATCCGATTGTGGAACTTATTATTCCAAAATCTATTGATTAAAATGTACTTTTGTTTATGTGAAAAACCCCTTTAAGCATCACTCTCATCCATCATCCAGGCTCTAAAAGAGGTTGTTCTTGAAAAAAGGGAAGAGATAGATGTTGCAATATGTCACCAACTTGTTCATTCCATGCCTAGAAAACTTGGTGTTGTCCTTAAAAGTCATGAAGCTCATACCAAATACTAGATGTAGTAGTTTTTGATGTGGGGTGTATACATTTTTGCATTAACTAATTTGAGAAAAACTGAAGATTTTGTAAGAAAAGTCATAAGTTCATACTTTAACTGCTGGCTACAGCAAGCTCCAGGGATAAAAGCTGGGAGGTAGCACAGGTGCAAAATACTGGTGAACAACCACTCACACCGACCATTCATAGGGAAAGGGGTGAATGATCAGAATTCTAGATGCATGTGAATAAAACCTGCATAATGTGCCAGTCACACAGATACGTGTAGTGCACCACGCCGGCTTATTATGTATAAGTGCGCCAACCATCCTATTTTCCCCACCAACACTACAGAGCCTGGTTGTATCCTGCAAAGATTAAAAATATTAGAGTTAATGGTTTATATTTTGAGCAAAATATGCAAGTTTGTAACCTGTGTCATAGGTCCCCATTTTCTTGTGAGTTCCTACACTAAAATTACAAGCAATTCACTGAAAAGGACATTAAATCCCCCAAAACTGTAAGAGCAAAAAGCAGCCTAATTTACCAATATTTGATCACAATACTAATGCATTAAGGATGTAGCTGACCACCATGATAAAAAGACAGAGCACTACACATACAAAGGGCCAGACTGGCCATTAGACGGGTCGGTACAGCCGTGGGCCACACTGTCTGGTACACTGTTAACAATATCAGCTTCCTGTGGATGCTGATACTGATAAGGACACGTTCACACTAGGTTTTTTTTCAGCTTTTTTTTAATGAAAATTTTCAGCTGTGTTTTACAGTACCAGCAAAGTTTAAGATTTCAGAAATCTCATGCACACACCTTGGTTTTTGTGTCATCAGTATTTTGTGCTTTGCATGTTTTTTTGTTGTACAATAGAGCAAAAAACGCCTCGTGTGAACACAGACATCAGGCTTTGCTGCATTTTTAGTGAAAAAAAATCAAGTACAACAGTATGTGAAACTCATTTATTTTTGTGTTTTTCCCAAGTTTACCATCTTGTCTTGGTCACCTGAGATTACAATTTGGATTAGTACAGTTTAATTAAATTTTTGATGTTTACAACAATAAACATTGGTTGAGCCAGGTGTGTGATTGAACAATACCTGAGCAACTCAATGGCAGACCATAGTTTGAAAATAAATAGTGTCCTATAAACTCAATGCACTGCCAGTGTCTTAAGTAAACTATTCCTGAACAATTAACCTCCCTCAACTGTTATATTTGTAATTCGGGTTAATATAGTTTCACATATATTTTGCATTGGTGACATGTGTTCATGCTTCTGTGATGAAAGCAAAGCTGAATTTTGGGATCTTGAAAAACGCACCAAAACTGGAGTTTTTGACGCAGCTTCTTTCCTGCCAAGAGATCAGGTTTTGCTGCAGAGAAAAATGCTGAAAAAACGCCTAGTGTGAACATACCCTAACAGTTGTGATTGAGCATAGAGCTACTATATTAGTGCCACATCGCTTACTGTTAGGCCACAGGATACCTCTGGCCAGCTGGAGTCCGGCACCGCACAGGGGATATCAGGCTGTGCGGTGACATCACTGCATCACGCCATGCGCATTCACTGAGACACAGGTTAGAAGAGGGGACAGAGACTCGGGACTGTGGAGAACAATCCTACTATATAGTGGACCATGTGGGACTATCATACTGTATGAGGGCTGTGTGATGCCTTTATACTGTATACTGTATTGGGAGGCCCAACATAATGTTAAGCTAACAGATGGATTAGAGAAGGCACAGCGCGCCAGCTTCAGCAATCAAATGTACTCGCGTCTTTCACTTCTGAATCACATCTGGGTGACATCAGCAGCGTAATCAGATCAGCGGCACCGCAGAGGTGCATACAACGTCGGTGGTAAGTGCTTCAGTGAAGCCGGATAGAAGATTTGTTGTAATAGGGTGGGGAGGGATTTGAGGAGAAAGTATGGGGAGCGATCAGAGTTGGGTGCAGATACAGTATGGAGAGCAAGGGGGGATGGGTGCTGACAGTATGGGGAGCGAGGAAGGGGAGATGGGTACAGACACAGTATTGGGAGCAAGAGAGGGAGGGATGGTGTCATGTATTCCACAGGGACGACACCGGGGAGATCACGCAATACCTCACCGTGCCGTCACTATCAGGATTTTGCCAGGGATCCGCGAGCACACGGCCCCACTACTCACTACGGAGGTATCGGCAAGCAACCAGTGGGCATATGGCGTCACACCTCTGGATTCCAGCGCATGGAATATGTGTTTACGCCCTCCATACGATCACTGTCAGCTTCACAATAGCCCAATTATTAATATTATTGGCTGCCACCACCGGCCGAGTTTGAAATATAATACAGGCCTGGCCAAACGCCTGCGTTCTGGTAGCATATAGCTTCGGGGGAGGGAGCGATTACAGGACAAAAGAAACAGAAATATTTATATTTAATCCAAAAGGGAGGCAGTGTTTAGGAAAAATATATACAAGGATGTTATAAAGGAGACATTTATAGTACAGAATAGACAGTTACATAAAATAGGATTACAGAAGAAACTTATTATAGAGTTCGCAGAGACGAATAAGTATAGCTGTAGGGGGGGCTCCCAGATTTGATTTGAGCGTTATCTAAAGCAATCTGTTGCTTATAGTCTCTATACCCACTTGGCAAAGAACATTGATCAATCTTCCGTCGGCTCTCTTGTGTCGAAGGGGAAGATCGGCCCACACACCCCTGTGATGACATCATGTGGGCTCGGGCTCCACCCTTCATGTTTGTATTTAAAACCTGCTTTTGGGATAACTTATCGCTTGTTGATCACAGAAGCTTGCAAACGACGCCATTTTTTCCGTTATGATTTTAGCTTCATTTAGAGACCACACATGGCGCAGTTTCGATCCGTTATTCTGGTGCTTTTGCACTACAGCTCCACGGAGGGGTTTATGGCTATGCAAAAATAAGCATATTATTCCTTGGCTGACCCTGCCACTAAAAATATAGGTCCCGTTATTATCGGACGTATGGAACTTTAGTTATTCCGTATTTCGTATCGGAGTCAAAAATCCTGCAGTTTGTGGTTGGGGAATTGTCTTAATTATTGTAAGTGCGTTTGATGCCTAACGAGCCATTTCCTCTCTCCTTCCATCTCTGCCCATCTGCTGGAGGTGTCTACTTCGCAGGTCTGTGCTAAGAGGAACTGCATTCGTATGTTAAATAGAATAGGCTATTGAGATTCTTGTACTGTTATTGGCATACAGACAGCTGCGTGGAGTGTCAGCTCTTGTCTCGTGACAAATAGGGGATAAGGGAGTAGTGAGGGGGGCTTCAGGGGGAGAAGGAAAATTTTCAATATCTCTCAATATTTCCCTGACAGATGGTTACAGACACAGTATGGTGAGCAAAGTGTGGGAATGGGTGCGGACACAGTATGGGGTGCAAGTAGACAAAATAGACACCGAGGGGATAAATATGTGAGGAGACAGTATGAGGAAGGGGGGAAAAATGTGTGCAGAGACTATTGAGAGGAATAGTGTGTGGGGGCAGTATAAAGAAAGGGCAGCATGGGAGTACAGTGTGCCGAGGATGGGGAATGTGATGAGGGGCACAGTGTAGAGACTGGGCACTATAGGGGAGACAGTGTGAGAGGACAGTGTGAAGAGGGGGCCCAGTATATACAGTATAGGAGAGGGGAAATGAAGGGCAAGTACCATAAGGAGGACAGTGTGTGGAAGTCATATTTTGTTCAGGGAACACAGTGAGAGGCAATTATTTATTGAGGGACTCAGCATAGGGCAGTTATTTTTATTCAGGAACATTATAATCACGCTACTATTTTTATGGGCATTGTGTGGTGATGTACTGCACAAGACCGGAGAAGATGGAAGTCTACAAAGACAAAGTGTGGATGAGAAAAGTCAATATAGCGTCTGAACAAGATGAAGAATAGAGAATGATTTCAATCAGAGACAATGTACCTGGACGTAAATGTTTGTATGTGATACTAATTCTCATCAGTACTGTGGTTTCAGCATGGTCCGCAGCCTGATGATGATTTATAACAACAACTCCCAGCATCATCTTACCATTGTTAAGGATATACTGGGAGTTTAGGTTCATGCGATAAAAATGATACAAATGTGTATGGATCTGATCTGACATTACTATTAATGTACCATGAACTGATGCCGGTTTTGGTGATGTAGTTCTGTGCTGATGGTGGTTCTGGTGCTGAATTCATGAATGAAAAGTGGTTCTGGTGATGTATCAATGGTGGTCCTGGTGATGTATTTATGTACTGCTAGTCATTATGGTAATGAATTTCTGTATTGCTGGTGGTTCTGGTGATGTATATCTGTACTGATGAGGTTTGTGATGGTGTGTTTCTGTATGGATGTCGGTTCTACTGATGCATTTCTGTACTGATAGTGATTTTATTGATGTATTATTGTGCTGTTATTGAATTTGATCGTGTACACATGTAATAATCCATGACTTGTATGATTACGTGATACATGTCTATATTAATAAAGCATTGTGTTTGACAAATTATAGGTTACTATATTTTTATTTATGTTAGGAGCATTAAAAGGGTTGTCTAAGTTTGTAATGAAAGTATGCAGTTACTCTACGTGACTGCAGACTTCTGAATTCCCACAGTGAGCACTGCAACCTAACTGGATTCTCTGGTGCCATCGGTGAGAGCAGGAAGTCAAGAGACCACATGTATGCGATTTACATACATGCAATCATGTGCCAACTAGACATGCATGGCCTCGCTAAATTAAAATTAATTGAGTGAGGCTGGACACATCTAGTCGGAATCTGGTTGGAAGTTTGCAAACACTGCGTTTGTATGACCGTACACTCTTGCCGCAATCATGGAAGAATCCTAAAAGTGTGCAGTACACGCATTGTGAGAATTCAGAAGCCTGTTGTCACCTAGAATGACTGCCCCGTAGCATTCCAATCCTAAAAGCGTGTAATATACTCACTGTCAACTCAGCTTGCTAGTTCCAGAAGTCATCACATGGCCAATTCACTCAAGCGATTTGCATACTTACGGTCAAGTGAAATCTAGCGTTTCTGGTTGCTGCTCTCAGTTTTTCACTGAACATTGAGAATTAGGAAGAGCAGCTAGTTGGCACATGATTGTAAGTGTGTAAGTCGCATATGAATGAACGGTCACATGACGACTACTCAAACCGCATGAGGAAGGGGGGTTGCGCCAAACTGAATTCTTGCTCCCAGTGTGGAAAACCTAGATGTCAGGGACAAGATAATAGAACAGCACAAAGCTGGAATGGGCTACAAAACCATAAGTAAGACACTGGATGTGAAGGAGACAACTGTTGGTGCAATAGTAAGAAAATGGAAGAAATAAAAAATGACTGTCAATCGACATCCATCTGGGGCACCATGCAAAATCTCACCTCGTGGGGTATCCTTGATCATGAAGAAGGTGAGAGATCAGCCTAAAACTACACGGGGGGAACTTGTTAATTATCTCAAGGCAGCTGGGACCACAGTCACCGAAAATTACGCCTTAAAGGTTTAAAATCCTGCAGTGCCCGCAAGGTCCACCTGCTCAAGAAGGCACATGTGCAGGCCAGTCTGAAGCTTGCGAATGAACACCTGGATGATTCTGTGAGTTATTGGGAGAAGGTGCTGTGGTCAGATGAGACAAAAGTTGAGCTCTTTGGCATTAACTCAACTCGCCGTGTTTGGAGGAAGAAGGATAAGTATAACCCTGAGAACATCGTCCCAGTCGTGAAGCATGGTGGGCGAAACATTATACTTTGTAGGTGCTTTTCTGCAAAAGGGGACATGACGACTGCACCATACTGAAGGGAAGATGGATGGGGTCATGTATCGCAAGATTTTGGCCAACAACCTCCTTCCCTCAGTAACAGCACTGAAGATGGGTCGTGGCTGGATCTTCCAGCAAGACAATGACACAAAACATACAGCCAAGGCAACAAAGGGGTGGCTCAAAAAGAAGCACATTAAGGTCACGGAGTGGCCTAGCCAGTCTCCAGACCTTAATCCCATACAAAACTTATGGAGGGAGTTGAAGCTCCGAATTGCCAAGCGACAGCCTCAAAATCTTAATTATTTAGAGATGATCTGAAAAGAGGAGTGGTCCAAAATTCCTTCTGACATGTGCAAACCTCATCATCAACTACAAAAAACATCTGACTGCTGTGCTTGCCAACAGGGTTTTTGCCACCAATTATTAAGTGTTGTGAGCGCAGCACAGAAGCCGGGGAGAGACAGGAGGCAGAGGCACAGCCTCTATATAGCAAGCAGGAGAGTACAACAGCTGAGCAACTTGTAACAGGAATGGATAGGAGGCAAATCGATGATAGATGGACAAATGGAGAGGATTTGGAGACAAATTACAGGCAGGGATTGTCTCCCTGTCAGAGATATGAGTCCATGGATAGTGACTGTTAACAGGAAAAGAGCATCCAGGAACTGTCAGTAGCAGTCACAGACTACTATTCCAATATAAAAGCTTGCTACTCCAGCCAAATAACAATGGCATAGAGGAGTTTATAATTAATGGAGAGATATGCGTTTCTTTATAAGGGATTAAACTTCCCATCTATGCTTCCCCTTAAATATGTCCAGATGAGGAACAATCATAATCAAAGGATCATAACTCCTACCCTTAAGATAATGAAGAGACCTTTAAAAGGCTGTCTGCCACCTGTCAATCACATGAATCTAATAAAAAAAATGAGAATAGCTATCAGGAGATGAGTTCTCAAGAGCGCATTAACACAGAGGATTTAACCCTCAACTGGTGAGGTGGGGTTTGGCACACCCCAGTGAATTTTTGATCGGCTGCCACGTTTCATAATGCCCTCGGATTGAATCATCAAAGTATTACATTTTCCGATACTTGCGGGTGTCAAAAATTTGTTATACTCATGTGTAATCAATCGCCAATAAGAAAACGATTAAAACTAATGTGATCTTTGCATTTTCAGTAAAAATAAGAGATTTCTAAACACTGGGGTATTGGAAACCCCACCACCAGTTGCGTGACAAAAACCCCACCTCACCAGTTGAGGGTTAAATCTCCAAGAGAGAAAGAAAGAATCTGCAACCTTACGAACCAATGGTCTAAATTATACTAACACATCCTCTACATCTTCTTACCATAGAAGCAATAGCTTTGTCTCAATTCAATCTGAATACCCCTTAGACACGTCAGATGCAAGCTCTGAAAACTCAAAAGGCATCCAATCACAAAATAATTATAACGAGTCTAATGGTCATCAGTCATTTCAGGTCCTTAATAATTATTTCATTAAGAACATACACGCTACCAATGCACCTGTAACAGAAGAGTTTGAGGAGAATTTGCAATGCTCTACTTCAATCCCTTGAATGTCGCCCCACCCCAACTCAAGTTAATATTTTAGACAGGTACTTGACTAACCCAGAAGGTAATTTTCTTCACAAAACTACGACCGCAATAGACAAAGTTACCCTTATTCAAGCAATGCCATGAGAGACATTCATTAAGGATATATTAATGGAGGTCAATAGCCCTGATTCACATACCGTATTTTTCAGACCATAAGATGCAGTTTTTTTCCCCAAAATTTGGAAGGAAAGTGGGGTGTGTCTTATGGTCCGAACAGTACTTTACCGTTGGTGGTGGAGCGGGGATCGCAGGGTCCTCCGGCGGCGGCAGAGGTGAGATGCGGCTGGAGCCGGGGCCTGTACCTCTGCTGGTGTCCGGCGGTGAGGCAGAGGAGCCGGGGGCTCTGCCGGGCTGTGAGCGATGTCCTGCAGTGCGGCAGAGCACGGTGTACGGCTTCCGGGGGCGGCGGCCATCTTCCCAAGGCCGTAATCCACGGGAAAATGGCCGCCGGCGCATGCGCCGACCCGGAGCTCCGGCGTCCATTTTCCTGCAGATCACAGCCTCAGGACGCCGGAAACCGCACACGCTGCTCTGCCGCATCTCCGGAAACCACTCACAGCCCGACAGAGGCCCCGGCTCCTCTGCATCACCACCGGACACCAGCAGAGGTACAGGCCCCAGTCTACTGGCCCCAGGCCACAGGTCCAGGCCCGTCCACAAGCCCCAGTCCACAGGCCAGGCCCCAGTCCACAGGCCAGGCCAGGCCCCAGTCCACAGGTCCAGGCCCCAGGCCCGTCCACAAGCCCCAGGCCCGTCCCCAGTCCACAGGCCAGGCCAGGCCCCAGTCCACAGGCCAGGCCAGGCCCCAACCAGACACCGGCATCTCACCTCTTCTGCTGCCGCCGAGTTCCTGAGGCAGGAAATGGAGGGACCTGCGATCCTGCTCCACCGCCCCCCCAAGGTAAGATACCTAATCAGAGTATAAGACGGACCCCATCTTATAAAAATTATTTTTTTTCCTATTTTACACCCCAAAATTTGGGGTGCGTCTTATGGTCCAGTGCGTCTTATAGTTCGAAAAATACGGTAGTTTAGTTACATCCTCTGAAATTACAAAAATGAAAGTAAGAATCGATAAGGTAGTATCTTAGTAAACAACACAAAATCATTCGGAGATGGTGAGCTCAATTAATTCTTTACAAAAAGGTCTCATCTTTTAAAGCTAAGATGTCTAATCTTGAAGACATTTCTAGAAGGAACAATTTAAAATAAGAAGCATTCCTAAATCAGTCCAACCAATTAAATTAGATAGCTATATCACCAAAATACTAGCTCAACTAATTTCAAACATATGCAAAGGTAAGACAGTCGCCAAGGTCTATAGGATTGCAAAGCCTCATTACATCTCTCCCGATATTCCAAGAGACGTTAAAGTAAACTTCTACTCCTTTTTAACAAGAAATACCACTATCAATGATGTGGAACTCAAAAACTATAGGCCCATTATGATTTCATCTCTTTATAGGTCTATCAAGAGCCACTCTACAAGCCAGGAAATCTGTCTAACAAACTACAAAATAACTACTTTGTGTAGCATCGGCATCTCTGCCCTCTGCCAGGCAGAGATGTCGTCCCCCTTACCGCCGCGCTCCTACCCCGGCGTCTTGAGGCTCCCCTGCTGTTGCAGTCGGTACGCGCAGCTTCCTGGGCACTGTGCTTAAGGCGCGCGCACTCCTTCCCTCTTAAAGGGGCCACGCGCGCCGTCCTAAGGAGTCCCCGGCCAATGGCCGGAAGACTTCTCACATATAAGGGACCTCCTCCAAAATGGAGGTGCCCGTGCAAGGTTGTTGCTCTGTGTGCTAACTTTGCTTCAGCCCTTAGGTCCCGCTGCCAGTCTGACTACCAGTCCAGTCCGCCAGCCTGACTGCCAGTCCAGTCTGCCAGCCTGACTACCAGTCCAGTCCGCCAGCCTGACTACCAGTCCAGTCTGCCAGCCTGACTACCAGTCTAGCCCGCCAGCCTGACTACCAGTCCAGCCCGACAGTCAGCTTCCAATCCAGTCTGCCAGTCTGTCTCTCGGCTTGGCCAGTAAGCCTATCTGGAGCCTTTACCTGCTACCTGTCTCCACCAGCCGGAACACACTCCAGTCTGCCTACGGTCCAACCCGCCAGTCTGTTATGGGCTTAGCCAGTCCGCCTACCCAGAGAACTTACCAGTAACCTGTCTTGCCTGCCAGCCAGCCTACCTGGAGGCTCCGGCCTGTTACCTGCCGTGCCTACCAGCCTGCCTACCTGGAGGCTCCTGCCTGTTACTTGCTGTGCCTACCAGCCAGCCTACCTGGAGGCTCCTGCCTGTTACTTGCTGTGCCTACCAGCCAGCCTACCTGGAGGCTCCTGCCTGTTACCTGCTGTGCCTACCAGCCTGCCTACCTGGAGGCTCCAGCCAGTTACCCGGGGTGTCCGCCAGTCTGTCTACCCGGACCACCCATCAGCCTGCCTGCCGTGCTCATCTGCTGTA
This sequence comes from Phyllobates terribilis, assembly GCF_046119375.1. Lineage (NCBI taxonomy): Eukaryota > Metazoa > Chordata > Amphibia > Anura > Dendrobatidae > Phyllobates > Phyllobates terribilis. The sequence goes on along the minus strand of NW_027362783.1, from coordinate 17,719,250 downwards.
CCGGTCAGTCCCTGCCATCTGACCCATGGGAGTCACCTGCTCTCATTCAAAGACTGGCCCAGAGTGGCACCTGGTCCCTCTGCTCGGTCCCTCCCTGGTTCACGGAGTCATTTGAGCCGCCGTGCGACCTTGGTCAGTCCGAGTAGATACTTAGTCACGCCCCTTTGGTCCCTCTTTGCACCGCAGCACAGAGGTTCCACCACTCGGATCCATAACACTTTGTGCGGGAATAAGCTACTGTTGGTTAGAATCAGCCACTTTGCAGGTCAATTTAGGAAGCAAGATTTACTTCCTTTTTTGCCAGTAGGACTAAATCTCCTAAGAACATTAAGGCTAAGTTCCCTCGATGCAGAAATGCTGCAGATTTTTTCCGCATCTTCCTGGCAGGGAAAAAGCATGCGGAATTTACATGCATTTTCCCTGCCATGGTAGAAGCGCTTGTCAAGCGTTTTTGCGTGCATTTCTGCATGCGGGTTATCAAGCGCTTTTCCAAGCGATTTTAGCATCACTTGGAAAAGTGCTTGACAACTTGGTCACACTATATAAATCCATGCAACCGGCATGGATTTATATAGTGTGACCAAGTTAATAGTTGAAAAAAAAAATAGTAAAAAATAAACATTATGATTACCTTGAGATGGCCCCCGGTCTTTTCTCCGGTGAGTCCGGTCTCTTGTACGGCTCGCGGTGGTCTAAGAGGATCTTTGATGACGTAATTTAGTCATGTGACAGGTAACGCGACCGCCGACGTCAGCGGTCAAGTGACCTGTCACATGACTAAATTACGTCATGGAAGGTCATTTTAGACCATCGCGAGACGCTGTGGAGCCAAGACGCATCGCTATGGAGACCAGGGGCCATCGGAAGGAAAGTATAATGTTTATTCTTTATCTTAAAGTCTCCTCTTCTCCAAACCCCGGTACCATCCGCACATTGAAACGCTAAATATCCGCATGTGCACATGTAGTCATGCGGATATTAAGCGATTCAATGCAAGTCAATGGCGGCAATTACGCAGCGTGTCCACAAAATTAATGGACATGCTGAGTATTTTTCCGTAATGATAATCTGCAGCGGAAATTTCCGCAGCATGTGCACAGAATATGCGGATTATCATTGGGGACCATGGGGCACGTATTACCAAGCGTTTTCGCAGCGGAAATTCCGTGGCAAAAACGATTGAAAAACGCATAGTGGGCACGCAGCCTAAAACTGCAAAATATCTTGAAACAAATCTAATCCCAATGCTAATTATCACCAACGGGAATAAAATCCCAGTAATTTACTCAGTCATCACAGACTACATATCAGCTAACATACACTTAATCCTATGTGGTTATTTGTTTCAAACCCATCAGGATAACAGAGACTCTCATTTCAATTAAAAATCAATATTTTTTATTCATTATCCATATTAAAAAAAAGAAAAACAATTTTTTAAAAAAAAAATGACAGGGGACATCCAGAAAAGAGAGATGCAATATACACTGTGTTCCAAATTATTATGCAAATAATATTTTCTCAGATTTTCCCAAATTACCTATATGAATTGCAGTCATTGTAATTTTCCAGTCAAATAACTATTAGAGTACAATTGAAAGGTTTTTGTACAAACTGTCTATGATAACAGTATATTTAAAAAAAATAAAATACTCAAACTGCACTCAAAATGCATGTTCCAAATTATTATGCACAGCAGAGTTTTCAACCTTTACATTTTAATAAAGAACAAAAAAATGGTCATTTTTGAAATTATAAGCATTAGCAGGTTATTACAAACTGAAATCAAACCGTTTTCAACTCAAAACTTTATTCTAGGTGATGTTACATTTGCGTATAGGACCCTTTGTCCGAAAGGAGCTTCTGAACTCTCTCGTCCATTGAATTTGTCAGGTTTTAGATGGTTTCTGCTTCAATTGTTTTGCATGAGGACAGAATACCCTCCCAGAGCTGTTGCTTAGATGTGAACTGCCTGCCGCCATCATAGACACTCCTTTTGATGATGCTCCAGAGGTTCTCAATGGGGTTGAGGTCAGGGGAGCATGGGGGCCACACCATTCAAGTCCCATTCAAGAGAATGTCAAGAGTGTGCAAAGCAGTCATCAAAGCAAAAGCTGGCTACTTTGAAGAACCTAGAATATAAGACATATTTTCAGTTGTTTCACACTTTTTTGTTAATTCATAGTTTTGATGCCTTCAGTGTGAATGTACAATTTTCATAGTCATGAAAATACAGAAAAATCTTTAAATGAGAAGGTGTGTCCAAACTTTTGGTCTGTACTGTATGTATAGTGAAAAAGCAAAGAATAAGCATGGGAGCTGTGCACACGGGCATGTGACATCACCTACTGACTTCCAGGGATGCGCTACATGTGGACCGCGTGCGTTCCACTGCGCACCACCCGGAAGTCCCTTTTGCAAACAGGTGTAGTATACACGCAAGCGATGCGCCATCAAAGCACCTTACAGCTGGCACATGATTGATGGGATAACTTCCTATGGACGCACCAGCCCCGGAAGCCTGGCCTATCATTAGATATCTTTCATCTTTTCTTACTTTCTTTTTCATACATCAGATGATGCAATTGGCTACATGGCTCTATATATACTCAAGCCCCTCAGTGGATAGACACACCCCCGGAAGAAGCTTAACAGCGAAACGGCGTAGGGGTTCTGAGAGGTAAATGCTGTCAATATGGTCAGTTTGTAGCAATTTTTAATAGGTATATTGACTACTCCATGGCACTTTGCATAGTTGTAAGCAGTTGTTTACTCTCCAACTAATGGAATGAGATTATGCAGACAATTTTTTCTAAATATAAGCACTTAGCACTTTATGATCATAGATGTAAATGTCTGACTCCCTACTTTAATATAATTAGGGTATTGCATAATTTGCACTTTGTCAAATCTGTTTACATCTGTCTATAATACTGGTTCAAATATGCATCAAGTGAATAAGGTGGTTTAGTTTTCTGCTATACAATCATGATGAATGTGACATGACCAAGCTATATATTGCATCTCTCTTTTCTGGATGTCCCCTGTCATTTTTAAAAAAGTGTTTTGTTTTTCTGTTTTTTTAATATGGATAATGAATAAAAAATATTGATTTTTAATTGAAATTAGAGTCTGTGTTATCCTGGTGGGTTTGAAACAAATAACCACATAGGATTAAGTGTATAGTAATATTTTCCCAGTGTCTAGTGTTGCTTAGAATTTCTTGGACTATGTGAATAATTATGTTTGCTGTTTTCAAACAGATTGGTCCATTCAAAATACTTAAAATGGATTTAAAAGCCAGAATGAATGCCTGGCAAACTAAGGCTTCAGATCTATTCAAACAGGGAACATCCAGTGTATGGTGGAATAAAACATCCTTAGAGAATTATTATACCAAAAGAATCATCCCACGTGGCTTACGTATACAAGTGTACCCATCTTTTGATCTAAAAGACGAGACTTTGAGCAATAAATGGATTAAGGCCGCAACTTTATGCTCGCTGGATTTCATCCAGATCATCATTGAAACAAATACTAAAACCCTTGGTGACTTGGATGATGAGTTGGAGGCATTGGAGAAAACTATTCACAAGGAGATTACAGGGGAAAATTTTGAAAAACTTATGACTGATATAAATAAATGGGAAGGAGATATCAGTCAGATAAAATCTAAGAAACACCAACGAGATCTAACTGAATTTGAGAACAATAAAATATTTCGCTGGCAGATTAAAAAACATAAAAACGTCACTAAAGTCTTCAATCAAGGTCAGTCTTATGAAAGTCCTTATCAGTCACAGACGGATGAATTTTTCATCCTCTAGTGATATTGATAGCACCAGTAGTAGGGGCTTTCATATGGACAAGGGCAAAAGACAGGAACGAAGATTTCAGGATATGTTTGCTAAGGCTGCTGGAACCAAAAAGGGAGAGAACTGTAGCACCCTGAGGACTCGGCTGCTACAGGGGTATTACACCTCAAGCCAGAGGTGTGGTATTCCACTCCCGGGTAAGGATGGAGTGTGGAACTGAGCTTAGTAGGCTGCATGCACTACATACATCCCATTTCCGGGGGACAGAACTACGGTACTCCCACTAGGTATATGTGCAGGTACGACAGCGTCTGTCCCTGGCTGGAGTGGGAAGGGGGGTGGAACATCCCAGTAGTGTAGGGGCAGATAGGGGGAGTAGTCTGGGTAAAGCTAGGAGCTCATTGGGTGCTGGTCACCTGAGCTCACACATAGAGGGAGTATATAAGGTGGGCACCATCTTAGGTCAGGGCCAGTCAGTCTTTGAGAGTCAGTCAGCTCAGAGGAGCTCAGCCAGGAGGGCTGACAGGGAGCTGTGGCTCCGGCTGGGCCCAGCTCCAAGGCCAAGTCTGCAGTGAGGAAGAGAGGAGTAAGAAAGACCCAGAGAGAGAGACAGAAGGAACCCCAAGATCCCAGAATTAAGCCAGAAGGGTGAAGGGTTGGCGGACACGGGTACCGGAACCCGAACTGGTGGAGGCCACTTATCCTCAGCCAGAAACCGGAGGTCTTGGTCAAGATTTGCCACGACCCTCACCAAATCCACCAGAAAGGCACACAGAGTATAGGGTCAGGGAACCCAGAGAAGGGTTGACCACCAAGAGACCCGAGGGAGCCGGCCATAAGTGGATCCCTGGTGGGAACGGCCAGGAGGAAGAGAGAGAGAGACAGGGAAGCTCAGGACCACGCTCCGGACTGCCTGGGGGTTAGCCGAGTCCAGGACCTGGTGGACGCGGCACGGCTCGGGTGGTCACTCAAGGCCAGAGTGACCAAGGAACACCCGTGAGTAAAAACACTGAACTTGCATCTCGTGTCTCTGACTCTTCTTACTACACCATAACTACCCCCATCATCCGCACCAGCTGCCCTGAGGCCATACCCCTCCCGTTGGGGGTTATACCATCATTGCTGCACCCATACCACCGGCCTCAGCGGACTGTTCTGCAGCGGCGGCTTCAAAGCCGCACTCAACGGGTGGCGTAGTCGATCAAGTTAACATCTACTGCCTTAGACTGCCACTTAGTTTGACACCCTGGGCACGGACCGGGTCACCGCCACAAGGACTACTACCCCTATCCAGATCCGGCTCCGGGTATCCCCTGAACATGGCCCAGGGGGCGCGTCAAATTTGGCGTAGTCGGCAGGATAACGTGCCCGCAACTACCGGGTACTGCGTGCCTGAAGAAAAGTTCACATTTACCTCAAAAAGAAGTCTCCCGCCGGTTCCGGAGGGTCCCCGCCATCGGACCCCATCACAGGTCGTTTCCCGCCGGTTGCCCGCCATCTGCAGCTTTTTCCCGCCATCCACGGAGTTTCCCGCCAATGGGAGACGTTTCCCGCCATCAGAGAAGATTTCCCGCCTTGGCAGAGCGGACGCCATTATGGGCGTGCCAGAGGGTGGCAAGAGGCCACCTCCCATCGTGGGCCAGGACCAAGAATGGCGCCAAAAGCGGAAACCGCCCCCACCAGCAGAGACTGTAGTGATAGAGATGTCCATCAGCGTGAGGGGACTGCCCCTGGAACTGACAATCACCAAGTTGCCCCGGGACCACCCTCGATGTGGGCGGATACAGAACAAAAGAGCGAAGATCGGTGCAGCCTGGAGGAGTCTGGAGAGAGCGCACCCGGGCGTCGCAGTTCCAACAGCGCCCTCTACCTCCACTGAGCCACCGGCCTGGTCGCAGGGCCGAGTACCCCCGGGCGCCGCAGTTCCAACAGCGCCCTCTACCTCCACTGAGCCACCGGCCTGGTCGCAGGGCCGAGTACCCCCGGGCGCCGCCGTCTTCACGGTGCCCTTTACCTTCAGGGTGCCCCAAGGCCTGGTGAACCCGGGCGCCGCTGCTACCACCGCGCCCTCAACATCCAAAGTGCCGCACCTGGGTGAAGACTTGTTTGCCCAGCACACTTGCCCGGATGGGCAGCCCTTTGTGTGGCCACCGGAGTACTACCAACTCCAACTCCAGAAGGAAAGGCCCCTGTGCGAGCCCCTGATCCCGGCTCCGGCGCCTGTCAAGATGACCCCACTCTCGTTAGAGGAGGCGCAGTTTGAGTGGGACCCCACTGGAGGAGACCTCATCGGGTTCACTCAGGAAACCCGGGCGGCTGCAGCTGAGCGTGCGGAGTGCTGCCGGCAGCAATTGGAGGTCTTCGAGCGAGAACGGAGAGAGAGGCGGGTCCGTGAGCAGCGGCTGCAAATACAGAGTGCAGAACAGAAGAGCCGGACCCGACGGAACCCCCGTGCAGCCCACGGTCCCCGTGCCACCGGGACTGTAATTAAATTCCAACTGCAGCACGGTTGGGGCTTCATCAGGGATCACCACACCCCCGGAGACGTCTTCGTGACCCGCAGAGATGTCGAGTCCCACCTACCGGAGGGACACAGAGGACGTGACCTATACCTGGGTGACGAGGTCACCTTTACCCAGCACCAATGCGCCAAAGGACCCTATGCCCTTCATGTACACCGGTTGACAGAGGAAGAGCTGCGGTGTGAGGAGGAGCAAGAGGACCCGGACGGGTCTGAAGCCTACCCGCGAGAAGGAGCAGGAGGACGCCGTTACTAAAGTACGGTAAAGAGAACTGTATATAGTTACCCGTAAGGGTACAGCGAACTGTTACCAGAAAAGTACAGTCCCCGTTGGGACAAGTGTGAACTGTTACCCGTGTGTCCCTATTCCCACTGACCGAGGACTGAGAGCGGTCATTCTTTCCTAATACCTGGCCGAGGACTGAGAGCGGCCACATACCCCCCTTGTACATAGTTGCGCTTCCTAAAGCGCTCCCTACCGGTTTTATAAAGAACTGTGTTTTTTCTAAAAGAAACTGTTGCACTTTACCCGGTCACAAGTTGCACCGTGGCCGGAGGAACAAGAATATTTACGATGAAAAGTTTATTATGAAAAAGTTTTATGCTGCTGATGATATATATACTGTTTTATATGTTTATGATGTTATAAAAAAAATTGTATGTTTTTGTATGTTTTTGCTCTTTTACAGCCCGAGGACGTGCTGTGATTTACCAGGGGGGAATGTAGCACCCTGAGGACTCGGCTGCTACAGGGGTATTACACCTCAAGCCAGAGGTGTGGTATTCCACTCCCGGGTAAGGATGGAGTGTGGAACTGAGCTTAGTAGGCTGCATGCACTACATACATCCCATTTCCGGGGGACAGAACTACGGTACTCCCACTAGGTATATGTGCAGGTACGACAGCGTCTGTCCCTGGCTGGAGTGGGAAGGGGGGTGGAACATCCCAGTAGTGTAGGGGCAGATAGGGGGAGTAGTCTGGGTAAAGCTAGGAGCTCATTGGGTGCTGATCACCTGAGCTCACACATAGAGGGAGTATATAAGGTGGGCACCATCTTAGGTCAGGGCCAGTCAGTCTTTGAGAGTCAGTCAGCTCAGAGGAGCTCAGCCAGGAGGGCTGACAGGGAGCTGTGGCTCCGGCTGGGCCCAGCTCCAAGGCCAAGTCTGCAGTGAGGAAGAGAGGAGTAAGAAAGACCCAGAGAGAGAGACAGAAGGATCCCCAAGATCCCAGAATTAAGCCAGAAGGCTGAAGGGTTGGCGGACACGGGTACCGGAACCCGAACTGGTGGAGGCCACTTATCCTCAGCCAGAAACCGGAGGTCTTGGTCAAGATTTGCCACGACCCTCACCAAATCCACCAGAAAGGCACACCGAGTATAGGGTCAGGGAACCCAGAGAAGGGTTGACCACCAAGAGACCCGAGGGAGCCGGCCATAAGTGGATCCCTGGTGGGAACGGCCAGGAGGAAGAGAGAGAGAGACAGGGAAGCTCAGGACCACGCTCCGGACTGCCTGGGGGTTAGCCGAGTCCAGGACCTGGTGGACGCGGCACGGCTCGGGTGGTCACTCAAGGCCAGAGTGACCAAGGAACACCCGTGAGTAAAAACACTGAACTTGCATCTCGTGTCTCTGACTCTTCTTACTACACCATAACTACCCCCATCATCCGCACCAGCTGCCCTGAGGCCATACCCCTCCCGTTGGGGGTTATACCATCATTGCTGCACCCATACCACCGGCCTCAGCGGACTGTTCTGCAGCGGCGGCTTCAAAGCCGCACTCAACGGGTGGCGTAGTCGATCAAGTTAACATCTACTGCCTTAGACTGCCACTTAGTTTGACACCCTGGGCACGGACCGGGTCACCGCCACAAGGACTACTACCCCTATCCAGATCCGGCTCCGGGTATCCCCTGAACATGGCCCAGGGGGCGCGTCAGAACCGCTTAAGGGTAATTAACTTGTCTTCACATGTTCTATCAGAAATTCAACTCAGAGTTCTTGAAAGAGGTTTGACGTTTTCTCCTCTTCGTATTTAGACACGTTCTCGGTGGTGAGAGATGTACATCTCCTTGCTATAAATCTAGTTTTTAAAAAATTGCATAACAAGGCTGACCATCAGAGTATGTTTTCCATCGTGGAAGAAAGGGAAGCACTTCAGATTTTGGAATCATTGGATGATGAAAATCAACTTACAAACGTTGGTAACATTCCTTCGAACCTTTTTCACAAATCCAAAAAGTTCCCCCCTCTAAGTACATGCCCAGCGGTCGATGTCTTCACCAAACTAGTTACTAATGACATTCAATCTCTTCCAAGCTGTCCCCCTGGAAGTCAAACATTAATAAAACAGGAGAGAGCAGCTGTAAAAGAATTACAATCCCTCCCCGACGTGGTATATAAACCAGCAGATACGGGGGGGAATCTGGTGGTGCGGCCCACCTATTTATACGAAAAACAAGCCCACCATCTTGCTATAAAAAAACTGGTATATAATCCGACCCCTACCTTCCACAGTGAATTAATTTTCATCATGGAGAAGGCTTTGGAGAAGGGTATTATTACCCAAAAAATGTTAGATACAATTGATAACTTTCATCCAAAACTTCCCACATTGTATCTCATTCCAAAGGTCCACAAAAAGCACACTGACCCCCCGGTAGACCCATTGTTTCAGGCAATGGGGGATTATGTGAGGTAATTTCCGACGTCATTGATTATTTTTTGAAACCTATCGTATCCACCCTACCATCATTCATCCAGGACACCAATGCGGCTCTCCAAAGATTAAACCACCTTTATATTCCAGACCAAGCCATCATGGTAACGGCAGATGTGGAAGCCTTGTATACTTGTATAAAACATGAAGATGGCTTCAGAGCGGCATCTTGGTATCAGACATCTACAAATTTGGATTCAGAGCTAGCTGACTTAATATTGATCCTCCTGGAATATGTCCTCAAGCATAATGTATTTATTTTTCATAATTTTTTTTATTTACAACTACAGGGCACAGCGATGGGGGCCTCTTGTGCCCCCTCCTATGCCAATTTGTTTATATGAGCTTGGAGAGGGACATATTCCAGGGAAATCAATTCCTGGCATTGATTTGGTGCAAGGGTGGATGCGATATATCGATGACTTATGGTTTATGTGGGAGGAGTCAGTGGGGGATTTGGATATTCTGATGAAAGCTCTCAATAATAATAATAATCTTAACATTAAATTGACATATCATTTTCATAGAGAGCTAGACTTCTTGGATCTCAAAATCCACATTTCTAGTGAAGGACGTGTCATTACGGATATATATCGCAAGTCTATGGCCACTAACTCACTGCTACATGCAGAATCGTCTCATTTGCCCTCCACCATTAGGGGAATCCCTATTGGTCAGTTGAACAACAAGCCACTAATCTCGCTCAACGCTTTTTGGCTAGGGGTTACAGTCGAAGACAAATTAGACGCGGATATATGAGAGCCAAAAAAGTATCCAGAGAACAGCTCATTCATAATGCGCCCAGGAAGATTGATACAAATAATGATGGAGTGGTACGGTTTATATCAACGTATAATAACCAATGGGATGAATTGACATCAATTATCAACAAACATTGGAAAGTTTTGCTAAGGACCATGTTTTGTCCAAAATTCTCCCTTCAGCCCCATCAATGGTGGCAAAGAGATGTAGAAATCTGAAAGATATATTAGTACATAGTTACTATGATTCAACTGCCAAAAACAAGGAACCTTCTACTATTCCACAGGGTTTCTTTCCTTGTGGCCACTGTAAGGCTTGCTGGAATCTCGTGAAAGCCAAAACATTTGCCAACCATGATGGCACCAGAACTTTCCAGAAATGCAAACATCTGAATTACAGCTCCAAAGGAGTAATCTACTATGCCGAATGTCGCTACCGAAAACTTTAAGTTGGCTTTACCACGAGAGAATTCAAAATACGGGAAAGAGAGCATGTGAAGGACATCGAAAAAGCAGTTGGCATTGATGACCCCACATTAAAACTATTCCGCGTCATTTTAAACTGTACCACAATTGTTCCCCTAAAGGCCTTAAGGCATTTGCCATAGATCAGATAGTCCTAGGTCTAAGGGGTGGAGATCTTGGAAAAGCCTTAGGTTAGTTAGAAAGTCATTGGATTCTTCGATTGGGTACCTTGAATCCACAGGGTTTAAATGAAGCTACGGGTTTTAGTTCTTTCTTGTAATTTATTCATATTTCTTCCCCCATTTTTTTCGAGTTGGTAGGTTTCATATTTATTTCTGGGTGGCTATTTTTTATGTTTTTATCTTATGGTATTTTAATATCTTTTTAACTTTTCCCTTTTTTTCATTCTGACCATTTTTCCTGGCGTCTGCGAGGCCGTTTATAGGGTAGCCGAGAATTATGCTGTAATCAGCTTTTAAATAGATCTTAGGTCCAATTTCCCTTCCCTTGTTCCCTTTTTTCCCTCCCGCCCCCATTCTCATTTTTCATTTTTGTGTATCATGGGTACTGTAAAGGATGAGTAGTCCTCTTTACAAACCATTATGTACTTCTAATTGATTGTGTTTTTATCCCAAATCAAAGACTTACTTATATCCACTACTTACCTGCTGCCTTGGCTACTTGGGGTGGAGTCTGGTGACCTGGTTGACTCCTCCTTCCGAAGGGGATGGTGTTCCTAGAGCCTTCTGTGGAGATCCATGATAATGGACAATTAGAATCAAGGAACATTAGTTTGGAACCATCTACCAATGATATGCATGGACTATAATTATAGATGGCGCTGTGTCCCTTTAACAAGTGAATCTGAAACATATTGAATATTTTTGAAATTCGTGGCATTGTGTAGGCTTCTCCCCTTATTCTCCGTGATTGCGTGGCATAAAATCCTAGCACAATTAAATGTTTCTAATTGTTACACTTCGCTTCTCTTTGACAATAGACATATTAACACTTACTTACATATATTTGTTTTATTACTTTTCACTTATTCTTTGCTTTTTCACTATACATACATTATTTTCGTTATTTATACACTTCACATTCAACAAATACATATTTTCATTCATACATGATTTTTCTTTTTTAATTTACACTTTTAGGGTATGTGCACACGATGCAGAAATGCTCAGGATTTTTTCCTGAGCGTTTCTGCATCTCTCTGGCAGGAAAAAACGCATGCGGATTGTACATGCGGTTTCCTGCCAGGGACATGCGGAAATGAAGCGGTCTTCACTTTCATTTCCGCATGCGGGTTGACAAGCGCTTCCCAAGCGATTTTAGCATCACTTGAAAAGTGCTTGTCATCTTCACACTATATAAATCCATGCAGCCGGCATGGATTTATATAGTGTGTGATGTCAAAAAATAAAAAATAAATCTATACTTTACCCTCTGATGGCCCCCGGTGTCCTGCTTCATCGGTCCCGGCTGCCGGCAGTGAAGACTGTAGGACCTTCCGACGTCAGCGTCACATGACCCGTCACATGAGTCTGACGTCAGCGAAGGTCCTTCATTCAACCCCGAAGTGCGCGGGAAGCCGGCAGGACGCAGCGCGGGCCGTCAGAAGGTGAGAATATATATATTTTTTATTTTATTCTTTTTTTTTTAATGGTACCTGGGTCTGGATGAGAGTCTTCTCCTCCACACCTGGGTACCATCCGCACATTAGACCGCATGAAAAGCGCATCAACATATACAGTGATGCGGATTCCATGCGGTCTAATGCAAGGCAATGGCGGCAAAAGAGCAGCGTTTCCGCAAAATTAATTGACATGCTGCGGATTTTTGACCGCAGCGTTTACGCTGCGGAAAAATCCGCATCATGGGCACAGGACATGCGGATTTCCATTGGGGAACATTGCTGCCCTTCTACCATGCGTTTTTCATGCGTTTCCGCGGCGTTTACGCAACTGCAAAAACGCAGCGGAAACGCATGAAAAACGCATCGTGTGAACTCAGCCTTACTTTCATTTTCACCCCCCCACCCCCTTCACATTTCACTTTATGGTAATCGATGCTCCTACAGCATCTATTTTCTGTCTTTACATTTGGTTTATTCTTTTCTTCTTCCCTCCTTCCTTCCCCATTCCCCTCCCATTTTCCCTTGTCATTCCTTGATATGTATGCCATGTCCTACAGGTTCATGGTTTAGGAAGTGGGGATGGACCTTTTTGAGGTTGTGCTCCATGTGGTCCGCATGCGTTCCACACATGCGTTCCACTGCTCTGCACAGCTAGGCTTTACTCCACGGGTCCGGTTCCTGTATAGTGGCGTGCGGCACCTTACAACTGGCACATGATTGATGGGATAACTTCCTATGGACGGCTCCCCCGGACGCCTGGCCTATCATTAGATATCTTTGATCTTTTCTTACTTTCTTACCAATTTTTAATAGGTATATTGACTACTCCATGGCACTTTGCATAGTTGTAAGCAGTTGTTTACGGTCCAACTAATGCAATGAAATAATGCAGACAATTTTTTCTAAATACAAGCACTTAGCACTTTATGATCATAGATGTAAATGTCTGACTCCCTACCATTTAATTTAATTTATTATATTTGACTGAGTATTGCATAATTTGCACTTTGTCAAATCTGTTTACATCTGTCTATAATACCGGTTCAAATATGCATCAAGTGAATAAGGTGGTTTAGTTTTCGGCTATACAATCATGATGAATGTGATATGACCAAGCTATATATTGCATCTCTCTTTTCTGGATGTCCCCTGTCATTTTTTTTAAAAAAAAATTGTTTTTCTGTTTTTTATATGGATAATGAATAAAAAATATTGATTTTTAATTGAATTTAGAGTCTCTGTTATCCTGATGGGTTTGAAACAAATAACCACATAGGATTAAGTGTATAGTAATATTTTCACAGTGTCTAGTGTTGCTTAGAATTTCTTGGACTAGGTGAATACATATCAGCTAATATCTACGGATTTTAACCAAGATTATAACATTATAAACACTTGAATTACAATTCATACTAAATTCGATTACAATATGGGTCAATTTGGGTCTATGCCTTGGATTTCATCTGGATTGTAATACAATTTTCCATCTTGGACTATTACCATAGAATTACAATCTATCTTCAAGAACCAGATTATAAAAAGATCATAATCATTTTTTTTCCATCTTCCAATTGAAACAATCTTCAATATTTGCATTAGGTCAGCGAACTTCTATTCATACTTCACTCTGACTGAATGGAAACTTAAATCAAACTCCTTCCCCCCAGGTCGATGGAGAACATCTTGATCCCCGGCAAGTGTCCACATATATCATTAAGCTACTTTTAATGTACTATATGTGTCTTACTAATATTTCTGTCTTTCTTTTTTCAGCAATTAATTCATAAGGAATAAGCTATAATTTTAACAAGTGCAAGTTACATGTAAAATTGAAAGACAGCTTTTTGTACACTTGCCTCTCTTTTCCATATTTTCAAAAGGAATTACCTTTTACTTCCCCTTCCTTCCCCCTAGCTTTCCTACCTCCCCTACTCTCCGCCAACCTTTAGGCTTATATTGTGTGTGCATTTCTCCCTTTAAAATGTTTTAAAATACCAATAAACATAATTGAACAAGAAAAAAAGCCTTTACTTACAAAAATTGTAAGGTATTTTGAGTTTCCCAAAATACATGTGGGAGTCTCCTCAAAGGTGTGGAGGAAGGCGATGTGGTCAGATGAGACCAAAATTGAACTTTCTTGCCACCAAAGTAAACGCTATGTCTGGTGCCAAACCAACACAACTCATCACCCCAAGAACACTATCCCCACAGTGAAACATGGTGGTGTTAGCATCATACTATGGGGATGTTTTTCGGCAGCAGGGATAGGGGAAATTGTTCAAGTCCAGGAAAAGATGGATCCTGCGAAAAACATGGATCTTTCTGAGCAAAACCTGTTTCAGTCTGTCAGTGATTTGAGACTGGGACAGTGGTTCACCTTCCAACAAGACAATGATCCAAAGCATACTGCTAAAGCAACACTCGAGTGGTTTAAGGGAAAAAGTGTAAGGCTGTGTGCCCACGATGCGGTTTTTTTAAGCGTTTCCGCAGCGGCAAAAATGCTGCAGAAACGAATGGTAGAAGGCCAGCCATGGTCCCCAATGATAATCCGCATGTGCTGTGCACATGCTGGGAAATTTCCGCTGCGGGTTATCATTGCGGAAAAAAACGCAGCACTACCAATTATTTTTTTCGCCGCCGTTGACTTGCATGGATTACGCATCACTGCATCTGTATATGCGGAATCCAAGTGTTTCAATGTGCGGATGGTACCCGGGTGTGGAGGACAGGAGACTCTCCTCCGGACCAGGGTACCATAGAACCTGTAAAAAAAAGAATAAAATAAAAAATAAATATTATATTTACCTTCTGACGGCCCCCGCTGCGCTCATCCTCCCATGCCGGCAGTTTGCGATGGACTGAAGGACCTGCGCTGACATCATAGTCATGTGATGGCAGGTCCTTCAGTGCAGTGTACCGCGAGCTGCCGGCAAGGGAGAATGGAGCGAAGCAAGACTTCGGGGGCCATCGGAAGGTAAGTATAGATTATTTTTTTTATTTTTAAACATTCTTTAAGGTCACACTATATAACACACATGGATTTATATAGTGTGACCAAGTTGTCAAGCACTTTCCAAGTGATGCTAAAATCGCTTGGAAAGCGCTTGTCAATCCGCATGTAGAAATGCATGTGAAGAACGCTTCACATCCGCATGTCCCTGGCAGTAAAAACGCATGTACAATCCGCATGCGTTTTTTCTGCAAGGGAGATGCAGAAACGCTCAGGAAAAATCCGGAGTATTTCTGCATCGTGGGCACATAGCCTAAATGTTTTGTAGTGATAAAGCCCAGATTGTAATCCAACTGAGAATCTGTAGTCAGACTTGAAGATTGCTGTTCACCAGAGGAAATCATCTAACTTGAAGGAGATGGAGCAGTTTGGCCTTGAAGAATGGCCAAAAATCCCAGTGGCAAGAGGTAGAAAGCTCATAGAGACTAACCCAAAACGACCTTCAGCTGTAATTGCTACAAAAGGAGCTTCTACTAAGTACTGACTTTAGACGGGTGAATAGTTATGCGCATTGAAGTTTTCAGGTATTTTGTCCTATTTGTTGTTTGATTCACAACAAAAATAAAACCAAATGTTCAGAGCTGTAGGCATGTTCTTTACATGATCTCATGCAAAGCCTTTAAAAAACAATTAAATTCCAGGTTGTAAGGTAGAAAAACACAAAAACTGCGAAGGGGGTGAATACTTTTGCAAGCCACTGTATATCGGATTTGTATGTTTGGCTGCTGTCACACACTAAAAAAGTGTTCCCCAACTCCAATTTTTGCAAATTTATTAAAAAAGAAAAACTGAAATATCACATGGTCATAAGTATTCAGACCCTTTTCTCAGACACTCTTATTTAAGTCACATGCTGTCCATTTCCTTGTGATCCTCCTTGAGATGGTTCTACTCCTTCATTGGATTCCAGCTGTGTTTAATTAAACTGATAGGACTTGATTTGGAAAGGTACACACAAGATCTTACAGCTCAAAGTACATGTCAGACCAAATGAGAATCATGAGCTCAAAGAAACTGCCCAAGGAGCTCAGAGACAGAATTGAGGCAAGGCACAGATCTGGCCAAGATTACAAAAGAATGTCTGCATTACTCAAGGTTCCTAAGAGCACAGTGGCCTCCATAATCCTTAAATGGAAGAAGTTTGGGACCACCAGAAGTCTTCCTAGACCTGGCCGTCCAGCCAAACTGAGCAATCGTGGGAGAAGAGCCTTGGTGAGAGAGATAAAGAGGAACCCCAAGATCACTGTGGCTGAGCTCCAGAGATGCAGTAGGGAGATGGGAGAAAGTTCCAAAGTCAACTATCACTGCAGCTCTCCACCAGTCAGGCCTTTATGGCAGAGTGGCCCGAAGGAAACCTCTGCTCAGTGCAAGACATATTAAAGCCAGCATAAAGTTTGCTCAAAAACACATGAAGGACTCCTAGACTATGAGAAATAAGATTCTCTGGTCTGATGAGACAAAGATAGAACTTTTTGGTGGTAATTCTAAGCGGTGTGTGTGCAGAAAACCAGGCACTACTCATCACCTGCCCAATACAATCCCAACTGTGAAACATGGTGGTGGCATCATCATGCTATGGACCTAAGACTTGGCTGAAGGTTCACCTTCCAACAACACAATGGCCCTAAGCACACAGCTAAAATAACAAAGGAGAGGCTTCAGAACAAATCTGTGACCATTCTTGACTGGCCTAGCCAGATGCCTGACCTAAACCCAATTGAGCATCTATGGAGTGACCTGAAAATGGCTGTCCACCAACGTTCACCATCCAACCTGACGGAACTGGAGAGGATCTGCAGGGAAGATTGGCAGAGGATCCCCAAATCCAGGTGTGAAAAACTTGTTGCATTATTCCCAAGAAGACTCATGGCAGTACCAGCTCAAAGGGGTCTTTCTACACAATACTGAGCAAAGGGTCTGAATACTTATGACCATGTAATATTTCAGTTTTTCTTTTTTAATAAATTTGCAAAAATTTCTGCATTTCTGTTTATGTTCAGTCAAGATGGGGTGTAGAGTGTACTTTAATGAGAAAAAAAATTAACTTTTTAGAATTTACCAAATGGCTACAATGAAACAAAGAGTGAAAAATTTAAAGGGGTCTGAATACTTTCCGTACCTTTAATAAAACCTATAAAAATTTTGGAATAAAATATAAAGTCACATATTTCATTATACCATCTGAATTTTCATAAAATGTCTTACCGCTATAATAGGTGCGGTCTGAAGGTCCGCTTGCACTGCAGATTTAAAAAACAAAACAAAACAAAAAAAGACATTACTACATGCTTGTAAGAAATAATAACTACAATAAAAAAAGCTTCTTTACTTGAAGGGAATTTGTTATGTGAAAAAACGAAATTAGCCTGCACATATGGGGATAATCTCTAGGTTAATACTATTCTGAACCCGCCCGGCGCCGACACTTAATCCCCTGCTGTTGGGAGGAAATGAACTTTATTTCTCCCGGCATCCATTGGGTTTCCATCTCGGGAGTGGCACAGGTGTAGGTTCAGTCACCACTCTGTATAGTGAGCGGTGGCGGTAACCACATCACTGGCACTGACTGAAAGCAGCTCAACATTACTCAGAGCCGGGGATGCGGTTACAGCTGCCCTCTCTATACACAGAGCGGTGACTGAACCACACCGGCACCATCCCGGTGACTGAACCCAGAACACTACCGGGAGGAATAAAGTTCATTTCCTCCTGAGAGCGGGGGTCTAAGTGCAGTGCAGGTTTAGGATGCTATTACTCTGCAGATTAACCCCATATCTGCAGATAAATAGCTTTTTTTCACGTCACAGGTTCCCTTTAAGGAACAAAAAAAATATATTACATCAGTGGAGAACCTAGAAACACCAAGGTGCATTCTGATCATAGGGAAAACAACCACAAACCAATGTTCAAGAAGAAGCAAATAGAGGACAATATATCCGCATGCATTTAGCCGTGTGAGATGCCACCAGTAGCAGTGCAGGAAGGATTGTGAAATTTGGCGACAGATCCACTTTAACCATTCACATGCACAGACATGAACTAAGGAAATTTTACATCTAGAACTTTACGATATATGAAAAAAAGAGGATAGTCCCTTGCGTAATAAGTTACAAAGTGAAGAAAAAGTAACAGCACCGAAGGGGTTCCCTATAAAGGGATGCTCATGTACAGTACCAATAAAAAGTTTAACAACAACAGTTCACGCAATAATTTTCATTCATTTTATTGGAATGTGCTAATAGGTCCCTTCATAGGTCCCTCACGAACGATGACGTTACTAAGTTACTGATGTCATCGCTCGTGAGACATGACCAGGAGTGATCTGTGAATTGTCGTTCTCAGAATGACGCACCAAAGGTTGCTGTACAGAATCGCGAGACGTCGTGGGAACCCCAATGGGTCACATCACAGCTGCAGGAATTATTATTAATAATAAATTGGTGAATGAGGGAATGTTTCTTGTTTTCATTTAGTTAACTCTCTTTTTATGTCTTTCAGGTTCCCATTTTTGGACTACTTCTAAGTGGCTGGATTACGTCGGATCTTCATGTTGATTTGTTTGCTTTTTAATAAATTGGCGAGCAAGGTGTGTGGGAGTGTTTTTTAAAATAAACGATTTTTTCCTGTGTTTTTTTTTATGACTACTGGATTAGTAATGGGGGTGTCTGATAGACAACTCTCCATTAATAACCATTAGGCTTGTTGCTCACTGACATTACAAAGCTGACATCCACCCCATAAACTATTACCCCAATTGCCACCGCACCAGGGCAATCGGGAAGAGTCGGCAAAGTGCCCAAATTGGCGCATCTCATGGATGCGTCAATTCTGGGGCGGCTGAGAGCTTTCATTTTTGGGCTGGGAAAGGGCCAATATCCATGGATCTTCCCAGCTTGATAATATAAGCCCGCACCTGTCTCCTTTACCTAGGCTGGTTATCAAAAGTAGGGGGGACCCCGCGTCATTTTTTAAAATTATTTATGATATAGATGTGTTTTTGGGTGCGTTTGCGAGGAGTAAATGCACTTTAACCCCTTTCTGACATTGTCAGCAATAGTACGTCCCTGCGCCCTGGTACTTATGGACCAGGTACCTACGATTACGCACAATGTGATCGCGCCCGCACAGAGGCTGTGCATTTCCGGGGCAAGCAGAGTTAAGAGCGCCCCTCTAACCTTGAATACCATGACAACATCTGGGTCACCAGGCATCAGGAAGATAGGTAGAGCGTGTGCAATGCACGATTTATCTAACTTGTGCCAGTGCAGGGCTGACAGCCTGCATAGCACAAGGATGCTACTGCATCCCTATGCTTTAAAAGTGATCGGTCTGCAAAAAAATGAAAGTCCCATAGTGGGACAAAGTGTAAAAGAGTTATCAGAAAGTGAAAAAAAAAATAGTAAAAATATTTAAAAAAAAAGAAAAAATCCAAAAAAATAAAAATATTCTGTACCCATAAATAAATATTATTATGAAAATATATATATATATATTAGAAGTACACATATTTGGTATTGCGGCGCCCGGAAAGACCTGTCCTATAAAACTATCCCTCTATTTAACCCCTTTAGTGAACACAGTAAAAAAAAGAAATAAAAAACTAATCAAAAAACTATGCTTTATCATCATACAGCCAAACAAAAAAAAGTGATCAAAAAGACGAATGTAAATAAAAATAGTACCACTGAAAATGTCATCTTGTCCTGCAAAAAAATAAGCTGCCATACAGCTCCATCAGCGAAAAAATCTAAAAGTTACTGCTCTCAGAATAAAGCGATGCAAAAAAAATTTTTTTTCTATAAAATATTTTTTATTGTGTAAAAGTGACAAAACATGAAAAAAACTATATAAATGTCGTACCCGAAGAATATCGCTGCCTTATCAATTTTACCACATGCGGAACTGCATAAAAAACAAAGCGATCAAAAATGTAATTTGCCCGATAATGGTACCAATAAAAACGTCAACTTGTCCCGCAAAAAACAAGCCCTTACATGACTGTCGGTCAAAATATGGAAAAATGATTGCAAAAACTAGCCTTTGCAAAAAAAAGTGTATTTTAGTGTGTGACATCTGCCAAACATAAAAACCCGATATGAATCTGGTATTGCTGTAATTGCACTGACCGAAAGAATAAAGTCGTCTAATCACAAGGAAAGGTGTTAAAAAAACCTCTAGGCTTAGGGTTGTACTAGGATTAGGGTTGTGCTAAGGTTAGGGTTGTGTTACTTTTAGGGTTGTGCTAGTAGTTAGGGTTGGAGATAGGGTTGGGGTTAGGATTTTATCAAAAGTTAAAAAAAAAAAAAAAAAAAAATGATGACCATATGGCGACTAGTGTTGAGAGCAACTGCTTGCTACTTGAGTTCGCATCGGGTGCTCGGGTATACACCGAGAATTGCACATGCTCGAGTCTCCACCCCATATGTTTTGCGGCTGTTATACAGCCAAAAAAACTTGAAGGGATTGCCTGCCATGCACGAGCGATCCCCGCATGTTTTTTTTTTGGGTGTCTAACAACCATGAAACATGAGGGGCGGGGACTCGAGCATGTCACTCGTGCACCCGCAATACATGGTGCTTACCCGATGCAAACTCAAGTAGCAAGCACATGCGCTCAATACTAATGACAACTTATTCAATATGATGACCTAATGGGTATCAAATTCTGTGTCGTACCTCTGGGTTCAAAATGTTCACTATAACCCTTGATAAAATCCTTGAGGGGTCTAGTTTCTAAAATAGGGTCATTTGTGGGGGGTTTCCGCTGTTTAGGCACATCAGGGGCTCTCCAAACGTGACATGGCATACGCTCTCGATTCCAGCCAATTTTGCGTTCAAAAAGTCACACCATGCTCCTTCCCTTCTGAACCCTACCGTGCGCTTAAACAGTGTATTTTCCCCATATATGGGGTATCGCTGTACTCAGGAGAAATTGCACAACAGTTTTTACGGTCCATTTTCTCCTCTTACCCTTGTGAAAATAAAAACATTTGGGGCTAAAACATCATTTTTGTGGAAAAAGTGATTTTTTCATTTTCCTAAAAAGTGATTTCTTTATTTTTAAGAGTGCTCATCACACATCTAGAGAAGTTCCTTGAGGGGTCTAGTTTCCAAAATGGGGTCACTTGTGGGGGGCTTCCACTGTTTAGGCACATCAGTGACTCTCCAAACCCGACATGGCATCCGCAAATTATTCAAGCAAATTTTACATTCAAGAAGTCAAATGGCGCTCCTTCCCTTCTGAGCCCTGCCGTGTGCCCAAACAGTGGTTTTCCCCCACATATGGGGTATCGGCTTCTTCAGGAGAAAATGCACAACAAATATTGTGGTTCATTTTTTCCTGTTGAAAACCCTTGTGAGTGAACATAAGAAAATTTGAGTCTAATGTAACATTTTTGTGAAAAAAGAAAGGTAAATGTTCATTGTTTTCTTCCACATTCCAAAAAATCATGTGAAGCACCTGGAAGGTTAATAAACTTCTTGAATGTGGTTTTGAGCACCTTGAGGGTTGCAGTTTTTAGAATGGTGTCACTTTTGGGTATTTTCTGTCATAAAGGCCCCTCAAAGTCGCTGGTCAATTTTTAACCCATTTTTAAAAAATGTTGGTTCCAAAATTGTGCTGATGTAAAGTAGACATGTGGGAAATGTTATTTAGTGGGTGTGTCCAGATGAGGAGCTGAGCGGCCGCACATAGACCCAGCTCCGAGCTTCCACCGTCGAATAGCGGCTCACAGCGCAAAAAAAAGTAGAGGACTACCTTAATATCGTGCAGCACAAGCTCCGCTACACTTTGGGCGGCGATGTGGCGCACCACAAAGAGCAGAGATGTGGCACAGGGCAGGCACCCTGTAAAATCCAAGATGGCTGCCGTAGAACTCATCATGCAGCCAGAGGCGGTGCAGAACGCTCCATGAGGTCTGATCCTCTGCTATCGGGTCAGACCTCACCTAATAAGAGCGGTTATAGTCCGAGACCTGCACAGGAACATCACCCCCTGACAGAGGACCCATGTGGATCGCAATCCTGCAGCCCAGAGACCTCCAGACACCAAACAGCAAGTATCAAATGCACCTGACACATGGCACAGCTCTGCCCCCATTACAGAGACCACACTGAAGTCCCTTTTAGGGGATCTTAAACAGGGCATACACAGTGATATTACCTCCACCTTCACTGCATTACAGAAAGACATTGTGCACATTGGAGATAGAAAAGCACATATTAAGGAGAAGTTGGAGGAGTTCACTACTGCTCACAATAATCTGGTCGACGCTCATAATGAGGCAGATGAGGAGATTAATGCACGGAGATTAAAGTTGGCGGATATGGAGAACTGCTTCAGACGCAACAATCTACATTTTAGAGGGATACCGGAGAGTATTGCTGCAGACGCACTGAAGGAGTTCCTAACGGACTTTTTTACTGAATTAATCCTTGAGAAGGATCAGCGGGACCTTCTAATAGACAGGGCGCACAGGATCCCCAAACCCAAAAGTGCCCCCACCTCTGCACCCAGAGATGTAATTGCCCGGCTTCACTTTTTCCACTTTAAAGAAGCCATAACCAAAGACGCGGCGGGAAATCCAGAGCTTCCGGACAGGTTCAGGAACATCATGATGTTCACTGATCTGTCTGCTGTCACCCTGAACAGGAGATGCGAGTTTTCTACAGCGACCAAAATCCTGCAAGACAACGAGATCGTGTACAAGTGGGGCTACCCTGGAAGCTGATCATGACTAAGAAAGGAGTCACACATGTCCTGACATCTCCTCGGCAGGGAATGACTCTGATGCAGAAGTGGTCGCTGGCGACTGTGGCAGAAGGGACAAGTTCTCTAATAAAGAAGAAGAAACCGCCGATGTTGAGGAAGGAGTGGATCTGAACAAGCAGCAAGCTTACTTTCCTAACCGTTGTACCCTCAATGTAGTTGCTCTGCCTAGATCTTTTATTATTTTTTTTTGAGCAGATCATACAACTATTTTTTCCAATACTCTGCGGTAGCACGAGAAAAATATTTTTTCATTCTCACTTCCCCTTGTTGTATACTGGATAGCACGGCATGTCCAGTAGGTTCACTTAGAACCGGACTCTATTCTTGGAACTGTTATAGTTATTTATATCTTTTGAGATTTGTATTTTGTTATTTCCCCATTCTTCCCTAACTGTCTAGTGGTGTCATATAGATTTTCTCTGCATTTTGTATATGGTACTTCACATTTTGAATATCAACGTGAAAGGGTTAAATAGTCTGCTTAACCCTTTAATGAACTTGCGATTTTCCGTTTTAATTTTTTGCTCCCCTTCTTCCCAGAGCCATAACTTTTATATTTTTCGCTCAATATGGTCATGTGAGGGCTTATTTTTTGCGGGACAAGTTGTACTTTTGAACGACATCACTGGTTCTTACCATATCATGTACTAGAAAACGGGGAAAAAATTCCAAGTGCGGTGAAATTGCAAAAAAAAAATGTTTTTTTTTTTTTTTTCCACATTCACTGAATACTAAAACTGACCTGCTATTATTATTCTCTGTGTTATTACGAGTTCGTAGATACCACACTTGTATAGGTTCTTTTTATTTAAGTGGTGAAAAAAAAATCCAAAATTTCCTTATAGAAAAAAGCCACGTCATTTCCGAGACCCTGAGCGTCTCCATTTTTCGGAATCTAGGGCCAGGTGATGGCTTATTTTTTGCGCGTCGAGCTGACGTTTTTATTGATACTATTTTGGGTTAGATCGGCTTTGCTGCATACAGGAGATGAGCAGATCGCCTATATGCAGCAGAATTGTTCACTTGCTATGAGCATCAACCATTGGCCGGCGGCGCTCATAGCAATCAGGACATGACAACCACTGGGGTCTGCTGCAGACCGCGGGTTGTCATGCCAACCCATCGGTGACCCGCGATCATGTGATGGGAACACCGATGGGCGGGGCTAATGCCAAGATTGACAGCGGCATTTAACTGGTTAACAGCTGGGGGTGGATAGCGATTCCACCCGCGGCTGTTGCGAGCACATGTCAGTTGTATAAATCACTGGTTCAGCGCAGGCTGAGCGCCGGAGCCCGTGCTGAACCGCGGGTATGATGACCTGGGGCGAACTAGTATGCCCCAGGTCATAAAGGGGTTAAAAGATCTCTCCTATGGAGAGAGGCCCGACTGTGTGTTCAAGAAACTCACTTAAACAGTGTTGACGCACACAGGTTGCAGAACAGAAACTTCCCAATGTGTTTCACTCTCACGCAATTGGTAAAAAAGGGGAGTAGTAATAGTGATAAAAAACACCGTCGCCTTCCAATTGATCAACAGCATTGTAGACAATGAAGGCAGATACATCATCTTAGTATGCAGAAGAAATAACAAAACTTACACGATCGCCTCCAAATATGCCCCTAATTCCAAGCAGATTTCCTTTGTTAAGGAAACTTTAGCGGTAATAACAGATGCAAAAAAAGAGCCCTCCTGGTGCGCAGGGATTTTAATATCACCCCATGCCAGGCATAGACAAATCTGTACATCCTCAAAAAAAAAGCTTGTTCTCTTTCTCAGACTCTCTTGGCAGAAGAACTCTACGATGTTTGGCGAGTTTTGCACACCTCCGTACGTGATTACACGTTCTATTCACATTCACACAAAGGCTACTCAAGAATCGACCTAATTCTTACAGATAAATGGTTATTACATGACATCCAAAAGCCACGATAGGTAACATCACATGGTCAGACCATGCCCATCTCGTAACACATTAAAGAGGGATACAACTACACGACATACTCCCCATGGAGAGTAAATAATTACCTAATCGCAACACATAAAATTAGGCCCCAACTGCAGGAGACCTTGAAAGAATATTTTATAATTAATAATACACCCAACGTGTCCGCATCAACAGTATGGTATGCTCATGAGGCTTATATTAGAGGAAAACTAATTCAAATAGCATCCCAAAACAAAAAAGAAAGAATACGCCAAATAGAGGAAATCAACCAAAACAAAGCCTCACTAGAAGAAATGCATAAAAACAGCCCCGTAAACACAACTCTCCAAAAATTACAAAAATTAAGATACGATTTATATCAATTGCTCCAACATAAATACGGGCATAACCTACGGAAAAGCAAAGCTAAATACTATTGGCAGGGAAACAGAGCAGGTAAAATACAAGCGAATAAAGTCAAAGCTAAAATGACCAAACAAAGAGATTGCCAATACCTTCGCAAATTATTACTCAACCCTCTACAATTTACAAAAAAAACAATACAATACCACAACCTAATGCCCAACTGATCAATCAATTTTTAGAAAGTATAAAGCTACCCAAAATATCAGAAGATAAAATTATATTAAACCAACCAATATCCCAATTAGAAATAAAGTGTTATGATCTGCAACATGTACTAAGGAAAGATAGGGGAAAGCTGTCCCTACATTAAGACTAAGCTGAATCCCTATGATGTAGCAGGCTGCCTGTTCCTAGCGAACAGACCCACCTTAGTCCTCGGCTAGTCTGAACGAAGACCTATAGCATTAAGGGAGGGGTTCCTAAAAGAACTAAGGACTGGGACAAAAAATGGGACACCTCCTAAACAGAGAAGTTGTTGCAGAACACAAAAAGACAAACTGACAAAAGGTACAAGAGGTCCCAGAAGGACCAAGCGAACTGACAGAGAAGGGCACCAAAGCACCAGGCTAGAGAAACAGTCAAACACTGAAGTCCAGCACAGCCAGAAGGGCGGAGCTGGAATATAAAGGCAAATGGTCACGTGACCGCAAAACACAAGATGGAAAAAACAAACAGGAGGGTTCTAACAGTACCCCCTCTTTTATGAGGATCCTCCGGATTCTCCAGGCCCAGGCCTATCCGGAAACCTCCTGTGGAAAAGCTTTAACAAGCCTAGGAGCAGATACATCATCCGTCCTTACCCAGGAGTTATCTTCGGGACCAAAACCCTTCCAGGAGACAAGATACTGTAATCTCCCTCTATGCCATCTAGAATTCAAGATACGAGAAATTTCATATTCGCCGTCTTCCACCAAAGGAGGAACTGTGACAGTGGCGGCCCTATCAGATACATCAGCCTTTTTCAAACATCATTTTTATTTGTTTTTTTCAACAGAACAAATCATAGAAAGACATATAAAACAAATAAATCAAAGCCAGGATGCACATAATAAGGAACCTGTACACAGATCATCCACAATGAATAATCAATAAGTTCCGGTTAGCTGGCTTAACAAATAGACATCTAAACTAAGTATTAGCAAGTTACAGTCATCTACAGTCAATGGAATTAATTAAATAACGATAAATTGTGATGATTATCTCCCCTGCTTTAGTTAACACGTAAGAGTCCTAGGTTATTATTTAGATCCTCCAGAATATACCATTCTGTAGAAGTAAATGGTTTGACAATTTTATTCTTTTCAGACAGAGAACAGCATGTTATAATAAACTGCTTCCATTTTGATAGAAATTTGCCAGCTTGCTGTTCTTTGTTACAAAGGGTATCTAATTGCTCTACTCGCATAAAATGTTTCATTTGGATTATTAGCTCTGCTATAGGGGGAATGATAGGATCCAGCCAATGTTTAAGTAACTTTTTTTGCCAGGAAGAATAGAGTATGAAGTAGTTTTGGGGGGCCTTTTGATTTTTGGTCAGGATTTTCTGGGTTATTCCAATGATGTAGTATGGCTACATATGGAGAGAGAGTGTATCCTGGGCCCCATATAGTCTTTATCACATCTGAGACTTGATTCCAGTATACTGTTGAATCAGGGCAGGACCATAGGCCGTGCATAAGATCAGAGTATGGGTGATGACATTTAGGGCATGCAATCATCCTATTTGACAAGGGATCTTTTTTCGGTATATTAAAAGCGTAAATGGCCCCGTGTATTATTTTATTCTGAGTCTCTCTCCATGATTCGTTTATAATGTATTTTCTAAATATATTCCAGCCTAATCTGATCTTAGTAGGGATTTCAACGTCATCAAGTTGCTGCTTCCAATATTTAAAGAAAATGTCAGGGTGTAGAAGTGTATTAGTGCAGTTAAATTAAAGGGGTAAGCATAGTCAGGAACCGCCGGAGCGGTGAGCAAGGCAGAGCAGAGAGAAACCGCCGGAGCGGTGAGCAAGGCAGAGCGGGCAGAAACCGCCTGAGCGGTGAGCAAGGCAGAGTGGGCAGAAACCGCCGGAGCGGTGAGTAAGACAGAGCAGAGATAAACCGCCGGAGCGGTGAGCAAGGCAGAGCGGGCAGAAACCGCCGGAGCGGTGAGTAAAGCAGAGCAGAGATAAACCGCCGGAGCAGTGAGCAAGGCAGAGCGGGTAGAATCCGTCGGAGCGGTGAGCAAGGCAGAGCAGAGGGGACAGGGCTCTGTTCACACCGAACAGACTGGAAGGGAAAGGCAGAACCAGATACACACAAGATACTTGCAATGAAGTAGCAAGGCAGAGCAGGCAGGAACCGCCGAAGCGGCGAGCAAGGCAGAGCAGAGAGAAACCGCCGGAGAGGTGAGCAAGGCAGAGCAGAGAGAAACCGCCAGAGCGGTGAGAAAGGCAGAGCAGGCAGGAACCGCCGGAGCAGTGAGCAAGGCAGAGCAGGCAGGAACCGCCGGAGCGGTGAGCAAGGCAGAGCAGGCAGGAACCGCCGGAGCGGTGAGCAAGGCAGAGCAGGCAGGAATCGCTGGAGCGGTGAGCAAGGCAAAGCAGGCAGAAACCGCCGGAGCGGTGAGCAAGGCAGAGCAGGCAGGAACCGCCGGAGCGGTGAGCAAGGCAAAGCAGAGAGAAACCACCGGAGCGGTGAGCAAGGCAGAGCGGGCAGAAACCGCCAGAGCAGTGAGCAAGGCAGAGCGGGCAGAAACTGCCTGAGAGGTGAGTAAGGCAAAGCAGAGATAAACCGCCGGAGCGGTGAGCAAGGCAGAGCGGGCAGAAACCGCCGAAGCGGTGAGCAAGGCAGAGCGGGCAGAAACCGCCGGAGCGGTGAGTAAGGCAGAGCAGAGATAAACAGCCGGAGCGGTGAGCAAGGCAGAGCGGGCAGAATCCGCCGGAGCGGTGAGCAAGTCAGAGCAGAGGGGACAGGGCTCTGTTCACACCGAACAGACTGGAAGGGAAAGGCAGAACCAGATACACACAAGATACTTGCAATGAAGTAGCGAGTGGACTCTAAACTCACAAACGGAAGTACAGCGACAACAAGTAGGAGTTAGGTGCAGGTTCAGACTCTGCAGAAAAAGGGACATAGAGGGAAAAACGGACATAGAGAAAAACAGGAAACAGGCTAGGAGAGTGTTCAGACAGGAACTGAGTGTTCAGACAGGAACTGACACTGCAGCGAGATACAGGAGCAGGAGCAGGTCTGGGTATGTGGCCCCCAGAAGGCGGGACGAACAGGCTAGGAGCGTGTTCAGACTGGCCTGGAAATACAGCCTCCAGGAAGGCGGACAGACAGGCAAGAAAACACAGGTAACAGATCTAGGTATGCGGCCCCTAGAAAGCGGGACGAACAGGCTAGGAGCATGTTCAGACTGGCCTGGAAATACAGCCTCCAGGAAGGCAGAAAGACAGGCAAGAAAACACAGAACAGGACCTAGCACATTCAGAGTCAAGGAGCACACTAAATGATAGAGCTGCTCAGGCATCAGCTTTCAGGTGGAGCTGGTTTAAATATCCAGTGACAGACTGCAATAGGCTGAGAATGCATTAGGGGTGTGCCCACAGCAGCTACAAGAAACAGGAAGTAACCGGGCCGCCGCCCTAAGCAGTCAGAACAGAGACAAACAGACAGCATGAATAGAAGCCAGGCTAGCAGACTGGACTGAAGATCAAGTTTGCATAGTGAGAGATGGTGCACCATGCAAGCCCGCCACCAGGTATGTTACACTTATACACATGTTCACAATTGCACAAATGACTGGCACGGCAGAGAATAAGCGCTCATCCTCCACTTCCACGATGTGCAGTGGCATAATGAAGTGAACTTATTTTACGGCTGACATCACAACTGTGCTTTAAAGAAGTTGTCCACTACATTTATATTGATGCTCTATCAATGTCTGATTGGCAGGGCTGGCGGACCCTGGCCTATTGTAGTGTCGGCGTCCCTGCCTCCTGCCAGACAGGGACGCCGTTCCCCTCACCTCTCCGCTCCGTGCCCGGCGGCTTCCTCCCGCTCTGCTGGCAGCGCGCGCTGCTTCCCGGCCTCTGCGCTTAGGGCGCGCGAGCATGCTCCCCCTCTCTTAAAGGGGCCGCGCGCGTCGTCCTAAGGAGTCCCCGGCCAGTGGCCGGAGGACCTCACCATATATAAGGCACCTCCTCCAAAATGGAGGTGCCCGAGCAATGTTGTTGCAAAGCCTTTCAACTCTGCTTCAGCCCTCAGGTCCCGTTACCAGTTACCTGCCAGTCACCTGCCAGATTCCTGCTTGATACCTGCCTGATATCTGCTTACCTGCTTGTTATCCTGTGGTCCGACAGTCTGCCTACCAGCACCTGCCAGTCTGTCTATGGATCAGTCCGCCTGCGGACCAGGAAGTACCTGCCAAATACCTGCCTGATACCTGCCTGCCTGTCCAGAGACTCTTACTCGCTCACCTGGGAGCGCTCACCTGCTACCTGCCTGCTAGCCTACCTGAGGCTTAGCCGTCACTTGCTGTGACCACCTGCCTGTCCAGAAACTCTTAATCGCTCACCTGGGAGCGCTTACCTGCTACCTACCTGCTAGCCTACCTGGAGGCTTAGCCGTCACTCGCTGTGACCACCTGCCTGTCCAGAGACTCTTGCCCGCTCACCTGGGAGTGCTCACCTGCTACCTGCCTACTAGCCTACCTGGAGGCTTAGCCGTCACTCGCTGTGACCACCTGCCTGTCCAGAGACTCTTGCCAGCTCACCTGGGAGCGCTCACCTGCTACCTGCCTGCTAGCCTAACTGGAGGCTCTGCCGTCACTTGCCGTGACCACCTGCCTGTCCAGAGACTCTTGCCCGCTCACCTGGGAGCGCTCACCTGCTACCTGCCTGCTAGCCTATCTAGAGACTCTTCCCTGCTGTCACTTGCCGTGACCACCTGCCCGTCTAGAGACTCTTTCGCTGCTGTCACTTGCTGTGACCACCTGCCCATCTAGAGACTCTTACCCTGCTGTCACTTGCCGTGACCATCCGCCTGTCTAGAGACTGTCCCCGTCACTAGCCGTGACCTCCTGCCCCTTTTACCCAGAGACTGTCCCTGTCAATTGCCGTGACTACCTGCCCGCCTTCCCTGGGAGCCACCCGCTTCCTTACAAGGACTGCCCCTTTGTATAGTTGCTCAGAGGTTCCACCTCCCAGACTCGTTACACCTATCAGCTGCTATCGGTGTCGGCAGCAGCTGTCGTTGGCCAAAAGTGCTTACTTGCGGTTCTTGGCCATCTAGTTGTTGAGGTCGCTGTGGGTACTGTATATCTGCCTCCCAATGAATTGAATAGGAGGCGGATATGCAGTACCCCGTGGTGGCCACTACAATTAGATGGCCAAGCTCTACAAGTAAGCATTTCCAGCAGCCGCCGCCACCACCGATAACAGCTGATCGGCGAGGGTGCTGGACCCCAGCCAATCAGACGATGATGCCCTATTCTACGTATAGGGCATCATTGTAAAAGTTGTTGACAACTTCTTTAAGGTAAGTTCTCGGTATTAGCTGAAGACACTGAAAACTATAATTTTGTATTAGTATGAGCAGGGCTGTGGAGACGGTAAGCTAAACCTCCGAATCTGACTCCTCAATTTCCATGACACCGACTCCGACTCCATGACTCCGAATCCCTCATACATGGCTCATCTTTAAGTGATAAATTTACGATAGCACAGATTCATCTCAGCTAAAAGTCTACACCCTTAGACTATAAAAGGGCAGACATTTGTAGGGCATTTCATAACTTTCCAAAATTCTTATGAAAACATATTCCCTACAAACTGCATTGAACTACTGTACTCAATTTATTATATATTTTAGGAGTCGGTCCATTTTCTACCGAGTTCACCAAAATGAACACTGACTCCGAATCCACAGCCTTGAGTATGAGAGGGCAGTATGGGAGAACATGGTTCAAGAGGGGGGAGAAATGTCCTAGAAAGCAGCATGGGAGGAACATTATGTTGTCAGTAAGGAGGATAGCTTGTGGGATGCACAGTATTGAAAAGGGGCAGCTTGTGGTGAACTGTTTGTAGAGAAGGCATCGTGTGTGGGATAGAATGGAGAGGGGTCAGCATGAGGGGGAAGTATGAATGGAGAGGGGACAGCTTGTGGGAGACTTGATAAAGAAGGGACAGTATGGAGATGGCTACAGCATCAACATAATTAGTAGATAGGGGACAGCATAAACTGGGGATGGTGTGGATGTCATAGCTCATAAGGGAACAGTGTGGAGGTTAAAGTTCATAAGGGTGGTTAGTGTGGCAGTTATAGTTCACAAAATCAGAGAATGTAGACATTATAGTTCAAAAGGGAAAACAGTCTGGCGGTTATAGCTAATATGAGCAAACAGTCTGGTGGTTATAATTCATAAGGACAATTGTGGTGGTCATCGCTCCTAAGACAGAATTGTATGGAGGCTGTGGTTGACAAGGAGAGCAGTGTAGCGGTTATAAATCATAAGGGGGGATATTGTGGAGGAAATATTTTCTAGTACAGGGAAGTTTAGGACATATATCTTGAGAAGGACAAAGTGGGTGTCAAATTTTGTACAAGAAGCACAGTGAGGGGCAATTATTCAGGGGCACAGTATAGCAGGAATGTGGAGTCGGTAAGCCAAACCTCCGACTCCGACTCTGTCTCCTCAATTTCCATGACACCGACTTCAACTCCGACTCAGACATACATAGTTCATGTTTAAGTGATAAATTTACTGTAGCAGCACAGATTCATCTCAGCTAAAAGTCTAGACCCTTTTTCCCTTATCAGTGAAGTAGAAAATAGGATAGTAAATGGAGTCATATGACAAACAATTTTATAGAAAAAATTTTATTGAATAGGAAAAAACAATATATAGTGGTGTTTTTTTTTTTTTTTTTTTAATTTTTTCCCCTCTCCCCTTTCTAAATTCATAGAGTTCACTTTTTATTAACTGCTTAATACCTTTTAGAAATTGCACATGTGTTTTAAATTGCTGAAAATTGATTGAGGGGTTGGATTAGTTCCTCCTCCTCTTTTTATTCTATATAAATGTATCCTTTAAAGACAATTATGATTTTACCTGATGAAGGCTAATGTTATGTATAGCCGAAACGCGTTGTTTGTATAAAAATAAACTGGATTATTCCTGAAAGATTTGGAGTAAGTAATGAATCACCTGGAAGCGCTCCCTGACAAACTGGAAACTCTTTCTTGCACGTCCTAGACCCTTAGATGAGGAATAGGACAGACATTTATAGGACATTTCATAAATTTCCCAAATTATTATGAAAAAAATATTCCCCACAAACTTCATTGAACTACTGTACCCAATTTATTATATATTTTAGGAGTTGGAGTCGGTCCATTTTATACCAACTCCGATTCCAACTCCATCAAAATGGACACCGACTCCACGACTCCGACTCCACAGCCCTGCAGCATAGGGCAGATATTTTCAATCAGGAACATTATAATGATACTCTTATTTTGAAAGGTACTGTGTTGGGATGTGCTGCAGAAGACTAGAGAAGATGGAAGTCTGTAGACACAAGCTGTGGATGTGAAAAGTCATCATGGCGTCTGGACAACATGGAGAAGAATCGAAAGTAAACAACACCAATCAGAGAAGATGTTGCTTATAAAGTACCGGGATATAAATGTTTATTTGTGATGTTGCCTGTCTCATCAGTACTGTGGCTTCTGTATAGTCCGCAGTCTGATGTTGACTGATAGCAACGCTTAATATCTCCTTACCATTGTTATGGACATACTGGGAGTTATAGATTTGGGAGATAAAAATGTATATGTTGGGGCAAGATTTGACATTGCAATTGATTGCTGTATTAAAGGGACTCAGCAAAGGATGACTCTTCAAGCTAAGTACATGTGCTTGGTTCTTCACGGCTGTGCCAATCATTTAAATTCACCTTTACATCTGCTTCATACTCCTTTCTTCTCTGATTATCAGCTCTAAATTCATAAGGCCTGAGAAAGGCAGAGATAGATGGAAACAAAGCAGATGAGAAAGTGAAATTTAAATTATTGGCCCAGCGGTGATGCACCGAGAGCTTGTACTTTGTTTGAGCAGTAATTTTGTGCTGACAGAGCACCTTTAAAGGAGGTGTCACAATTCAGAATTTTTTTTTACCCAAGTGCAGTTTGTTATACTGTATAAACATAAAATACGTGCATTACAAACTGTCTCCAGGTGCAATGCTAAGTCTTCTGCATCGGTGTCTGGAATTGGCTGCATTACTGATGTCACATCGACAGTGTGTCAGACAACAACCTAGCTCAGCGGCTCTGAGCAAGTCATTCTATCTATTCTGGCAGAGCTTACTTATTAGCTGCCGCATTGTCAAAGTGACATCAGGACTGCAGTCAATTCCAGGCACTAGTGCAGCAGCTGAAATGTATCAGTGGACCTGGGGACAATGAGTACAGCTGGTTTATTTTTTAATAACAAACTGCGCAGAGGTACAACATTTTCAGAGTTTAACAGGGCAAATCCTTTAAGCTTAGTGCTGTATCTATGTACTGATGATGATTCTGGAAAAGTACTCATGCACAAATTCTGTTTTTTTTTTATTATGTATTAATGTATTGATGGTGGTTCTGGTGATATTGTTATCTCTGTATGGTAGTTCTAGTCAAGTATTCATGTACTGTTGGTGGTTCTGCTGATGTATTCAAGTAATGATGAGGGTTCTGATACTGTACTTGTGCATTGATGATGGTTCCAGTGCTATATTCAATTACTGATTATGGTTCTAGTGATGAATTTATGTATCAGCTGTGTTTAAGTACTGATGGTGGTGCTGGTGCCGTATTTATACACTGATGAAATGTTCTTGTGATATATTCATGTAAAGATAATGGCTCTGGTGCTGCCTTCCCTCATTAAAATAAAATACACAATTAAAAATATTTTGTTATGTCCATATGCATAAAAACACATAAGCTCTGTTCACACATGTCTGGTTTTTCAGCGTCACAAATCTGCAGCAAAACCTAGTCTCTGGCAGGAAATCAGCTGTGTCAAAAATGCAGGTTTTACTGTATTTTTTGTGCGTTTTTTTTAACAGTCCTACTGTCTCTTGTAAGGTGGCTAAGGGACACATAGTTGATGGGAGGTATGTATCACAGAGATGTCTGTCTTCTGATGTAACCCGGAATGTTGCTCCAGTGCACGCAAGCAGTAAGAGGACTGTTTGGTGCACCTGGGACCGGGTTACGGGTAGTTGGAAGAGATGGGCGAGTCTAGCTAGCCACATACCTCACCTCTGGGAGTGGTTAAAATATAAAAAGGAGGCCGGTGTTTGGCACATGGTCTGTGTGTTTGGAGGGAGAACGCTTCCTGTGTGTTGTGGTCTCATGACTGAGCCAGTGAAAGGGATGCTATCCACAGCCTGTGTGCCCACACGACTGGCTAACCAGAGACTTTGCCTTAAGGACTTTTTACTTAGTTTTTGCATGAATTAAAGGCTGTTTGTATTCCTTTTGCCTGGTTGATGAAGTAATAAACCGACATGGACATTTAAAGGAAAATGCTTCTCGATGAACACAAGTGAGTAGAAACCCCACAATTGGTGTTAGTAGTTTGGACAGCATTCCCAGCAGAAACGTGTGACCGCTAAAAGGAAGACTGCATGTTCAGGGTGAAGTCTGCCACAAGCCAGCAAGTGACAGCAGACAAAATGGAGGACCTGCTGAAACATTTGGTGCAGGCGCAGCAGGCACAACATCAGCAACACCAGCAATTAATGCAGTAGCAACAAATGGTGCAACAAGAGACCACTAAGTTGCTGATGCAGCAGATCCAGCTCCAGAAGCAGCAGCAACAGGATGAGTTTCATCAACAGCAACAGCAGTTCAAGTTACTTGCAGAGACGATCGGTGGCACGGCGACCGCAAAGACCAGGTCAGTGGACGATTTTTCTATCTGGAAGGCAGTAAGGAGAGCCCTACAGAAAATGACCCAGGGGATGACAGAGGCCTTCCTGACTGTATTTGAAAGGGTCACCGAGAGGGAGAAACTTCAGACAGAGCAGTGGGCAGAAGTGCTGGTGCCATACTTGATGGGGGAGTCCCAGAAGGCTTACTATGACTTAGCTCTGCAGGACGCCAAGGAATATGGAAAACTTAAAACCGAAATTCACCTGGGGGTGACGTTGACTGTCAGGGCACAGTGGGTCCACCGCTGAGAGTATTACCGGTACAAACCCCCTCGCTCCCAAATGTTTGACCTTTTGCACCTGGTCAAAAATGGCTGCAGCCGGAGTCCTCTACCCCTGCGCTGATGGTAAAGCGAGTGATGATGGATCGGTTTGTGCATTCCATGCCGAAGCCAGTAAAGACCTGTTTTGCCCAAGGTGATCCCCGGAATGTAGATGGACTGGTCGAGAGACAACAAGGGGTTGAGGGCTCCCTGGGAAGGCAGCCCACTCAATACAGGGGGCGGAGACCCAAAAGGGGGTGGGACGTCCCAGGTCCAAAGGGGCGGGGAAGGTAATGCTCAAAGTCCCTACGAGTGAAATTATTTACTGGAAGTGCAGCGGCCCAGGCCATATAGCTGCCCGTTGTCCCCTGACCCTCGAGCAGATGGACTGCAGTGTCTGGCCTGCAGTGTGAACTGTCACCCAACGAGGGGCCACAAGCATGTCCTATGAAGGTAAATGGTTGGCAGGTAACGGGACTGCTGGACTCCGGGAGTCTGGTGACACTTGTGAAGGCCACATTTCCTCTCCAACTGATCCCAGGAAAGAAGCATTCATAGTGATGCTAAAGACTTCCCCACGGCCAGAGTGGACAATGAAACGGGCCACGGTATTGAGTCCCACGAGGTCGCTGTTGTCCAAGACTTGTTGCACCCCATCATTATCGGCCGGGACTTTTGTTTGTTTTGGGATCTGTTGGGGAAGGGTTCTGGGCTCGCTTGCTTTGATAAGAAACCAGTTTGTTCACACACGTTGTGTTTTGCTGCGTATTTTGCAGCAGATTCTTATGAAAATTTTCAGCTGGGTCTAGCAGTACCAGCAAAGTCTATGAGAAACCAGAATTCTCTGTTCACACATGTTGCTTTTTGTTTGCTGCGTATTTTCTGCCTTGCTTGCGTAATTGGAAAATAGAACATGCCACTTCTTTCAGCATTTCTGCGCAGAAAACGCACCTGAGTTTTTGCTGCGTATTTTAACCCATAGGAAGTAATGGCTGGTCAAAAATCCGCAGCAAACACGCAACAAAATCCGCAGCAAATACGCATGTTTTTTACGCAACTGTTTTCCTGCCAGAGAAAAGTTAGCAGCAGATTTTCAGCAGAAAAAAACAACGTGTGTGAACATAGCATAAGTGGTATCACCACACCCAGAGTCAGACGGATTTCTCTTTTGTGTTCTTGTGGATGATGAGGCGATAGTGTCTCCTGAGTCAGACATTCCGGAGTTAGGGGTGACCAGTGAGAATTTTGGATATGCCCAACATAGGGACCTAACTATGAGGGAAGCCTTTAATAATGTCACGGTCATGAATGGGATTGCACAGGAGCCGGGGGCTGACACAAGACTTCTCTATTTAATGTTGAGTGGGGAGTTGTACCGTGTTACGAAAGTGAGGGAGGAGCTTGTGGAACAGTTATTGGTACAGGGCCCTACAGACTAAGGGTGTTGGACATGGCCATTGACATGTCTTGGGAGGACATCTGGGAGTGGAAAAATGCAGGAACGAATCATGCAGAAGCCTTATTGGCCTGGATTTCACCAGGAAATAGTAAAGTATTGCAGGTCCTGCCCTACATGCCAGATTATCCGCCCCCACCTCTCACTTTCGAAGTCGCCTCGTGCCTTTGCCCATCATTGAAGTGCCGTTCGAGAGAATTGCTATGGATTTGGTCTGTCCCCTCGATAAATCTACTTGTGGGCATCAATATATATGGTCATCTTGGACTATGCCACCCGCTATCCTGAAGCGATCCCTCTGAGAAACTCCTCAGCTAAGAGTATAACTCGCGAGTTGGTCAATGTTTTCTCCCGGACAGGGTTACCAACAGAGATCCTGACCGACCAGGGAACACCCTTTTTGAGTAAGGTGATGAAGGAATTGCGTAAGGTCTTGCAAATCTCCCAACTGAAAACATCAGTATACCATCCTCAGACAGATGGCCTCGTGGAGAGGTTCAACAAAACTGTGCTGAGGAAGGTCATAGAAAAGGATGGCAGAGACTGGGATTGTCTCCTGTCGTATCCGTTGTTCTCTATCTGAGAGGTTCCACAGGCCTCTACTGGGTTCTCGCCATTTGAACTCCTGTATAGCAGGCATCTGCGGGGTCTCCTGGATGTAGCAAAGGAAACCTGGAAAGCCAAGGTCACACCCCAGAGGAGCATCATCGAGCATGTAGCCCTGATAAAGGAGAGGATTGCGAAGGTGATGTCCATCATAAAATAACATCACCTCCGGGCACAAGAGGCTCAGGTCAGGGTCTACAACCGATCAGCCAGAGTGCGGCAGTTCATTCCTGGTGACAGAGTCCTTGTGTTAATTCCTACTGTTGAAAGTAAGTTCTTGGCCAAGTGGCAATAGCACTATGAGGTGGTGAAAAAGGTTTGTGAAGAGAATTATAAGATTCATCAACCAGGATGACGTAAGCCATACCAGATCTATCACGTGAATCTCATCAAACCGTGGCAAGACAGAGAGGCTGTTGAAGCTCCGAGCTTGTTGGCCAAACCAGAAGGCGAGGTTGGAGGAGTCGCAATAGCGGAGACACTAATGAAAGACCAAAAACAGCAGTGTCGGGAATTGCTACAGAAGAACAGGGATCTGTTCTCGAAATTTCCGGGATGCACAAAGGTTATAAAGCACGAGGTTCTGACGGAACCTCATGTGCGCGTGAACTTGAAGCCCTATCAGATTCCTGAGGCCTGACGAGAGTTGCTCTCCATAGAAGTGAGTCGTAAGCTGAAACTCAGGGTCATTGAGGAATCCAAGAGCAGTTGGTCGAGCCCAACTGTACTGGTCTCAAAACGAGATGGCGAATGGAGAATCTGCAATGACTATCGGTAGTTGAATGAGGTCTCTAAATTCGACCAATATACGATACAGCGTGTCTATGAGCTGATTTAGAGACTTGGGCCAGCAAGGTACATAACCGCCTTGGAGTTGATGAAGGAATATTGGCAGATCCCTATTTCACAGGGAGCCTAAAGAGAAGACTGAGTTATCTATGCCGGACAGATGCTTCCAATATGTTCGGATGCAGTTTGGACTGCAGGGAACACCTGACACCTTCCAGAGAGTCATGGATTGAATCCTTGCACCCCATAAGAAATACTTAATGATATACAGTTAGGTCCATATATATTTGGACAGAGACAACATTTTTCTAATTTTGGTTCTAGACATTACCACAATGAATTTTAAACAAAACAATTCAGATGCAGTTGAAGTTCACAGACTTTCAGCTTTCATTTGAGGGTATCCACATTAAAATTGGATGAAGGGTTTAGGAGTTTCAGCTCCTTAACATGTGCCACCCTGTTTTTAAAGGGACCAAAAGTAATTGGACAGATGAAATAATTGTAAATAAAATGTTCATTTCTAGTACTTGGTTGAAAACCTTTTGTTGGCAATGACTGCCTGAAGTCTTGAACTCATGGACATCACCAGATGCTGTGTTTCCTCCTTTTTGATGCTCTGCCAGGCCTTCACTGCGGTGGTTTTCAGTTGCTGTTTGTTTGTGGGCCTTTCTGTCTGAAGTTTAGTCTTTAACAAGTGAAATGCATGCTCAATTGGGTTGAGATCAGGTGACTGACTTGGCCATTCAAGAATATTCCACTTCTTTGCTTTAATAAACTCCTGGGTTGCTTTGGCTTTATGTTTTGGGTCATTGTCCATCTGTAGTCTGAAACGACGACCAATCAGTTTGGCTGCATTTGGTTGGATCTGAGCACACAGTATGGCTCTGAATACTTCAGAATTCATTCGGCTGCTTCTGTCCTGTGTCACATCATCAATAAACACTAGTGACCCAGTGCCACTGGCAGCCATGCATGCTCAAGCGATCACACTGCCTCCGCAGTGTTTTACAGATTATGTGGTATGCTTTGGATCATGAGCTATACCATGCCTTCGCCATACTTTTCTCTTTCCATCATTCTGGTAGAGATTGATCTTGGTTTAATTTGTCCAAAGAATGTTCTTCCACAACTGTGCTGGCTTTTCTAGATGTTTTTTAGAAAAGTCCAGTCTAGCCTTTTTATTCTTGATGCTTATGAGTGGCTTGCACCGTGCAGTGAACCCTCTGTATTTACTTTCATGCAGTCTTCTCTTTATGGTAGATTTGGATATTGATACGCCTACCTCCTAGAGAGTGTTGTTCACTTGGTTGGCTGTTGTGAAGGGGTTTCTCTTCACCATGGAGATTATTCTGCGATCATCCACCACTGTTGTCTTCCGTGGGCGCCCAGGTCTTTTTGCATTGATGAGTTCACCAGTGCTTTCTTTCTTTCTCAGGATGTACCAAACTGTAGATTTTGCCACTCCTAATATTGTAGCAATTTCTCGGATGTTTTTTTTTTCTGTTTTTGCAGCTTAAGGCTGTGTGCCCACGATGCGTTTTTCAAGCATTTACACTGCGCAATTTCCGCAGCGTAAACGCTTGGGAAACCTTCCCTCATGGTCACCAATGCAATTCCGCACTTTCAATGCCCATGCTGTGGATTTTTCCGCAGCGTTTATGCTGCGCTCAAAAATCCGCAGCATGTCCATTAATTTTGCGGAAGCGCTGCGTTTTCGCTGCCATTGACTTGCATTAGAAAGCATGAAAAACGCATCACTGCATCTGTACATGCGCATTCCATGCGTTCTAATGTGCGGATGGTACCCGGGTGTGGAGAAGAGGAGACTCTCCTCCGGACCCAGGTACCATAAAACTTGTAAAAAAAAAGAATAAAATAAAAAATAAAGATTATATTCACCTTCCGACGGCCCCCGGACTCCTTCCCTGTGCTAGCGAGCAGATCGCGAAGGGCAGTCATGTCACGGCAGATCCTTCAGTACAGTGTCCCGCGATGTGCCGGCAGCCAGCACATGAGCGCAGCAAGACACCAGGGGCCATCGGAAGGTAAGTAAAGATTTATTTTTTATTTTTAACATTCTTTACGGTCACACTGTATAAATCCATGCCGGTTGCATGGATTTATATAGTGTGACCTAGTTGTCAAGCACTTTCCAAGTGATGCTAAAATCACTTGGAAAGCGCTTGACACCCGCATGCGGAAATGCAAATGAACAACGCTTCATTTCCGCATGTCCCTGGCAGGAAAAACGCATGCACAATCTGCATGCGTTTTTTCTGCCAGGGAGATGCAGAAATGCTGCAGAAATTTTCTGCTTCATTTCTGCATCGTGGGCACATAGCCTAAGGATGGCTTGTTTCACCTGCATGGAGAGCTCCTTTGACCGCATGTTTACTTCACAGCAAAACCTTCCAAATGCAAGCTCCACACCTCAAATCAACTCCAGGCCTTTTATCTGCTTAATTGAAAATGACATAAGAAAGGGATTGCCCACACCTGTCCATGAAATAGCCTTGGAGTCAATTGTCCAATTACTTTTGGTCCTATTAAAAACAGGGTGGCACATGTTAAGGAGATGAAACTCCTAAACCCTTCATCCAATTTTAATGTGGATACCCTCAAATGAAAGCTGAAAGTCTGAACTTCAACTGCATCTGAATTGT
Organism: Phyllobates terribilis; assembly: GCF_046119375.1. Lineage (NCBI taxonomy): Eukaryota > Metazoa > Chordata > Amphibia > Anura > Dendrobatidae > Phyllobates > Phyllobates terribilis. The sequence continues at coordinate 17,678,441 of NW_027362783.1, read as the reverse complement.
TTTGTTTAAAATTCATTGTGGTAATGTCTAGAACCAAAATTAGAAAAATGTTGTCTCTGTCCAAATATATATGCACCTAACTGTACCTGGATGATATTGCAAACTGGACTGGAAAAGTCATCTGGAAAAGGTCCAGGTGGTGTTTGATGCTCGAAAGAAGGCGGGGTTTTCAATAAATCTGAAAAAATTGTGCCATGGGGAAAGTAGTAGTCAAATACCTGGGATATGTAGTGAGTAGAGGCGAGATCAAACCCCAAATCACTAAATTGGAACCAATCCAAGCTTGGCCGAAACCACTGTCGAGGAAGCAAGTTAGAACCTTTCTGGGAATCGTGCGATACTACAGGAGGTTCATCCCAAACTTCGTCATGATGGCCGCACCCCTGACTGATCTCATTAAGGGAACAAAATGAGCCATGGCCAAATGGACTGTAGAGGCGGAGACGGCCTTTCAAGAAATGAAAGTGGCTCTGTGTAGGCAACCGGTTCTGGTTGCCCCCAACTTCAAGAAAAAATTTATACTCCAAACAGAAGCATCAGATGTCACATTAGGAGCAGTCCTTTCCCAGGAGATACACAGGGAGGTGCACCCTGTTCTCTACCTGAGTGGGAAGCTGTACTCATGCGAGAAAAATTATTCTATCATAGAGAAAGAGTGCTTGGCCATAAAGTGGGTGGTGGACACGTTACGGTACTATCGCACGAAAGTTTAGATTTGTATTCGACCATGCCCCACTCAGATGAATGAAGGGGAAAAAAAGGAAAAAACGCTAGGGTCACCCGCTGGTTTTTAGCCCTACAGGATTTCAACTTCCAGGTAGAACATAGAGCAGCGAAGCTATAGTTGTGCTCAAAAGTTTACATACCCCGGCAAAATTTTTGCTCACTTGGCCTTGTTTCAGAGAATATGAATGATAACAAAAAAACTTTTTCTCCACTCATGGTTATTGGTTGGGTGAAGCCACTTATTGTCAAACTACTGTGCTCTCTTTTTAAATCTTAATGACAACCAAAAACATCCAAATGACCCTGATCAAAAGTTCACATAACCCAGTTCTTAATACCGTGTATTGCCCCCCCCTACCATCAATGACAGCTTGAAGTCTTTTGTGGTAGTTGTGGATGAGATTCTTTATGTTCTCACATGGTAAAGCTGCCCATTCTTCTTGGCAAAAAGCCTCCAGTTCCTGTAAATTCCTGGGTTATCTAGCATGAACTGTGCGTTTCAGATCTCCCCAGAGAGGCTTAATGATATTGAGGTCAGGAGACTGAGATGGCCACTCCAGAATCTTCACTTTGTTCTGCAGTAGCCAATGACAGGTCGACTTGGCCTTGTGTTTTGGATCATTGTCATGTTGGAACGTCCAAGTACCTCCCATGCGCAGCTTCCGGGCTGATGAGTGCAAATTTGCCTCTAGTATTTTATGATAAGGTGCTGCATTCAACTTTTCTTCAACTTTTACCAAGTTTCCTGTGCCTTTGTAGCTCTCACATCCCCAAAACATCAGCTAGCTACCTCCATGCGTTACAGTAGGAATGGTGTTCCTTTCATCATAGGCCTTGTTGACCTATCTCCAAATGTAACGTTTATGGTTGTGGTCAAAGAGTTCAATTTTGGTCTCATCACTTCAAATTACCTTGGTCCAGAAGTTTTGAGGTTTGTCTCTTTGCTGTTTGGCGTATTGTAGGCGAGATACTTTATGGCATTTGCGCAGTAATGGATTTCTTCTGGTGACTCAACCCGGCAGTCCACTTTTCTTCAAGTGCCTCCTTATTGTACATCTTGAAACAGCCAAACCGCTAGTTTTCAGAGAGTGCTGAATTTCAGCTATTATTTGTGGGTTTTTCTTTGCATCCCGAACAATTTTCCTAGCAGTTGTGGCCGAAATTTTTGTTGGTCTACCTGACCGTGGCTTGGTTTTTACAAAGCCCCTGATTATCCATTTGTTAATCACAGTTTGAATGCTGCTGACTGGCATTATCAATTCCCTGGATATCTCTTTGTGTTCCTTTCCTGTGTTATACAGTTAACTACCGTTTCCCATAGATGCATTGACAATTCTTTTGCTTTCCCCATAACTCACAATCCACAAACGTCAGTGGCTGAATGAAAGATGCAAGAGTCTGTCTGGATCCCAGAAACTCACTCAGCTTTTATGCACACATACTGATTACAAGCAAACAGGTCACAGGTGAGGATGTTACCTTTAGTAGCCATTCAAACCCATTTGTGACAAATTCTGTGCATGTTAAAAGGCCAAAATCACCAGGGTATGTGAACTTTTGATCAGGGTCATTTGGATGTTTTTGGTTGTTATTAAGATTTAAAAAGAGAAAACACAGTAGTTTGACAATAAATGGCTTCACCCAAACAATAACCATGAGTGGAGAAAAAGTTTTTTTGTTATCATTCATATTGTCTGAAACAAGGCCAAGAAAGCAAAAATTCTGCCGAGGTATGTACACTTTTGAGCACAACTGTACATGGTAATGCCGATACCCTCTCGAGAATCCCTTGTCAAGTAGTAGAAGGTGCCAAGCCCCACTGTAATAGGCAGAGGGGGAGGTATGTAAGGTAGCTAATGAACACATAGTTGATGGGAGGTATGTATCAAAGAGATGTCTGTCCTCTGTGACATAACCCAGAATGTTGCTCTAGTGCACATAAGCACTAATAAGACTGTTTGGCCCGGGTTACGGGTAGTTGGAGAGATGGGCGGGTCTAGCTAGCCACATACCTCACCTCTGGGTGTGGTTAAGCTATAAAATGGAGACCGTTGTTTGGCACATGGTCTGTGTGTTTGCAGGGAGTAGGCCTCTTGTGTATTGTGGTCTCCTGACTGAGCCAGAGAACGGGATGCTATCCAGCCTGTGTGCCCACACGACTGGCTAAGCAGAAACTTTGCCTTAAGGACTCTTTACTTTGTTTTTGCCTGAACTAAAGGATGTTTGTATTCCTTTGCTTTTGCCTGGTTTATGAAGTAATAAACTGACACGAACATTTAAAGGAAAATGCTTCCTGTTTGCCTCCTGACACACCCAAGTGAGTAAAAACCCCACACTCTATTTATGCATGTACATAAAGTTCTGTGAAAAAAGAACCCCATTCTATTTTGCCATCAAAACCGCTGAAAAAACGTTACCTGCGTTTTTTCAGCATTTTTTTCCCCACCCATTACTTCCTATTGGTGGAAAAACGCTAAAAGAAGTGACATGCTCTATTTTCCAAAACCCAACCAAGGCCCAAATTACGCAAAAAAAGATGTGTGAATAGAGAATTCTGGTTTCTTATAGACTTTGCTGGTACTGCAAAATGCAGCTGAAAATTTGCATAAAAATCTGCAGCAAAAAACACTGAAAAACCCAACATGTGTCAACCTAGCCATACAGTACAGAGAAAAAAAGTAATAGAACTGCTTTTTCACACCTAAAAATGCAGCAAAAAGCCATCAAAATGTTCTCTGCACTCTGAATTGATTTCAATAAATATTTCAACTTACAAAGCAAGAAACAGCCCTCACATTGCTCTATGGACAGAAGAATAAAAATATAACAGGTCTTCAAAAATGGCATCACAAACCAAATCTTCATTTTTTTTTTAATCTATGATAGTTTGGTACTGCTGTAATTGCAATGACCTGGAGAATCATGTTCACATGTCACTTTTACCACACAATCAATATCTTAAAAGCAAAACTCCAAAAAAAACAATGATGGAATTGTGTCTATTCATTGCAGGTTTATATTGAACTGCTGGGAGCAGTGACACTTGAATATTCACGTCTGGCAACAAAAAAGCTACAATCAGCCCTGCCCCCACAGACATTAGATAGTCAACCAATTCAAGACCAAATTATAGGTTTAGCCAACTTCTATATGAGAATTAGAATTAAGTGACAACATACTGATTGCTGGGGATCCAACTGCTGAGCCCCCAAGCAATCAAGTCACAATATGATGTTGCTTTTCAGTTACAGTATGGTGGTGCTAAAGTCATGTTAGAAAAGTATTATTTTATAATTTACTAGCTATATGGCAGTATTCGTTACAGTTACATATTTAGTAATGTTATGGTGGCATATAATGGTACTGTTCAGTCAATACAGTTAAAGGGGTTGTCCACTACTTTGGCATTGATATACTGTCTTGGGTTTGCTGTGGGGTATTTTTGCATTCTGCGATATTTTAATTATAATATGAATTGAGGATTGACCATGAGAGTATAATGTTGTGGTCTTGTACAGTGCATTTCTTGTGTTTTTAATTGTTGATGCCCTACGGATGGGGCATCAATGTGAAAGTAGTGGACGACTTCTTTAAGGATTTCTGTCCTTGAATAAAAATTAAAATGTTGATTTTTTGGAGCAAAACAATAACTAAGCAGTGACTTGACGGGACTCTGTGTAACAAATCATATACTACATAGTTACAAGTCATATTTATGTATGAGCTAGCCAAGATGACCGTCTATAAAATGATGGTAATAATAGAGGATAAGGCTGTGTTCAACCGATAATATTCTGGTGCTCAGGAAAAAGATGTCCAATATATAATATACTATCCTGGAAGACAAGGAGATAATATGCAAAAAGAAGATCCTTTTATTCATTTGATCCAAAAGAAAAAATCCGACGATGGTTTCAATCATAACATGATTTTCATCAGGGATGAGGATCTATACAGAAACAATGTCATATTTTATAACATATAAACACATCATTTCATGATACAACGAGTAAACAGTAGCTTTCCTGAACACAATATATCTGAGGTATACGTTGTATATTTTTTCACTTAAACTCTTCTTATATACTATTTTCTTTTGCTTTATAAAACATATACATGTATGACAGCACTACAGTGTCTTTTCCTAACTGATTACTCGTTGTATCATCTTTGATATAATGTCCTTAAAACAAGTCAAAATGAGGCTCAGTATTGTGTGTGGCCTCCACGTGCCTGTATGACCTCCCTACAACGCCTGGGCATGGTCCGGATGAGGTTGCGGATGGTCTCCTGTGGGATCTCCTCCCAGAGCTGGACTACAGCATCTGCCAACTCCTGGACAGTCTGTGGTGCAACGTGACATTGGTGGATGGAGCGAGACATGATGTTCCAGATGTGCTCAATCAGATTCAGGTCTGGGGAATGGGCGGGCCAGTCCATAGCTTCAATGCCTTCATCTTGCAGGAACTGCTGACACACTCCAGCCACATGAGGTCTGGCATTGTCCTGCATTAGATGGAACCCAGGGCCAACTGAACTAGCATATGGTCTCACAAGGGGTCTGAGGATCTCATCTTGGTACCTAATGGCAGTCAGGCTACTTCTGGCGAGCACATGGAGGGCTGTGCGGCCCTCAAAAGAAATGCCACCCCACATCATTACTGACCCACAGCCAAACCAGTCATGCTGAAGGATGTTGCAGGCAACAGATCTCTCTCCATGGCGTCTCCAGAATCTGTCACGTCTGTCACATGTGCTCAGTGTGAACCTGCTTTCATCTGTGAAGAGCACAGAGCGCCAGTGGCGACTTTGCCAATCCTGGTGTTCTCTGGCAAATGCAAAGCGTCCTGCACGGTGTTGGGCTGTGAGCACAACCCCCATCTGTGGACGTCGGGCCCTCATACCACCCTCATGGAGTCGGTTTCTAACCGTTTGTGCAGACACATGGACATCTGTGAACTGCTGGAGGTCATTTTGCAGAGCTCCTCCTGTTCCTCCTTGCACAAAGGAGGAGGTAACGGTCCTGCTGCTGGGTTGTTGCAATCCTATGGCTCCCTCCACATCTCCTGGTATCTGCTCCATGCTCTGGACACTGTGCTGACACACACAGCTACCCTTCTTGCCACAGCTCGCATTGATGTGCCATCCTGGATGAACTGCACTACCTGAGCAACTTCTGTGGGTTGTACTGTAGATACCGCCTCATGCTACGGTACCTCTAGGGATGAGAGCAATGGCAAAATGAAAAAGTGACCAAAACAACAGCCAAAAAGGATGAGAACAGAGAAATGGTCTGTGGTCACCACCTGCAGAACCACTCTTTTATAGGGAGTATCTTGCTAATTGCCTATTTCTACCAGTTGTCTGTTCCATTTGCACAACAGCAGGAGAAATTGATTCACAATCAGATCAGTGTTGCTTCATTACTGGACAGGTAGATTTCACAGAAGATTTATTGATTTGGAGTTACATTGTGTTGTTTAAGTGTTCCCTTTATTTTTTTGAGCAGTGTATATATACACATACATGTGCATCTCACTAAATTAGAATATCAAAAAGTTAATTTATTTCAGTTCTTCAATCCAAAAAGTGAAACTCATATTATGTAGAGTCATTACAAACAGAGTGACTTATTTGTGTTTATTTCTGTTAATGTTGATTATTATGGGTTAAAGCCAATGAAAACACGTAAGTAATTATCTCAGTAAATTAAAAGAATTAACAAAAAACACCTGCAAAGGCTTCCTAAGCGTTTAGGTCCCTTAAGGCCCCGTCACACTAAGCGATATCGCTAGCGAGATCGCTGCTGTGTCACGGTTTTGGTGACTCACCAGCGACCTCACCAGCGATGTCGCTATGTGTGACACTTTGCAACGATCAGGCCCCTGCTGTGAGGTCGCTGATCGTTGCAAAGTGTCCTGGACCATTTTTTGGTCGTTGGCCTCCCGCTGGCCAGCACACATCGCTGTGTGTGACCAGCGGGACCAACGATCTGGCTGGTAACCATGGTAAATATCGGGTTACTAGGGGCACGCGCGCACTCAGTAACCCGCTGTTTACCATAGATACCACTCTGCTACGTTGAGCGGAGGCTCCAGCGCACCGTAGCACAGTGGTATCCATGGTAAACAGCGGGTTACTAGGGGCACACGTGCACTTAGTAACCCGATATTTACCATAGTTACCAGCCTGCTCCTGCTTAAGCAGCAGGCTGGTAACGGGAGCAGGACATCGTGGAACGATTCTTTCCACGATATCGCTGCTCCCCTCATCGCTGGTGAGCCTGCCTGTTTGACAGCTCACCAGCGATGTATTAGCGATGCAGCAACGATCCCTGACAGGTCGTATCGTTGTCGGGATCGCTGCTGCATCGCTTAGTGTGACGGGGCCTTTAGTCTGTTTAAGTAGGCTCCACAATCATAGGGAAGACTGCTGACTTGAACGCAGAAGGCAGTCATTGACACACAGCAGAGGGTCCCAGCGTTCCAATTTTCATTTGGAAATCAAGGTCCCAGAGTCTGGAAGAAAAGTGAAGAGGCACACAATCCAAGCTGCTTGAGGTCTAGTGTGAAGTTTCCACAATCAGTGATGGTTTGGGGAGCCATGTCATCTGCTGGTGTAGGTCCACTGTGTTTTATCCAGACTGAAGTCAGCACAGCCATCTACCAGGAAATTTAAGAGCACTTCATGCTTCACTTTTCTAACAAAATTTGGTAGAAGGAAATTTCATTCTCCAGCAGGACTTGGCACCTGTCCACACTGCCAAAAGTACCAATACCTGGTTTAAAAACAACAGTATCACTGTGCTTGATTGGCCAGTAAACTCGTCAGACCTTGTCAAGAGGAAGATGAGAGACACCAGAACCAACAATGCAGACGAGCTGAAGGCTGCTATCAAAGCAAAGTGGGCTTCCATAACACCTCAGCAGTGCCACAGGCTGATCGCCTCCATGCCACGCCACAGTGATGCAGTAATTGATGCAAAAGGAGCCCCGACCAAGTATTGAGTGCATTTAGTGAACACACATGTCAGTAGGGAAACATTTCAGATTTTAAAAACATTTATCAAGCTGTTGTTATAAAGTATTCTAATTTACTGAGATAATGACTTTTGTGCTTTCATTGGCTGTAAGCCATAATCATCAGCATTAACAGAAATAAACACTTGAAATAGATCACTCTGTTCGTAATGACTCCATATAATATAGGAGTTTCACTTTTTGTATTGAAAGACTGAAATAAATTAATATTTTGATAATATTCTTATTTAGTGAGATGCACCTGTATATGCAGTATGGACCAAAAATTTGGACACACCTTCTCATTTAAAGATTTTTCTGTATTTTCTTGACTATGGAAATTGTACATTCACACTGAAGGCATCAAAACTATGAATTAACACATGTGGAATTATATACTTAACAAAAAAGTGTGAAACTACTGAAAATATGTCTTATATTCTAGGTTCTTCAAAGTAGCCACCTTTTGCTTTGATGACTGCTTTGCACAATCTTGGCATTCTCTTGATGAGCTTCAAGAGGTAGTCACCGGAAATGGTCTTCCAACAATCTTGAAGGAGTTCCCAGAGATGCTTAGCACTTGTTGGCCCTTTTGCCTTCACTCTGCGGTCCAGCTCACCCCAAACAATCTCGATTGGGTTCAGGTCTGGAGACTGTGGAGGCCAGGTCATCTGGCGTAGCACCCCATCACTCTCCTTCTTGGTCAAATAGCCCTTACACAGCCTGGAGGTGTGTTTGGGGTCATTGTCCTGTTGAAAAATAAATGATGGTCCAACTAAACGCAAACCGGATGGAATGGCATGCCGCTGCAAGATGCTGTGGTAGCCATGCTGGTTCAGTATGCCTTCAATTTTGAATAAATCCCCAACATTGTCACCAGCAAAGCACCCCTACACCATCACACCTCCTCCTCCATGCTTCACGGTGGGAACCAGGCATGTAGAGTCCATCTGTTCATCTTTTCTGCGTCACACAAAGACATGGTGGTTGGAACCAAAGATCTCAAATTTGGACTCATCAGACCAAAGCACAGATTTCCACTGGTCTAATGTCCATTCCTTGTGTTCTTTAGCCCAAACAAGTCTCTTCTGCTTGTGGCCTGTCCTTAGCAGTGGTTCCCTAGCAGCTATTTTACCATGAAGGCCTGCTGCACAAAGTCTCCTCTTAACAGTTGTTGAAGAGATGTGTCTGCTGGTAGAACTCTGTGTGGCATTGACCTGGTCTCTAATCTGAGCTGCTGTTAACCTGTGATTTCTGAGGCTGGTGACTCGGATAAACTTATGCTCAGAAGCAGAGGTGACTCTTGGTCTTCCTTTCCTGGGGCGGTCCTCATGTGAGCCAGTTTCTTTGTACCGCTTGATGGTTTTTGCAATTGCACTTGGGGACACTTTCAAAGTTTTCCCAATTTTTCGGACTGACTGACTTTCAATTCTTAAAGTAATGATGGCCACTCGTTTTTCTTTACTTAGAATTTGTATTATGGCAAGAAAAAAGCAGCTAACAGTCTACTCAGTAGGACTATCAGCTGTGTATCCACCAGACTTCTGCACAACACAACTGATGGTGCCAACCCCATTTATAAAGCAAGAAATCTCACATATTTTCAGTTGTTTCACACTTTTTTGTTAAGTATATAATTCCACATGTGTTAACTCATAGTTTTGATGCCTTCAGTGTAAATGTACAATTTTCATAGTCAAGAAAATACAGAAAAATCTTTAAATGAGAAGGTGTGTCCAAACTTTTGGTCTGTACTGTATATATACATATATATTATACATCCTCTTCTCCTTTTCTTCCCAGGCGTATTCAGGCACGAATGTCTGGGAAAACATGTAGCACAAAACATTTACAGCTTGCTACAAATTAATTTTTACTACAAGTGTCTCTGAACACCTCCAGTGTTCTGGGCATTCACAGTTCTAAAAAACAATTAGTTAACAGGTGGCACGGCAGATGACATCCATTAAGATCCATGTACCACTGACTTTTATCATGCTAAAAAAATGGACTGCAGTAAAAAAAGAAGACAATTTAAGACATTATTGTCCCCATTTAAATGACATAATTTTGCATTCCAAGTAAATGGCCAAAATACAGTTCTCTCAGTCCTTAAGTTCTCAACCTGGGATCAGTTGATAACTGAGCTCCAACACTCCACAAGCCATCCATCCATCATCTCTTCTGCCACAGCCATAGGTCCTATCTCTCCAGTGTCCTTCCATCAACTCTCCCACTAAAACATGTCTTTTTCTCTACATCTCTGGGGTCAGCCACCTCCCAGCACAGAAGTGATCACCCTCCCACTCAAGCATTCACTGTAAGCCAAAAGCAATGAAGAATATTCTAGAAGCCTTCATTTGAGAAAAGATGTAAGACCCCCTGTGATGACGGCTCCACTGTGTCTCAATCCACTAATGAGACCATTGGCTGTTGAAACAATGGACTCCTGTGATAAAGATGTCCTGAGATACAGATTAGTGGAATGCTGGACATTTTACAAGTGAATCTAGTGTACACACTGACAAGTTAGCAGAACTATATAAAACATGACAAGTAAATCACTAATAAAACACAATAATAATATTAACAAAAATGGTGGTCCGTTGCTGGAAAAGTATCATAGTCTTTAGAAAATGGGCAGCTCCTCACATTTATCATGCTAAAAAAATGGACTGCAGTAAAAAAAGAAGACAATTTAAGACATTCTCGTCCCTATTTAAATGACATAATTTTGCATTGAATATTTCCATTTTTATCATATCAAATGGATCCAAAAATAGAAATAACTACTGGACATGTGAACAGAGCCTTATACTACAATGTAACAATACCGGAATGATAGCCATATTTCTTGCTTACCTTGGCTGCACCTCCTCATCTTCATTATCTGTTACCGGCCTCTTCCTATTGATTGTTTTTTTTGCTTTTTCTTTTTGTTTATAGTTTCCTACAATTTATACAAAAACTGATTATAATTCTCATTCACCTTAAGATTTACACATGCAGAACCTATTACACACTATTGGGATAAAACAATTGGGACACATACACATTAATCCCAAAGGAGCTTTTATGATATTCCATTCTAAATGCATGGTCATTAATATGGAGTTGATCTCGTTTTGCAAATATTACAGCTCCCACGCATTTGGAAGGCATTTTAAAAAAACCTTTTTTTTTGTGTGCAATTTTTTATCTATTCATCCAGAAGAGAATTTATCAGGTTAGCGACTGATGTTGGACAAGAGGACCTGGCTTGTAATCTCTAGTTCAGCCAAAATGTATCTGATAGAGTTGAGGTCAGTCAAGTTCTTCCACTCCAAACTCACCCAACCATGTCTGTTTTGGACTTTCATGAACTGACTTGTGACAACATGTTATTAGGGCTCACTTGCGAGAAAAACGGAAGAGTGCAATCCGATAAAAAATCGGATTGCACTCTGACCAATGTTAATCAATGGGTTACATCTAATTTGCGATTTTTTTTCTCAGCTGAAATCGAACTGAGAAAAAAAATCGCAGCATGCTGCATATTGCCGCGTATCTCGGACGAGACTCGCCAATGCAAGTCAATAGGTGCGAGAAAAAAAAACGGACGGCATGAGGACCATCTGTATGCCATCTGATTTTTACGGATACATTACCATTCTGTAGCACAGAACACTGTAAATGATCCTGTAAGTGATTGCAGAATAATAGCTGCAGAGAAAAAAAACGCATTGTATATAGATGCCATACGGATGCTAGGTGTGAAAAATCGCATAGCAGTCGCATGACACTCGCATGGCACTCGTCCGTTTCTTCGGTCTAGAATACGGACCTTTTTTTTCTCACATATGGGTATGAGGCCTTACAGAAACATGCTGAATTCAGGATGCTCTTTAAAATGAGTCAATCTTTCACAAATGTTTGAAGGGGCAGGCTGCATATTTAGGTGCTGGATTTTATATACCTGTGGCAATGGGACAAAAAGAAAAAACCCGAATTCAATGATTAAATTGTGAGTTTCAATCCTTGGCCTTAGGCCATAGCCCCACTATCCGTATTTGGCCACGGCCCCACTATCAGTATTTGGTCAGTATTCGGTCAGTATATTTTTTCAGGAGTGGGTGTCAAAACCAGGTGAAGAACAATCAAAGAAAAGGTATAATAGAAACAAAAGCACAAATTCTTCATTTATCACCCACTCCTGGTTTTGGCTCCAACTCCTGAGAAAAAATACTTATGATACCAAACACTACACTTCTGGGTATACTTCGGTGCACAAGTAGGACCTGGCACTGGCTTCTTCACATAGACTGAAATATTTTATTGTTCATAGAAATTCCAGATTCAAGACTTGTCGGTCATAAAGACCCTACCCTTCAGACAGGCAGAGTAGGGAGAGGTGCTGCTGAGCTAGGGAGAGAAATGATGGTTTATTTAGTTAGGAATTCCAAAGCAATATACGATGGAATCGTGGAGTCGGAGTTGGAGTGGGTGTCATGGAAATTGAGGAGTCGGAGTTGGAGTCGAAGGTTTGGTTTACCGACTCCACAGCCCTGCATTTTATACCGACTACAATTCCGACTCCACCAAAATGATCACCGACCTCGACTTTACAGCTCTGGACTTCCCCCTCTCTGATTCTAACCAGATTGGAGGCTCCCCTTGAATCCGACTTGGAGACTACCTTAGCTCCCACAACCTGGATGAACAAATCAGGAATCAGAGGAAGAGGGTATGGACCACGGATAGTAATTTGATTTAATGCCCATAAATCTAAACAGGGATGTAGACAGTCATCTTTTTTCTTCACAAAGAAGAACCCTGCCGCCACGGATGAAGATGGGGGTCTGATATGTCCCTTCTCCAGACTTGCCGCAATGAAATCCTTCATGTTTGCCAAGTGAACAGACACAAGGTTTAACTAGCCTGGCAAAGTCAGCAACCACACTATGTGCTCTTGGTTATCCAACTCCAGACTACCAAGAGTTAATCGAGTCTCCTTTTGCTTAGGAATTGAAGGACAGGTCCCAACAAAATGTCCCTTTTTCCCACAAAAAAAATACGCCTTTTTTCTTGCAAATCTTCAGGGAGATGTATGATGCAGAGATACGCCCTAACTGCATGGGTTCCTCCACCTAGCCCAGTACTGGTACACCCCTAGACTGCTCCCCCTGCAGAGGTACACAACCCCGACCAGAAGGCCTCGGAGAAGGTGGTATCACTCGTCTATCCCAAAGGCATCTCTGAAGACGTATGGCCAACGGCATGGCAGCCTCCAAGGACTGAGGGGTTTCAGGTATCTTTCAATCTTTCAGAAAGCCCCTCACAAAATTGACTTCTAAGGGCTGAGTCATTCCATTTGGAATCCGTTGCCCATATACAGAATTCCGAATTGTACATTTACACTAACCGACTCAGCCAAGGCGACTCGGTCAGGGTCATCATAGATGAGGGACAGAGCCTCAAAAAAACCCTCCAAAGACTGGAGACAAACCAAGTCCTGGGGTAAAGAAAACGCCCACGACTGAGGATCTCCCTGCAGTAGAGAGATCACAATTCCAATCCGTTGCTCCTCATTTCAGGAGGAATAAGGACGAAGTTCAAAATACAATTTGCATGCCTCCTTGAATACAAAAAACTTGTCCCTACCTCCAGAATACCTGTCCGGGAGGGCAACCTTGGGTTCAGGCTGGGCAGGCCTACATGCAGAGACCCAACATTGGCAACCTGAAGCCACCTATGCTGCTGTTTAACATTACAGCGGAGGTCATTCACCTCCAGAAACAGAGAGCGTAACTGCTCTGCGAGCTCTGCAACTGAACCCAAACCAGGGGAGAAAGGAAAAAAAAAAGGCCCACGCCCAAAAACACACAGAGAAAAAAAGTGTCTTTTTTTTTTGTTTTTTTTTTCCTTTTCAAAATGTGCTTGGCCAGCGATAATGTCATGCAAAGTGTGGAAAGACTTAGTGCAACACAAAGGGAAGAGAAAAAGAGAGCCCAGACTCTAGGGAAAGGGGGGAGTGGAAACCTCCTAGTCTGGTCTAATGTCATCCCATCTCCCCTATCGACCCTATATTGGCTCTTCACCAATCGCCGCACGCGTACCTCGCTCTGTCCTTCCCTGGCGTTAGACTCAGGCTAGGGAAGGGAGGAGATGAGCAGTAGTCGATCCCCACAGAACACTAAAGGCAACAAGGGATGACAAACAGGGGAAATTGTTTAGCTTTAGACAACTCCAGACAAATGCGCACACGTACTCAGGCACCAGAGAGGAAGCAGTACTGCTCTTGCAAAAGCCTTCACAAGAAGTAAATGAATATTGCCAGTACCTCCCTATGATACACAGCAGGTATTTATACACCCAGAGCAGGGAGTTATTTAACAAGAGGAAGTTAGCCGCTAGGTCCTAGAGAGGCTGGGTGCCCACGTAGCGTTTTTCAAGCGTTTATGCTGCGGAATTTCCGCAGCATAAACGCTTGTTAAACGCTAGGTAATCCGCACCCCATGGTCCCCAATGGGATTCCGCATGTTCTATGCACATGATGCGGATTTTTCCGCAGCGTTTATGCTGCGTACAAAAATCCGCAGCATGTCATTTAATTTTGCGGAAGCGCAGCGGAACTCCCGCCATTGACTTGCATTGAGATGCATAGAAACCGCGACTGTACATTTGTACAAGCGGCTTCTATGCGTCTCTATGTGCGGATGGTACCCAGTTCTGGAGGAGAGAAGACTCTCCTCCAGACCTGGGTACCATTTTACCTGTAAAAAAAAGAATAAAATAACAAATAAAGTTATATTCACCTGTCCGGCGTCTTCTCTCTGAATGCCGGCATCGCTTGAGGACCTGCGGTGACGTCACAGTCATGTGACCGCAGGCCCTTCACCGCTCTGTCTCGCGATATGCCGGCAGCCGGGAACCAGACATGAACGAGCGCTGCAGCCACGCCGGGGCCTCGGGGGTGAGTATAGCTTTATTTGTTTTAATTTTTACGGTTCACACTGTATAAATCCATGCTGGTTGCAAGGATTTATACAGTGTGACCTAGTTGTCAAGCACTTTCCAAGTGATGCTATCGCCTGGAAAGCGCTTGTCAATCTGCATGCGGAAACGCATGTGAATCCGCATGTGGATCCGCATGTATTCTGCAGGAAAAACGCATGCACAATCTGCATGCGTTTTTTCTGCCAGGGAGATGCAGAAATGCTGCAGAAATTTTCTGCTTCATTTCTGCATCGTGGGCACATAGCCAGACAGTCTGTAAGATGTCTGTAATGCCAAAAGTAGAGATCTCCTGCAGCCAACTGCAGGGCGACTGTCTGCCACTTCTGACACACCCGTGACAATAAGAGACCCACTCCTTAATAATGGGAACAACAAAGCATAGCCGGCTGACGGCTGTCTAACAATAGTAAGGGCAAAGTGAAGGCCTTGTAAAAATAGGCTTTGCGACTTTCAGAGTACCTCCTTCATAAATGAAACAGGATTTGTCTTATCATGTCTTAAACACCATATGGCCAGATAAGGTAGTAAAATGTTAAAATCACATTTACTGATGTATGTATTTTTCATTGTTGAAAGCAATGCAAAAGTGCAAAAATGCATTAAAAACGCTATGTGTGAACATAGGCCAACGTTTGGTGGAGCATTTGTGTTTTTGCTTTACATACAAGTCATTACCCTGGAAAGAATGTTTTATTCTCAGTCAGTAAAAGTGGAGTAAAAATGTTAACAGCAGTGACCAGGGAGTCAATGCTTCCAGAGGTCTTCCCCATGCTGTTTCCATAACAATTCAGCACTGTTTCCACCGATTTGGCCAATTTTTCGGCCCCCTTCAGAACTCCGGGGGAACCGCCGGAAAAATGCTCGAGTTTCCCACTGAATAACATTGGGCTGCTTGTGTTGACCATCCGAAAATTACGATTTGCCTGACCTTAGCAACGAGCACCTGAGCATTTTAGTGTTCTCTCATCACTGATTAGCGCCGTTCACTTAATGGTAATCTGTTGGTGATATGTTGACTCTGCTCTACAGGCCAGTTTACTTATGAGATTCCAAATTTACATAGATTTTTCATTTACTACTTAAAAATAAAACAAAAAACTTTACAATAACCCTTCAGAAACCTGTGGTTGTACTACATGGAGGGCCGATGGTCAACAGAACTGAGGACCACTATGTAGTAGTCAGTTAAATGTCACTGTCACACTTGACATTGGCACTAAAGAAGTTCAAACTAATGTGATCAACTGTGAAGCTAGGTATACACAGCATTTGTGTTCACTGGTAGGTGCATGCCCTCAAGAGGTATATGTCTGACATTGGCCACGGTCAGGATGAGTGTCAAGGCATCTATCCGCTATAGAAGCTGACTAAGGAAAACCTATATTACATAGTATACCCTCCTTTGCTGTGGCATTCTGTGTAGGAAGGCACATCCCACTGCGCTTCCTTTACAATAAACAAATGGTATGCAGAAACTTTCTCCTCCATAATGAGCCTGAAAGAAGCCTTTTTTAGTCTCTTTCTTTTGAATAGGGGACTCTGGGAATGTTACAGCATGTCACGGAATGCAACAAGCCAAGTGAACAGACACAAGGTTTAACTAGCCTGGCAAAGTCAGCAACCACACTATGTGCTCTGCTAATGGTTCAAAGTAGGCCATCGCTGTCGAGATGTCCATCTGTTCTCAAAGCTAAAGGTTCCTCAGCATGAGGAAAAACTGAGAGTCAGAAAAATTGTTTTCCGTTCCATAAGGTTGATCCAGAGTCGGTATTCTGACCGAGACCAGAAACCATAAATGGTGTAAAAGCTGAACACCACATCCAGTTGTCAAAACCTGCCAGGACGGTTTGAAAGGATCACTGGCAATGTAAGTAGGGGGGAGATATGCATCACGCAGATTGCTATCTCCCGTAATGTGAAAACCATTTGACTCCAGCATGTTATTTGCTCAGAGGGGTTAATCGGCCATGACAGGGATGGATCTTTTTTGTGAGTGGCTGTTAGGCTATGTGCCCATGATGCAGAAATGCTCCGGATTTTTCCTGAGCGTTTCTGCATCTACCTGGCAGAAAAAAAAACATGCGGGTTTACATGCGTTTTTTCAGTCATGGACAAGCGTTTGTGAAGGGTTTTGATCATGCGATTTCGCATGCGGGTTGTCAAGAGCTTTCCAAGCGATTTTAGCATCACTTGGAAAGTGCTTGACAACTTTGTCACACTATATAAATCCAAGCAAACGGCATGGATTTTATAAAGAGTGACCAAGTTTGTTAAAATAAAGAATAAAAATGGTAAAAAAAAACAACAAAAAAACATATACTCACCTTCCGATGGTCCGGTCTCTACGGTGTCTCGTGGTGGTGTAAAAGGACCTTCCATGACGTAATTTAGTTATGCGACGGGTCACGCGACCACCGACGTCAGCGGTTATGTGACCCGTCACATGAATAAATGACGTCATGGAAAGTCCTTTTAGACCAACGTGAGCTGCCGGGGAGCCAGGACGCTATGGAGACCGGGGACAAATCAAAAGGTAAGTATAATGTATTTTTTTATTTTAAATTCTTTTTTTTTTTTTACAGGTACTATTGTACCCGAGTCTGGAGGAGAGTCTCCTCTTCGCCAGACCTGGGTGCCATCCGCACATTGAATCGTTTAATATCCACATGTGCACATGTAGTCATGCGGATATTAAGCGATTCAACGCAAGTCAATGGTGGTGAAATCGCCGCGATTCCGCAAAATAATTGGTAGTGCTGCGGACTTTTCCGCAATGATAACCGCAGCGGAAATTTCCGCAGCATGTGCACAGCACATGCGGATTATCATTTGGGAACATAGCAGATCTCCTACCAGGACCGGCTCCAGGTTTTTTTTGTGGGCCCCAGGCGAAACAGTCTCAGTAGACGCCTTTAGCACATACCACGATTCATGAAGCACAGATACGGCGGAGAAATATAGGTACACAACACAGGTCCCAGGCTGCCACCTCATCCTTCACATATGGAAACATGCATGCACACACACAGTACGCAGACATGCACGCACACACACACAGTACGCAGACACGCACACACACAGTATGCAGACACGCACACATAGTACGCAGACACTCACGCACACACATAGTACGCAGACATGCAGGCACACACACAGTATGTAGACACGCACACAGACACACAGTACGCAGACATGCACGCACACACAGTACGCAGACATGCACGCACACACAGTACGCAGACACGCACACACAGTACGCAGACACGCACACACACACAGTACGCAGACACGCAGGCCCACACACAGTACGCAGACACGCACACACACAGTATGCAGACACGCACACATAGTACGCAGACACGCACACGCACACAGTACGCAGACACGCACACACACACAGTACGCAGACATGCACACACACAGTACGCAGACACGCACACACACACAGTACGCAAACACACACAGTACGCAGACACGCACACACACACACAGTATGCAGACACACACACACACAGTACACAGACACGCACTCACACACACAGTATGCAGACACGCACACACACAGTATGCAGACACGCACACATAGTACGCAGACACTTACGCACACACATAGTACGTAGACACGCACACAGACACACAGTACGCAGACATGCACGCACACACAGTACGCAGACATGCACGCACACACAGTACGCAGACACGCACACACACACAGTACGCAGACACGCAGGCCCACACACAGTACGCAGACACGCAGGCCCACACACAGTACGCAGACACGCACACACACAATATGCAGACACGCACACATAGTACGCAGACACGCACACATAGTACGCAGACACGCACACACACACAGTACGCAGACACGCACACACACACAGTACGCAGACATGCACACACACAGTACGCAGACACGCACACACACACAGTACGCAAACACACACAGTACGCAGACACGCACACACACACAGTATGCAGACACGCACACACACAGTACACAGACACGCACACACACAGTACGCAGACATGCACACACACACACAATACGCAGACACGCACACACACAATACGCAGACACGCACACACACAATACGCAGACACGCACACACACACAATACGCAGAGACGCACACACACACAATACGCAGACACGCACACACACAATACGCAGACACGCACACACACAATACGCAGACACGCACACACACAGTACGCAGACATGCACACACACAAAAAGCAGACACGCACACACACACAATACGCAGACATGCACACAATACGCAGACATGCACACACAGTACACAGACATGCGCATGCACACGGTACACAGGCATGCACACACATACACACATGAACATGGTACACAGATATACACACACAATATACAGACACGCACAGATACACACACATACATATTTGAACACATTCTTAAAGACACATATAAAACAGACATAAATATATATACACAGTCATACACACTGACATACACAGACATTCACATCATACATGCGCACACACATTAAAAATATTTTTTATATGGGGATTGGGGAAGCTCGCTTACCTGCCCCCTGGCCTGTGTCCCGTCCAGCTCCTCAGTCATGTGGCAGTGCAGGGCCTCAGGCATGTCACATGGCCCTGGGCCATCAGGGGGGCCCACTCGTTATCGGGGCCCGGGCTGCTTCCCCGGCATCTGTGCAGGGCCGCTTCCCCGGCATCTGTGCTGTTCAAGCCCTGCTCTGTTACATGCAGCAGCGTCTACTCACCACATCTCCACCCCAAGGGTTTGGTTCAGGAAATTTAATGCCCAGCCACTGATGTTTTTTTTCTCTCTCTGTGTGTGTAGAGGCCAGAGACCTCCAGGGAAGAGGTTATGTGCAACTGTGCAGGACTGTTGATTGTACCCTGAGGGGACAGATCCCAACAGGTATATGGACAGTGCTATAAGTTATGTTTTGTTTTCTTATATTGCCAGAAAGGCCACGTTTATGTTGATCTCTGCACTGGTTTATGTCGTGTTTGAATAAACCTGCAGAAGAAATGCTCCTTGGAGGGATGAAATTACAATAAATTGCAGGAAGGCCGAAGACCATTGCAATATCTATCTGTAGCAGGACATAAAACTTGGTTTTTGTTTAAGTAATAGTAAAATGAAAGTGATAGTAAAATGTGGTGAGAATATAATTATGATAAAGAGAGGGTCCGTAGTGAACACATCACACCATAGATATTTTTCTTTGACTCTGTACTACAATATGTTTACCCACATGCTCACCTTCAAGTTACAAGTATGTCTTCAAGTTACAAGTACAAGTGCATCTCACTAAATTAGAATATCATCAAAAAGTTAATTCATTTCAGTTCTTCAATACAAAAAGTGAAACTGATATATTACATAGAGTCATTAAAAACAGAGTGATCTACTTCAAGTGTTTATTTCTGTTAATGTTGATGATTATGGCTTACAGCCAATGAAAACACAAAACTAATTTTCTCAGTAAAGTAAAATAATTAACAAAAAACACCTGCAAAGGCTTCCTAAGCGTTTAAAAAGATCCATGAATCTTTTTCAGTAGGCTCCACAATCATGGGAAAGACTGCTGACTTGACAGATGTCCAGAAGGCAGTCATTGACACAGTTCAGAAGGTTTTCATTTGGAAATCAAGGTTCCATAGTATGCTTCAATAGCCTGCAAATCAGGCCGCACTCCAAATATTTCTGGATCTACTGTATTTTTCAGACTATAAGACGCAATTTTTTCCTCCAAAATATTGGAGCAAAGTGGGGGTATGTCTTATAGTCCGATATACATAAATACTGTGGCTGTGGGTGGTGGGGGAAGCGACAGTGGCGGAATAGCGGTGCATAGGAGGCAGCAGCCACCTGCTGCAGCCTACACTGTGCCCACTACTAAAGAAAATGAATATTTACTGCTCCCCACGTCCATGGGCGTGGGGAGTAGTGAATATTAATTTTCCTTAATAACTGGCACACTGTGCCTGCAGCCCGGCTCCTGGTAAGTATGGCACCCTGTATGTATTGCCCCCCTCATCCCTGTATCTATGGCCCCTTTCATCCCTGTATTTATGTCCCCCTCATTCAGGTATGCTTGGCACCCCCTAATACCCGTCACGCTGCACAGAAAAAAAAAATAAACACTCATACTCACTTCCTCTCTCCTCCAGTGCTGTGTCACACTCTGTAATGGAATAGTCACTGCTCACCATGCCGGGACTGCGTGTATGGGGAGCAGTGACCATTCATTCTCCCTAATAGCGCACACACTTTAGCTGCTGCGCGGCTACCAGGATGAGGGGGCCATGCATACAAGGATGAGGGGGGCCATACATAGCGGGATGAGGGGAGCCATACATACAGGGATGAGGCATGAGAGGGGCCATACATACAGGGATGAGGCATGAGGGGGGCCATACATACAAGGATGAAGGGAGCCATACATACAGGGATGAAGGGGCCATACATACATGGATGTAGGGAGCCATACAAACCAGGATGAGGGGGGCTATACATACCAGGATGAGGGGGGACATACATATAGGGATGAAGAGTGCCATACAGATCAGGAAGAGGATGAAGGTGCCATACAATCCAGGATGGGTGTGAGGGGGGCCATACATAACAGGATGAAGAGTGCCATACTGTACATACCAGGAAGAGGGATGTGGGAGCCTTGCATACCAGGATGGGGGATTGGGGTGCCATACATATCAGGATGGGGATGAGGGACACGTATAATAGGAGAGAGAAGGCCATATATACCAGGATGGGGGATATTAACAGAATTAGGGGACATTACACCTATAACAGTGTCAGAAGCAGACCCCCTCCCCCTTAACAGGGCATCATGACCACATTTTTTGCTTATATTTTTTTTCTCTTTTCCTCCTCTAAAAGCTAGGTGCATTTTATGATCCGGTGCGTCTTATAGTCCGAAAAATACGGTAATTTTAGTCTATGGTTCCATAGGTGTAGCTCAGCTACAGCTAAGGGAGTTAGCATTGCAATACCCCAAATTTTGCCCTTCACGTCAAAAGATCACTTAATTGATGCAGAAGGCAGATAAGTTTTTGTTAAGGGATATGTTACTAATACCACTGTCACACTCTGTAACCTTGAAGTACCAAACAAGGGCCAATCAGCATGGCTCATCAGAACATTAGAGACCCTGAATTCCTTCAAAGAGGGCATTCTCATACTAGGTATAGATCTTAACACCACTTTAAATCCACTCTTTGACTTTTCCACTGGTCTCTCCACTTCGTCATAAAGAGTCCTCAAAAGAATCCATTTATCTTTAAATTCCTTACAACTTATTGACATCTGGAGCCTCCTCAACCTCTATGAAAGATTATACTTTTTTCTCTAATCCACACTCCACATATCATAGACTCGACTACATCTTTCTTCAAAGCTTGTGTTTGTCCCTGATTAAATCTACCTCAATTGGTTTTATAACGCTATCTCATCATGAACCTGTATTCTTGGAATTGGCCATATCTTCACTTTACATGGAGGTTAAACAAATCTATGCTGGGTAATGAGGAAATTTTTACCAAAATATCCAAGGTTTTAGATTTCTACTTTCTTGAAAACTCAGGATCTGGCACCCCTCCCCCAGTGGTTTGGGAAGCAAATAAAGCTGTTATTCGAGGTTAATTGCTCGCGCTAAGTTCCCACCTAAAAAAGGTGGTTTCCTCCTTGCTCTATCAAAAAAAAACGCACCAAAGGAGCAGGTTTGGTTGATAATACAAAAGACATAAATTATTTTAACCCCTTTCTGACATTATACGTAATAATACGTCCGTGTGCTCTGGGCTTTATGGACCAGAGACGCATTATTACATCTTGGCAATCACGTGGGCACAGAGGCTATGCGGGCGTGATCGCTGCCGGGTGTCAGCTGATTCTGACAAATGACAGCCAGCACTCAGTGCCAGTGTTGTCATGTCGACATTCGGGTCACCAGGCACTATCAAGATAGCTTGATCATGCACAGTACAGTCTGCAGCACTGACAGGTCATAAGGAATAGCAGTGATCCTGTACTGCTATACCTTATAACCAGGCCCAGCGTCAGCACCCAGGCAAGCACCGGGGCCCTGAGCAGACGGGGGGCCCACTCACCGTCGGGTATCCCGGCGTGCAGTCACAGCGCAGAGAGCAGGAAGAAGGCGACGCTGAGGAGTCCGGAGCAGAGCAGAGTAGCCGCAGCGAGGAGAGGTATTTGATTATTTTATTTTTTTATGTATGGAGGCATGGAGCATTATATGGGGCCCATACAAGGTGGGGCATTATATGGAACCCATACAGGATGGGGCATTATATGGGGGCCATACAACATGGGACATTATATGGAGCCCATACAGGATGAAGCATTATATGGGGCCCAGCCTGCGAGGAGCATTATATGGGGCCCTGACTGCGTGGGGCATTATGTGGGGCATTGTATGGCACCCAGCCTGCAAGGAGCATCCTATGGGACCCAGGGTGCATGGAGCATTATATGGGGCCCAGCCTGCATGGAGCATTATTTGGGGCCCAGCCTGCATGGAGCATTATATGGGGCTCAGCCTGCATGGTGCATTATTTGGGGCCCAGCCTGCATGGAGCACTATATGGGGGCCAGTATTCTGTATGGAGCGTTATATGGGGCCAGAATCCTGTATGGAGCATCATATGGGGCCAGTATTCTGAACGGAGCATTATATGGGGCCAGCATTCTGGATGGAGCATTATATTGGGGCCAGTATTCTGCATGGAGCATTATATTGGGGGCAGTATTCTGGATGGAGCATTATATTGGGGCCAGTATTCTGGATGGAGCATTATATTGGGGCCAGTATTCTGGATGGAGCATTGTATGGGGACAAGCCTGCATGGAGCATTAGCACTGTTGCTTTGCAGCACTGGGGTCCTGTGTTCAAATCCCACCAAGGACAACATCTGCAAGGAGTTTGTATGTTTTCCCCGTGTTTGCATTGATTTCTTCCCACACTCCAAAAACATACTGATAGGGAATATAGATTGTGAGCCCCAATGGGGACAGTGCCGATAATGTATGTAAAGCGCTGTGGAATTAATGGCACTATATAAGTGAGTAAAATAAATAAATAAAAATATGGGGCCCATCCTGCATGGAGCATTATATGGAGGCCAGAATCCTGTATGGAGCATTACATGGGGTCCATTATTCAGTATGGAGCAATATATTGAAAGTGCATTGAGCTGAAGGTTGGATTGCTACAAAAGAGGAAAAAAAAAAAAAACTTTTTAAATCTTCTTACTTAGCGACTGTGAACAGGCTGAGTGTGACCGGAGCGTAAGTGCAAACGGAAGAAAGTGTGTGACTTGTGATTCAGTGAAAAGGTATTTGGGAATCCTGCAGAAAATATCACTGTGAATTGCTGTGAGTTGCTGAATTGTGAACTGCTGAGTGATTTTCTACCGTTTAATTTTATTGGGCTTTTTAAAACCTATTTGCTCTCTACAGTTCTACAGTTTCTTATTTTACTACATGTGTGTTTAAGGGTTAACTACATTGCACTTAAATCCTGAGGTGTAGCTATACTCACAAGGGGTTCATTAAGGGTGAGGGGGTCATAATTATTGGTTTATAAAGGGCAGCTGGTTGGGGCATCCAGTCCTTTGGAAGTGCATTGAGCTGTAGGTTGGATTGCTGCTAAAGGGGAAAAAAACTCTTTAAATCTTCTTCCTTAGCAAGTGTGAACGAGCTGAGTGTGACTGGAGCGCAAGTTCGAAAGGAAGTAAGTGTGTGACTTCTGATTCAGTGACTTTGGATTCACGGAGTTTGGAAGGGAGGAATTTAGACTGAATTGCTGTCTGTATTTTATTAATTCTTTACATTTCTTTTTACTTAACATTTCTGTCTAGTGCAATCCCCATTAGGAAATGAGCTCCATTATTGACAATGGTATCCAGTGTACATCTTGCCACATGTATGCAATCCTTGAACAGCCGGTCATGGGTGCATACTGCTGTGCGAGATGTGTGCATGCTGTGCGTTTGGAAGCCCAGGTACTAGATTTAAATGAGCAGCTGGCAACACTCCATTGACAATATGGAAAGGAGTCTGCTGCTCACTGAGCAGCTGCTCACTGGGGTAGATGTGGGGGAGGGTGGTAGTAGGTAGCTGCAGGACAGTGAGGCAGCTAGCTGGGTGGCAGTTAGAAGGGGGGGTAGAGGGAAGAATGCAAGGTAGGCTAGTCCGGATCTGGCACACTCCAATAAGTTTGCAAAGTTGGGAGATGAGGGGAGTGTCAGTACAGGGGTAGCACTGCAGCAGCAAGGCATGTCCTCAGAAAGTCGGAGGAGTGTCAGCTCCTGTAAGGGGGGAAATAGGAGAGCATGGCAGGCCAGGCAGGTGCTGGTAGTGGGGGACTCAATTATTAGGGGAAAAGATATGGCAATCTGTCACAAAGACAAGGATCGTCGAACAGTGCGCTGACTACCTAGCGCTCGAGTCCGGCACATCGCTGATCGGGTTGACAGATTGCTGGGAGGGGCTGGTGAGGACCCAGCGGTTATGGTGCACATTGGCACAAATGACAAAGTTAGAGGTAGGTGGAAGGGCCTTAAAGATGATTTCAGGGATTTAGGCTGCAAGCTTCAAGTAAGGACCTCCAAGGTGGTATTCTCTGAAATACTGCCTGTACCATGTGCCACGCCAGAGAGGCTATGGGAAATTAGGGACATAAATAAGTGGCTCAGGAATTGGTGTAGGAAGGAGGGGTTTGGGTTCCTAGAGAACTGGGCCAACTTCTCAGTTGGTTACAGGTTCCACGCTAGGGATGGGCTGCACCTTAATGGGGAGGGTGTAGCTGTGCTGGGGGAGAAAATGGCTAGAAGGTTGGAGGAGTGTTTAAACTAGGGATTGGGGGTGGTGGGGGGTATTCATTTTATAGGTGGGGAAGATAGTGCAGATAGTGACCTGGGCAGAAATAAAGAAACTGGAGGTGGGGTTAGAAAAGTCAATATAGTAAGAAGGAATAGAGGTATAGAGAGATACATAAATGCATGTACACTAATGCAAGAAGCCTCACCAACAAAATGGAGGAATTAGAATACATTTTGTTGGAAAATAATTATGACATGGTGGGGATATCTGAGACATGGCTGGATGAGAGCCATGACTGGGCAGTTAATTTACAGGGTTATAGTCTGTTCAGAAATGACCGTACAAACAAGCGAGGGGGGGGGGGGGTGTTTATATGTAAAATCATCCTTAAAACCCATCTTGCGTGACAATATATATGAATCTAATGAAAATGTAGAGTCCCTGTGGGTGGAGATAAGGGGAGGGGGAAAAATAGTAAATTACTGATAGGGGTTTGTTATAAGTCTCCAAAAATAATGGAAGCAACAGAGAATATCCTCATAAAGCAAATAGATGAAGCAGCGACTCAAGGAGAAGTCATTATTATGGGGGACTTTAACTACCCGGAAATACATTGGGAAACACAAACCTGTAGTTCAAGCAAAGGTAATAGGTTTCTGACAACTATGAGAGACAATTACCTTTCATAACTGGTTCAGGACTCAACAAGAAAGGGGGGCACTGCTAGACCTAATATTAACCAACAGGCCAGACCGCATATTAAATATACGAGCTGGGGGTCACTTGGGTAATAGTGTTAACAAAATAATAAGTTTTCATGTATCCTTTAATAAAATGTGTAGTAGAAGGGTTACAAGGACAGTAAACTTCAGGAAGGCAAATTTCCAAAGGTTGAGAGAGGTTCTTAGTGCAATAAACTGGGACGATATCCTGAGACATAAAACTACACAAAGCAAATAGGAGACATTTATTAGCATCCTGAATAGGACCTGTGCACAATATACAGTCATATGAAAAAGTTTGGGCACCCCTATTAATCTTAAGCTTAATGTTTTATAAAAATTGGTGTTTTTGCAACAGCTATTTCAGTTTGATATATGTAATAACTGTTGGACACAGTAATGTTTCTGCCTTGAAATGAGGTTTATTGTGCTAACAGAAAATGTGCAATCTGCATTCAAACAAAATTTGACTGGTGCATAAGTATGGGCACCTCACCAGAAAAGTGACATTAATATTTAGTAGATCCTCCTTTTGCAAAAATAACAGCCTCTAGTCGCTTCCTGTAGCTTTTAATGAGTTCCTGGATCCTGGATGAAGGTATTTTGACCATTCCTCTTTACAAAACAATTCCAGTTCAGTTAAGTTTGATGGTCGCCGAGCATGGACAGCCTCTTCAAATGATCCCACAGATGTTCAATGATATTCAGGTCTGGGGACTGGGATGGCCATTCCAGAACATTGTAATTGTTCCTCTGCATGAATGCCTGAGTAGATTTGGAGCGGTGTTTTGGATCATTGTCTTGCTGAAAGATCCATCCACTGCGTAACTTCAACTTTATCACTGATTCTTGAACACTATTGCCAAGAATCTGCTGATACTGAGTGGAATCCATGCGTCCCTCAACTACGTCCTGTAGGTTTTTAAGCTGTGGAAATTCAGGATTATCCCGTATTCGGGTTTCTCCCATTTGATCAGTAAA
Source organism: Phyllobates terribilis (assembly GCF_046119375.1). NCBI lineage: Eukaryota > Metazoa > Chordata > Amphibia > Anura > Dendrobatidae > Phyllobates > Phyllobates terribilis. Next base: position 17,651,122 of record NW_027362783.1, on the reverse strand, counting down.
CCCCACGATAAGCTTACTCTCGCGCCACACCTGCATCGCTAGGCTATGTGCAAATAATAAGCCCTGTGGTGGTCTGTAAGAGCCTTCTAATATAGCCCATGGTGTATTCTGATTTAATAAATGTATAAGATGCGCTTCTGCATTAGTTAGTTTATCACTGCTTATCCAACACTTCAAATATCGTATCTGACCAGCTAAATAATAGAGAAATAGGTCAGGCACCGCGCTACTCTCTTGTTCCTTGGGACTCTGCAGAGATCCAATACTTAGTTTGGGCTTTGCTGAGCCCCATATAAATGTCGCCATCATGCCGTAAAGGTTCTGAAAAAAATCTTTGGGGATTATAATGGAAGAATGTTTTAATACATACAGACATTTTGGAAGGATAATCATTTTGATTAAGTTAATTATTCCCGCCACAGACAATAGAAGTTGGGACCAACTTTCAAATTTTTTCCTCATCATATCTTTTATGGGGTACACATTATCCTTCAGATCCATAATCGGATTTTGATTAATTATAATGCCTAGATATTTGAATTTTTGTAGTACCTCTAATCCAAAAAAAATCGGTTCAGTTATGTTATCTATAAGTGGCATAACCACAGATTTGCTCCAATTGATTTTAAGGCCCAATAATTCCCCAAAGTTACTAATAAGGTCAATTGCTCTTGGAAGGGATTGTTCTATTTTGTTTAGAAAGAGGATCAGGTGGTCTGCGTATAACCCCGCTTTATCTATTCTAGAGTTTACACTAATACCTTCCACCAGGTGGTCCTACTTAATTTTTTAAGGGCAATAGGCTCTATCGCTAGAGTGAAGAGCATCGGAGATAAGGGGCAGCCCTGTCTAGTTCCGCTACCCAGGTTAAAGTATTCTGATAGTATTCCATTTACAAGAATGTTATCCCTTGGCATATAGTAGATCAATTTAATCCAGCTACAAAATGTATCAGAAAACCCAAATTTCAGGAGCACACGCTGTAGAAAGGTCCACTCCAAGGAGTCAAAGGCTTTCGCCGTATCTAAAGAAGCTATAGCCCAGGGTTTCTGATATTCATGGCCAATCTGTGTCAACACTTGAGCTCTTCTAATATTAGATGAAGTAGACCTTCCCGGCATAAAGCCAGATTGATCCTCATGTATAATGTTTAATATTACTGTTTTTAATCTATTGGCTATGAGCTTCGTAAGTATTTTGTAATCTGTATTCAATAGGGATATGGGGCGATAGGAGCTGCATTCCTCAATTGGTTTATCTGGCTTGGGGATCAAGTAACATCATAGAAGGATTGGGGAAGAGAACGTCCCGAAAGTGCTTCAGAAAATGCTTGCAACAGAACTGGGGCTATCAGGTCTATGCATCTTATATATATAATAATATATAATAATACAAATCAATTTGTGAAGCACCTAGGGGTTCCAAGTGCTCACTATGCATCTAGATAGGTGCCTTGGGGGGTCTAGTTTCCAAAATGGGGTCACTTGTGGGGGAGCTCCAATGTTTGGGCACACAGGGACTCTCTAAATGCAACATGGTATCCGCTAACAAATTGAATGGAAAATCGGCTCAAATTGTTAGCGGACACCACATTGCGTTTGGAGAGCCCCTCTGTGCCCAAACTTTGGAGTTCCCCCACAAGTGACCCCATTTTGGAAACTAGACCCCCCAAGGCACCTATCTAGATTCATAGTGAGCACTTGGAACCCCAGGTGCTTCACAAATTGATTCATAAAAATGAAAAAGTGTTTTTTTTTTCACTTTTTCATTATTACGAATCAATTTGTGAAGCACCTGGGGGTTCCAAATGCTCACTATGCATCTAGAAAGGTGCCTTGGGGGGTCTAGTTTCCAAAATGGGGTCACTTGTGGGGGAGCTCCAAAGTTTGGGCACAGAGGGGCTCTCCAAACGCAATGTGGTGTCCGCTAACAATTTGAGCCGATTTTCCATTCAATTTGTTAGCGGATACCATGTTACATTTAGAGAGTCCCTGCGTGCCCAAACATTGGAGCTCCCCCACAAGTGACCCCATTTTGGAAACTAGACCCCTCAAGGCACCTATCTAGATTCATAGTGAGCACTTGGAACCCCAGGTGCTTCACAAATTGATTCATAAAAATGAAAAAGTGTTTTTTTTTTCACTTTTTCATTTTTACGAATCAATTTGTGAAGCACCTGGGGGTTTCAAGTGCTCACTATGCATCTAGATAGGTGCCTTGGGGGGTCTAGTTTCCAAAATGGGGTCATTTGTGGGGGAGCTCCAATGTTTGGGCACACAGGGGCTCTCCAAACGCAACATGGCGTCCGCTAACAATTTGAGCCGATTTTCCATTCAATTTGTTAGCGGACACCATGTCGCGTTTGGAGAGCCCGTGATGTGCCTAAACAGTAGAGCTCCCCCACAAGTGTCCCCATTTTGGAAACTATACCCCTCAAGGATTTTATTAAGGTGTATAGTGAACATTTTGAACCCAGAGGTACGGCACAGAATTTGTTTACATTAGGTCATCATATTGAATAAGTTGTCATTATTCTTGAGCGCAAGTGCTCGCTACTTGAGTTTGCATCGGGTACTCAGGTATGCACCATGTACAGCGTGTGCTCGAGTGACATGCTCGAGTCCCTGCTCCGCATGTTTCACGGTTATTAGACACCCAAAAAAAAACATGCGGGGATCGCTCGTGCATGGCAGGCAATCCCCGTAAAGCTTTTTGGCCGCGAAGCATATGGGGCAGAGACTCGAGCATGTCACTCAAATACCCACGATACTCAATGCATACCAGAGCACCCGATGCAAACTCAAGTAGCGAGCACTTGCTCTCAACACTAGTCGCCATATCGTCATCTTTTTTTCTTACTTTTGAAAAAAATCCCAACCCCAGCCCTAACCCTAGCACAACCCTAGCCCCAGCACAACCCTAGCCCCAGCACAACCCTAGCCCCAAACCCAGCCCTAACCCTAGCCCAATCCTAACCCAAGAGTTTATTTTTGACGCCGTTCCTTGTGCGGTATAAGTGATTAGACGACTTTATTCTTCGGGTCGGTGTGATTACAGCAATGCCAGAATCATATGGGGTTTTTATGACTGACAGCTGTCACACACTAAAAGACGCATTTTTTGTAAAATCTAGTTTTTGCATCGCCATATTTTGAGAGCTATAATTTTTCCAGATTTTGGCAGACAGTCATGTGACGGCTCGTTTTTTGCGGGATGACTTGACGTTGTTATTCGTGCCATTTTCAGGCACGTGACATTTTTTGATCGCTTTCTATTCCGATTTTTGGGAGGCAGAATAAACAAAAACCAACAATTCAGGAATTGTTTTTTTTTTTTTTTTTATTCTGTTCCGCGTGTGGTAAAATTGATGAGGTAGCTTTATTCTTCGGGTCAGTACGTTTACAGCGGTACCACATTTGTATCATTTTTCTATGTTTTGGCGCTTATACACAATAAAAGCTATTTTATAGAAAAAAATATTTTTTAGTATCGCTTTATTCTGAGAGCTATAACTTTTTTATTTTTCGGCTGATGGAGATGTATGGCGGCTTGTTTTTTGCGGGACGAGATGACGTTTTCAGCGGTATCATTTTTATTTATATGCGTCTTTTTGATCGCGTGTTATTCCATTTTTTGTTTGGCGGTATGGTGATAAAGCATTGTTTTTTGCTTCGTTTTTTCTTTTTTTTTTTTACCGTGTTCACTGAAGGGGTTAACTACTGGAACAGTTTTATAGGTCAGGTTGTTCCGGACGCGGCGATACCAAATATGTGTACTTTTATTGTTTTTTTTTATAATAATATTTATTGATGGGTACATTATATTTTTATTTTTGGTGTATTATTTTTTTTATTTTTTTATAATATTTTTGCACATTTTTATTTTATTTTTTTTTCCACTTTCACACAGTTTATACACTTTATTACTTTGTCCCACTCTGGGACTTTCACTTTTTTTTTTCTGATCGCCTGCATGGCACAGGAATGGAGCACCATCCCTATGCCATGAAGGCTGTCAGAAGTGCACAGTGTGAAGATTGCTTGGAGATGCACTGCGCATGTCCAAGCAATCTTCCTGCTCTCTGGTGACCCGGATGTTGTCATGACGACATCGGGTCGTCATGGCAACACCCGGGAAGCCTTTGCAGACTGCGCTGGAAGCCGGAAGAGGAGGTGAGTATCGCCGATCACCTCCCCTTGCCCCCGCAATGCCGAGATCGACTTCGATCGCAGCATCGCGGGGGTTAATGTGCTGGGAGCGGTGCAGGACCGATGACGTACTAATACGGGTCTGGCTCTTAAGTCCCAGGGCACAGACGCGAATTAGTACGTCAGATGTTATTAAGGGGTTAATATATTTAGCTTCTAATAATTTGCACTCTTCGCCAAGCCTCTGCTCCCCAATAGAAGATTCCCTTTTAATGTATGAAATCGTTGATTTAACGCATCCCCTAATATATGCTTTAAGTGTGTCCCATACTATCAATCTGTCAGGGAAGTCCCCATGACCTGCTATAAATACTTCCCCTTGATCTGGTATCCTATCATGTTCTCAAATAAGAGACAACCAAAACGGATGTATGCGAAACCTCTTGGGTCTGTTAGGACCCCCAAATGAAAAGATGCTATCAGTGGAGCATGGTCCGACACCGTTCAAGGGGAATATTCAATTTTACTTAAATCCGAAAATGCAGTACTGTTTCCAAATATATGATCCATTCTAGATAAACATCGAACAGCAGGTGTGTAGCAGGAAAATTCTCTCTTGAGTGGGTGCTGCTGCCTCTACAAATCAATCCAACCCACCTCCGTTATGAAAGTATGTAAAGTAGCGGTGTCTTGACTATCAGACCTAGTGTTGGCAGGGCTCATTTTATCCAAGTGTGTATTAAGAATCATATTGAAGTCTCCCATACATAACATTTTAGCATCTGGGTACTGTGATACAAAAATCACTGCCTGTTGGAGTACATCCATTTTGGCTGGTGGTGGGTTGTATATGTTGAGTCTCTTTTGACAGTTTGAACTGACTATCCCACTGACTTATGCACAATGGTAACTACACCTCTAGAATAAGAAGTATGTGTAGCGTGTTTGTCCCACTTTATCCAGGGTTTGTTTATTCTGGACACAGTGTCCGGGGTTAAATGGGTTTCCTGAAGGCATATTATTTGCGCTTGAGATTTACGTATCTGGGAGAATACAATATTCCCTTTCTTGGCATTCCCTAATCCACTAATGTTCCATGAGAGAATTGTAAGTGACGCCATAAAGGTTCCATTTAAAACATTTTTTTTAAACATTCTATATTTAAGTAAATAGAACAGAAACAAATGACATCAGTGCAACATATGGAATTATAGACTAGGAAATTGAGATATCATAACAATATCAATAAAAAGACAATAGTATCTCAATGGAACAAATCAAGGCACGTGAAACAATATATAACAAGACAAATACAAAACTAAAGCTAGTATACCTAGACAACAAGAGACCTAAGCTAGGAAAATGAATAATATCTGAATAAAGTATCAGAAAAGAATTAATACAAGGGAGCATAATGTATGAGAGACATCACATACCAAAACAAAGTTATGTGTGTTGCGGCGCGTTGGCAAGATTAATAAACAACCTGAATGAGGTAGGAGATAAACAGTAATGGGAAGGAGAAGGAGGTGCTCAAGATATGACAGAAGAAGTAGTTGTTATTTTTAACCCACAAAACCGCTAAACCGGCCAGGTAGGTTTCCAGGGAAAGCAAACCTCATGAAAATAGGAATGCTGGGAAGTCTCCCAACTAGTGAGCTCCTCCAACCGCCTAATCATGTCAACCTTATTCAACCACTCAACGTAAATGGGGGGTGTAACCTGCAATCAGTGCAGAGGGATCAGGTATTTCGCCGCCCCGAACAGTAGAGGGAGCAGATCATGTCTTGTAGGTTTAAAATTTTGAGACGGGAAGGATAGTAAGACTTCTTTCGGAGACAAGGGACCCCTTATCATACCTAGGTCTTTCAACGTCTCCTCTATTTTAACCCAAAAAGGTCTAATATTAGGGCAGTACCAAAATATATGGGACATGTTTCCCACCCCTGCTTTACATCTCCAGCAAAGGTTAGAGTCAGACGATCCATAATGGCATAATAGTTCTGGCGTTCTATACCACCGTATTAATATTTTGTATGAATTCTCTTGCAAAGAAATGCACCTGGAGAATCAGTGAGAATTAGTAAGAATGGATTCGACTTCTTCATCCGCCAAAGAGATGTTAAGTTCCTTTTCCCAAGAGTATATAAAGGAAGGTTTTTGGAAGGACTGAGGCAGGATCATATGGTTATATATCTTCGATATTCCTTTAGGAAAAGGGAACGAGAGTTTACATAGCATGTCCACCCATGAACCTCCTCCCGCACCAGGGAATTTAGATTTAAACATCGAAAGAATGTGGGTGACATGTTTATGCTGTAAGAAATTAATGGGGCGCGTGGAGGAATTAACCGGCCATGAATCCAGCAATGGGATTTTATTGGTCAGGAACTCTTTGATTGAACAGTTCGGCAAATCCAACCAAAGATTATAGGGATCTGAATAATTTGGGTCTAGAAAGTACGGAATGGTAGAAATAGGGGCCTGAGCTGAGGGAAGTATGCTCTTTTTTAGATCTTTATCTAAGTCGCGTTTAATCTTAAGGGAAGTGGTAATAGTAATATCACTTATGGCCTCGGAAGTGCGGACAATATTTGCCCATATGTATTTGTGTGGATTATTACCCAGGAGTAGAAGATCAATGTCTGAGGCTTCCACTCTCTTGGATGCACTGGCTAATTTGAGCCATCTATTTAAGTGGATTGCTTAATAATAGTTTAGGACACTAGGAATGCCAATACCCCCTTTATGATTAGGTAGGGTTAGGATTTTATGAGGAAGTCTAGGTTTTTTATACTTCCAAATGTATTGGGATAGGATCTGTTTTATTGAGGAAAAGAAGGCTAAAGGAAAATTTATAGCTGATGTATGAAAAAGAAAGTAAGAAAAGATGAAAGATATCTAAAGATAGGCCATGCGTACGGGGGGCCATCCATAGGAAGTTATCTCATCAATCATGTGCCAGCTGTAAGGTGCTTTGATGGCGCATTTCGCGCGTGTATACTACACCTGTTTGCAAAAGGGACTTCCGGGTGGTGCGCAATGGAACGCATGTGTGGAACGCATGCGGACCATATGGAGCGCAACCTCAAAAAGGTCCATCCCCACTTCCTAAACCATGAACCTGGAGGACATGGCATACATATCAAGGAATGACAAGGGAGAATGGGAGGGGAATGGGGAAGGAAGGAGGGAAGAAGAAAAGAAAAGAATAAACCAAATGTAAAGACAGAAAATAGATGCTGTAGGAGCATCGATTACCATAAAGTGAAATGTGAAAGTGTGTGTGTGTGTGTGTGTGTGTGTGTGTGTGTGGGGGGGGGGGGGGGTGAAAACGAAAGTAAAAGTGTAAACTAAAAAAGAAAAATCATATATGAATGAAAATATGTATTTGTTGAATGTGAAGTGTATAAATAACGAAAATAATGTATGTATAGTGAAAAAGCAAAGAATAAGTGAAAATTAATAAAACAAATATATGTAAACTAGATGGTGGCCCGATTCTAACGCATCGGATATTCTAGAATATGTATGCGGCCGACCGGGCGCAATTAGCAGAGCGGTGTTTAAATTTGGCGCCAAAATCGCTGATTGGTCGCGTTTGGCAACCGCGACCAATCAGCAAAGCGGTGTTTAAATTTGGCGGCAATATCGGAGATTGGTCGCGGGCGGCGGCCGCGACCAATCGGCGAACCGTGTTAGTGAGAACTGGAGAGCGTGTTTAAATTTGGCACGAAAATCGCTGATTACTCGCGACCAATCAGCAGAGCGGTTTTTAAATTTGGCTCCAATACTGCTGATTGGTCGCGGCCGCCGACTGCGACCAATCAGCAGAGCGATGCAGAGCGTTGTTTAAAGTTGGCGCCAAAATCGCTGATTGGTCGTGGATGGCGGCCGCGACCAATCAGCAGAGCGGTGTTTAAATTTGGCACCAATCTCGCTGATTGGTCGTGGCTGGCGGCCGCAACCAATCAGCAAAGCGGTGTTTAAATTTTGGGCCAAAATCGCTGATTGGTCGCGGGCGGCGGTCGCGACCAATCGGCGAACCGTGTTAGTGAGGACTGGAGAGCGTGTTTAAATTTGGCACCAAAATCGCTGATTAGTCGCGACCGCGACCAATCAGCAAAGAGGTGTTTAAATTTGGCGACAATACTGCTGATTGGTCGCGGCCGGCGACCGCGACCAATCAGCAGAGCGGGGTTTAAATTTGGCCCCAATACTGCTAATTGGTCGCGGCAAGCGACCGCGACCAATCAGCAGAGCGTTGTTTAAATTTTGCACAAAAAACGAAGATTGGTCGCGGCCGGTGGTTGCGACCAATCAGCAGAGTGAGGTTTAAATTTGGCGCCAATACTGCTGACTGGTCAAGGCCGACAACCGCGACCAATCAGCAGAGCGGTGTTTAAATTTTGCGCCAATACTGCTGATTGATCTCGGCCAGCGACCGCGATCAACCAGCAGAGCGTTGATTAAATTTGTCGCCAATCTCTTTGATTGGTCGCGGCCGGTGGTTGCGACCAATCAGCAGAGTGAGGTTTAAATTTGGCGCCAATACTGCTGACTGGTCAAGGCCGACAACCGCGACCAATCAGCAGAGCGGTGTTTAAATTTTGCGCCAATACTGCTGATTGATCTCGGCCAGCGACCGCGACCAATCAGCAGAGCGTTGTTTAAATTTGGCGCCAATCTTGCTGATTGGACGCGTCCGGCATCCGCGACCAATCAGCAGAGCGATGTTTAAATTTGGCGACAAAATCGCTGATTAGTCGCGGCTGACGGCCGCGACCAATCAGCAGAGCGGTGTTTAACTTTAGCGCCAAGATCACTGATTGGTCGCGCTCTCCGCACGCGACCAATCAGCGAATCGTATTGGTGAGGAGCGGGGAGCGGAATTGTATTAGTGAGGACCGGGGAGCGCCGCTGCCTGTGCGGGTACATCCGCTAGGAGAACCCGGGACATGAACGGGCGCTCGGAGCAGAAGTATCCCGACCCGCAGCGCCGCTCCCTGGTCCTCCCTTCACACCCTAGCCGCTGATGTCCCCACAGTATCTGCATGGTGTTACAAAGGTCCGGACATTTGTGTAAAAAAATCGCTGATTGGTCGCTGGCGCTGCCCGCGACCAATCACCGATTTGGGCGCCAAATTTAAATATCGGCCGCGACCAATCACCGATCTTGGCTCCACATTTAAACACCGCTGTGCTGATTGGTCGCCGACGTAGGGCGCGACCAATCACCGATTTTGGCGCCACATTTAAATAGCGTCCGCGACCAATCAGCACAGCGGTGTTTAAATGTGGAGCCAAGATCGGTGATTGGTCGCGGCCGATATTTGAATGTGGCGCCCAAATCGGTGATTGGTCGCGGGCAGCGTCCGCGACCAATCAGCACCGTAGTGTTTAACTTTTGCGGCAAGATCCGTGATTGGTCGTGGGCCAAGACCGCGACCAATCACCGATTTGTGCGGCACTTTTAAATAGCGGCAGCGACCAATTGGATGTCAGCGCCGCTCCCCGATCCTCCCTTCACACCCTAGCCGCATGGATGTCAGCGGCGCTGCCTGTGCGGATACTTCCGCTGCGAGAACCCGGGACATGAGCGGGCGCTCAGAGCAGAAGTATCCCGACCCGCAGCGCCGCTCCCCGGTCCTCCCTTCACACCCTAGCCGCTGATGTTCCCACAGTATCCGCATGGTGTTACAAATGTCCGGACATTTGTATTAAAAATCGGTGATTGGTCGCCCACGACCAATCACCGATTTGGGCGCCAAATTTAAATATCGGCCGCGACCAATCACCGATCTTGGCTCCACATATAAACACCGCTGTTCTGATTGGTCGCGGCCGATATTTAAATTTGGCGCCCAAATCGGTGATTGGTCGCGGGCAGCGACAGCGACCAATCAGCGATTTTTAACACAAATGTCCGGACCTTTGTAACACCATTCGGATACTGTGGGGAGATCAGCGGCTAGGGTGTGAAGGGAGGACAGGGGAGCGGCGCTGCGGGTCCGGATATTTCTGCTGCGAGCGCCCGCTCATGTCCCGGGTTCTCGGAGCGGAAGTACCCGCACAGGCAGCGCCGCTGACATCCAATTGGTCGCGGCCGCTATTTAAATCTGCCGCACAAAACGGTGATTGGTCGCTGTCTTGGCCCGCGACCAATCACTGATTTTGTCGCCAAAGTTAAACACTATTGTGCTGATTGGTCGCGGACGCTGACAGCGACCAATCACCGATTTGGGCGGCAAATTTAAATATCGGCCCCGACCAATCACCGATCTTGGCTCCACATTTAAACACCGCTGTGCTGATTGGTCGCGGCCGATATTTAAATTTGGCGCCCAAATCGGTGATTGGTCGCGGGCAGGGCCGGCGACCAATCAGCACAGCGGTGTTTAAGTTTTGCGCTAAGATCAGTGATTGGTCGGGTCCGAAGACTGCGACCAATCATCGAATCGTCTTGGTGAGGACCGGGGAGCGCCGCTGCCTGTGCGGCTACTTACGCTGCGAGAACCCGGGACATAGTGGGCGCTGGCAGCAGAAGTATCCCGACCTGCAGCGCCGCTCGTCGGTCCTCCCTTCCGCATGGAGGTCAGAGGCGCCGGCGGTCCTTCCGCTGCTACCGGCCGGGAGATGAGCGCCTCGCGCCGCTCATCTCCCGGCTGCATCTCCGTCCCGCAGATGGGTCCGGCGGTCGGGTTCGTTCTGCTAGTACCGGCCGGGAGATGAGCGCCTCACGCCGGTCATCTCCCGGCTGCATCGCCGCTGAGCTCCGTCCCGCAAATGAGCTGCTAACGGCCGCCATCTTTTTTCAGAAATCCCGCGGCGCTGATTGGCCGCTGGCGGACCAATGAGAGAAGCGGGATTTCCTGGACAGACAGACACACAGACAGACAGACAGACGGGATAAGACGATTATATATATAGATAAGTGTTAATATGTCTATAGTCAAAGAGAGGCTAAGTGTAACAATTAGAAACATTTAATTGTGCTAGTATTTTATGCCACGCAATCACGGAGAATAAGGGGAGAAGCCTACCCTTCTATCAGTGTCAACCATCATATACAAAAAACATGTTCTTCCCAAATGGGGACCCCGCAACTCACTCCTGAGATCAAATAATGACATGTTAGATATATATCACTTGTTAAAAAGACAGCACCGTCCAATTTTATAGTCCATATTCATCATTGATGGATAATTCCAATCCAAATATTTCTTACTTAATTTGTCCATTGCCATAAATTTCCGTGGACAATGCCACGAATTTCAAAAATATTCAATATGTTTCAGGTTCACTTGTTAAAGGGACACAGCGCCATCTACAATTATAGTCCATGCATACAAATATATGTAAATAAGTGTTAAGATGTCTATGGTAATGGATGGTAATCGATGCTCCTACAGCATCTATTTTCTGTCTTTACATTTGGTTTATTCTTTTCTTCTTCCCTCCTTCCTTCCCCATTCCCCTCCCATTTTCCCTTGTCATTCCTTGATATGTATGCCATGTCCTACAGGTTCATGGTTTAGGAAGTGGGGATGGACCTTTATGAGGTTGCGCTCCATGTGGTCCACATGAGTTCCACTGCTCTGCACAGCTAGGCTTTACTCCACGGGTCCGGTTCCTATATAGTGGCGTGCGGCCCATGGGAGCTGTGAACACGCGCATGTGACATCACCTACTGACTTCCAGGGATGCGCTACATGTGGACCGCGTGAGTTCCACACATGCGTTCCACTGCGCACCACCCGGAAGTCCCTTTTGCAAACTGGTGTAGTATACACGTGCACGATGCGCCATCAAGGCACCTTACAACTTGCACATGATTGATGGGATAACTTCCTATGGACGGCCCCCCGGACGCCTGGCCTATCATTAGATATCTTTTATCTTTTCTTACTTTCTTTTTCATACATCAGTTAATGCAATTGGCTACATGGCTCTATATATACTCAAGCCCCTCAGTGGATAGACACACCCCTGGAAGAAGCTTAACAGCGAAACGGCGTAGGGGTTCTGAGAGGTAAATGCTGTCAATATGGTCAGTTTGTAGCAATTTTTAATAGGTATATTGACTACTCCATGGCACTTTGCATAGTTGTAAGCAGTTGTTTACTCTCCAACTAATGGAATGAGATAATGCAGACAATTTTTTCTAAATATAAGCACTTAGCACTTTATGATCATAGATGTAAATGTCTGCCTCCCTACCATTTAATTTAATTAGGGTATTGCACAATTTGCACTTTGTCAAATCTGTTTACATCTGTCTATAATACCGGTTCAAATATACATCAAGTGAATAAGGTGGTTTAGTTTTCTGCTATACAATCATGATGAATGTGACATGACCAAGCTATATATTGCATCTCTCTTTTCTGGATGTCCCCTGTCATTTTTAAAAAAGTGTTTTGTTTTTCTGTTTTTTTAATATGGATAATGAATAAAAAATATTGATTTTTAATTGAAATTAGAGTCTGTGTTATCCTGGTGGGTTTGAAACAAATAACCACATAGGATTAAGTGTATAGTAATATTTTCCCAGTGTCTAGTGTTGCTTAGAATTTCTTGGACTATGTGAATAATTATGTTTGCTGTTTTCAAACAGATTGGTCCATTCAAAATACTTAAAATGGATTTAAAACCCAGAATGAATGCCTGGCAAACTAAGGCTTCAGATCTATTCAAACAGGGAACATCCAGTGTATGGTGGAATAAAACATCCTTAGAGAATTATTATACCAAAAGAATCATCCCACGTGGCTTACGTATACAAGTGTACCCATCTTTTGATCTAAAAGACGAGACTTTGAGCAATAAATGGATTAAGGCCGCAACTTTATGCTCGCTGGATTTCATCCAGATCATCATTGAAACAAATACTAAAACCCTTGGTGACTTGGATGATGAGTTGGAGGCATTGGAGAAAACTATTCACAAGGAGATTACAGGGGAAAATTTTGAAAAACTTATGACTGATATAAATAAATGGGAAGGAGATATCAGTCAGATAAAATGTAAGAAATACCAACGAGATCTAACTGATTTTGAGAACAATAAAATATTTCGCTGGCAGATTAAAAAACATAAAAACGTCACTAAAGTCTTCAATCAAGGTCAGTCTTATGAAAGTCCTTATCAGTCACAGACGGATGAATTTTTCATCCTCTAGTGATATTGATAGCACCAGTAGTAGGGGCTTTCATATGGACAAGGGCAAAAGACAGGAACGAAGATTTCAGGATATGTTTGCTAAGGCTGCTGGAACCAAAAAGGGAGAGAACCGCTTACGGGTAATTAACTTGTCTTCACATGTTCTATCTGAAATTCAACTCAGAGTTCTTGAAAGAGGTTTGACGTTTTCTCCTCTTCGTATTTAGACACGTTCTCGGTGGTGAGAGATGTACATCTCCTTGCTATAAAGCTAGTTTTTAAAAAATTGCATAACAAGGCCGACCATCAGAGTATGTTTTCCACCGTGGAAGAAAGGGAAGCACTTCAGATTTTGGAATCATTGGATGATGAAAATAAACTTACAAAGGTTGGTAACATTCCTTCGAACCTTTTTCACAAATACAAAAAGTTCCCCCCTCTAAGTACATGCCCAGCGGTCGATGTTTTCACCAAACTAGTTACTAATGACATTCAATCTCTTCCAAGCTGTCCCCCTGTAAGTCAAACATTAATAAACAGGAGAGAGCAGCGGTAAAAGAATTACAATCCCTCCCCTACGTGGTATATAAACCAGTAGATAAGGGGGGAAATCTGGTGGTGCGGCCCACCTGTTTATACGAAAAACAAGCCCACCATCTTGCTATAAAAAAACTGGTATATAATCCGACCCCTACCTTCCACAATGAATTAATTTTCATCATGGAGAAGGCTTTGGAGAAGGGTATTTTTACCAAAAAAATGTTAGATACAATTAATAACTTTCATCCAAAACTTCCCACATTGTATCTCATTCCAAAGGTCCACAAAAAGCACACTGACCCCCCCCCCCCCGGTAGACCCATTGTTTCAGGCAATGGGGGATTATGTGAAGTAATTTCCGACGTCATTGATTATTTTTTGAAACCTATCGTATCCACCCTACCATCATTCATCCAGGACACCAATGTGGCTCTCCAAAGATTAAACCACCTTTATATTCCAGACCAAGCCATCATGGTAACGGCAGATGTGGAAGCCTTGTATACTTGTATAAAACATGAAGATGGCTTGAGAGCGGCATCTTGGTATCTGAGATCTACCGATTTGGATTCAGAGCTAGTTGACTAAATATTGATCCTCCTGGAATATGTCCTCAAGCATAATGTATTTATTTTTCATAAAAAAATTTTATTTACAACTACAGGGCACAGCGATGGGGGTCTCTTGTGCCCCATCCTAAGCCAATTTGTTTTTAGGAGCTTGGGAGAGGGACATATTCCAGGGGGAATCAATTCCTGGCATTGATTTGGTGCAAGGGTGGATGCGATATATCGATGACTTATGGTTTATGTGGGAGGGGTCAGTGGGGGATTTGGATATTCTGATGAGAGCTCTCAATAATAATAATAATTTTAACATTAAATTGACATATCATTATGGTAGAGAGCTAGACTTCTTGGATCTCAAAATCCACATTTCTAGTGAAGGACGTGTCATTACGGATATATATCGCAAGTCTACGGCCACTAACTCACTGCTACATGCAGAATTGTCTCATTTGCCCTCCACCATTAGGGGAATCCCTATTGGTCAGTTGAACAACAAGCCACTAATCTCGCTCAACGCTTTTAAACTGTACCACAATTGGTCCCCTAAAGGCCTTAAGGCATTTGCCATAGGTCAGATAGTCCTAGGTCTAAGGGGTGGAGATCTTGGAAAAGCCTTAGGTTAGTTAGAAAGTCGTTGGATTTTTCAATTGGGGACCTTGAATCCACAGGGTTTAAATGAAGCTACGGGTTTTAGTTTTTTCTTGTAATTTATTCTTATTTCTTCCCCCATTTTTTCGAGTTGGTAGGTTTCATGTTTTTTCTGGGTGGCTATTTTTTATGTTTTTATCTTATGGTATTTTAATACCTTTTTAACCCCTTAACAACATTTGCCGTACTAATACGCGTCTGTGCCCTGGGACTTAAGAGCCAGACCCGTATTAGTACGTCATGGCGATTGCGCACGCACACAGGCTGTGCGGGCGCGATCGCCGCCGGGTGTCAGCTGATTGTCACAGCTGACACCCGGTACTATGTGCAGGGAGCGGTCCTGCACCGCTCCCAGCACATTAACCCCCGCGATGCTGCGATCGAAGTCGATCGAAGTCGATCGCGGCATTGCGGGGGCAAGGGGAGGTGATCGCCGATACTCACCTCCTCTTCCGGCTTCCAGCGCAGTCTGCAAAGGCTTCCCGGGTGTTGCCATGACGACCCGATGTCGTCATGACAACATCCGGGTCACCAGACAGCAGGAAGATTGCTTGGACATGCGCAGTGCATCTCCAAGCAATCTTCACACTGTGCATTTCTGACAGCTTGCATGGCATAGGGATGGTGCTGCATTCCTGTGCCATGCAGGCGATCAGAGAAAAAAAAGTGAAAGTCCCAGAGTGGGACAAAGTAATAAAGTGTATAAACTGTGTGAAAGTGGAAAAAAAAAAAAAATAAAAAATTGCAAAAATATAAAAAAAAAATAAAAAAAAATAATCCACCAAAAATAAAAATATAATGTACCCATCAATAAATATTATTATAAAAAACAAAAACAAAAACAATAAAAGTACACATATTTGGTATCGCCGCGTCCGGAACAACCTGACCTATAAAACTGTCCCACTAGTTAACCCCTTCAGTGAACACGGTAAAAAAAAAAAAAACGAAGCAAAAAACAATGCTTTATCACCATACCGCCAAACAAAAAGTGGAATAACACGCGATCAAAAAGACGCATATAAATAAAAATGATACCGCTGAAAACGTCATCTCGTCCCGCAAAAAACAAGCCGCCATACAGCTCCATCAGCCGAAAAATAAAAAAGTTATAGCTCTCAGAATAAAGAGATGCTAAAAAATATTTTTTTCTATAAAATAGCTTTTATTGTGTATAAGCGCCAAAACATAGAAAATGATACAAATGTGGTACCGCTGTAAACGTACTGACCCGAAGAATAAAGCTACCTCATCAATTTTACCACACGCGGAACAGAATTTAAAAAAAAAAAAAAATCCCTGAATTGTTGTTTTTTGTTTATTCTGCCTCCCAAAAATCGGAATAGAAAGCGATCAAAAAATGTCACGTGCCTGAAAATGGCACCAATAACAACGTCAAATCATCCCGCAAAAAACGAGCCGTCACATGACTGTCTGCCAAAATCTGGAAAAATTATAGCTCTCAAAATATGGCGATGCAAAAACTAGATTTTACAAAAAATGCGTCTTTTAGTGTGTGACAGCTGTCAGTCATAAAAACCCCATATGATTCTGGCATTGCTGTAATCACACCGACCCGAAGAATAAAGTCGTCTAATCACTTATACCGCACAAGGAACAGCGTCAAAAATAAACTCTTGGGTTAGGATTGGGCTAGGGTTAGGTTTGGGGCTAGGGCTGTGCTGGGGCTAGGGTTGTGCTGGGGCTAGGGTTGTGCTGGGGCTAGGGTTGTGCTGGGGCTAGGGCTGTGCTGGGGCTAGGGTTGTGCTGGGGCTAGGGTTGTGCTAGGGCTAGGGTTGTGCTAGGGCTAGGGTTGTGCTAGGGTTAGGGCTGGGGTTGGGATTTTTTTCAAAAGTAAGAAAAAAAGATGACGATATGGCGACTAGTGTTGAGAGCAAGTGCTCGCTATTTGAGTTTGCATCGGGTGCTCTGGTATGCATTGAGTATCGTGCGTATTTGAGTGACATGCTCGAGTCTCTGCCCCATATGCTTCGCGGCCAAAAAACTTTACGGGGATTGCCTGCCATGCACGAGCGATCCCCGCATGTTTTTTTTGGGGTGTCTAATAACCGTGAAACATGCAGAGCAGGGACTCGAGCATGTCACTCGAGCACACGCTGCACATGGTGCATACCTGAGTACCCGATGCAAACTCAAGTAGCGAGCACTTGCGCTCAAGAATAATGACAACTTATTCAATATGATGACCTAATGTAAACAAATTTTGTGCCATACCTCTAGGTTCAAAATGTTCACTATACACCTTAATAAAATCCTTGAGGGGTATAGTTTCCAAAATGGGGCACTTGTGGGGGAGCTCTACTGTTTAGGCACATCACGGGCTCTCCAAACGCGACATGGTGTCCGCTAACAAATTGAATGGAAAATCGGCTCAAATTGTTAGCGGACGCCATGTTGCGTTTGGAGAGCCCCTGTGTGCCCAAACATTGGAGCTCCCCCACAAGTGACCCCATTTTGGAAACTAGACCCCCCAAGGCACCTATCTAGGTGCATAGTGAGCACTTGGAACCCCCAGGTGCTTCACAAATTGATTCGTAAAAATGAAAAAGTGAAAAAAAAAACACTTTTTCATTTTTATGAATCAATTTGTGAAGCACCTGGGGTTCCAAGTGCTCACTATGAATCTAGGTAGGTGCCTTGGGGGGTCTAGTTTCCAAAATGGGGTCACTTGTGGGGGAGCTCCAATGTTTGGGCACACAAGGACTCTCCAAATGCAACATGATATCCGCTAACAGATTGTGGGCTCAAATTGTTAGCGGACACCATGTTGCGTTTGGAAAGCCCCTGTGTGCCCAAACTTTGGAGCTCCCCCACAATTGACCCCATTTTGGAAACTAGACCCCCCAAGGCACCTATCTAGATGCATAGTGAGCACTTGGAACCCCCAGGTGCTTCACAAATTGATTCGTAAAAATGAAAAAGTGAAAAAAAAACACTTTTTCATTTTTATGAATCAATTTGGGAAACACCTGGGGTTCCAAGTGCTCACTATGAATCTAGATAGGTGCCTTGGGGGGTCTAGTTTCCAAAATGGGGTCACTTGTGGGGGAGCTCCAATGTTTGGGCACACAGGGACTCTCCAAATGCAACATGATATCCGCTAACAAATTGTCGGCTCAATTTGTTAGCGGATATCATGTTGCATTTGGAGAGTCCCTGTGTGCCCAAACATTGGAGCTCCCCCACAAGTGACCCCATTTTGGAAACTACACCCCCCAAGGCACCTATCTAGATTCATAGTGAGCACTTGGAACCCCAGGTGCTTCTCAAATTGATTCATAAAAATGAAAAAGTGTTTTTTTTTTTCACTTTTTCATTTTTACAAATCAATTTGTGAAGCACCTGGGGGTTCCAAGTGCTCACTATGCATCTAGAAAGGTGCCTTGGGGGTTATAATTTCCAAAATGGGGTCATTTGTGGGGGAGCTCCAAAGTTTGGGCACAGAGGGGCTCTCCAAACGCACCGTGGTGTCCGCTAACAATTTGAGCCGATTTTCCATTCAATTTGTTAGCGGATATCATGTTGCATTTGGAGAGTCCCTGTGTGCCCAAACATTGGAGCTCCCCCACAAGTGACCCCATTTTGGAAACTAGACCCCCCAAGGCACCTATCTAGATGCATAGTGAGCACTTGGAACCCCAGGTGCTTCACAAATTGATTCATAAAATTGAAAAAGTGTTTTTTTTTTCACTTTTTCATTTTTACGAATCAATTTGTGAAGCACCTGGAGGTTCCAAGTGCTCACTATGCATCTAGAAAGGTGCCTTGGGGGGTCTAGTTTCCAAAATGGGGTCACTTGTGGGGGAGCTCCAAAGTTTGGGCACAGAGGGGCTCTCCAAACGCAATGTGGTGTCCGCTAACAATTTGAGCCGATTTTGCATTCAATTTGTTAGCGGATACCATGTTGCATTTAGAGAGTCCCTGTGTGCCCAAACATTGGAGCTCCCCCACAAGTGACCCCATTTTGGAAACTAGACCCCCCAAGGCACCTATCTAGATGCATAGTGAGCACTTGGAACCCCTAGGTGCTTCACAAATTGATTCGTAAAAATGAAAAAGTGTTTTTTTTTTCACTTTTTCATTTATACAAATCAATTTGTGAAGCACCTGGGGGTTCCAAGTGCTCACTATGCATCTATAAAGGTGCCTTGGGGGGTCTAGTTTCCAAAATGGGGTCACTTGTGGGGGAGCTCCAAAGTTTGGGCACACAGGGGCTCTCCAAACACAACATGGCGTCCGCTAATTATTCAAGCAAATTTTACAATCAAAAAGTCAAATGGCGCTCCTTCCCTTCCGAGCCCTGCCGTGCGCCCAAACAGTGTTTTTTCCCCAAATATTGGGTATCTGCGTGCCCAGGGGAAATTGCACAACACATTTTGGCGTCCAGTTTTTCTTGCTACCCCTGTGAAAATAAAAAAAATTGGGTCTAAAGTAACATTTTTGTGAAAAAAGTTAAATGTTCATTTTTTTCTTCCACATTCAAAAAATTCCTGTGAAGCACCTGAAGGGTTAATAAAGTTCTTGAATGTGGCTTTGAGCACCTTGAGGGGTGCAGTTTTTAGAATGGTGTCACTTTTGGGTATTTTCTGTCATAAAGACCTCTCAAAGTGACTTCAAATGTGATGTGGTCCCTAAAAAAATGGTTTTGTAAATTTTGTTGGAAAAATGAGAAATCGCTGGTCAACTTTTTACCCTTATAGCTCCCTAACAAAAAAAAATTTTGGTTCCAAAATTGTGCTGATGTAAAGTAGACATGTGGGAAATGTTATTTATTAACTCTTTTGTGTGACATATCGCTCTGATTTCAGGGCTTAAAAATTCAAATTTTGAAAATTGCAAAATTTTCAAAATTTTCGCCAAATTTCCGTTTTTTTCACAAATAAACGCAAGTGATATCGAAGTAATTTTTCCACAATCATGAAGTACAATATGTCACGAAAAAACAGTCTCAGAATCAGGGGGATCCGTTGAAGCGTTCCAGAGTAATTACCTCATAAAGTGACAGTGGTCAGAATTGTAAAAATTGGCCCGGTCATTAACGTGCAAACCACCCGCGGGGCTTAAGGGGTTAACTTTTCCCTTTTTTTCATTCTGACCATTTTTCCTGGCGTCTGCGAGGCCGTTTATAGGGTAGCCGAGAATTATGCTGTAATCAGCTTTTAAATAGATCTTAGGTCCAATTTCCCTTCCCTTGTTCCCTTCCCCCCCCCCCCCTTCTCATTTTTCATTTTTGTGTATCATGGGTACTGTGAAGGATGAGTAGTCCTCTTTACAAACCATTATGTACTTCTAATTGATTGATTTGTGTTTTTTATCCCAGATCAAAGACTTACTCATATCCACTACTTACCTGCTGCCTTGGCTACTTGGGGTGGAGTCTGATGACCTGGTTGACTCCTCCTTCCGAAGGGGATCGTGTTCCTAGAGCCTTCTGTGGAGATCCATGATAATGGACAATTAGAATCAAGAAACATTAGTTTGGAACCATCTACCAATGATATGCATGGACTATAATTATAGATGGCGCTGTGTCCCTTTAACAAGTGAATCTGAAACATATTGAATATTTTTGAAATTCGTGGCATTGTCCACGGAAATTTATGGCAATGGACAAATTAAGTAAGAAATATTTGGATTGGAATTATCCATCAATGATGAACATGGACTATAAAATTGGACGGTGCTGTCTTTTTAACAAGTGATATATATCCAACATGTCAATATATGATCTCAGGAGTGAGTTGGGGGGTCCCCAATTGGGAAGAACATGTTTTTTGTATATGACGGTTGACACTGATAGAAGGGTAGGCTTCTCCCCTTATTCTCCGTGATTGCGTGGCATAAAATCCTAGCACAATTAAATGTTTCTAATTGTTACACTTAGCCTCTCTTTGACTATAGACATATTAACACTTATTTACATATATTTGTTTTATTAATTTTCACTTATTCTTTGCTTTTTCACTATACATACATTATTTTCGTTATTTATACACTTTACATTCAACAAATACATATTTTCATTCATACATGATTTTTCTTTTTTAATTTACACTTTTACTTTCTTTTTCAACCCCCCCCCCATCCCCCTTCACATTTCACTTTATGGTAATCGATGCTCCTACAGCATCTATTTTCTGTCTTTACATTTGTTTTATTCTTTTCTTTTCTTCTTCCCTCCTTCCTTCCCCATTCCCCTCCCATTTTCCCTTGTCATTCCTTGATATGTATGCCATGTCCTACAGGTTCATGGTTTAGGAAGTGGGGATGGACCATTTTGAGGTTGCGCTCCATGTGGTCCGCATGCGTTTCACACATGCGTTCCACTGCTCTGCACAGCTAGGCTTTACTCCACGGGTCCGGTTCCTGTATAGTGGCGTGCGGCCCATGGGAGCTGTGCGCACACGTGTGTGACATCACCTATTGACTTCCGGGGATGCGCTACATGTGGACCGCGTGCGTTCCACACATGCGTTCCACTGCGTACCACCCGGAAGTCCCTTTTGCAAACAGGTGTAGTATACACATGTGCGATGAGCCATCAAAGCACCTTACAGCTGGCACATGATTTATGGGATAACTCCCTATGGACGGCTCCCCCGGACGCCTGGCCTATCATTAGATATCTTTGATCTTTTCTTACTTTCTTACCAATTTTTAATAGGTATATTGACTACTCCATGGCACTTTGCATAGTTGTAAGCAGTTGTTTACGGTCCAACTAATGCAATGAAATAATGCAGACTATTTTTTCTAAATATAAGCACTTAGCACTTTATGATCATAGATGTAAATGTCTGACTCCCTACCATTTAATTTAATTAGGGTATTGCATAATTTGCACTTTGTCAAATCTGTTTACATCTGTCTATAATACCGGTTCAAATATGCATCAAGTGAATAAGGTGGTTTAGTTTTCTGCTATACAATCATGATGAATGTGATATGACCAAGCTATATATTGCATCTCTCTTTTCTGGATGTCCCCTGTCATTTTTTTTTTAAAAAAATTGTTTTTCTGATTTTTTATATGGATAATGAATAAAAAATATTGATTTTTAATTAGAATTTCTTGGACTAGGTGAATAAATATCAGCTAATATCTACGGATTTTAACCAAGATTATAACATTATAAACACTTGAATTACAATTCATACTAAATTCGATTACAATATGGGTCAATTTGGGTCTATGTCTTGGATTTCATCTGGATTGTAATACAATTTTCCATCTTGGACTATTACCATAGAATTACAATCCATCTTCAAGAACCAGATTATAAAAAGATCATAATCCTTTTTTTTTTCATCTTCCAATTGAAACAATCTTCAATATTTGCATTAGGTCAGCGAACTTCTATTCATACTTCACTCTGACTGAATGGAAACTTAAATCAAACTCCTTCCCCCCAGGTCGATGGAGAACATCTTGATCCCCGGCAAGTGTCCACATATATCATTAAGCTACTTTTAATGTACTATATGTGTCTTACTAATTTTTCTCTCTTTCTTTTTTCAGCAATTAATTCATAAGGAATAAGCTATAATTTTAACAAGTGTAAGTTACATGTAAAATTGAAAGACAGCTTTTTGTACACTTGCCTCTCTTTTCCATATTTTCAAAAGGAATTACCTTTTACTTCCCCTTCCTTCCCCCTAGCTTTCCTACCTCCCCTACTCTCCCCCAACCTTTAGGCTTATATTGTGTGTGCATTTCTCCCTTTAAAATGTTTTAAAATACCAATAAACATAATTGAACAAGAAAAAAGCCTTTACTTACAAAAATTGTAAGGTATTTTGAGTTTCCCAAAAGACATGTGGGAGTCTCCTCAAATGTGTGGAGGAAGGCGATGTGGTCAGATGAGGCCAAAATTGAACTTTCTTGCCACCAAAGTAAACGCTATGTCTGGTGCCAAACCAACACAACTCATCACCCCAAGAACACTATCCCCACAGTGAAACATGGTGGTGTTAGCATCATACTATGGGGATGTTTTTCGACAGCAGGGATAGGGGAAATTGTTCAAGTCCAGGAAAAGATGGATCCAGCGAAATACATGGATATTTTCTGAGCAAAACCTGTTTCAGTCTGTCAGTGATTTGAGACTGGGACAGTGGTTCACCTTCCAAAAAGACAATGATCCAAAGCATACTGCTAAAGCAACACTCGAGTGATTTAAGGGAAAAAGTGTAAGGCTGTGTGCCCACGATGCGTTTTTTTTAAGCGTTTCCGCAGCGGCAAAAACGCTGCAGAAACGCATGGTAGAAGGCCAGCCATGGTCCCCAATGATAATTCGCATGTGCTCTGCACATGCTGTGGAAATTTCCGCTGCGGGTTATCATTGCGGAAAAAAACGCAGCACTACCAATTATTTTTTTTGCCGCCGTTGACTTGCATTGAAACGCACGGATTACGCATCACTGCATCTGTACATGCGGAATCCAAGCGTTTCAATGTGCGGATGGTACCCGGGTGTGGAGGACAGGAGACTCTCCTCCGGACCAGGGTACCATAGAACCTGTAAAAAAAAAGACTAAAATAAAAAATAAATATTATATTTACCTTCTGACGGCCCCCGCTGCGCTCATCCTCCCATGCCGGCAGTTCGCTATGGACTGAAGAACCTGCGCTGACGTCATAGTCATGTGATGGCAGGTCCTTCAGTGCAGTGTACCGCGAGCTGCCGGCAAGGGAGAACGGAGCGAAGCAAGACTTCGGGGGCCATCGGAAGGTAAGTATAGATTAATTTTTTTATTTTTAAACATTCTTTAAGGTCACACTATATAACACACATGGATTTATATAGTGTGACCAAGTTGTCAATCACTTTCCAAGTGATGCTAAAATCGCTTGAAAAGAACTTGTCAATCCGCATGCAGAAATGCATGTGAAGAACGCTTCACATCCGCATGTCCCTGGCAGGAAAAACGCATGTACAATCCTCATGAGTTTTTTCTGCCAGGGAGATGCAGAAAAGCTCAGGAAAAATCCGGAGCATTTCTGCAACATGGGCACATAGCCTAAATGTTTTCTAGTGATAAAGCCCAGACTGTAATCCAATTGAGAATCTGTAGTCAGACTTGAAGATTGCTGTTCACCAGAGGAAATCATCTAACTTGAAGGAGATGGAGCAGTTTGGCCTTGAAGAATGGCCAAAAATCCCAGTGGCAAGAGGTAGAAAGCTCATAGAGACTTACCCAAAACGACCTTCAGCTGTAATTGCTGCGAAAGGAGCTTCTACTAAGTACTGACTTTAGACGGGTGAATAGTTATGCGCATTGAAGTTTTCAGGTATTTTGTCCTATTTGTTGTTTGCTTCACAACAAAAATAAAACCAAATGTTCAGAGCTGTAGGCATGTTCTTTACATGATCTCATGCAAAGCCTTTAAAAAACAATTAAATTCCAGGTTGTAAGGTAGAAAAACACAAAAACTGCGAAGGGGGTGAACACTTTTGCAAGCCACTGTATATCGGATTTTTATGGTTGGCTGCTGTCACACACTAAAAAAGTGTTCCCCAACTCCAATTTTTGCAAATTTATTAAAAAAGAAAAACTGAAATATCACATGGTCATAAGTGTTCAGACCCTTTGCTCAGACACTCTTATTTAAGTCACATGCTGTCCATTTCCTTGTGATCCTCCTTGAGATGGTTCTACTCCTTCATTGGATTCCAGCTGTGTTTAATTAAACTGATAGGACTTGATTTGGAAAGGTACACACAAGATCTTACAGCTCAAAGTACATGTCAGACCAAATGAGAATCCTGAGCTCAAAGAAACTGCCCAAGGAGCTCAGAGACAGAATTGAGGCAAAGCATAGATCTGGCCAAGATTACAAAAGAATGTCTGCATTACTCAAGGTTCCTAAGAGCACAGTGGCCTCCATAATCCTTAAATGGAAGAAGTTTGAGACCACCAGAAGTCTTCCTAGACCTGGCCATCCAGCCAAACTGAGCAATCGTGGGAGAAGAGCCTTGGTGAGAGAGATAAAGAGGAACCCCAAGATCACTGTGGCTGAGCTTCAGAGATGCAGTAGGGAGATGGGAGAAAGTTCCACAAAGTCAACTATCATTGCAGCCCTCCACCAGTCACGCCTTTATGGCAGAATGGCCCGACGGAAACCTCTGCTCAGTGCAAGACATATTAAAGCCCGCATAAAGTTTGCTCAAAAACACATGAAGGACTCCTAGACTATGAGAAATAAGATTCTCTGGTCTGATGAGACAAAGATAGAACTTTTTGGTGGTAATTCTAAGTGGTATGTGTGCAGAAAACCAGGCACTACTCATCACCTGCCCAATACAATCCCAACTGTGAAACATGGTGGTGGCAGCATCATGCTATGGGGGTGTTTTTCAGCTGCAGGGACAGGATGATTGGTTGCAATTGAAGGAAACATGAATGCGGCCAAGTACAGAGATATTGTGGATGAAAACCTCTTCCAGAATGCTCTGTACCTAAGACTTGGCTGAAGGTTCACCTTCCAACAACACAATGGCCCTAAGCACACAGCTAAAATAACAAATGAGAGGCTTCAGAACAAATCTGTGACCATTCTTGACTGGCCGAGCCAGAGCCCTGACCTAAACCCAATTGAGCATCTCTGGAGAGACCTGAAAATGGCTGTCCACTAACGTTCACCATCCAACCTGACGGAACTGGAGAGGATCTGCAAGGAAGAATGGCAGAGGATCCCCAAATCCAGGTGTGAAAAACTTGTTGCATCATTCCCAAGAAGACTCATGGCTGTACCAGCTCAAAAGGGTCTTTCTACTCAATACTGAGCAAAGGGTCTGAATACTTATGACCATGTGATATTTCAGTTTTTCTTTTTTAATAAATTTGCAAACATTTCTGCATTTCTGTTTATGTTCAGTCAAGATGGGGTGCAGAGTGTACTTTAATGAGAAAAAAATGAACTTTTTAGAATTTACCAAATGGCTACAATGAAACAAAGAGTGAAAAATTTAAAGGGGTCTGAATACTTTCTGTACCCACTGTACCTTTAATAAAACCTATAAAAATTTTGGAATAAAATATAAAGTCACATATTTCATTATACCATCTGAATTTTCGTAAAATGTCTTACCTCTATAATAGGTGCGGTCAGAAGGTCCGCTTGCACTGCAGATTTAAAAAAAAAAAAAACACATTACTACATGCTTGTAAGAAATAATAACTACAATAAAAAAGCTTCTTTCCTTGAAGGGAATTTGTCATGTGAAAAAACGAAATTAGCCTGCACATATGGGGATAATCTCTATGTTAATACTATTCTGAACCCGCCCGGCGCCGACACTTAATCCCCTGCTGTTGGGAGGAAATGAACTTTATTTCTCCCAGCATCCATTGGGTTTCCATCTCGGGAGTGGCACAGGTGTAGGTTCAGTCACCACTCTGTGTATAGTGAGCCGTGGCGGTAACCACATCACTGGCACTGACTGAAAGCAGCTCAGCATTACTCAGTGCCGGGGATGCGGTTACAGCTGCCCTCTCTATACACAGAGCGGTGACTGAACCACGCCGGCACCATCCCGGTGACTGAACCCAGAACACTACCGGGAGGAATAACGTTCATTTCCTCCTGAGAGCGGGGGTCTAAGTGCAGTGCAGGTTCAGGATGCTATTACTCTGCAGATTAACCCCATATCTGCAGATAAATAGCTTTTTTTCACGTCACAGGTTCCCTTTAAGGAACAAAAAAAATATATTACATCAGGGGAGAACCTAGAAACACCAAGGTGCATTCTGATCATAGGGAAAACAACCACAAACCAATGTTCAAGAAGAAGCAAATAGAGGACAATATATCCGCATGCATTTAGCCGTGTGAGATGCCACCAGTAGCAGTGCAGGAAGGATTGTCAAATTTGGTGACAGATCCACTTTAACCATTCACATGCACAGACATGAACTAAGGAAATTTTACATGTAGAACTTTACGATATATGAAAAAAAGAGGATAGTCCCTTGCGTAATAAGTTACAAAGTGAAGAAAAAGTAACAGCATCGAAGGGGTTCCCTATAAAGGGATGCTCATGTACAGTACCAATAAAAAGTTTAACAACAACAGTTCACGCAATAATTTTCATTCATTTTATTGGAATGTGCTAATAGGTCCCTTCATAGGTCCCTCATGAACGATGACGTTACTCAGTTACTGATGTCATCGCTCGTGAGACATGACCAGGAGTGATCTGTGAAGTGTCGTTCTCAGAATGACGCACCAAAGGTTGCTGTACAGAATCGCGAGACGTCGTGGGAACCCCAATGGGTTACATCACAGCAGCAGGAATTATTATTAATAATAAATTGGTGAATGAGGGAATGTTTCTTGTTTTCATTTAGTTAACTCTCTTTTTATGTCTTTCAGGTTCCCATTTTTGGACTACTTCTAATTGGCTGGATTACGTCGGATCTTCATGTTGATGTTTTTGCTTTTTAATAAATTGGCGAGCAAGGTGTGTGGGAGTGTTTTTTAAAATAAACGATTTTTTACTGTGGTTTTTTTTATGACTACTGGATTGGTAATGGGGGTGTCTGATAGACAACTCTCCATTAATAACCCTTAGGCTTGTTGCTCACTGACATTACAAAGCTGACATCCACCCCATAAACTATTACCCCAATTGCCACCGCACCAGGGCAATCGAGAAGAGTCGGCAAAGTGCCCAAATTGGCGCATCTCATGGATGCGTCAATTCTGGGGCGGCTGAGAGCTTTAATTTTTGGGCTGGGAAAGGGCCAATATCCATGGATCTTCCAAGCTTGATAATGTAAGCCCTGTCTCCTTTACCTAGGCTGGGTATCAAAAGTAGGGGGGACCCCGCGTCATTTTTTAAAATTATTTATGACATACATGTGTTTTTGGGTGCGTTGGCGAGGAGTAAATGCACTTTAACCCCTTTCTGACATTGTCAGTAATAGTACGTCCCTGCGCCCTGGTACTTATGGACCAGGTACCTACGATTACGCACAATGTGATCGCGCCCGCACAGAGGCTGTGCATTTCCGGGGCAAGCAGAGTTAAGAGCGCCCCTCTAACCTTGAATACCATGACAACATCTGGGTCA
Source organism: Phyllobates terribilis (assembly GCF_046119375.1). Taxonomy (NCBI): domain Eukaryota; kingdom Metazoa; phylum Chordata; class Amphibia; order Anura; family Dendrobatidae; genus Phyllobates; species Phyllobates terribilis. The sequence continues at coordinate 17,622,958 of NW_027362783.1, read as the reverse complement.
CCAGGCATCAGGAAGATGGATAGAGCGTGTGCAATGCACGATTTATCTAACTTGTGCCAGTGCAGGGCTGATAGACTTCATAGCACAAGGATGCTACTGCATCCCTATGCTTTAAAGGCAATCAGGCTGCAAAAAATGAAAGTCCCCTAGTGCGACAAAGTGTAAAAGTGAAAAACAGTATCAGAAAGTGAAAAAAAATAGTAAAAATCTAAAAAAAAAAAAGAATAAATCCAAAAAAAATTAAAATATTCTGTACCCATAAATAAATATTATTATGAAAAAAAAACAACTATTAGAAGAACACATATTTGGCATTGCGGTGCCCGGAAAGACCTGTCCTATAAAACTAAAAAACTAAAAATAAAATATAAAAAACTAATCAAAAAACTATGCTTTATCATCATACCGCCAAACAAAAAAAAGTGATTAAAAAGACGAATGTGGGGGCGTGGCCTGGCTATGGAGGAGTGAAGTTGCAGGGTTGTTTGCTCCCGTCCCTGGCCCAGCTTCGGGGCATGCCTACCACATCAAATCGAGCCAAAATACTGCCAATGCCGGCAAAAAAGAAACGGAACATAACATAGACCAGTGTGAGTACCCAGCGGGCATCTCCAACGAACATTACACGCTATCTGAGAAGCACTGCACCTGCTTCCCCTGCACAAGCGGGATCTAAGATGGCGTCGGCGGGCCCTGCACAGCGCTCCTCGGCTCCTGCATCGGAGGCTCTGAGCCCACGTGGTAAACGCTCCCCATCAAGATCAACAGACCGGACGATACCTCTCAGGCGTGGGAGAACACAGGAGGCCTCACCGTCGCAGCTACGGAGGACCCCCCCCAGTCCAAGATGGCGGACCCTGGTTTCGCGCCTCCGGGATTCAGGTGCGTGGTGGGGGATAGCTCCGTGCTCCAACCCTCGGACACTTCAGACTCGGCAGAGCTTACCTCTGCTGCGGGTCCGGACTTACAGAGACCCCAATGGTCCACTGATGACCAGAGATCCCCTGAGAGAGGCTCCTTTCCCACATTATTACGCTCTCCCTCTCCTGGCTGCTCAGAGGAGAGCCAACAGGATGATTTATCTCAGCATGAGGCAGTGTGGAGAGATCTCAAAGCTCGAATACGAGCTATCCCAACCAGGGAGGACATGGAGTCCTATTTGTCCAGACTGGAGTCCTCCTACAGAGCTGAAACTGCTGCCATTAGAGGGGACATGCAAGAGTTAACAGAAAAAGTGTCTGCTGCCGAGTCACACACAGCATCCATCGCCCAACAAGTTAAATCCCATGAACAAACTTTGTCCTCCCACTCATACCAACTGGAATATCTAACAGATTTGATAGACGATATTGAGAACAGAGAAAGGAGCAATAATATTAGGATTAGAGGACTTCCAGAGACAATTGAGCACAATAAATTGGATGAGACACTGCGCCATTTGTTCAACTCTATTCTGGGTCGGCCCTTAGAGAGTGAGTTGGAGTTAGACAGGGCCCATAGATCCCTGGGTCCCAGACCCTCTGACATGTCAAAACATCGAGATGTGATTTGCCGGGTTCATAAATACAAAATCAAAGAAAGCATCTTAATAAAGGCCAGAAAAATAGATTCTATTCTATATCAAGATCATCCTGTACAACTCATGTCTGATTTATCACGTCACTCACTTCAGAAGAGGAGGACATTAAGACCTCTATTAGAGGTTTTAAGACAGCAGAACATATTATATTCTTGGGGTTTCCCTTTCCGCCTACAAGTCCGCCATTCTGGGGTTTTACATGTGGTACGCTGCCCTGGAGACATCCCGGCTTTTGTTAAGGGCTTGGGGATCCCCCTCGTATCTATATCATCAGAGGACTGGCCAAGTCTCCCGGGAGGCCCCAAGTCGGATCTCAATCCACAATCACAAAAAGTGACAAGAAACAAAGCCAGAGAAGAATCTAGAAGAGAGATCAATAGGAAACACGTTTCGCATCCCCCAGATTGAAACATCTCTCACAAAAAGGACCTGTGGTCAATTCTCTAGCCCTCAGTGCTAGTCAAGCTGGTGAAAGACATTAGAATGTTATGTTCCTCTAAAATGTTGGTGAAAGACATTAGAATGTTATATTCCTCTAAAATGTTCTCAACGTAGAATATAGTTGATATTTTGAATACCTCACATATGTGACTGGATATCAGTGACAAAACTAATTGTACTGTGTCAATGGTATTCAGTTCTTGGGAGGTACAGATATTATCTCATAAGGTTATGTGATATATTGATTTGAGATTTAATATAGTGATAAGCAGATGTTAATCTATGTCAGTTTTTGGCTGCCTTTATATCAAAGTTTTAGTACAAAAGGTTTGGCCTGTTGTTTGGGCTTGGGGGGGACGGCTCCTCGGTAGAAAGCCCATTCTCTCAAGGGGTTTACACACTGCTGGCAGGTGTAAAATAGACTCATCTCCCCTCATCAGATTGTTTTCTTTATTCTAATTTTATTTTTGTTCCCCTTTCCTCTTTCTCGTCCCTTTCTTTATATTTCCGTCTTCCATCTTACCCCACCCCCTTCCTCACCCTTGGTAATCATGTCATCTATTAAAGTAGGTTCATTGAATGTAAGAGGCTTTAATGTCCCACAGAAACGTTCTGAAATTTTATACTCTATGCACAAACAAAAAGTTCAGGTTCTTATGTTACAAGAGACGCATTTTAAAATGGGGCATGTGCCTGTTCTTGGTGATAGGTATTATTCTCGATGGTTTCACAGCACTAATCCGGATTCACGCTCTAAGGGTGTATCCATAGCCATACACAAATCGTTGGCTTACACTTTCATGGATTCCCTCATTGATGATAAAGGCAGATATGTGTTTTTAAAACTTAAAATAGCGGAATCAATATATACAATAGCAAATTGGTACCTCCCTAACAAAGATCAGATCCCCACGTGTAGGTCCTTTCTAACATCCCTCTCTGAATTTGCAGAAGGTATTCTGATTGCAGGTGGAGACTTTAACTTCACATGGAATCCCGCGCTAGATTCATCCTCAGGAAGGGGTGTTGTCCCTTCGAGAAGGCTCCGATCACTGAAGCGGGCCATCCACGCCCTCAGATTGACAGACGTTTGGCGAATCTTGAATCCTCAGGGTAAGGATTACACATATTTTTCTCCTGCGCATGGTTCATATAGTCGCATTGATTTCTTCCTGTTGAGTCATCACGCTCTTTCTTTAAACCCATCTGCCACAATAGGCGACATGTTGTGGTCTGATCATGCTCCAATTTTTCTATCCCTATCTATTCCTTCCTCTGTCCGACGCTCGTGGACATGGAAAATGAATGATCACCTTCTCAAGGATAGTATCTGTATGACAGAATTAAAAGATTCTGTTGATTCTTTTATGCAAATTCACAAAACAGATCAGACCTCAACTCCTCTGCAATGGGAAACTCTAAAATGTGTCATGAGAGGCGTGTTGATTAAACATGGTTCAAGACTCAAAAAAGAAAGAACACAGAGGGTGAATGACCTGTTGAGACAGATACACATATTGGAGACATCGCACAAACATACATTGTCACCTAATACACTTGCAGAACTATCAAAAAAAAGGAATGATCTTAAGATCTTGCTTGAGCAAAAGTATCTAAGACACAGGGAGCAAACTAAAAGTTTTTTTTATGAATCGTCGGATAAATGTGGACGGGCACTCTCAAGATTGCTTCATCCTCGTTCTGTGGCAACATACGTTCCATATATCAAGAAACAGAATGGGGAGGATGCCCATAACCCTACAGAAATTATCGAGATATTTCGCTCATACTATGAGAAGTTATAGAATATTAAAGGGCAATATTCTGATCTCTCTCCCAGTGACCTAACTGCCCGAATTAAAGAGTATATACAGGATACTTCTTTACCATCTTTAGATAGCCAGGTCTCTGGGGAACTGGAAAAAGACATCACGGAGGAGGTCAATCTTGCTATTCAATCTACACCATCTGGTAAAAGTCCTGGCCCAGACGGATTTACCCCAGCATTCTATAAGTCCCTTAAAACTCAACTATCCCCTATTATGCATAAAACATTTAACTCACTAAATGATAAGACGTGCTTCGTCCCCCAATCATTGGAAGCCCATATTAGTATCCTTCCTAAACAGGGTAAAGATCTTACAAACACGGCTAATTATAGACCCATATCATTAATAAACGTAGACATTAAAATACTCTCCAAAATTCTAGCAGAAAGACTGGCCCCATTGTTACCCTCCCTTATAAACACAGATCAAGTAGGATTTATTCAGGGCCGAGAGGCAAGAGATAACACCATTAAGACTATGTTGCTAATCTCCAAAGCTAAAAGCAATTCCTACCTATGGGCCTTTTATCTGTTGATGCAGAGAAGGCCTTTGAAAGGGTTCATTGGCAATTTATGAAGGAAGCACAAAGCCAAATAGGCATTGGATCACAATTTTTACAGTTGATTTTCTCCTTGTATTCAGGTCCTACTGCCAGAGTTAGGGTTAATGGAACCCTGTCCTCACCCTTTAAGATACAAAATGGGACTAGACAGGAGTGCCCTCTGTCCCCCCTTCTGTACGTGATAGTGATGGAACACCTGGCCAACGCTATAAGGAAAAATAGTAGTATTCAAGGGGTTAAAATAGGTACAAGGACTTATAAGACAGCATTATATGCAGATGATCTCCTCCTCTATGTATCTCAACCTCAGACATCTCTTCCTTCATTAATGAAGGAGTTTGACAGATTTGGGTTCCTGAGTAATTTCAAAGTTAATTACTCAAAATCGGAGGCATTAAACGTGTCATTGCCACAGAGAGAGGTTAGACAGGTGATGGACAACTTCCCTTTTAAGTGGAAATCGGAGGCGATAAAATACCTGGGAGTGCTCGTTTCTTCTGATTCATCAAAACTGTATGCGCTAAACTACCAGTCTCTCTTGGACCGTACATGTAAAGATTTACTAAATTACAGTAAACTGAGAATGTCCTGGTTTGGCAAAATGAATGCCGTAAAAATGGATATACTTCCCCGTTTTTTATAGATTTTTCAAACTGTCCCTATCTCTCCCCCATGCAGCTTTTTCAGCAGATTACGTACAGTATTAACTAGGTTTGTGTGGGGTAAAGGTAGACCTAGGATAAGTATGCAGACTTTAAACCGCCCTAAAGCAGCTGGTGGAGCTGGATTTCCGAATTTTAAAACATACTTTCAAGCCTCTGCTTTGGGTCGCCTTCTAGACTGGCACTATAATTCTTTGACAAAGCAATGGGTCACTGTTGAGCAGGAGGGAGTAGTTGTTCCTTTGAAGCACCTTCCTTGGCTCTTCGCCTCAGATGTTTCCTCAATTGGAGGTTTATCTGAATTGACTAGGGGTACAAAAAAAATTTGGCATGCAATTATGAAAAAACACTTTTCCTCTAGTACAATCAGCCCTCTTATGCCATTATTCTCCAATCCCTCCTTCCCTCCTGGATATTTGAGGGATTCTTTCATGGGATGGAGAGCTAGGGAGGATGTTCGCCTTCTGCAGATATTCGAAAATGGTAGATTTCCGTCATTCAATACAATACAAGACAGGTATCCGTCTAGAAAACTCCAGTGGTTGGAATATCTACAGTTACAATCGTTTTTATCGTCTAGGGGGACAGTGCCCCTGTTCCAGTGTACACCATCTTCCTTTGAGAGACTGTTTTTGCAGGAATCTCCTCCCAATCATGTAATATCCATGCTTTATAATTGTCTGATAGGGGTAAATATCTCAGGAAAGCTTAATTTTCAACATAAGTGGGAACAGGAATTGGGACATATCATACCCTCGTCAGACTGGGAAAAAAGTTTCTTGTTTACACACAAAATGTCAGGTGCAAATTATGCGCAGGAGAAAAATTTCAAAATTATGGCAAGATGGTACCGGTATCCTGTGAAACTCCACTCCATGTTTCCGGCAACTTCAGACATGTGTTGGCGATGTGGAGTGGAAAAGGGATCTATGCTCCACATCTGGTGGGAATGTAGTCGGATCAAACCTCTGTGGGATAAAATATTCTCCAACTATAACCTAATTACTGGAAATAGGGTTGAGAACTGCCCTGAGATAGCCCTACTTTCCATTCTGCCTTCATCGATTAGATCCCAAAAAAAAGATATTTTAAGATTTTGTTTAACAGCAGCTCGTGCGGTGATTCCACGTTATTGGAGGTCACCTCAAATCCCCCCAATCTCAGAGTGGTACAATGAAATGGCTAATATCTGCAGAATGGAGGAGCTTTCTGCTGATTTCAATGATTGTGCGGATAAATTCATGAAGATCTGGAGTGTTTGGATCTTGTTTCAAGACTCGTCGGAGTTCCACGGGCTATTTGGGTAAAAACTGATGAATAGGCGAATTGGATCCGGATTGGTGCTGGAGATGATTAGTGAAATTAAAATGGAACCTTAGCTCAGACTCCCCTGCCCCGTTCCCATTCCTTAAACCCTTCTCTCCTTTCCTATCTTCACTTTCTTATTACTTCTTCTCCTGCTCCCCCCCCCCTCCCCCCTTTTTTTTTTTTTCTTTTCTCCCGTTTTGGTAGTGTTGATATTTGATATATGTTCTTGGTTCCATTGTTGGAACAGATAAAAGTAAGCTTATACTGCTGGATAAAGGTGCTTCAGTCTTATAAGAAAAATAGTACATATGTGAATATACAATGTTCTGACCGTCGAGACTGAGCACTGGCTTCTACTGATGTTGATTTTGTATGTTTATGTCTTTTCTTATTTCAATAAAAAGAGATTATACTAAAAAGACGAATGTAAATAAAAATAGTACCACTGAAAATGTCATCTTGTCCTGCAAAAAAATAAGCTGCCATACAGCTCCATCAGCCAAAAAATCTCGGGTATACACGGAGAATTGCAGATGCTCGAGTGACATGCTCGAGTTTCCACCCCATATGTTTTGCGGCTGTTATACAGACAAAAAAAACTTGCAGGGATTGCCTGCCATGCACGAGCGATCCCCGCATGTTTTTCTTTTGGGTGTCTAACAACCGTGAAACATGAGGGGCGGGGGACTCGAGCATGTCACTCGTGCACCCGCAATACATGGTGCTTACCCGATGCAAACTCAAGTAGCAAGCACATGCGCTCAATACTAATGACAACTTATTCAATATGATGACCTAATGGGTATCAAATTCTGTGTCGTACCTCTGGGTTCAAAATGTTCACTATAACCCTTGATAAAATCCTTGAGGGGTCTAGTTTCTAAAATAGGGTCATTTGTGGGGGTTTCCACTGTTTAGGCGCATCAGCGGCTCTCCAAACGTGACATGGCATACGCTCTCGATTCCAGCCAATTTTGCGTTCAAAAAGTCACACCGTGCTCCTTCCCTTCTGAACCCTACCGTGCGCTTAAACAGTGTATTTTCCCCATATATGGGGTATCGCTGTACTCAGGAGAAATTGCACAACAGTTTTTGGGGTCCATTTTCTCCTCTTACCCTTGTGAAAATAAAAACATTTGGGGCTAAAACATCATTTTTGTGGAAAAAGTGATTTTTTCATTTTCCTAAAAAGTGATTTCTTTATTTTTAAGAGTGCTCATCACGCATCAAGAGAAGTTCCTTGAGGGGTCTAGTTTCCAAAATGGGGTCACTTGTGGGGGGTTTCCACTGTTTAGGCACATCAGTGACTCTCCAAACCCGACATGGCATCCCCAAATTATTCAAGCAAATTTTACATTCAAAAAGTCAAATGGCGCTCCTTCCCTTCTGAGCCCTGCCGTGTGCCCAAACAGTGGTTTCCCCCCACATATGGGGTAATGGCTTCTTCAGGAGAAATGCACAACAAATGTAGTGGTTCATTTTTTCCTGTTGAAAACCCTTGTGAATGAAAATAAGAAAATTTGAGTCTAATATAACATTTTTGTGAAAAAAGAAAGGTAAAAATGTTCATTGTTTTCTTCCACATTCCAAAAAATCCTGTGAAGCACCTGGAAGGTTAATAAACTACTTGAATGTGGTTTTGAGCACCTTGAAGGTTGCAGTTTTTAGAATGGTGTCACTTTTGGGTATTTTCTGTCATTAAGGGCCCTCAAAGTCGCTGGTCAATTTTTAACCCATTTTAACCCATTTTTAAAAAATGTTGGTTCCAAAATTGTGCTGATGTAAAGTAGACATGTGGGAAATGTTATTTAGTGGGTGTGTCCAGATGAGGAGCTGAGCGGCCGCACATAGACCCAGCTCCGAGCTTCCACCGTCGAATAGCGGCTCACAGCGCAAAAAAAAGTAGAGGACTACCTTAATATCGTGCAGCACAAGCTCCGGTACACTTTGGGCGGCGATGGGGCGCACCACAAAGAGCAGAGATGTGGCACAGGGCAGGATCTCAGTCTTTGTGCCGACACCCTGTAAAATCCAAGATGGCTGCCGTAGAACTCATCATGCAGCCAGAGTCGGTGCAGAACGCTCCATGAGGTCTGATCCTCTGCTATCGGGTCAGACCTCACCTAATAAAGAGCGGTTATAGTCCGAGACCAGCACAGGAACATCACCCCCTGACAGAGGACCCATGTGGATCGCCATCCTGCAGCCCAGAGACCTCCAGACACCAAACAGCAAGTATCAAATGCACCTGACACATGGCACAGCTCTGCCCCCATTACAGAGACCACACTGAAGTCCCTTTTAGGGGATCTTAAACAGGGCATACACAGTGATATTACCTCCACCTTCACTGCATTACAGAAAGACATTGTGCACATTGGAGATAGAAAAGCACATATTAAGGAGAAGTTGGAGGAGTTCACTACTGCTCACAATAATCTGGTCGACGCTAATAATGAGGCAGATGAGGAGATTAATGCACGGAGATTAAAGTTGGCGGATATGGAGAACCGCTTCAGACGCAACAATCTACATTTTAGAGGGATACCGGAGAGTATTGCTGCAGACGCACTGAAGGAGTTCCTAACGGACTTTTTTACTGAATTAATCCTTGAAAAGTATCAGCGGAACCTTCTAATAGACAGGGCGCACAGGATCCCCAAACCCAAAAGTGCCCCCACCTCTGCACCCAGAGATGTAATTGCCCGGCTTCACTTTTTCCACTTTAAAGAAGCCATAACCAAAGACGCGGCGGGAAATCCAGAGCTTCCGGACAGGTTCAGGAGCATCATGATGTTCACTGATCTGTCTGCTGCCACCCTGAACAGGAGGTGCGAGTTTTCTACAGCGACCAAAATCCTGCAAGACAACGAGATCGTGTACAAGTGGGGCTACCCTGGAAGCTGATCATGACTAAGAAAGGAGTCACACATGTCCTGACATCTCCTCGGCAGGGAATGACTCTGATGCAGAAGTGGTCGCTGGCGACTGTGGCAGAAGGGACAAGTTCTCTAATAAAGAAGAAGAAACCGCCGATGTTGAGGAAGGAGTGGATCTGAACAAGCAGCAAGCTTACTTTCCTAACCGTTGTACCCTCAATTTAGTTGCTCTGCCTAGATCTTTTATTATTTTTTTTTGAGCAGATCATACAACTATTTTTTCCAATACTCTGCGGTAGCACGAGAAAAATATTTTTTCATTCTCACTTCCCCTTGTTGTATACTGGATAGCACGGCATGTCCAGTAGGTTCACTTAGAACCGGACTCTATTCTTGGAACTGTTATAGTTATTTATATCTTTTGAGATTTGTATTTTGTTATTTCCCCATTCTTCCCTAACTGTCTAGTGGTGACATATAGATTTTCTCCGTATTTTGTATATGGTACTTCACATTTCCAATATCAATGTGAAAGGGTTAAATAGTCTGTTTAACCCCTTAATGACCTTGCGATTTTCCGTTTTAATTTTTTGCTCCCCTTCTTCCAAGAGCCATAACTTTTATATTTTTCGCTCAATATGGTCATGTGAGGGCTTATTTTTTGCGGGACAAGTTGTACTTTTGAACGACATCACTAGTTCTTACCATATCATGTACTAGAAAACGGGAAAAAAATTCCAAGTGCGGTGAAATAGCAAAACAAAATGTTTTTTTTTTTTACCACATTCACTGAATACTAAAACTGACCTGCTATTATTATTCTCTGTGTTATTACGAGTTCGTAGATACCACACTTGTATAGGTTCTTTTTATTTAAGTGGTGAAAAAAAAATCCAAAGTTTCCTTATAGAAAAAAGCCACGCCATTTCCGAGACCCTGGGCATCTCCATTTTTCGGAATCTAGGGCCAGGTGATGGCTTATTTTTTGCGCGTCGAGCTGACGTTTTTATTGATACTATTTTGGGTTAGATCGGCTTTGCTGCATACAGGAGATGAGCAGATCGCCTATATGCAGCAGAATTGTTCACTTGCTATGAGCATCAACTACTGGCCGGCGGCGCTCATAGCAATCAGGACATGACAACCACTGGGGTCTGCTGCAGACCGCGGGTTGTCATGCCAACCCATCGGTGACCCGCGATCATGTGATGGGAACACCGATGGGCGGGGCTAATGCCAAGATTGACAGCGACATTTAACTGGTTAACAGCTGGGGGTGGATCGCGATTCCACCCGCGGCTGTTGCGAGCACATGTCAGTTGTATAAATCACTGGTTCAGTGCAGGCTGAGCGCCGGGGCCCGTGCTGAACCGGGTATGATGACCTGGGGCGAACTAGTATGCCCCAGGTCATAAAGGGGTTAAAAGATCTCTACTATGGAGAGAGGCCCGACTGTGTGTTCAAGAAACTCACTTAAACAGTGTTGACGTACACAGGTTGCAGAACAGAAACTTCCCAATGTGTTTCACTCTCACGCAATTGGTAAAAAAGGGGAGTAGTAATAGTGATAAAAAACACCATCGCCTTCCAATTGATCAACAGCATTGTAGACAATGAAGGCAGATACATCATCTTAGTATGCAGAAGAAATAACAAAATTTACACGATCGCCTCCAAATATGCCCCTAATTCCAAGCAGATTTCCTTTGTTAAGGAAACTTTAGCGGTAATAACAGATGCAAAAAAAAGAGCCCTGCTGGTGCGCAGGGATTTTAATATCACCTCATGCCAGGCATAGACAAATCTGTACATCCTCAAAAAAAGAAAAAGCTTGTTCTCTTTCTCAGACTCTCTTGGCGTAAGAACTCTACGATGTTTGGCGAGTTTTGCACACCTCCGTACGTGATTACACGTTCTATTCACATTCACACAAGGGCTACTCAAGAATCGACCTAATTCTTACAGATAAATGGTTATTACATGACATCCAAAAGCCACGATAGGTAACATCACATGGTCAGACCATGCCCATCTCGTAACACATTAAAGAGGGATACAACTACACGACATACTCCCCATGGAGAGTAAATAATTACCTAATCGCAACACATAAAATTAGGCCCCAACTGCAGGAGACCTTGAAAGAATATTTTATAATTAATAATACACTCAACGTGTCCGCATCAACAGTATGGTATGCTCATGAGGCTTATATTAGAGGAAAACTAATTCAAATAGCATCCCAAAACAAAAAAGAAAGAATATGCCAAATAGAGGAAATCAACCAAAACAAAGCCTCACTAGAAGAAATGCATAAAAACAGCCCCGTAAACACAACTCTCCAAAAATTACAAAAATTAAGATACGATTTATATCAATTGCTCCAACATAAATACGGGCATAACCTACGGAAAAGCAAAGCTAAATACTATTGGCAGGGAAACAGAGCAGGTAAAATACAAGCGACTAAAGTCAAAGCTAAAATGACCAAACAAAGAGATTGCCAATACCTTCGCAAATTATTACTCAACCCTCTACAATTTACAAAAAAAACAATACAATACCACAACCTAATGCCCAACTGATCAATCAATTTTTAGAAAGTATAAAGCTACCCAAAATATCAGAAGATAAAATATATTAAACCAACCAATATCCCAATTAGAAATAAAATGTTATGATCTGCAACATGTACTAAGGAAAGATAGGGGAAAGCTGTCCCTACATTAAGACTAAGCTGAATCCCTATGATGTAGCAGGCTGCCTGTTCCTAGCGAACAGACCCGCCTTAGTACTCGGCTAGTCTGAACGAAGACCTATAGCATTAAGGTCCCTAAAAGAACTAAGGACTAGGACAAAAAATGGGACACCTCCTAAACAGAGAAGTTGCTGCAGAACACAAAAAGACAAACTGACAAAAGGTACAAGAGGTACCAGAAGGACCAAGTGAACTGACAGAGAAGGGCACCAAAGCACCAGGCTAGAGAAACAGTCAAACACTGAAGTCCAGCACAGCCAGAAGGGCGGAGCAGGAATATAAAGGCAAATGGTCACGTGACCGCAAAACACAAGATGGAAAAAACAAACAGGAGGGTTCTAACAGTACCCCCTCTTTTATGAGGATCCTCCGGATCCTCCAGATTCTCCAGGCCCATTTTTTGTTCTTTATTAAAATGAAAAGGTTGAAAACTCTGCTGTGCATAATAATTTGGAACATGCATTTTGAGTGCAGTTTGAGTTTTTTATTTTTTTAAAAATATACTGTTATCATAGGCAGTTTATACAAAAACCTTTCAATTGTACTCTAATAGTTATTTGACTGGAAAATTACAATGACTGCAATTCATATAGGTAATTTGGGAAAATCTGAGAAAATAATATTTGCATAATAATTTGGAACACAGTGTAGGTGATATGGGATGTAGCTATATTAATATCATAGAAAGATTTTTTTGGGTAGAGTTTCATACCCTTTTCAGTTAATGGTAGCAATTCAGATTTTTTAGTGTTTATTTTGAATCCAGAATATGAGCCAAACTTTTTAAGTAGATCCAACACCAGAGGTAAATGTAGGAAGGGATCTGACATGAACAAAATGATGTCGTCTGCAAAAAAAGTCGCCTGAATTGATTTTTTGTTAAATTAGATGCCTGAAAAAGTTTTAGGGTCTGACAAAATACGGACTAAGGGTTCTAGTGCCAGATTAAAAAGTAAGGGGGATAAAGGACACCCTTGTCTCGTTCCCTTTTCAAGAGGGAAGGGAGAGGATAAAAAACCCGGGTTATGCACCTGGGCTTTTGGAGAAGTGTATAAATTACGAATGTCATAAAAAAAGGGGCCTGACAATGACATCTTCGTTAAAACCATGTATAACCAATCCCAACTTATATTATCAAAGGCTTTTTCGGTGTCAAGGGAGATAATTGCTGTGGATCCCTTTAGATCAGGAGTAGAGTGGATTTTATCGAGCGCCAATAATACTTTCCTAATATTTAGCGTGGGTGAGCGACCTTTAAAAAAGCCTGATTGTACATGGGATATAAGGTGGGGTAGAATGGAGGCCAGTCTATCAGCCATTATTTTAGATAAAAGCTTAATGTCGATATTTATAAGTGAAATCGGTCTGTATGAATTGGGGGATAATGGATCTTTGTCTGGCTTTAGTAATAATTTGACATAAGCCATAGTTGCGGAAGGGAAAATGGGATTGCCACAAATTATTTTGTTGAAGATCGGTACTAACAACGGGGACACCTCTTCCGTTAAGGATTTAAAGAAGTCAGAAGTGTATCCATCAGGTCCAGGGGCTTTGTTTGGTTTCAAATTTTTAATTGTAGTGGTAATCTCCTCCAATGAAAGAGGTTTATTTAATATAGATTTATGTTCCTCCGGAAAAAAAGGTAATTTGACCTTATCCAAGAGTGTATCAGAGAGGGGCAAGGTTTGTTTTGCTTTTTTGTATAGGTCCTTATAGAATGAGCCTAAAATCTCATTAATTGATTTAAGGTCCGTGTGAATAACCCCATTATTATTTCTTAATTTAAAAATTCCCTATGGCTTTCTCATACCTTTAGCTAAATTGGCCATCACCCTCCCCGATTTGTTACCAAACCTATAAAAGAATGCTTCTGTTTGAGATAAATGGAATTTTTCTCTCATATCTGCATATTGGTTGAATTCAGATTGTTTTTGAGACCAATGTGTTTTATTAAGAGGGGAAGGGTCAAGAAGAAATGTAGTGTAGGCTTGTTTCAGTTCAGAGGACAATTCACTATATTTTTTCATAACCCTTTTTTGTGAGAAAAAGTATATGCCAAAATTTTTCCTCTCAGTACCGCCTTGGCCGATTCCCACAATAATGTGGGGTTATCTTGGTGTGCCGAATTGTCAGATAAAAATTCGCTAAACCATATCTTGAGAGAGGAAATAAATGAGTTGTCTTTGCAAAAGTAATCTGGAAATCTCCACAAGAAGTCAGGGCCCCGAGGGAAATCCTTTGATAGTTCCAACCTCACTGAAGCATGATCAGAAATAACAATATCATCAATTTGCACAAAAGTAGTCAATACAAGACCAAGAGTCGTTGGCGTGTGAGAAGCGCGTATATTCTCTATTACTGGGTTTCAAAAACCTCCATGAATCAATTAATTGGCAACTAGACAAAAAAGGTGCTAGTGCTTTGTCATGTGAGGTAACCGATTGCGGAGTACCAGTAGTGTTTTTCCTATCCTCATGAACTGAAACCACCGAGTTAAAGTCTCCACCTATTATTTTGTTAGGGTTGGAGTCAAATAAGAGTCTAGTCTCCAATTCTTTAAAAAAAGGTTTGTTGCCTATGTTAGACGCATATACATTGTAGATAGAGAAGGTTCCACAAGACGTAGATAATGTTAATTGAATCAATCTCCCTTCTCCATCCTGCTGCTCACTTATGAGCTGGTGTATAAACTGCTTATTAATAAGGATTAAGACTCCAGCCTTTCTATCTATGGACGGTGAACCATAGATACCCCCAACCCATAATTTTTTCATCCGGGGGAAATCTGCTTCAGGCAAATGTGTTTCTTGTAGAAGGGCTATGTCAGGCTTTAAACGTTTTAAATGTCTAAGGACTTTCATCCGTTTTTGGGGAGAGAGCAAACCTTTAACATTCAAAGATACGATATACATATTCAAAGACTGTAAAGATAGACATGTTTGGTGAACAACTTACAAAATAATGATGACATGTAGTTAGATTACGTACTAACGAGCAAAGCTCGAACATGTGAAACAAACTCAAAAAAACAATATACAAAAGTTTTAAAGAACTGACCTAGCAAGAGCGTAAACATGTTTAACTGCTCGCTAGGGAAAAGACTATCTCCTGGGCTTCACTTCTGCCCGACCATGTGTGCAATATAACAGATTACATTTAAATTTAAATTTAGATTCAAATTCAAACCTAACTCCCCCCCTAATTAAGGTAATTTATCAGAATTTTCTCAAACAATTGCCTCCATAAAAGACTTTCACTCCAGGGCCACCAAGCGTATAAAAGGAGAAACTCATTAAATCAGCGATTGTTATAGCTCTGGTCTCCTTTGTCTCCTTGTTTCGTGGGTCTCCTAGGTGACCGTGAACTAGAGGGAGTTTTTGCCTGGAGGGTCTGTTCAGGACTGGGCCTGTTGACAAAAGAGTCTGCCTTATCAGGTGAGATAAATTCCCGGAAAGAGCCATCAGTGTCTTTCAGGCGTAGAGTATCCGGATAGCGTAGTTGAAAGCGGATTTTTTCTTTGCGCAGTCTGGTGCATAAAGCGCTGAAGGACTTCCTTTTCCTGGTTACTTCAATTGAGTAGTCTTCGAAAAGCAGGATTTTATGGCCTTGAATGATCAATGGGTGGTTTAATTGTTTGTAAGCTCGGATAATGTCAGCTTTATCATTGAAATCCAAAAATTTCATAATGACCTGTCTTGGCCTGGTAGTATTGTGGGCTCCAGAGACAGAGGATGGAGGACCAATTCTGTGGACCCTTTCTACCTTCAGATAATTTTAGGGCTTTTGGAACTTCGTTCTCACATAGTCCCTCTGCAGACCGCTGAGGGAGTCGCCTGAAAAATGCTCGAATTTCCCATAGACTTACATTGGGCTCGTTGCTCGGATCGAGCACCTGAGCATTCCAATTTGCTCGACCCGAGCAATGAGCACCCGAGCATTTTGGTGCTCGCCCATCACTAATTATTACTTAATAATAAATTGGTGAATTAGGGAGTGTTTCTTGTTTTTATTTAACTCTTTTTATGTCTTTCAGGTTCCCATTTTTGGGCTACTCCTGATTTGCAAGATTACGCCAGATCTTTAGGGTGTTTTTTTTGCTTTTTAATAAGTTGGTGAGTGAAGTGTGGGGGAGTGTTTTCAAAAATAAACTATTTTATCCTGTGTGTGTTTTTTTTATTACTGGGTTAGTAATATATAACAAACTGTGAGGAAAACAATGGCCTGGAAGGGGTATATTGATAATGTATTTACAAAATGGGGAGAACCGCAAAAGAGACCCCTCTCTAACAAGTCATGAAATTTAGCCTTTATTTCATATTTGATTAAAAACGCCTAGGGGTATATAAAAAACTTTGTCCCTAATCTGCCTTTAGTATTTTATAGTGGTATTCATACTTCTACACACACTTAGCGGCACTTGGGTGCCTTCTATCAAACGGTAAAAAAGGAAAAACTGTACTCATAGCACAAGGAGCAATGCTCTTCTGGGAAACACAGTGTCAGCAAAGTGAGCTTCTGGTCTTGGATTTTATCCTAAGTCATGTGATAATACTCGTTAAAGGGTCAATATTGGCTTTTAAGATTGATACTTCCAATAGGTGGCACTAGAGTTCTGGTTCTATTCCTCTCTGAAGAGACAATTTGCATATTTCCCAGAAGAGCATTGCGGTTTGAAAAGTCTCCTAACCTTGACGTGCTTAGCATGTCGCTCTCCGCAAGGAGAAACATTACTTCTTAACACCATGGCTTGATGCAAGCTGACATTATGAAACTGACATCAACCCCATAAATTATTCCCTTGTTTGAAACCATACAAGGGCAATCGGGAAGAGTCGGGCAAAGTGCCCGAATTGGCCCATCTCATAGATGGGCCAATTCTGGGGCGACTGCGGGCTTAGGCAGGGAGGGGGCCAATATTCATGGACCTTTCCAGCTTGGTATTATAAACCTGCACCTGTCTGCTTTACTTGGGCTGGTTATCAAAAATAGGGGGCACCCCACGTCATTTTTTTAAATTATTTCTTTATTTATGATATACATGCGTTTTTTGCATTGCCGCAAAACAAATTGACATGCTGCGGCTCAAAAACACGCACTGCAGGTGACTTTATGCAGTGTAAAAAAAGAAGCACAGTGGACATGGGATTCTGTTAATCCCATCCACTGTACTTGTACTGTACAACACAGTAAAAATATGCTGCGTCCAAAACGCTACTATTCCTTCTCGTGTGCACACAGTCTAAATCTACAATATTCATATTCCAATAAAAACAAGTAAAACCATTGCATTAAAAGGATGCTTCAAACTTTTGATTAGTACTGAGCTTAAAGAAAACCTGACAACTGATACATGTTGCCTAATTCTTTTTCTAAGCTTCTTTTTCTTTCCTTTATACATATGAAATACAAATTATGTTAATATTAAAGGGGCTGTGCCACGATAAAGAATACAGTTAACCAACCAGAAAAGGTGGAAATAGTTTTGCAATTCATAGGGATTAAAAATTATGCTTCATTCCAAAGATACCAAGCCTTTTTTTTTTTTTTTTTAATTATGAAGCGTCTCTCTGCAATCGAGCTCGCGGGTCTGTGAAGCAGATGATCTCACTCAGAGGTCAGTTGTGTGAGCGCAGGGGCTGAATCATAGACAGACAGGCTCTGTGCTTACAGCAGGGCGCCTGCGCTGTCAGACTTCTGACAGAGAATATGTTGTGTATGCTGCGGGTGGGGAGTTGGGGGGACCTCTTATGAATGGAACTGTGCAAACTCGACCAGCTGATCACTCACTACCAGGTCGTAATGGAATAACACCAGGGGGCACCAGAGAGCATAACACAAAAAATAAAAGCTTGGTATCTTTTGAATGAAACATAATTTTTAAACACAAATTACAAAACTATTTAATTCCATCTTTTCTGGTTGGTTAACTGTATTCTTTATGGCACAACCCCTTTAACTTTGACTTTAATCTAATTTTAATTTGAATTCAAAAGTTACATAAATTGTTCATCTTTTATTTCTATTTTTGTATGTTGTCAAAATTACTTACAAGGAGTCATTAGAGGATTCATCAGATGTGGTTGATGATTGCTCAGTAGAAAATGGTGGTAATTCCTCTTGAGCAGTGAAAGCAGTGCTGGCCTCAGTCATGTATTTCTTTCTGTAAAACAGGGGTCTCAAACTCGGCTGGGTATATGGGCCGCACATGGAAAAAATTTGAATTTGGGGGGCCGCATTCTTTGTTCAATGTGACATTTTTAGTGATACCATTTTTTTTGTATACACCTTTTGAACATTTTTGCCGTGTTTATTTTTTTATGGCTTGGGTCGTTATGGATGTGGCGATAATAAACGTGCACTTTTTTGTGTTTACTTTAGTTTACATATAAAACAGCATTTTTAGTGCCCAATATTTTTTCATGCTTTATTTTATTTTTTATTTTTTTTACAATTTTATTTCCCCCAATTGGCCACATACAGTAATATTGTCTTACAATTAGCATCATATAGTAATAATGGAAAACATCTTGTAGTAATGTTCCCCATCCAAGTCCCCATCTTGTACTAATGTGCCCCATCCAGGTCCCCATCCTGTGGCTATGTGCCCCATCCAGGTCCCCATCCTGTGGCAACGTTCCCCATCCTGGCGCCCATCTTGTACTAATGTGCCTCATCCAGGTCCCCATCTTGGGGCTATGTGCCCCATCCAGGTCCCCATCCTGTGGCAATATTCCCCATCCAGGTCCCCATCTTGTGGCTCTGGTCCCCATCCAGGTCCCCATCTGGTCCCCATCTTGTGGCTATGTGCCCCATCCAGGTCCCCATCTTGTGGCTATGTGCCCCATCCAGGTCCCCATCTTGAGGCTCTGTGCCCCATCCAGGTCCCCATCCTGTGGCTATGTGCCCCATCCAGGTCCCCTCTTGTGGCTATGTGCCCCATCCAGGTCCCCTCTTGTGGCTCTGTGCCCCATCCCGGTCCCCATCCTGTGGCTATGTGCCCCCTGTGCTGTTCTTCACACACATAAAATAGAAAAAAAAAAAAAGATGATTCTCACCTGTCCTCCGTTCCCTCGGCGGCCTTCCTGCAGATGTGGCCCGCAGGCACCACAGAGTCCGACCCCTTGACGATCCCGACCTGGTCCAGGAGGATCCGCCGACAGCAGTGCTGCATTGCCGCACAGAGACTGTCTCCCAGCACAGCATTTTCAATGTCAGCCGCCGGCCAATCAGAGGCCAGCAGCTGACTTCTGCATATGGCAATGACGTCATACTCGCTGCGCCGACACGCAGATATCAGCTGCTGGCCTCTGATTGGCCAGCGGCTGGCATTGGAAATGCAGTGCTGGGAAACAGTCTCTGTGTGGCAATTCAGCGCTGCTGTCGGCGGCTCCTCCTGGACCAGGTCGGGATCGTCAAGGGGTCTGTGCCTGCGGGCCGCATAAAGCAGCCTCAGGGGCCGCATGCGGCCCGCGGGCCGCGTGTTTGAGACCCCTGCTGTAAAACATACACATCAAGGTCTCTATTAGTGTGAAAAAGAGAAGAAAAATACAATTTTAAGTGATAAAACCTTTCAAGGTGGGAGGAATAGTCCTGGCAAATGTAGAGTAAAGACGTGTTCATTGTTCTTCTGGGCCATAATCTAAACAACAACTACTCGGAGATTACATTTTACCTAACCAGATGGGGAAGAAAGACAACTACACCATCACAGGACACTACAATTACCAAAAAGGCAACATCCACAAATTCCGCACTGATACCTTAGGTAGCGCTCCTAGATCAGAGCAGTTTATTTGGTGTGCAATGTATCGTCCTTCAGGGAGCGCTTCTTCCCAGACCATTCCAAGGTCTCAAGCATAACCTACTCCTTTTGAGTCCCAACACGCAGCTCCAATCATGCATTCTCCAGCATCCTTACCGAGGACAAGCCGGCTTCCAATATCATAGGCTGCTGTCCAGGGATCACTATCTCCCAACCCGGCAGTGGACATGGTGCCAAGAACCACCATCATGCCACAAGATCAACTTCATGAGATAGTTCAGGCTATCTTCTATTGTGTCATAGCTACTTGTGAGTCCAGTATTTACAGTTGAAACCAGAAGTTTACATACACTATATAAAAAGACATACGTATGTTTTTCTCAATATCTCATGAAATCAGTATAAACCTTTTCTGTTTTAGGTCAATTAGGATTGTCATAATTTTTAATATTTGTCAAATGCCAGAATATTGAGAGAGAATGTTTTAAGGCATTTTTATTGCTTACTGCAAAGTCAAAAGTTTACATACTCTAAGATTGCTATTCATTTAAACAATTCTGGACTGCCCATATGATGATGTCATGTGTTTGGAAGCTTCTGTTTTTGGCAACATCCGATTTAATTAGAGACACACATGTGGATGTATTTTAATGCATACCTGAAACACACTGCTTCTTAGTGAAGCATCAGAAGACAGTCTAAAGAAATCAGCCAAGATATCAGGAAGAGAGTTGTGGACTTGCACAGGTCTGGCCCATCCTTGGGTACAATTTCAAGATACCTGAAGGTGCCTCCTTCATCTGTACAAACAATTATACGCAAGCAAAAAGAAGATGGGAATGTCCAGCCATCATCCTGCCTAGGAAGGAGACGGGTTCTTTGTCCCAGAGATGAATGTGCTTTGATCCGACATGTGCATATCAACCCAAGGACAAAAGCAAAATTGTGTCAATACCCACAGTAAAACGAGTAGTGTATCAACATGGTCTGAAAGGCCACTCTGTCAGCCAATACTCCAAAAGAAACATAAAAGAGTCAAATTAGCGTTTGCAAATGCACACAGGAACAAAGACCTTAATTTTTGGAGACATATCTTGCGGGCTGATGAAACTAAAAGTGAACTTTTTGGGCATAATGGCCATCGTTACGTTTGTAGGAAAAAGGGAGAAGCTTGGAAGCCTAAGAACACCATCCCAACTGGGGTGGCAGCAACATGTTGTGGGGTTGTTTTACAGCAGGAGGGACTGGTGCACTTCACAAAAGAGATGGCATCATAAGAAAAGATTATGTGGCAATACTGAAGCAACATCTCAAGACATCAGCCAGGAAGTTAAAGCTTGGGCGGAAATGGGTCTTCCAAATGGACAATGACCTGAAGCAAGCTGCCAAAGTGGTAACAAAGTGGCTTAAGGATAGCAAAGTCAATGTTTTGCAGTGGTCATCACAAAGCCCTGATCTCAATCCCATTGAAAATTTATGGGCAAAGCAGAAAAGGCAGGTGCGAGCAAGGCGACATACAAACCTGGATCAGTTACACCAGTTTTGTCAGGAGGAATGGGCCCAAATTCCGACCAACTATCGTGAGAAGCTTGTGGAAGGATATTGCAAACGTTTGACCCAAGTAATTTAGTTTAAGGGCAATGGCACCAAATACTAATGAAATATATGTAAACTTTTGACTTTGCAGTGAGTAATAAAAATGCCTTAAAACATTCGCTCTCTCTCTCATTATTCTGGCATTTGGTAAATATTAAAAATGATGATGATCCTAATTGATCTAAAACAGGCAAAGTTTATTCTGATTTCCTGTGAGATATTGAGAAAAACATGCATATGTGTTTTCTTATATAGTGTATGCAAACTTCTGGTTTCAACTGTAAGTTTGACAGAGACAACAGATCCATGGGTCCACATCCTCCTGATGCAGACCGATCAAGGGAAGATATCTGTGCCCCGAATTACAAGTTTACTGTCTCGAATCTCTAGTGGTGCGTTTTTCAAATTTAAATAAAAGTTTATTTTACCTTTGTAATTAAGCACAGTCACACGCTGCATTATTTTACACAACTCAGTGTGGTGGTTTATCCCATCTTAAAAGATCCTCTTCCCGGATACTCCTGTTTGGTGCCAGTGATAACATCGCTTCTGACTCCTTACACATACTTCAAGCCCATCCAGGATCTCAATGACCCCATGACTCCACCCAGAATGAAATGCAAAGAATGGCCAGGAATGTGTTGTTACGGGTCCGGGTGGTGGAAGGAGGGACCAGAGGGGCGAAACTAGGTGCCTACACGGTCTGACCAAGGTCACACGGCGGCTTAGTCGACTCCGTGAACCAGGGAGGGACCGGGCAGGTGAACCAGGTGCTACTCTGGGACCGACCTTGTATGAGAGCAGGTGACTCCCACTGGTCAGATGACAGGAGCTGACCGGTACAGCGGATAAGCACGGCAGGAAGGCAGACGTGTGGTCCAGGTAGATAAGCAGGCTGGAATGGCAGATAGCCAGACGGGTGCTGCAGGTAGGAAGGCTGGCGGGCACAACAGGTAACGGGTAAGTGCTCCGGGTAAGCAGGCTGATGGGTACAACAGGTAACTGGCAGGTGCTCCAGGTAAGCAGGCTGGCGGGCACAACGGGTAACTGGCGGGTACTCCAGGTAGTCAGGCTGGCGGGCACAACAGGTAACTGGCAGGTGCTCCGGGTAAGCAGACTGGCAGGCACAGCTGGCTGGTAATAGGCAGGCGGGCAGAGCCCATAGACAGACTGGCGGGCTGGACTGTAGGCAGACTGTCGGGCTGGGTTGCAGTCAGACTGGCAGACTGGACTGAAGTCAGGCTGGCGAGCAGAACTAGAGACAGACTGGCGGGCAGGACTGACTGGCAGCGGGACCTGAGGGTTGAAGCAAGTGTAAGTACACGAAACAACAACCTTGCACAGGCACCTCCATTTTGGAGGAGGTGCCTTATATAGGAGAAGTCCTCCGGCCATTGGCCGGGGACTCTTTAGGACGGAGCGCGACCCCTTTAAGCGCAGTGCCCGGGAAGCTGCGTGCAGCAGCAGGGAGGCCTGAAGATGCCGGACCAGGACCGCGGTGGTGAGGGGAATGGTGTCTCTGCCCGGCAGGAGGCAGAGACGCCGATGCTACATGTGTCAGATTGTTTAGAACAATAATGAC